>NC_056749.1:21551259-22151259 GCF_019279795.1 Protopterus annectens
CTACTCCATATAAGTGACCCGCTGTATGCCTCCACTGCATACACTATATTCTCACCTGATATGTACTTTTTTTGTAAATATTGTACTGAGTATCTTATTGTTTGAGTATCTTATTGTTTTACAAAATTGTTCTTGTACTTCTTTGTTTCTCTTACCTTGTATACCAGTTTTTTATTGTTATCTAAACCATGTATGTACTCTGTTAACTTCCTTGGAGCTTTTCTCCCCAGGACTCCACTGAAAATGGACACTTTGTGTCCAGTTGGATTTATCCTGGTAAAATAATGTTAAAATAAAATAAATAAATAATAATAAATAATGTCAGACATTTGCATAGACCTAAAATGTGACATCAACACACTGACCATACCTTGTGTGTACTGTTGCGAACATTTGACAAGGTGATAGTAGTCCTATCCTTGGACTGAGACAACACATCCTTGTTTTCATTTGATGTATTCAGGTATGGGGTGTAGCACTTTAGGGCTCATCATCAATGCATAGCAATGAGAGTAGTCACCAGAGGTGACATAATGAGTGGGAACACTGTTCTGTCACTGGCATGAGATATGCAGTCACAGCAATGAGAGCAATCACCAGAGGGGACATATTGAGTGGGAACACTGTTCTGTCACTGACATAAGATATGCAGTCACAGCAATGAGAGCAGTCACCAGAGGGGACATACTGAGTGGCAACACTGTTCTGTCATTGGCATGATATCTGCAGTCTAGCTGTCTAGACAATGCATTGTGTGCGAGTAGAAAATTTCTCATTCAGGGCTGGGGTGAGTTTGTATGGTTTGGGTCATCCAGAGGTGTACTGGCAGGTATTATGTAAATGTTGGTGCTTATTCATGTCCTGGTAAGTCTTCCAGGATGAAAGTACTGCATCTGTATAAGTTTTTCGGTTTTGTCACTTCTCTGAACTAAACAACACTGTGTTATGTGATGCTATCATGTAGCCAATGTACAGACGTGATTAACAGGTCTGTGAATTGCGATCTTCATTATCAGATATGTATCATATCTGAAAAGTATAGACATTCAAGAATGCCTAGAATTTCAAGTCTGTCAGTAACACACAAAGAGGCTGTTATTTTCAAACCACATGAATATAAACGTAGATTGTGTTACATACATGCATACATACATAGAAAAGTAGCTATTATAACTTGTCAAAATATAGGGTTATCGATGGCATGAGATTTTGGTTGCAGCACTTATTTTTTACTGCCTTAGTAAAAGTACCCCTGTAATTACCTACTATAATATACTAGGAATGCTACTGAAAAGTATATGGTGAAATGTATAGACTGCACTGGCTTCAGCTTTCAAATACTAATCAGTGTAAATTAACTGTACTGCAGTCAAACATGCAGGAAAGATGTGAAAGGTTTCTGGAGACACTGGAAAACATGAAGGTCATACCGAACACCCTGACATTGGGTGATTTCAATTACCCTACCTTTACTGGGAAAACTACTCAAGTACAAACTCCCAGGTCCAGCGCTTCCTGGAATTTATCAACTCAAATGCCCTGGATCAGCTGGTAAACTCCCCTACCAGAGGTGAAAACATATTGGACCTGGTCATCACCAACATGGGCGACAGGTGTTCTGCACCAGAGGTCAACCCGTCACTGGTTAGATCAGACCATAAACTAATCACTCTGGATGTCCACACCACACCACCACCCCCAACCAAGGAAACCACAGTGAAAAACTTTTCTATAGCAAACTTCACCTTACTTAAGACAGAGGTGGTAAGTTTCACAGCCCCCACGTTAAAGGATAACAGTGTCCAAGATGCAAGAACCTTTACAAATGCACTCTATGAGCACCTGCAAGGACGCATGGATCGTGCCATCCCTAGCAAAACCAAGACTCACTCTCCTAAGAGAAGGAAACCAGTCTGGTGGACCCCTGCCATAAACAGGCTGTTCAATAGAAGGAGGAAACTAGTTCAGAAAAAAAGCAAATCCCAAGAAGGAAAGACATCCCTGATCAGTATCAGTAAGAAACTAAGGTCCTTCATAAAATCATCCAAGGCTAACTTCGAAAGAAAAAGGATTCGAAAGATAACCACAAAGCCTTCTTTAGCTATGTCAAGAATCTAAGTGGCAACTCACAGATATGCTCTGAGCTAGTGCAAAATAGCACAAAATATACTGAACCTACTGATATTGCCAACATCCTGGCAGACAGATTCAGTGCAAACTTCACCCCCCCTCTCACCCCCAAAAGGGCCCACAACAATACCGGAAAAGTGTAGTGTCCAGGAAATCAGACGTACAGGTGAAAACAGCCATTTCAAAAGCCAAAAGCACAGCGTCAATGGGGCCAGATGGTGTCCCAGGCTGTGCCTTGCACGAACTACAGAACGAACTAACCCCCCCACCTAAACACACTGTTCAACCTCAGCCTCTCCACAGGCTGTGCCCATAGAATGGCGCACATCAACGGCTATTCTGTTCCACAAAGGAGGGGCCACAAATGACCCTGGTAACTATCGCTCCATAAGCCTGACTAGCCTGGTCTGCAAGGCTATGGAGCGCATCATCACGGAACCCATTAACAAAGACATTGGGAACCTCCAAACACTTGACCTGACCCAGTTCGGCTTTGTTAAGGGCAGATCATGCCTACTAAACCTGGTTGACTTCTTCGAGACAGTCACCAAGGCCATAGATGAGGGAAAGTGGTTCACACAGCCTACCTTGACCTCACCAAGGCTTTTGACACCATTCACCACTCGGGAATTATAGAAAAACTCACCAGCCTGAACATAAACCCCTACGTCACGAGATGGGTTGTCAACTGGCTTACAGACAGAACTCACACGGTAAGAATAGTGGGCTCCAGGTCCAACTCTAAACCAGTCACAAGTGGTGTCCCACAAGGCTCAGTCCCGGGACCCCTACTGTTCGGCATATACTTCTCAGAAGTACAGGCAAACACAGGAGGACTATGGCTAACCAAGTTCGCCGATGACTGCAAACTGGGAGCCATAATTGACTCTCCGGCTGACACGGACATTCTCCAAAAAGGCCTTACTGAGACAGACACCTGGTGTCAAAGTCATGGTCTCAAGCTAAATGCCAAAAAATGCATAGTCATCCCGTTTGGGAAAAACAAAACACCCATGAATTACCACATAGGTGGCAACCCCCTTAATACAGAAGGGGTAATAAGAGATCTGGGGACCCAGGTAGATAGTAATCTCTCCTTTGACAATCATATTGCCAAAGTAGTTAGGAAATCCTTCTATGTAGCCCATCTAATTACTAAAGAGTTCGCATCTAGAAATAAAGAGGTTATAGTGCCCCTCTACTCGTCACTCATCAGACCCATCATAGAGTACAATGCCCCATTTGGGATGTAACTCACAAGACACTTCCAACAGCTGGAAAGACCACAAAAGTGCCTCACCAAGAAAATTACTGTCCTCAAACATATGTCCTATGCAGCCCGACTGGAAAAACTCCGGCTGTCATAGATGATCTCTGCCTGACTTACAAAGCCATGTCCAACTCAGAATTGATGGACATGCTCCATCTAAAGAAATCCAAGTCACTGCAAGCCACTCGCTCTAGTGAGCTAAACCTCACCACAACAATAAACAGAACATGCTGGAGGGACAGATTCCTGTTACAGAGACTCCCCATGCTTTGGAACAAAATTCCTAACTACATTAGTCAGAGCCCCTCACTAACACTCTTCAAGAGAAACCTTGACGAGTGGATGGGTAACAGAAAATACACCCCTGGGATCACTTCATTGGCTCTTCTTGACAGAGGCTCAGTTAATTAATCAATGGGGCGGCAAAAGCTGACACACTCTGGCTAGGCTTATAAATGCCCTCGGGCAGACAGCCTAGTACCTACCTATGAACCTACCTATTTTTCCACAATGAATGACAGAAAAAAAAGTGAGAACAGTAATCCAGTAGGATGGAATCACTATTAGACAAATAGTTATGGTGTGATTTCTGAAGGACAACATACAGCATCAGCTAATGAGAAAATACTTTTAGAGCAGTGATTAGATTCAATTCCAAAGCTGCATGACATTTTTAGAGAAAAGATGCAAAATATTTTATTATTTTAGAATATTTGGCCATTTGTTAGTCAACATGTTTATTTGCAAGGCACAATCGTCCAAAGCAATGTTGTACTGTAAAATGAGGGAGAATCTGTATGATTATAAAGCGCACCTACACACACACACACACACACACACACACACACACACACACACACACACACACTAACAAGCAACACTAATAACAGAGTGTATGAAAAATAATTGCTAGTGGAGGGAAAAAGATTTGTAGCAACAAGCATGAAAAATACTATTGCCTAGGCTTGAATACTTATTAGACAGTTTTTCAAAAACAAGTACATAGTAAAGTAGCTATCACTTCATTGCTAAAGAGGCTCCAGGTCCATGTGTGACAAGATAGCATCTCTATCACAGTAAAATCTAGTCATTCAGCAAATGTAATTGTTCATGAGTGGGGGAAGGAAAACAGAAAAGGGCAAACTGGCTGCAACTGTAAGTTCTAAGCATTTCCTCTAACAACCCCCACTGAGAGTTTGTGTAATCTGACCTTCAGTATGCTAAAAAGGCTCTTTGAAAACCTTGCCTCTAACTGAACATGTGACTTGCAGAGTACTAAAATGTAAACAAACTCCTCTAGCAAAAAATCTGAGCTAGTGCCCCTTTAAACAGGAGGGGACCCAAGATGGAGCCTCGAGGTACTCCAGTTGGGATGGGAAGGAAAGGTGAGGAGGATGAGAGCCATCTATCCGATTGCTGCCTACCAGATAGGTAGCTAGAGAACCAAAATAGTAAGGTGGGAGATAGGTTGAGATTGGCAAGTTTAGACAGCAGTAAAGGATGTGAGACTGTATCAAAAGCTTTGGAAAGGTCAAGGAAGAGACAGGATATGAGTTTATTGTTGTTGAAGACCTCACCAGGACTGAAAAAATGGTACTAAAATAAGCAATTAGTCGTGCAGGAATAATCAGGTCAGTAGGTAAACTGCAAATGTTTAAAAGCAGGTTTGAAAACACAGTGAGGGGAAAAGTGTTAAGGTCACAACTTTTTCAGAGTCTTAGGACACCCTGTACCATAAGCCTTGTAGTAAATTACTACTGGGGACTGGCCTGGGAAAGAAAGGCTAAAAGCAGACAGAAAATGAAATGGCTCGGCTTGCACTGTTTGACCAGTTTCAGCCGAGGGAGTGTATTATCTGGATATCTGCTGCCATCTAGTGGTTAAAAATGACAGTTATCAATGAGTTAAAGAGAAAGGGAAAAACTGCTGCTGAGAGCAGAAATTGGGGTAGTAAGAACATAACCTACAAGTTGCCTTACGAGTGTGCACACCTGAGCTGTTTTTACAGTAAATAAAAAGAAGTTATGTACTCACCGTAACATTCCATGTATGTAGTCCATCTCGCCGAACATTATTACGTGTGGGTTCGGAACCGATCCTTGGCTCCAACTCGCCCTCTTAGAAAGCCTGAAAACTTCTGATTGGCTCGTGGCTAGGAGGTATCTCATGGTGCATGAACACATTCCCCAGATCTTGTTTGCTACTAGTCTATCAGAATAAGACAGGAAACAGGAACTGTAATAAAGGCGCCCTTATGGTATAAACCACTGTAGAAAAGGAAAAACTGTTTCCAGATCCTCCAGGAAGGGGGCTGGTGGGTGGGTTCGTAATAATGTTCAGCGAGATGGACTACATACATGGAACGTTATGATGAGTACATAACTTCTTTATGTTATGTAGTCCTATCTCGTCTACATTATTATGTGTGGGACAGCGTCCCTAGCATCTTGAATGGGTGGCTCACTGGAAGATACTCCTGAGTACCGTGGAACCAAACGAGGCCCTACCCCTGGAAGTTAAATCCAATTTATAATGGGAAATGAAGGTATGAGGGGGTAGCCCATGTTGCTGTTGCACAAATACTATCAATAGGTGTCCTGGCTTGGAAAGCAGCAGAAGTAGAGAAGGACGTGGTGGAATGCGCTTGGACTTTAAAGGGTAACTCCTTTCCCTGAGAACTGTAAATAAAGGAAATACAATTAGAGATCCAGTTCGATAGTGTAACTGTAGAAACTGGCAAGCCCATTCTCGCCTCAGCAAAGGAAATAAACAGCTGTTCTGATTTTCTAAATCCTTTGGTCCGGTGGATATAGAAACGTAGTTGCCTGTGCACATCCAATTGGTGGAATGTATACTCTGCTTTATTGCAGTGATTAGGGAAGAACACTGGCAATTCAATTGTTTGATTTAAGTGAAATTGAGAACAGACTTTAGGAATAAAGGAAGGATTGGTCCGGAGAGAAACCCTGTATTTGTGAAAAATTAAATATGGAGGTTTAACTGATAGGGCTTGTAGTTCAGAAATTAGTCTGGCTGAGGTTATTGCTACCAGAAAAAGAGTCTTCCAAGACAGGAATTTCAGCTGACAACTATGGGCTGGTTCAAAGGGTGGCAAGTAAGTCTAGAAAGGACTAGATTCAGATCCCAGGGAGGAATGGGGTCTTGCACAGGAGGTCTTAACATCATGGAACCCCTAAGAAAGGATTTGTACAGTTTGTGAGACATAAGACTGGAATCATTAATCCCCGCATGAAAATTAGATATTGCTGCTAGCTGAACTCGGAGTGTAGCAGCCACTGAACCCTGGTGAAAGAGTTCTGAAAGGAACTCTAAAACAATAGTAATGGGAGCTGTAAATGGATCAACTTCTCTGTTGTGTGCCCATATAGAAAATCTCTTCCATTTACTGTGATACAATTTTCTAGTCGAAGGCTTGTGAGAAGAGGTAATAATATGGGTTACAGCTGGAGACAGATCATGAAGCCTGACTAGTGACGGAACTGGAGCAGCCATGCTGTCAGTTTGAGAGTGTGGAGACTGGGGTGAAGAGAATCTGACATGTGTATTAGAAGGTCTGGCACTGGGTCCAGAGTCCATGGATAGTCTAACAGGTCAGGCTTGAGGAAAGGGAACCAAATCTGACAAGGCCAGTAAGGGGTGATGAGGATCATCTTGCTTCCCAACAACATTGCTTTCTCTATGACCTTGGGAATGAGTGGAAAAGGAGGAAAAGCATAAAGAAGTCCCGGGGGCCAATCGTGGACGACTGCATCTCTTGGAGGCTCTACCAGAGAGAGGATGAGGGAGAAAAAGGTGCTGCATTTGGTGTTGCTGGGGCTGGTAAAGAGATCGCAGCAGGGTTGGCCCCACTTGTGGAAGATCAGACGGGCTACTTTCGGGCCTGTTCAAGGACCATTCGTGAGGTAACAATATAGCCCTACTTAGCTTGTCCGCTATCACGTTGGAAGTCCCCGGGATGTGCGTTGCAATGAGAAAGCATTGGGAAGAAATCACCCAATTCCAAACTCGCAGGGCCTCTCGACATAAGGGGTATGATCTGGTCCCCCCTTGTTTGTTTAGATACCAAACCACCGACATGTTGTCGGTCTGGATAGCTATAGTCCCTAGAGGGAGAAAGTCGTGAAGTGCTTGCAACGCTAGAAGCACCCCTCTCATTTTTAGGACATTGATATGCAGATGGGCCACCTGATCTTGCCATGTACCTTGGACAGTCCTGCCAAGATAATGCCCCCCCACCCTATCTGGGAGGCATCCATGGTCACAGTGGCAATGGGTTGGTGCGGTACAAAGGGAGTCCCTGTGGTAAGATGACCTGGTTGAATCCACCAGCGTAGATCCTTTTTGCAAGAATCTGTGATCAGAATCTGGTGATGTAGAGGCAACTGCTGAAAGGACAGGAGCCACTGGGGTATCCTCATATGTAGTCTTGCTAAAGGTACCAAGGTTATGGTCAACGCCATAGTTCTGAGAAGCTGCAACACCACCTTCGCCTTGACTCTTCGAAGGGGAAGTATCCTGTAAATTTGCTGTGCAAGATTCTGTATTCTGTCTGTAGGTAGTCTGGCTGTCATAGAAACCGTGTCTATATTTGCTCCTATAAATATTACAGATTGAGTGGACAAAGTTGAGGATCTTTCCCAGTTTACAGAGATTCCCAACTGGGAACAGAGCTTGATTGTGGAATCTCTCGACTGAACTAGACGATGCCTGGTGGTGGCGGTCAGGAGCCAATCGTCCAGGTATGGAAAGACTTGGATTCCCTGACGCCTCAAATGAGCTGTGACTACTGCCATGCACTTGGTGAACACCCTGGGGGCTGTGGTGAGACCAAAGGGCAGCGCCCGAAACTGGTAATAATTGGCTCCCAGCCAGAAGCGTAGGTAGCTCCTTGATGCTTTGTCCATCATTATGTGGTAGTAGGCATCCTGGAGATCTATTGAGCACATCCAACTGTCTTTCCCTAACAGAGGGAGTATGGATTGTAGAGTGACCATTCGGAACTTGGACTTCTTTACATACTCGTTTAACCTGCTGAGGTCTAGGATGGGTCTCCAGTCTCTTGTTCTTTTTGGAACTAAAAGGAAACTGGAGTATGTTCCGAATCCTGTCTGGTCTGCTAGGACCTTTTGGATGACTCTTTTTAATAGCAGCTTTTTTATCTCTATAGCCACTTGATCCCCGTTATTGGGTGGTACATCTGGGATCCTTTTGGGAGGGTGTGGTGGAAGGCAAAAGGGTATTGAGTAATCTCTGGTGATAATGTCTTGTACCCACTTGTCTCGAGTGAGATTTAGCCAGGCTGCTGGGTACAAGGACAGGAGATTCCCAACCGGCTCTAGAGATGCACAGTCAGGTTCCACATCAGGAATGCTGATAGGGACCGGTCACAAAAGGAATTGCGACCTCCCTGATTTTGTGAGCCTCCCCTGCCTCTAGGGGGATGTCTACCATTATTTCCTCCTCCCCTGCCTCTGAAGGAGGAATCACCCTGTGTAACCTGTAAAGGTCTCTGTCATTTCTTGAACCACATTTTACCGCTCTTCTGACCTTTAGGGTAAGGTCTAGAAGGAACAGTAAAACGGACTCCCACGGCAGAGAGAGTCTTTCCTTCCTGTTCACACCTGGTGAGGGTATCTTTCACCTTGGGTCCAAAAAGAGAGGATCCGTCCACGGGAACATTGGTGAATGTAGACTTGAAATGCTCAGCAAAGTTGCATAGACGCATCCAGGAATGTCTCCTTAAGGAGACTCTGAATCAGCCGCCCTACTTGTACCATCAGCTGCGTACGAGATCAGCCGCATGGAGGAGTTAACAATGGATGTGAGAGTAGCCAATTGAGCTGACACTGTAAATGGGACTGCTTCAGTAGAGGTACCCCGAAGAGTATCTCCTAACTCCTTCAGGAGATCTCTCTGAAGTCTCGTAAAATGTGATAGTTCAGCAATCGGAGTGTAAAATACACTCAAGAGAAGATACGCTTCCCATACCTATCCATCTTTCGGGATTCCTTATTGGGCGGAAGGATAGAAGAAGAAGTCTCTGCTAGCTCCTTCTTAGTGGCCACCGCCACCACCATGGCATCAACAGGTAAGCCCTTGGATAAAAATTCTTTATCTTTAGGGGCGGAAAGAAATTTATTCGGCCTCCCGGGGACCAGTTCCACAGCATCAGGAGTCTGCCATGCTTTCTGACTCATAAGATCCAGTAATTCATCAAATGGAGGAGGCACCCATGAAGCTGAGGGTTGAGACCCAAAAGCCTTCAGGTACACTGACTCCTCATCGGACGGGGTAATAGTGGGCCAGCCGCTTCTCTGCCTGAGGATCTCCAAAATGTCTGCAAAGGAGAAATCTTCAGAGGATGACTTAGGGGACCCCTCCGACTCATTGAAGTCAGTGTCAGATGTGACAGACTCATCAGGGGAGTCTACATGCTTCCTCTTACATGATCTCTTCCAAGGGGGCTCCTTAGCAGGGTCCTCTGGGGAGGTCTCGGAAGATTGTGGGCCATCCAAATAGGGGTCCTTAGGCTGTGGGTCTCTGCCATCCCAGGGGGGAGGAGAGGATGCTGAGACCATAGTCGGCACTTGAGGGAGTACAGCATCGGTACATGGGATGGATAAACTAGCCAACATGCTCCTCATCCTCACAAAGACCGATTCCTCTGGCTCCAAACGACGCCCTGGCTCCGAAGAGAGCATAGGTGCCGATGGCTCCAAAAGAATCGGCTCTGACAACGATGTAGGGTCCTAGCTCACTCGGGCTGATGCACTAAGAGGAAGACTCAGCACCGAAGAGGTTCGGTTCCAAGTGTCCCCCTCAGGGCCGACCAAAGAGCTTTGGACCCTAGACACTTTGGACAGCACAGAGAGTGTCGGAGTGGAGTTCGGCTCCGAGACAACCACATTGGGTGCTGGAGTCGAGGACACCTCTATAGTCGGTACCGACAATATCAGCTCCAAAGGCCCAATCTGGGTTGGAGGACGAAAAAGAGCAGGATCGGTAGCAGGAGTCAGCTCCGAGACCGAATGGATCGGAGCCGATAAAAATTTTGGCAAGGCCAACGACTTGAGGAGTCTGAGCACCACTCTCTCGATATCTTCTTCAGATAAGCTCCTGTAGGATCTGGAGGACAGTGTGGGAGACCTTGTTCTCTGCAATATAGACGTTTTTAGTGTAGGGGAGACCGGTGGAATGTCTGTAGACTGGCTCTGAAGAGGACTGCTAGGGATCGGCACCGAAACACTTGGTGCCGATACTGCAGGGTCCGCCATGTCCAGAATCTCACTCGGCCCCGAAGACTGTGGAGCCAAAGAGACAGAGGCCAACTCCGATTTTGGTAACTTCTGTGGAGATTCAGAGACAGAAGTTGAGGCTGGAGAAGGCCTTTTAGAGGTCTTGCCCTTATCCTTTCTAGAAGACTGCGGCCTAGCAGAGGAGGAAGAACTGGCTAGGTCTTCGTCGAAGGAAGGTTTTAACATGCCTTTTAAAATCAGCTTATTCTTCCATTCCTGGAGTACTCTAGGGCTAAAAGAATAACAAAAGAGACAATTTTCTTGTAGCTGTATGGCCCCTAAGCAGTACACACAAACGCTATGTCCATCGGTGATGGACATTTTTTGCGAACATTTAGTACACTTTTTCAACCCTGACTGTTTATGTTGTTTATGTTCCTTGGACATAATGAAGCTAGAGCAAAAAACCAACACACTCACACAACAGGAGAGGAGCTAGATCCTCTAACTTAAGCAGATCTAGCCCTAACACCCACAACAAAAATAAAAGGGGTTTTACTAGATTCTCTAACTTAAACAAACCTAGTGCAAGAAAGAAAAAGGGAACAAACTAGCACCTCTAAGTTAAACGGTCTAGTCTAAGAACACACACTCACGGGAACCACACACAAACGGCCAACAGGCCCAAGAAATTTTTAAAACAGCAATAAGTCAAATCCGGTTAAAGACACAAATCGGTATCACAATAATACTTGTCAGCAGTCAGAATAAAACTTCACACAAAGCAAAAAACTCCTATTAAGCAGTAATAATAATGAACTAAATCACTTAGCCACGGCCAACCAAAAGAAGCTTCTGACCGAAGACGGGGCAAACGAGAACTGGGGAATGTGCTCATGCACCATGGGATACCTCCTAGCCATGAGCCAATCAGACGTTTTCAGGTTTTCTAAGCGGCCGAGTTGGAGCCGAGGATCGGCTCTGAACCCACACGTAATAATGGAGGCGAGATAGGACTACATAACATCTTAGGTTTAACTAGTTCTAGTATTTATTGCAGTGCTTCAGCAATAAGATGTAATTAAGCACATACGTTAGGCTTCTAGAGTGAAGTCAGGCTGGAGACACTGTTTTAATAAACTGGTGGAAATGGCTGTGCAGGAGAAGTGTTCCTTGAGGGGTGTATCCACTGATAGGGGAGGACGCCAAAAAAAAAACTTACGGACTGGCTGTAAGAAAACAAGAGGATAAACTGTATAAGAAGACACATTAAACCTATCTGAAGGGGTAGGAGCTGGTAAGACACCCATCTGATTCTGCACCACTCTTTCCACATCTTCTTCCATTAAACTTCTGGAAAACGAGTGGAAATAATAGGGGGGACCTGGGTCTCTCTAAAAAAGGTGAGGGGATCCTGAGGGGTACTGGATCCACAGAAGTCGAGTAACTAGTTCTTGGAAGGTAAATGAAGCTAGAAGGAGAATGGCTAGCGAACGCTGGATCCGGTATCTTTTTCTTCGGATTCGAGGAGGTTGGATGAGTCAGTTTTTTCTTTTTCCTCTTTGGATCCAATGGTAAGGTCAGATCTGGTTTAGGTCTTTTTCTGGACTGCTCTGAGGCCTTAGATGATGAAGTGGATGGACTCGGAAAAGAAGACTTAGAATCTTTAGTTTTAGGAGACTGAGCCCCAGATAAAGCCTCTCTGAAAGAGGAAGGAAGCAAAACTTTCATAATTAGTTCATTTTTCCTTTCGACAAGGGCTCTGGGGTTAAAACCATGACAAATAGCACAATCTTCCAGCAAATAAAGAGGCCCATTGGATACAGGAATTTTGTGCCCACACTTGACACATTTTTTTTTTAATCTCACTGGGCCTTTTTCTGTCATAGTCACAAAAATAAATAGTAAACACTATCAACAAACAATAAAGACTAGACTTTTTTGGGGGGAAGGGAAGAGTAAAAAAATTACCAACAAGGTAATAAAAGGACCTACACTGAGTGTAGAAGAAAGAAAAAATACTAGCAATAGAATTCAAAGGGTACAAACTGTAAGGAAGCGAATGTAAAAATATCAGATAAGGGAGTATAAGAGCTAAGCTAACTAAGCAATAAGGTAAGGGATAGAAAAACCCTTAAAGAATTAAGAAGTTTTAGCGAAGAAGGTTAAATTAGAAAAATAATAATTCACTTATCTGCTCGAGAGTAACAGTCACCACGTCTTTCTCGTAAAGCAGCAAACGAGATCTGAGGTACTTGGGGTTTGTGCATTATGGGTAAGGGAGAAGCTTGAGAGTTTTTGGTTGCTACAGGCTTTAGCAACATACCTCTCAACTGTACTGAATTTCTCATTTTTTACCGGTTTTGAGGTTCAAATAATAGGGTGCCACGATTCCTGAGTGGCACCTCTTAATTTCCGAATTTCTCAGCTTTATTATTATTTTTTTTTTTTAAATTTTCCGGCTTTTTATGTGCTGACATCATCACGTGCAGGGATGTGCACGATTATGTCAGCTCCGCGAACAGCCTGCCAGCCTGTTGGAACTGGCTGAGTGCTCGAGGGATTCACTGGTATGTAGCATGCAAGCCATGCGTGCATTTCCCAGGCTGTTTACATCTAATTTACCTTGTTTCAGACAAGCCCATATTCTCAGTTAATATTTACACAGTTTGCGGGGTACTTAGCATGTGAGCCATGCATTTCCCAGACTGTTTACATCTAATTTACCTGGTTTCAGACAAGCCCACGCTCTCCGCTAATATTTACAGAGTTTGAAGGGCAAGTTATTTTTTTTTTAATCACTGCAAGGGGAAGGGGTTGATGCGAACCACCATCCAGAAGTCTTGCCAAGTCATTTACTGGTCAAAAGTTCCTAGAACTGCCACAATATGCAGCATTTGAACCTGGAACTTTATTCCATTTTCAAATACACAACAGGATGTTTATCATGTCTGTGATTGTCCCATCGTCACGAATGAAAGCAAATAACCCCACTTACTCTACTAAGTTTTTTACACAGAACATTTTTGGTACGTGCAATGTGCATATGTAGTTAGTAGTTACAGACTCGTCGCACTAGGAGGCAGTCATCAGCAATCAGAAGTTGTACACCATTGAAAAGCAGTTCCTAAAGTATGTGCTCATGTCTTTACTAGTCTTGTTGTATGATGTCACTTTCCCGGAGTTTGTGGGTGCATGCCCCATAATCTGTTCAAGAACAATGGTATTATAGCAGTGGAAAACGCACAAGTATGATGTTGCAACATTATAATTTACGTCACTTTTGTTTTCACATTTTTTGTGCAGTAATGTTTAATGACATTATAGTTCTCAACTGCTTTGCTCGAGAATCGGGGATAAAGTAATAGGGGCAAAGGACCCCAATCAGGGACAGATGTTTTAAGCAAATATACAGAGAAAGAGGTTGGCAAAGAAGAAGTGGGATTGTCAGAGAGATGAAGAAAGTAGACAGGAGTATAAGGAGATGAGGTGCATGGCAAAGAGAGAGGTGGCAAAGGCTAAGTATAAGGCGTATGAAGAGTTGTATGAAAGGTTGGACACTAAGGAGGGAGAAAAGGACCTGTACTGATTGGCTAGACAGAGGGACCGAGCTAGGAAAGATGTGCAGCAGGTAAAGGTGATAAAGGATAATGAAGGAAACGTACTCACAAGCAAGGAGAGTGTGTTGAGCAGATGAAAAGAGTACTTTGAGGGGCTGATGAATGAAGAGAATGAGAGGGAGAGAAGGTTGGATGATGTGGGGATAGTGAATCAGGAAGTGCAATGGATTAGCAAGGAGAAAGTAAGGATAGCTATGAAGAGAATGAAGAATGGAAAGGCTGTTGGGCCAGATGACATACCTGTGGAAGCATGGAGGTGCCTAGGAGAAATGGCAGTGGAATTTTTAACCAGACTGTTTAATGAAGTCTTGGAAAGTGAGAGGATGCCTGAGGAGTGTAGAAAAAGTATTTTGGTACCGATTTTTAAGAATAAGGGTGATGTGCAGAGCTATAGTAACTACAGAGGGATACAACTGATCAGTCACAGCATGAAATTATGGGAAAGTGTAGTAGAAGCTAGGTTAATAAGAGAAGTGATGATTAGTGATCAGCAGTATGGTTTCATGCCAGGAAATATGCGATATTTGCTCTGACAGTGTTGATGGAGAAGTACAGAGAAGGTCAGAAGGAGTTGCATTGTGTCTTTGTGGACTTAGAGAAAGCATATGACAGGGTGCCTAGAGAGGAGTTGTGGCTCTGTATGAGGAAGTCGGGAGTTGCAGAGAAGTATGTAAGAGTGGTACAGGATATGTACAAGGGTAGTGTGACAGAGATCTGCAGTGGGAGTGACAGATGCTTTTAAGGTGGAGGTGGGATTACATCAAAGATCAGCTCTGAGCCCTTTCTTATTTGCAGTGGTGATGGACAGGTTGACAGACGAGATCAGACAGGAGTCCCCGTGGACTATGATGTTTGTAGATGATATGTAGTGAGAGTAGGGAAAAGGTTGAGGAGACCCTGGAGAGGTGGAGATATGCTCTAGAGAGAAGAGGAATGAAGGTCAGCAGGACTAAGAATATATGTGTGTGAATGACAGGGAGGATAGAGGAATGGTGAGGATGCAGGGAGTAGAGTTGGCAAAGGTGGATGAGTTTAAATACTTGGGATCAACATTTCAGAGTAATGGTGAGTGTGGAAGAGAGGTGAAGAGAGTACAGGCAGGGTAGAGTGGGTGGAGAAGAGTGTCATGAGTGATTTGTGACAGACGAGTACCAGTAAGAATGAAAGGGAAGGTCTGCAAGAGGGTAGTGAGACCAACTATGTTATATGGGTTGGAGACAGTGGCATTGACAAAAAGGCAGGAGTCAGAGCTGGATGTGGCAGAGTTAAAGATGTTACGATTTGCACTGGGTGTGATGAGGGTAGACAGGATTAGGAATAAGTATATTAGAGGGTCAGCCCAGGTTGGACGGTTTAGAGACAAAGCCAGAGAGGCGAGATTGCATTGGTTTGGACATGTGCTGAGGAGGGATGCTGGGTATATTGGGAAAAGGATGCTAAGGATGAAGCTGCCAGGTAAGAGGAAAAGGGGAAAGCCTAAGATAAGGTTTATGGATGTGGTGAGAGAGGACATGCATGTGGTTGGCGTGACACAGCAAAATACAGAGGACAGGAAGAAATGGAAATAGATGATCCGCTGTGGTAATTCCTAATGGGAACAGCTGAAAGAAAAAGAAGATCCACAAAAGCAAAGGCAACAGAAGCAGTACTGAGAAGGTGATTCGCCAGCGGTGTACTTATCTGTAAACTCTGGCTTCACGCCAACCCAACAGACTGACAAAGCAACTGGTTTGCTCAAGATACTTATTTAATTGTGCCAAGAAAGATATGAAGATGGAAACCCTTCACACCACCAACTCCCCAATATCAGTAGAGGAGTCTGATGGATCTGGAGGGAAAACAGGAATGCTCTGGTATTTGGGCAGGCCATCAAGCTCCTGCAGGCAGGAATCAGTACATGAAAGTTCTGGCATTTGGGGTGGCCATCAGGCTCCTGCAGGCAGGAATCAGTACAGGAAAGCTCTGGTATTTGGGCAGGCCATCAGGCTCCTGCAGGCAGGAATCAGTACAGAAAAGCTCTGGTATTTGGGCAGGCCATCAGGCTCCTGCAGGCAGGGATCAGTACTGCAACACTGAATTATGAAGATCATCATATAATACTTAAGGGTCCTCCTTGGTCTGTGAGGGGGCCATCTTGGGTGGTTTGCTGGACCTAGAAAAGAAGAAGACGATGACAAACTGGGGAAAAGCGAGGGTCATAAATGCCCTCTAATGTGACAAGGGCCATTTCCTTTTCAGTAGTCTATCTTCAAGGTTCTGAGTAGGCTGGCCAAACAAAAATGCATATCACAACGGTGCATCCAGGAGGTACTGCCCAAGGCCCTCCTTAAAAGGAAAAAATTATTGAGCAAATCAACCTGCATAGGCATATGTCTAAGCCTGCTGGCCTAGCCAGTGTAGCATTGAAGTCATAAATACAGCAAGCCATGTGATAACTGTTGAATCCACAGATAAAATTCTGTCCAGTTCCACCTCAAACCTAGAATCATGATAAGTTGAAGGAGTTTCCAACACCCGATCCTTAAGTTGGCATGGGACCTGGCAAGTAACACATAGTTGAGGGATCTAAGCAACAATGCAGTCAAAGGAGTCAAATGTTGTGACTTCTGGGGTAAGCTGGACAAAGGAAATCGTGTATAAATCTGCTTTAGGACAGGTGTCACTCCATTCAGATGGGGGCAACATGGCACTCACATTAAAAAAAAAAAAAAGATAGCACTCACATTTTGGGAACCAAAGAGGCAGAATCTGGGTGCTTACAGGCTAAATAAATGACGTTTTTAATGACAGGTTACAAAGTGGAGATGACCCAAAATTATTCAGCCTTCTACAGAATCTCATTCAGGAATTTCTGGAGGCAAAGGATGGCGAACAGAAGCCAAAGCTTCTCCAAGGGAGGGATCATCTAAAAGGAAAGTCTTGTTATCCTTCTACATTACTGACATAATGGCATCTGGGTACTCAGACTCCCCAGAGGAAACGCAGAGGGAAGATTTCTAAACTCACATTTTCAGACAGAAATGGGCAACTTCATGCATGACAATGTATCTGGGGTTAAATATGGAATGAGCAAGTGCTATACATTAGGCTACAGAGTGCTAAAGTTAAGAGATGTGCCTGCTAACAGCAGAGTGGGATCTTGACAGTATTCCAAGAAGCCAGGAGAGAAATTACAGACCGTGTTCCCTGAGGATTTGTTGAAGCTGGCAGCCTGAACAGCAGATCCTGGACTATGCATTGGGATCTCCTCATTTTTAGTCATCAAGTCCTGCTGGACTTTGCAGGGGAATGCAGTGAACAGACCTCAGTCTGCAGTGCTACCACTATGGTACAGCCAACAGATTCCATATATTGCTTCCTACGAGCTGTAGAGTCAGGGGTACATTCTAGCCAATCAGCTGATGGCGTTGTGCAATCACGACGTGCCTCTCTTTTGCCTTTCATTATCCAATGAGCTGCAAAACAGGTACAAATTGTAGTGAACGGTGAAGAATCACAGTCGGCGACCAAGAGGTCATCTCTAAAAATGACTTGCATCCAACAGTGTGTGAAAATTAACAACTTCCATTCCTTTAGCATTTTCGCAGTGCTCTGCAAAGATCTGAGGACAGCTTGGGACTTTCACACACATAAAAGCACGTGGAACTTTTAACCTCCTAACAGCCAGATTAAATCACTGATACTTATTGAAAGCCTACATCATGTTACCACCCAGGGAAAAGAGAAACTGTTAGGGACGGTCCTGGCTACAGTTTGCTGCCCAAACAAACTCTTCAAAGGTTTTGTGCTCTAGGCATTTAATGCAGGACCCTTCCATCAAGACTGAGCCCCAAACTAAGTGACCAGCAGAAAAAGAAGAGTGAGGCTTGGAGGGCAAACATCCTCAAGTAACACATAATGTCACACAGAGCATAAACAAAATAAGCAAAGGGCACATACACCCCCAAAGTAAGACATAATGTCACACAGCGCATAAATAAAACAAGCAAAGGGCACATACACCCCCAAGTAACACATAATGTCACACAGCGCATAAACAAAACAAGCAAAGGGCACATACACCCCCAAGTAACACATAATGTCACACAGCGCATAAACAAAACAAGCAAAGGGCACATACATCCCCAAGTACCACATAATGTCACACAGCGCATAAACAAAACAAGCAAAGGGCACATACACCCCCAAGTAACACATAATGTCACACAGCACATAAACAAAACAAGCAGAGGGCACATACACCCCAAGTAACGCATAATGTGTCACAGCGCATAAACAAAACAAGCAAAGGGCACATACACCCACAAGTAACACATAATGTCAAACAGTGCATAAACAAAACAAGCAGAGGGCACATACACCCCCAAGTAACACATAATGTCACACAGTGCATAAACAAAACAAGCAGAGGGCACATACACCCCCAAGTAACACATAATGTCACACAGTGCATAAACAAAACAAGCAGAGGGCACATACACCCCCAAGTAACACATAATGTCACACAGCGCATAAACAAAACAAGCAAAGGGCACATACACCCCCAAGTAACACATAATGTTACACAGCGCATAAACAAAACAAGCAATGGGCACATACACCCCAAGTAAGACATAATGTCACACAGCGCATAAACAAAACAAGCAAAGGGCACATACACCCCCAAGTAAGACATAATGTCACACAGCGCATAAACAAAACAAGCAGAGGGCACATACACCCCCAAGTAAGCCATAATGTCACATAGTGCATAAACAAAATAAGCAGAGGGCACATACACCCCCAAGTAACACATAATGTCACACAGTACATAAACAAAATAAGCAGAGGGCACATACACCCCCAAGTAAGACATAATGTCACACAGCGCACAAACAAAACAAGCAGAGGGCACATACACCCCCAAGTAACACACAATATCACACAGTGCATAAACAAAATAAGCAAAGGGCACATACACCCCCAAGTTATGGAACTTCACAGGGATACATGCTAAACTGAAATGGAAGGATAAACACAAAAGTAGTTTCATGAAGAATGGGATATGACAGATTAAGGAATACTACAGAGCCCAAAACCTGGAAATTACCTAAAGTTATTTTTCCATACTTTGCTTAGGTATACTGGACTTTGAAGCAAACTAGGAATATCAGGATAACCTAACCAGACTGTGAAGGTGGGAACACTTAAAATTCATTGGAATACCAGAAATGAATTTCTAGCCCTCAAAGTATTGAAAAAATATTTCTCATCAGAAAAGACTGACAGGACATCAATAAAGGCTGATTTTATTTAATCATCAGTGACAGAGAAACAATTTATTTTTCAGTGCTGTGCCACTTGTAACACTACACATTTAGTTTATTAGCAACATGTGTAAAATGTCATTCCTTTTATGTAGGTAAAACTACAAGAAAGTTAAAAGAACTTATAACTGAGCACAAGTCAGACATACGGAGAGCAGTACTGACAAATGCTTTAAGTAAACATATGGTAGATAGTGAACGTATAACTGAGCACAAGTCAGACATACGGAGAGCAGTACTGACAAATGCTTTAAGTAAACATATGGTAGATAGTGAACGTATAACTAAGCACAAGTCGGTCATACGGAGAGCAGTACTGACAAATGCTTTAAGTAAACATATGGTAGATAGTGAACGTATAACCGAGCACAAGTCAGACATACGGAGAGCAGTACTGACAAATGCTTTAAGTAAACATATGGTAGATAGTGAACGTATAACTGTGCACAAGTCAGACATACGGAGAGCAGTACTGACAAATGCTTTAAGTAAACATATGGTAGATAGTGAACGTATAACTGAGCACAAGTCAGACATATGGAGAGCAGTACTGACAAATGCTTTAAGTAAACATATGGTAGATAGTGAATGTATAACTGAGCACAAGTCAGACATACGGAGAGCAGTACTGACAAATGCTTTAAGTAAACATATGGTAGATAGTGAACGTATAACTGAGCACAAGTCAGACATACGGAGAGCAGTACTGACAAATGCTTTAAGTAAACATATGGTAGATAGTGAACGTATAACTGAGCACAAGTCAGACATAAGGAGAGCAGTACTGACAAATGCTTTAAGTAAACATATGGTAGATAGTGAACGTATAACTGAGCACAAGTCGGACATACGGAGAGCAGTACTGACAAATGCTTTAAGTAAACATATGGTAGATAGTGAACGTATAACTGAGCACAAGTCAGACATACGGAGAGCAGTACTGACAAATGCTTTAAGTAAACATATGGTAGATAGTGAATGTATAACTGAGCACAAGTCAGACATACGGAGAGCAGTACTGACAAATGCTTTAAGTAAACATATGGTAGATAGTGAACGTATAACTACGCACAAGTCAGACATACGGAGAGCAGTACTGACAAATGCTTTAAGTAAACATATGGTAGATAGTGAATGTATAACTGAGCACAAGTCAGACATACGGAGAGCAGTACTGACAAATGCTTTAAGTAAACATATGGTAGATAGTGAACGTATAACTGAGCACAAGTCAGACATACGGAGAGCAGTACTGACAAATGCTTTAAGTAAACATATAGTAGATAGTGAACGTATAACTGAGCACAAGTCAGACATACGGAGAGCAGTACTGACAAATGCTTTAAGTAAACATATGGTAGATAGTGAACGTATAACTGAGCACAAGTCAGACATACGGAGAGCAGGACTGACAAATGCTTTAAGTAAACATATGGTAGTGGTGCTGAGCATTATTTTACGTTTAGGGTAACAGAGCATGTTTTTAGACACATTAGAGATCGTGATATAAACAATACGTTAGAAAACAAAGAATATGGGTGGATTTTATTGTTTCAAGCAGATTTAGTTCCTGGCTTAAATAGTACTGTGAGTATTAAACCTGTCTTGGTTAAAAAACAACTACAATTCCAATAATATACATGCTGCTATCTTGAATATGCATGAAGGGTTAATTCACCATTCTGCAATTATGTGATGTTATAACTATTTTATGAATTGATGTTTTTTTATAGGCTGATTGTGATCTTGTGACTTTTGTAAATGCTTTTATATGACGTTAATTGTTTTATATTGGAATAGCACTGAGGAATGGTGATACCCGAAAGCTTTGCCTGTAATAAAAGAAGTTTTTTGTATGTTTTGAGCGGTCTTGGAGTTGGTTCTTTTTATAGAATTAAAAAACTCAACAGCTTCATCTAGTGGCAGGAGTTTTAGTATATTCCAGTTGATATTACAGAGGAATTCATTGAAAGTTAGGGGATTAAAGTTGCTTAGGTTTCTGCTTTGTTTACACTGGTGTTGGGATGGAAATGAGTTAATTTTATGAAGTATACAGGCTGGTAGGTGATCACTGATGCTGCAAGGGAGTGTACTTGCTGCTGAAATTTTATTTGGGTCAGACACTAGTATCCAGTCAAGGATAGAATCAGAGTCTTTACTTCTGTTGGATCTGGTTATCTCTGTTATTAGTTGTGTAAAATTTAATAAATTGATATTAGATGATGGAAACTGACCCGAGAAATCATTCCACTTTATGTTTACGTCACCTAGAAAAAGAAGTTAAGTCCTACCATAATGTTCCATCTGTGTTGTCAACCTGCACAAATCCTTGACAGTGGGTTCGGTTCCAAACCTTGGAACTGAGAGGGGTGTTTACTTCAGCCTGCGCTCTCTAAACTTTCGAGCCAGGCTCTACCCATGATGCTCCTCTCAGAGATTTCCTCAGATTGAATTTGCCAAGGAGCGGCAGTCAGATGTGAAAGGTCATGGATACATGACAGTCAGATTAACCAAGGCCAAATATGAGTCCTTAAAGGGAAACTAGCCATGCACTAAATTCGGTCTACTAAAAGTCTCCGGGTGGGGATGTCAAGGATTGGTGAAGATTTACAACACAGATATTACGTTATGGTAACACATAGCTTTTTCATCTGATGTTGTCAATCTTCAAGCAATCCTTGACAGTGGGATAGAGTCCCCAGCTACTTTAGCCTCAGGAGGTCTCATGGAAGAATATTCCTAAGGACCATAGAGCCAAAGGATGCTTGTCCCCTTGAGACCTGATCCAATTTGTAATGAGTGATAAAAGTATGATGAGAAGACCAAGTGGCTGCTGCACAAATGTCTTCTAAAAAACCTCTGGCATGAAAGACTGCAGATGTAGCTACTGCTCTTGCAGAATGGGCTTGAACTGTTTTTGGGAGCTGGAGTCCTTAAGAATGATAAATGAATGTGGTGCAGTTTCTAAGCCACTTAGCCAAGGTAAATTTAGAAAGTGGATTACCTAGACGGAGAGAAGAAAATGCCGCAAAAGGTTGGTTTGATTTTCTAAAAACTTTAGTCCTGTGAAGATAAAAACATAGTTGTCTGTGCACGTCAAGTAAATGGACAGCATTTTCTCCCTTCTTTGAAAAATTTGGGAAAAAGACTGGTAACTGTAGAGTCTGATTAATATTAGTCTCAGAGACAACCTTGGGCAGAAAGGATGGATTACTTCGAAGCACACCTCTACCCTTATGAAAAATGAAGTATGGGGGTTCGCACGATAGGGCCTGAAGTTCTGAGACACTTCTGGCAGAAATGATAGCCACCAAAAAAAAGGTTTTCCAAGACAGATGTTTTAAGTCAAAAGTGAAGCCATAAAATCTAATACTTTGTGATAGGACTGAATAAGGATTTATCTCATTATCCAGTACCCATTTAGCAAATTTCTCCCATTTACTTTTGTAAAATTTCCTTGTAGACGATTTGTGATGAGTGACAATAATTTGTCAGACAGGTGAAGAAATTAGAAGTTATGCACTCACCATAACGTTCCATCTGAGTAGGTGTATTCATTTGTCTGCAACCTGTGGGTTATGGATCCGATATCGGATCCGAACCGGCATGGTTTTCCAGCTATGGATCCAAGCTCTCAGCTCCTCCCCTCACCCATAATGCCCTGCTCTACCCTCATGACCTCAGATCGAGTTTGCCAAAGCAACAACACCCTGAAAAGGGTAACATAGAATATGCAGGAAACTGAAAGGCCAGGGGGATAGGAGGGCGGGATGGTTGCAGACAAATGAATACACCTACTCAGATGGAACGTTATGGTGAGTACATAACTTCTAAATCTGAAGTAGGATATTCATTTGTCTGCAACCTGTGGGACAGAGTCCCCAGCTACCTGAATCTTGGGCGGCCATCATGGAAGGATATTCCGAGCACCGCGGAGCCAAAGGATGCTCTACCCCTAGATGCAAGATCCAACTTATAGTGGGAAATAAAAGTATGAGATGAAGCCCACGTGGCTGCTGCACAAATATCATCTAGAGGAATCCTAGCCTTGAAGGCTGCCGAGGTAGATACTGACCGGGTTGAATGGGCATGAACACCCTCGGTGCGGCCTTCCTGAAGCTTGATAAGCCAATAAGATGCACTGTGAAATCCAGCGGGACAGAGAAACTTTAGAAATTGGCTTGCCCGAATTAAATTTTGCAAAGGAAATAAACTGGTCGGATTGCCTATGACCAGCCGTCCTGTTTAGATAAAATCTAAGTTGCCTGTGAACATCTAATGAGTGAAGCTTATATTCACCTTTGTTTTCATATTTAGGAAGAAAACAGGGAGGTTAATGGATTGATTGATGTTTGCTTCAGAAGCGACTTTAGGAAGAAAGGACGGGTTGGTCCTGAGGTAGACACGGTCCGGATGAAATACCAAGTAAGGAGGTTTAGCTGATAATGCTTGAAGCTCAGAAACTCTATTGGCCGATGTAATGGCTACCAAAAAGGCTGTCTTGTAGGACAAGAATTTGAGATCCACCGTAGCCGCTGGCTCGAAAGGGGGGGCGGTCAAGGCCTGTAGAACCAGAGAGAGGTCCCAAGGAGGAACCGCTTGTTTTACAGGGGGCCTGAGAAGAAAAGTACCTTTAAGAAAAATTTTACACAATTTGGCTGACATAAGAGGATTAGAGTCATGGCCAATGTGATAATGAGAAATTGCCGCCAGTTGTACTTTGACTGTGGAACTGCTGGCACCATCGTTAAAAAGAGTGGTTAGAAAGTCAAGCACTAATGGAAGAGGAACCGTGAAGGGATTCAGGCCTTGCCGCTCCGCCCACAAAGAAAACCGTTTCCACTTGCTGCGGTAGACCTTTCTAGTGGACGGTTTATGAGCTGCCACCAGAATTGCCTTAACAGGTGACGTAATACCGAGTCCTGATCAAGAGTGGAACTGGAGAAGCCAAGCGGTCAGCTTCAGGTTGTCCAGATTCGGAGGAGGTATGCAGGATGGATGGGATATCAGATCCGGAATGGGATCTAGAATCCAAGGAGGATTCACCGAGTGAGACCTTAGGAAGGGGAACCAGATCTGTCGAGGCCAAAACGGAGCAATGAGAATCATTCTGCAACCCACCCGAGAGGCTTTCTGAAGAACTTGGAGCATCAGAGGCAAGGGTGGATAAGCATACAGAAGACCGGGTGGCCAAGCATGCACCAGAGCGTCTCTTGGGGAACCTCCGGGAGGAGGTATCAGAGCGAAAAAACTGTCGCACTTGGTGTTTGAGGGAGAGGCAAAAGATCGCATGAAGGAGTTCCCCACCGTGCGAATATGCGTTCCGCTACTCGACAATTGAGAGACCACCGTAAGGGGTCAGAATGGTGCGACTGAGCTTGTCCGCTAGGATGTTGGACCGACCGGAATGTGCGTTGCTATTAGAAAGCGGTTGGTGGAGATTGCCCATTCCCAAACTCTCATGGCTTCTCGACAAAGAGGGTAAGACCTTGTTCCCCTTGCTTGTTGATGTACCAGACCACAGACATGTTGTCCGATTGAATCGCAATTGTTCCCAAGGGAAGAAAGTCCTGAAGTGCTAGCAACGCTAAGAGCACTGCTCTCATCTCTAGAACGTTGATATGCAGTAAGGTCTCTGAATCGTCCCACGTGCCTTGGACGGTCCGGCCCGCAAAGTGCCCCCCCCACCCGAGGCGGGAGGCGTCCGTGGTCACCGTGGCGAGAGGGGGAGAAGCACAAAATGGGCGGCCCCTGTGGAGATCCGGGGAGTGAAGCCACCACAAGAGGGACCGCTTGCAAGCCTTGCTGATCGCAATGGGATGATGCATGGGGAGAGCAAGGTATGACCACTGTACTAAGAGTGTCCACTGTAGAATGCGCATATTGAGCCTGGCAAGAGGAAGAAGTGCTATAGCAGATGCCATGGACCCTAGAGCCCTCAGGACCAACTCCGCCGGAACAGAACTTGAGTGGAGAATGGCCCGCACCTGGAGCTGCAGATTTTGAACTCTGTCTGCAGTGAGGAAGGCTCGTAAACTCCTTGTGTCTAGCCTGGCCCCTATAAAATCTAAGAGCTGTGTGGGCGCCAGGTTGGATTTCTTTGTATTTATTGTAATGCCCAGAAAAGGAGCAAGATGGAGAAAGGAGTCTCGCCAATAAAAGTAGATGCCTTGTTGGGGCGGTAAGGAGCCAGTCGTCCAGGTAGGGAAAGACCTGCACCCCCTGAAGCCTCAGGTGGGCCGCTACCACTGCTAATACTTTGGTGAACACCCTGGGGCTGTGGTGAGACCAAAGGGAAGGACCCGAACTGGTAGTGACTGGCTCCCAGCCGAAGCGGAGGAACCTCCTGAGCGCCTGTCCATCAGGATGTGGTAGTACGCGTCTTTGAGGTCTATCGAGCACATCCAGTGATTTTCTCCCAGAAGGGGAGAATAGATTGCAGAGTGACCATTCGAATTTTTCTTTGGGGACTGCCAGATTCAAGAGAGAGAGGTCTAGGATTGGTCTTAGTTCCCCCGTCTTCTTTGGCACTAAAAAGAACCTGGAGTAGAACCCTGATCCGATCTGGTCTGGGGGGACGGGCTGGATGGCTCTTTTCTTTAGCAGATGGCCAATTTCTGCCAAAGCGGCCTCCCGTTGACCGGGTGGGACGTCTGGGAGGGACTTCAACTTTGGAAGGTGAAGGAAAGGGATGCGATATCCTCCGGATATGATTTGGAGAACCCAGCGGTCTGATGTTATGGACTCCCATGCCGCTAGGTGCCCCGAAAAACGTCCCCTGACTGCCTCCAGAGTGGAGCAGTCGGGCAACCCCTCAGGGTTGCTGCGCGGGCCGTTCAGAGAAAGGTTCCCTGGACCCGAAGTTTCTGGGAGCCCCTCTGCCTCTAGGGCGGCGTCCTCCCTGTCCTCCTCTGCCACGGAAGGACTGGTTGTCCGGAGCAGGCTGGGACTGCTGCGACTTCCGGAACCACATCTTCTTCTGACCCTTTTGGTTCCTAGAGTAGGGCCTCTGGGGTGCAGAGAAGCGGATTCCGACGGCAGACAGCGTCTTCCCGTCCTTCTCGCTCTGGGTCAACGTTTCGCGAACGGTTTTGCCAAAGAGAGCAGAACCATCAAAGGGGGCGTTCGCAAATGACGCTTTGAAGGGCTCAGAAAAATCGCAGTGACGGAGCCAGGCCTGACGTCTAGTGACTAGGCCTGCCCCCGCAGCTCTAGCGGCGCCTTCCGTAGCGTGGGAGAGTAGCCGCATAGAGGTATTAGTAACTGACCTAAGAGTGGCCATACGGGTGGAGTGCAGAACCCTGTCCTCCTCCGACATGGACTCTGGGGGAGATGCAGCATATTCTTTAATGAGATCTCGCTGCATCCTAATGACATGTGCCAAGTAGTTCAGCGCCCTTACCGAGAAGGTCGCTGAACTAAACATCCGCTTCCCCAAGCGGTCCATCATCCGAGACTCCTTGCTCGGGGGATGGACTGAGGGACTCTCCTGAGCCAGTTCCCTCTTGGTGGCCGCCGTCAACATGGCATCTACCGGAGGCCCCTTACTCCAATGGGCACGGTCTGACGGTGGGCTAAGGATCCTATCGGGCCTCTTAGGAATTGGCTCCACGGTGTCCGGTTCCTTCCACGCCCTGGTGGTAATGAGGTCCACCAGGGGGTCGGCAGGAGGGGACACCCAAGAGGTAGACGGGCCCGCTTCAAATGCCTCCAAGAACACGGACTCGTCCGAGGAAGACTTGGGGGCAGACCACCCCCCCCTTATACGGAGCATTTCCATGATGTCTCCAAATGAGACATCCTCGGGGGTGACCGTGGGGAGCCTTCCCTTCCTCCAAGTCCGTGTCTTCTGTGAGAGACTCGGGAGTCAATGTGCCTCCTTTTGCACGTATGCTTGAGGGACATCCTCTGGGGGGCTGTCAGAGGACTCCTCGCAAGCAGCAACTTGTTCCATTGGAGCAACTTGGGGCACAGAAGCGGGCTGTCCCAGGGGCCGGATGGTGGAAGCCTGGCCCAGTGCAGAGGGAGCGCGGGACGGAGCCGGAACAAGTGCCGGGGGTCCGGAGACCCTCAACAGGGCCCTCTCCACTACATCAAACGCCGAAGGGGAGCCGACCTCGACCAAAGGATCCGACAATCGGCTCCCCCTCGGATCCGAAGAGTGGATCAGAGCCGGCGCCGAAGCGCTCGGATCAGAAGGGACAGTGCGCTCCGACACAGACGGCGCCGAAGGAGCACTGATCCCCCCGGATCCGAGGCTCGGATCCAGGCTCCGAGAGGTCGGATCCGATGCACTCGAGGGCAGGGTCGGATCCGAAGTACCAAGTACTATCGGCGCCGACCCACCTCCGGCTCCGAAGCTGCTCGGCTCCAGCTGCTCCGAACCCGGATAGCGGGTCGGAGAAGGAGCAATAGGTTTGAAAAAGGGGGGGAGGCAAGAGCACTCCCATCTGCATCTGGGCCTGGATGAATCTTCTCATCATCCGGTCCAGATCAGCATCCGAAAGGCTATACGTAGATCTCGACGAGGCTACCGAGGTAGGCCTGGAGACCGAGCCGACAACGGAGCCGGGGGAGAAGCCCGCTTGGCTGGCGGGGCCGAAACAGAGGTCTCGGCCCGCCGCTTGTGGTGCTTCTCCCTCCGGTCCTTTTTCCTAGCATCCCTCTCCTCCGAACCAGAAACGGGAGGTTGAGTCCCAGGAGGAGGAGGGGGTGCCACGGAGGGGAGAACCGAAGGCACGGTTACTCCCGAAGGAGCGGAGGTCGGAGCCGAGTCCGGCGGTAAAAGGCCCGCCAACACAAGCTTGGACCTCCGCTCCCTCAGTGCCCTGGGGTTGAACCCTGCACAAATGGAGCATCCAGATGTGAGGTGTTCAACCCCCAGGCATCTAACACACCGAGTGTGGCCATCAGCTGGGGAAAGCTTATGGCCACACTCGGAGCATTTAGAAAATATAGATTTGGGCTGTTCAGCCATCCCAATCTATAAACAAGTTACTAAACTAAAGTAACTAAACAATATACACACACAGGCCCAACACACACACACTACGCCAACAGCGAGGGGAGGGAAAAAAAATTCTTAGATTAACTCTAAAGTAAAATATCAAAGGGGGAAACCTACACTTTCACACAAAAATGAATAAAAAACTTCAAAATTCTATATTAACAGTTAGAAAAACTAGCACTTAGCTGAGAGCTATAGAAACCAATCCAGTCACCATGCGCGGCAAACGAGATCTGAGGTCATGAGGGTAGAGCAGGGCATTATGGGTGAGGGGAGGAGCTGAGAGCTTGGATCCATAGCTGGAAAACCATGCCGGTTTGGATCCGATATCGGATCCATAACCCACAGGTTGCAGACAAATGAATATCCTACTTCAGATTAGAAGGATTCCTGGCAATTATGGGAACTGGAGAAGCCACACAGTGAGCTTGAGGCTCTGAAGATTTGGATAAACTGTGCCCTCCGTGTGAGACAGTAGATCTGGAGCTAGGTCCAGAATCCACGGTTTCCGAATTAAATGAGGCCACAAGAAGGGAAACCAAAGTTGTTGAGGCTAGAAGGGGGCAATGAGGATTATTGAATTTTCCGTCCTTTTGGCTTTCTTCAGGAACTGTGAAATGAGAGGAATTTAGGGGAAAAGCACAGAGCAGACCGGGAGGTCAATCGTGGAGAAGAGCATCTCTGGGTGACTCCCCCTGAGGGGGGGGGATTAGGGTAAAAAAACTTCTGGACTTGTTTAGAGGAGAGGCAAAGAGATCACAGCAAGGTTGGCCCCAGTGATGAAAAATGTTTGCCACTGCTGGATTGAGAGACCACTCATGAAGCAAGAGAATAGTTCTGCTAAATTTGTCCGCTATCATGTTGGAGCTCCCCGGAATGTGTGTTGCTGTGAGAAAGCGGTTGGAAGAAATCACCCATTGCCAAATGAGTGCTTCTCAACACAACGGATGATTTGGTTCCCCCTTGTTTGTTTATGTACCACACTACTAACATGTTGTTCATCCGAAGAGTTACTGTTCCCAGAGGGAGGACATCTTGGAATGCTTGCAATGCTAACAGCACTACCCTCATCTCTAGCACACTGATGTGCAAGTTGGCCTCCAATTGAGACCATGTGCCTTGGACTGCCCTTCCCAGATAATGCCCCCCCCCCCCCTGTCTGGGAAGCATCCCTGGTCACTATGGCTTGGGGCTGGGGAAGAATGAAAGGACGACCCAAGAGAATCTGGTTGGAGTGTAGCCACCACAACAGGTCATGTTTGCAGAGATTGGTAGTCAGAATTGGCTGAGACACTGGTTGGTGTATAAGAGACCATTGGGATGCTAGTAGCCATTGCAATATCCGCATGTGGTAACTTGCCAAGGGAACTAGAGTGATTGCTACTGCCATGGAGCCTAATGTTTGAAGAACTAAATTTGCTGGGACCTTGCTGTTGCGCAGTAAATGACCGACCTGGGATCTAATACATTGCAGCCTTTCTGGAGGGAGAGATGCAATTCCTGAAACAGTGTCTAAGTGAGCTCCAATGAAATCCAGTTGTTGAGTGGGTTGAAGTGTGGAATTTTCGAAACTGATAATTATTCCTAGAGAAGTAGAGATATGTATGGTGTAATCTCTTGCCCATTCTGACGCCTGGTGGCAGTGGTGAAGAGTTAGTCATCAAGACATGGAAATACTCGAAACCCTTGCAATCTTAGATGAGCTGCTACCACTGCCATGCATTTGGTAAACACCATGGGGGCTGTGGTGAGTCCAAAGGGCAGTGCTCTGACTTGAAAATGACTGGCTTCCAAACGGAAGCGCAAAAACCTCCTGGAGCTCTTTTCCATTTTTATGTGGCAATAAGCATTTTGGAGGTCGATAGAGCACATCCATTCGTCTTTTTCCAAGAATGTAAGTATTGACTGAAACGTGACCATCCAGAATTTGGTTTGTTGAACTGTCTTGCTGAATTGGCTGAGATCCAAGATGGGTCGCCAGTCCCCTGTTTTCTTGGGCACTAAAAAGAATCTTGAGTAAAAGCCGGATCTTTTCTGGTCTGGTGGGAATTTCTGGATGACACTTTTGCTTAGCAGTCTTTAAATTTCTAGAACTGCTGCTTCCCTGACACTGGGTGGCATGTCCGGGAGTTTTTCCTAGGGTTTTGGGGGTTGTGATAGAGAAATTGTGTAACCTCTGGATATAATTCCCTGCACCCATTTGACCACTGTTAACATTTGCCAGGCAGACTGGTGCAGAGAAAGACATCCCCTGACTGCCTCCAGAGGTGGGCAATTGGGCTTTCATTCAGGGGTGCTGTAGGAAGCACCAGAGAAGGTATCTCTGGATCCCAGATTTTGCAGTCCGTTTCTGCCTTTAGGGCGGTGTCTTCCACTGCTTCCCCCTTCCTTTGCCTCGTGAATCCTGGAAAGGTCCTTTGGATTTTTTAAAACCATAGTCTCCCACTCCTCTTGCTCCTAGAGTATGGTCTCTGAGGAGTGCAGAAACGTATGTCAACAGCAGAAAGGGTCTTACCATCCTTTTCACATCTGGCTAGGGTATATCCTTTACCTTGGGACCAAAAAGGGAAGATACGTCAAACAGAGCATTGATGAATGAAGCTTTAAATGGCTCTGCAAAGTTGCACAAGCGCATCCAGGAATGTCTTTTGATGGCTATGCCCAAACCCGCTGCCCTAGTCATCCATTAAGCTGCATGGGCAACGAGCCTCATGGATGAGTTAGAAATTTTTTCTAAGGTTGCAAGCTGAGGAGTAAACTTTACCTCGTACCCCTTCAGCCACTGCTCCTTCGTGGGTATCGACAGCTCCTTGATCAGATCCCTCTGTAGTCTTGTAAAGTGCACCATATAATTCACAGACCTTAGAGCAAAGGTTGGTGAAGCATAAACGTGCTTCCCAAATCTATCCAAAGTCCTGGTCTCCTTGTTAGGAAGATGGATAGTAGGACTTTCCTCTGCAAATTCCTTTCTGGTGGCTGCTGCTACCACCATGGCATCAACGGGAATTCCTTTGGCCCAATGCGGTTCCTCCTTAGGGGCTGATGATACTCAATCAAGTCTCCTGGGGATTGGTTCTATGGCATCAACAAGCAGGGATATCCAAGAAGTAAAGGGATGGGCACATAAAGCCTCCAGGTATACTGATTCTTCCAAGGAATGTTGGGAGGAGGATCAGCCACCCCTCTGTTTCAGGATTTCTAGGATGTCCCAGAAGGGAACATTTCAGGGGGTGACCTGGGGGAACCTTCCCCTTCATTAAAATCAACATCTTCTCTGAAAGACTCTCCTGAAGAGTCTAAGTGCTTTCTCTTGTACTTTCTTTTCGACTTCCTCTGGGGGTATGGTCCGGGGAAGTATCTGAAGAGGAGACTACTAAGGTAGTGTTACTTGAGACTTTTGTGCCCTCTGTCCTGGGGATGAGACTGGTGGTAGCTCAGGTTGAGTAGATACAGAAATTTGTCCTGACAGGGATGGCAAGGACTGTCAGTCTCCAACCGACAATGCCTTCTCCATAATCCGGAAGGCTGTACCCCCCCCCCCCATAGAGGGATGGGAGACCGGAACCAAAACTGACTCCTTTGGAACCAGGGTCACACCCTACACCGAGGAGGCAGCCCCTGGAACAGAAGCCTGGGTTGATGCTGACTGCCAGACCAATTCTATCCCTGGATTTGTTAGTCTAATATTCTTGTTAAAGGCTACAAATATAATGCATAATAACAGAGTTTCCCTGTTCAAACTCCATATGCCTGATAGTACCCCTTCCAGCTCTATTCTTGCTTTGGATCTTTCATACATTCTCCTTATTAATTCTCATAGTTCAGTGGGAAATCTAAATGTTGCTAATGCTCTTCACATAAATTCTCAACCGACCCTACTGAATGCTTTCTGTCCGTCCAAGCTCAACAATAATAACTGCTTTATTAATATTGTCAAATGTCCCCTTTCTATAAACCACACTGATCCATGTCAGTCAATTTTAGAAGCAACAGCTAATATGCATATAAACACACTTTAGAATTATGATTTTAAAACAGAAATTGGTCTAGATGACCCCCGGGTTTGCATGTTTGCGGTTACGTTCCCTCTCTCACCAGTACTGCTATTACAGCTATCCTCCAACATAAACTTATTCAGTTAACCTTTATTCTTTTTTAATATGGGTAGTTTCACTAGGCTAGGGCCCTCTTTTAAGGGATGACCCAAGGTGCTATTTCTACTACCGGGGAAATCTGGTCAGGCATTGGGGGACTTCTCCTACTCTTTCTGACTGGTGCTGTGGGATCTTTTACATCCATCAAGACTGCCACAAACTCAAACAGATGGGAGCTCAGATTAATGTCTCATCCAAAGGACAAGGATCCTAGCACTTTGCTCCCTTCCAGTACATTAGTAAAGAATTCCAATTTCGTCTGTCACAACTTTTAGACCTCTAAAGGAATGTGTTATGCAAGACTTCCCTGTGGACTGACTACAAATCAGATTTTTTATTTCTTCTTCTCCATCTTTGCTACAAACAAGTGAACCTCTTTCTGTAATACAGGCAAATCTAAATTTTCCATAAATATTTCCAAATGATGCTCATCCTAGCTTCCCTATTCCTTTTTTTAAATATTTCCATTATCTCCTTGGGATGCGATCGCTTACTTCTTCTTAACCTAGAGGGCATGCTTTTTACTAAAAGCTTGTCCTACTTCCTGTTGCCATAGTTGTGCTAACAATTTATGTACTCTGGGTTATTATCAAAAGTAGCTGTTTAACAGCAACTGTTTTCCTAGAATCATGTTTATTATCTAAATGCTCACGTGTTTGTCCTGAGAACGTGTTTCACATTATCCTCCTGTATTTCCAATTGTTTTCCTAGAATCATGTTTATTATCTAAATGCTCATGTGTTTGTGCTGAGAACTGGTTTCACATTACCCTCCTGTATTTCCAATTGTTTTCCTAGAATCATGTTTATTATCTAAATGCTCACGTGTTTGTCCTGAGAACGTGTTTCACATTATCCTCCTGTATTTCCAATTGTTTTCCTACAATCATGTTTATTATCTAAATGCTCACGTGTTTGTGCTGAGAACTGGTTTCACATTACCCTCCTGTATTTCCAATTGTTTTCCTAGAATCATGTTTATTATCTAAATGCTCACGTGTTTGTGCTGAGAACTGGTTTCACATTATCCTCCTGTATTTCCAATTGTTTTCCTAGAATCATGTTTATTACCTAAATGCTCACGTGTTTGTCCTGAGAACTTGTTTCACATTATCCTCCTGTATTTCCAATTGTTTTCCTAGAATCATGTTTATTATCTGTTTATTATCTAAATGCTCACGTGTTTGTCCTGAGAACTGGTTTCACATTACCCTCCTGTATTTCCAATTGTTTTCCTAGAATCATGTTTATTATCTAAATGCTCACGTGTTTGTCCTGAGAACTTGTTTCACATTATCCTCCTGTATTTCCAATTGTTTTCCTAGAATCATGTTTATTACCTAAATGCTCACGTGTTTGTCCTGAGAACGTGTTTCACATTATCCTCCTGTATTTCCAATTGTTTTCCTAGAATCATGTTTATTATCTAAACGCTCACGTGTTTGTCCTGAGAACTTGTTTCACATTATCCTCCTGTATTTCCAATTGTTTTCCTACAATCATGTTTATTACCTAAATGCTCACGTGTTTGTCCTGAGAACTTGTTTCACATTACCCTCCTGTATTTCCAATTGTTTTCCTACAATCATGTTTATTATCTAAATGCTCACGTGTTTGTCCTGAAAACTTGTTTCACATTATCCTCCTGTATTTCCAATTGTTTTCCTAGAATCATGTTTATTATCTAAATGCTCACGTGTTTGTGCTGAGAACTTGTTTCACATGATCCTCCTGTATTTCCAATTGTTTTCCTAGAATCATGTTTATTATCTAAATGCTCACGTGTTTGTCCTGAGAACGTGTTTCACATTACCCTCCTGTATTTCCAATTGTTTTCCTAGAATCATGTTTATTATCTAAATGCTCACGTGTTTGTCCTGAGAACTTGTTTCACATTATCCTCCTGTATTTCCAACTGTTTTCCTAGAATCATGTTTATTATCTAAATGCTCACGTGTTTGTGCTGAGAACTGGTTTCACATTATCCTCCTGTATTTCCAATTGTTTTCCTAGAATCATGTTTATTATCTAAATGCTCACGTGTTTGTCCTGAGAATGTGTTTCACATTATCCTCCTGTATTTCCAATTGTTTTCCTAGAATCATGTTTATTATCTAAATGCTCACGTGTTTGGCCTGAGAACGTGTTTCACATTATCCTCCTGTATTTCCAATTGTTTTCCTAGAATCATGTTTATTATCTAAATGCTCACGTGTTTGTCCTGGAACGTGTTTCACATTACCCTCCTGTATTTCCAATTGTTCTCCTAGAATCATGTTTATCTAAATGCTCACGTGTTTGTCCTGAGAACTTGTTTCACATTATCCTCCTGTATTTCCAATTGTCTTCCTAGAATCATGTTTATTATCTAAATGCTCACGTGTTTGTCCTGAGAACTTGTTTCGCATTATCCTCCTGTATTTCCAATTGTTTTCCTGGAATCATGTTTATTATCTAAATGCTCACGTGTTTGTCCTGAGAACGTGTTTCACATTACCCTCCTGTATTTCCAATTGTTTTCCTAGAATCATGTTTATTATCTAAATGCTCACGTGTTTGTCCTGAGAACTTGTTTCACATTATCCTCCTGTATTTCCAATTGTTTTCCTAGAATCATGTTTATTATCTAAATGCTCACGTGTTTGTCCCGAGAACTTGTTTCACATTATCCTCCTGTATTTCCAATTGTTTTCCTAGAATCATGTTTATTATCTAAATGCTCACATGTTTGTCCTGAGAACGTGTTTCACATTATCCTCCTGTATTTCCAATTGTTTTCCTAGAATCATGTTTATTATCTAAATGCTCACGTGTTTGTCCTGAGAACTTGTTTCACATTACCCTCCTGTATTTCCAATTGTTTTCCTAGAATCATGTTTATTATCTAAATGCTCACGTGTTTGTCCTGAGAACTTGTTTCACATTATCCTCCTGTATTTCCAATTGTTTTCCTAGAATCATGTTTATTATCTAAATGCTCACGTGTTTGTCCTGAGTACGTGTTTCACATTATCCTCCTGTATTTCCAATTGTTTTCCTAGAATCATGTTTATTATCTAAATGCTCACGTGTTTGTGCTGAGAACTTGTTTCACATTATCCTCCTGTATTTCCAATTGTTTTCCTAGAATCATGTTTATTATCTAAATGCTCACGCGTTTGTCCCGAGAACGTGTTTCACATTATCCTCCTGTATTTCCAATTGTTTTCCTAGAATCATGTTTATCTAAACGCTCACGTGTTTGTCCTGAGAACGTGTTTCACATTATCCTCCTGTATTTCCAATTGTTTTCCTAGAACCATGTTTATTATCTAAATGCTCACGTGTTTGTCCTGAGAACGTGTTTCACATTATCCTCCTGTATTTCCAATTGTTTTCCTAGAATCATGTTTATTATCTAAATGCTCACGTGTTTGTCCTGAGAATGTGTTTCACATTATCCTCCTGTATATCTAAATGCTCACGTGTTTGTTCTGAGAACGTGTTTCACATTATCCTCCTGTATTTCCAATTGTTTTCCTAGAATCATGTTTATTATCTAAATGCTCACGTGTTTGTCCTGAGAACTTGTTTCACATTACCCTCCTGTATTTCCAATTGTTTTACTAGGATCATGTTTATTATCTAAATGCTCACGTGTTTGTCCTGAGAACTTGTTTCACATTATCATCTTGTATTTCCAATTGTTTTCCTAGAATCATGTTTATTATCTAAATGCTCACGTGTTTGTCCTGAGAACTTGTTTCACATTATCCTCCTGTATTTCTAATTGTTTTCCTAAAATCATGTTTATTACCTCAAATGCTTACGTGTTTGTCCTGAGAACTTGTTTCACATTATCCTCCTGTATTTCCAATTGTTTTCCTAGAATCATGTTTATTATCTAAATGCTCACGTGTTTGTCCTGAGAACTTGTTTCACATTATCCTCCTGTATTTCCAATTGTTTTCCTAGAATCATGTTTATTACCTAAATGCTCACGTTTTGTCCTGAGAACTTGTTTCACATTATCCTCCTGTATTTCCAATTGTTTTCCTAGAATCATGTTTATTATCTAAATGCTCACGTGTTTGTCCTGAGAACTTGTTTCACATTTCCCTCCTGTATTTCCAATTGTTTTCCTAGAATCATGTTTATTATCTAAATGCTCACGTGTTTGTCCTGAGAACGTGTTTCACATTATCCTCCTGTATTTCCAATTGTTTTCCTAGAATCATGTTTACTATCTAAATGCTCACGTGTTTGTCCTGAGAACTTGTTTCAAATTATCCTCCTGTATTTCCAATTGTTTTCCTAGAATCATGTTTATTATCTAAATGCTCACGTGTTTGTCCTGAGAACGTGTTTCACATTATCCTCCTGTATTTCCAATTGTTTTCCTAGAATCATCTTTATTATCTAAATGCTCACGTGTTTGTACTGAGAACTTGTTTCACATTACCCTCCTGTACTTCCAATTGTTTTCCTAGAATCATGTTTATTATCTAAATGCTCACGTGTTTGTCCTGAGAACGTGTTTCACATTATCCTCCTGTATTTCCAATTGTTTTCCTAGAATCATGTTTATTATCTAAATGCTCACGTGCTTGTCCTGAGAACTTGTTTCACATTATCCTCCTGTATTTCCAATTGTTTTCCTAGAATCATGTTTATTACCTAAATGCTCACGTGTTTGTCCTGAGAACGTGTTTCACATTACCCTTCTGTATTTCCAATTGTTTTCCTAGAATCATGTTTATTATCCAAATGCTCACGTGTTTGTCCTGAGAACGTGTTTCACATTATCCTCCTGTATTTCCAATTGTTTTCCTAGAATCATGTTTATTATCTACATGCTCACATGTTTGTCCTGAGAACTTGTTTCACATTACCCTCCTGTATTTCCAATTGTTTTCCTAGAATCATGTTTATTACCTAAATGCTCACGTGTTTGTCCTGAGAACTTGTTTCACATTATCCTCCTGTATTTCCAATTGTTTTCCTAGAATCATGTTTATTATCTACATGCTCATGTGTTTGTCCTGAGAACTTGTTTCACATTATCCTCCTGTATTTCCAATTGTTTTCCTAGAATCATGTTTATTATCTAAATGCTCACGTGTTTGTCCTGAGAACGTGTTTCACATTATCCTCCTGTATTTCCAACTGTTTTCCTAGAATCACGTTTATTATCTAAATGCTCACGTGTTTGTCCTGAGAACTGGTTTCACATTACCCTCCTGTATTTCCAATTGTTTTCGTAGAATCATGTTTATTATCTAAATGCTCACGTGTTTGTCCTGAGAACTTGTTTCACATTACCCTCCTGTATTTCCAATTGGTTTCCTAGAATCATGTTTATTATCTAAATGCTCACGTGTTTGTCCTGAGAACTGCTTTCACATTACCCTCCTGCATTTCCAATTGTTTTCCTAGAATCATGTTTATTATCTAAATGCTCACGTGTTTGTCCTGAGAACGTGTTTCACATTATCCTCCAGTATTTCCAATTGTTTTCCTAGAATCATGTTTATTATGTAAATGCTCACGTGTTTGTCCTGAGAACTTGTTTCACATTATCCTCCTGTATTTCCAATTGTTTTCCTAGAATCATGTTTATTATCTAAATGCTCACGTGTTTGTCCTGAGAACTTGTTTCACATTACCCTCCTGTATTTTCAATTGTTTTCCTAGAATGATGTTTATTATCTAAATGCTCACGTGTTTGTCCTGAGAACTGGTTTCACATTACCCTCCTGTATTTCCAATTGTTTTCCTAGAATCATGTTTATTATCTACATGCTCATGTGTTTGTCCTGAGAACTTGTTTCACATTACCCTCCTGTATTTCCAATTGTTTTCCTAGAATCATGTTTATTATCTAAATGCTCACGTGTTTGTACTGAGAACTTGTTTCACATTACCCTCCTGTATTTCCAATTGTTTTCCTAGAATCATGTTTATTATCTAAATGCTCACGTGTTTGTCCTGAGAACGTGTTTCACATTATCCTCCTGTATTTCCAATTGTTTTCCTAGAATCATGTTTATTATCTAAATGCTCACGTGTTTGTCCTGAGAACTTGTTTCACATTATCCTCCTGTATTTCCAAATGTTTTCCTAGAATCATGTTTACTATCTAAATGCTCACGTGTTTGTCCTGAGAACGTGTTTCACATTATCCTCCTGTATTTCCAATTGTTTTCCTAGAATCATGTTTATTATCTAAATGCTCACGTGTTTGTACTGAGAACTTGTTTCACATTTCCCTCCTATATTTCCAATTGTTTTCCTAGAATCATGTTTATTATCTAAATGCTCACGTGTTTGTCCTGAGAACGTGTTTCACATTATCCTCCTGTATTTCCAATTGTTTTCCTAGAATCATGTTTATTATCTAAATGCTCACGTGCTTGTCCTGAGAACTTGTTTCACATTATCCTCCTGTATTTCCAATTGTTTTCCTAGAATCATGTTTATTACCTAAATGCTCACGTGTTTGTCCTGAGAACGTGTTTCACATTACCCTTCTGTATTTCCAATTGTTTTCCTAGAATCATGTTTATTATCCAAATGCTCACGTGTTTGTCCTGAGAACGTGTTTCACATTATCCTCCTGTATTTCCAATTGTTTTCCTAGAATCATGTTTATTATCTACATGCTCACGTGTTTGTCCTGAGAACTTGTTTCACATTACCCTCCTGTATTTCCAATTGTTTTCCTAGAATCATGTTTATTACCTAAATGCTCACGTGTTTGTCCTGAGAACTTGTTTCACATTATCCTCCTGTATTTCCAATTGTTTTCCTAGAATCATGTTTATTATCTACATGCTCATGTGTTTGTCCTGAGAACTTGTTTCACATTATCCTCCTGTATTTCCAATTGTTTTCCTAGAATCATGTTTATTATCTAAATGCTCACGTGTTTGTCCTGAGAACGTGTTTCACATTATCCTCCTGTATTTCCAACTGTTTTCCTAGAATCATGTTTATTATCTAAATGCTCACGTGTTTGTCCTGAGAACTGGTTTCACATTACCCTCCTGTATTTCCAATTGTTTTCCTAGAATCATGTTTATTATCTAAATGCTCACGTGTTTGTCCTGAGAACTTGTTTCACATTACCCTCCTGTATTTCCAATTGGTTTCCTAGAATCATGTTTATTATCTAAATGCTCACGTGTTTGTCCTGAGAACTGCTTTCACATTACCCTCCTGTATTTCCAATTGTTTTCCTAGAATCATGTTTATTATCTAAATGCTCACGTGTTTGTCCTGAGAACGTGTTTCACATTATCCTCCAGTATTTCCAATTGTTTTCCTAGAATCATGTTTATTATGTAAATGCTCACGTGTTTGTCCTGAGAACTTGTTTCACATTATCCTCCTGTATTTCCAATTGTTTTCCTAGAATCATGTTTATTATCTAAATGCTCACGTGTTTGTCCTGAGAACTTGTTTCACATTACCCTCCTGTATTTCCAATTGTTTTCCTAGAATGATGTTTATTATCTAAATGCTCACGTGTTTGTCCTGAGAACTGGTTTCACATTACCCTCCTGTATTTCCAATTGTTTTCCTAGAATCATGTTTATTATCTACATGCTCATGTGTTTGTCCTGAGAACTTGTTTCACATTACCCTCCTGTATTTCCAATTGTTTTCCTAGAATCATGTTTATTATCTAAATGCTCACGTGTTTGTACTGAGAACTTGTTTCACATTACCCTCCTGTATTTCCAATTGTTTTCCTAGAATCATCTTTATTATCTAAATGCTCACGTGTTTGTCCTGAGAACGTGTTTCACATTATCCTCCTGTATTTCCAATTGTTTTCCTAGAATCATGTTTATTATCTAAATGCTCACGTGTTTGTCCTGAGAACTTGTTTCACATTATCCTCCTGTATTTCCAATTGTTTTCCTAGAATCATGTTTATTATCTAAATGCTCACGTGTTTGTCCTGAGAACGTGTTTCACATTATCCTCCTGTATTTCCAATTGTTTTCCTAGAATCATGTTTATTATCTAAATGCTCACGTGTTTGTACTGAGAACTTGTTTCACATTTCCCTCCTGTATTTCCAATTGTTTTCCTAGAATCATGTTTATTATCTAAATGCTCATGTGTTTGTCCTGAGAACGTGTTTCACATTATCCTCCTGTATTTCCAATTGTTTTCCTAGAATCATGTTTATTATCTAAATGCTCACGTGTTTATCCTGAGAACGTGTTTCACATTATCCTCCTGTATTTCCAATTGTTTTCCTAGAATCATGTTTATTATCTAAATGCTCACGTGTTTGTCCTGAGAACGTGTTTCACATTATCCTCCTGTATTTCCAATTGTTTTCCTAGAATCATGTTTATTATCTAAATGCTCACGTGTTTGTCCTGAGAACTTGTTTCACAAAATCCTCCTGTATTTCCAATTGTTTTCCTAGAATCATGTTTATTACCTAAATGCTCACGTGTTTGTCCTGAGAACGTGTTTCACATTACCCTTCTGTATTTCCAATTGTTTTCCTAGAATCATGTTTATTATCCAAATGCTCACGTGTTTGTCCTGAGAACGTGTTTCACATTATCCTCCTGTATTTCCAATTGTTTTCCTAGAGTCATGTTTATTATCTACATGCTCACGTGTTTGTCCTGAGAACTTGTTTCACATTATCCTCCTGTATTTCCAATTGTTTTCCTAGAATCATGTTTATTACCTAAATGCTCACGTGTTTGTCCTGAGAACTTGTTTCACATTACCCTCCTGTATTTCCAATTGTTTTCCTAGAATCATGTTTATTACCTAAATGCTCACGTGTTTGTCCTGAGAACTTGTTTCACATTACCCTCCTGTATTTCCAATTGTTTTCTTAGAATCATGTTTATTATCTACATGCTCACGTGTTTGTCCTGAGAACTTGTTTCACATTATCCTCCTGTATTTCCAATTGTTTTCCTAGAATCATGTTTATTATCTAAATGCTCACGTGTTTGTCCTGAGAACGTGTTTCACATTATCCTCCTGTATTTCCAATTGTTTTCCTAGAATCATGCTTATTATCTAAATGCTCACGTGTTTGTCCTGACAACTGCTTTCACATTACCCTCCTGTATTTCCAATTGTTTTCCTAGAATCATGTTTATTATCTAAATGCTCACGTGTTTGTCCTGAGAACGTGTTTCACATTATCCTCCTGTATTTCCAATTGTTTTCCTAGAATCGTGTTTATTATCTAAATGCTCACGTGTTTGTCCTGAGAACTTGTTTCACATTATCCTCCTGTATTTCCAATTGTTTTCCTAGAATCATGTTTATTATCTAAATGCTCACGTGTTTGTCCTGAGAACTTGTTTCACATTACCCTCCTGTATTTCCAATTGTTTTCCTAGAATTAGAAATTATGTCCTTACCATAACGTTCCATGTGGAGTGTTCATCTCGCCTTTGTTCTTACACCTGGGTTCGGAGCCGATCCTCGGCTCCGTGTCGGCCGCTTGGCAAGCTCTGCATCGAGAAGAAGCTCGAGACCAACCTAACTCCCACAATCCCCCTCTGCCTTTACCTCAGATCTAGTTTGCAAGCAAACCAGAAGTCAACAGAGAGAGTAACACATTCATGCCAAAAATAACATAACTGAGAGAAACATCTATACATATATATATATATACATATATACACAACAACTGCGTAATGCAGAAGCAGGCGAAACCAAACCAAACACCAAACTGGACGTTCTTCCTGAGGGTGGGAGGGTGGGAATGTAAGAACAAAGGCGAGATGAACACTCCACATGGAACGTTATGGTAAGGACATAACTTCTAAATGTGAGAGTGTTCAATCTCGCCATTTGTTCTTACACCTGGATAGCGTCCCTAGTTCCATGTTCTTGAGGAACTCACGGGAGAACGTTCTTCAGCACAGTGGAACCAAAGGTTGCCCTGTCCCTAGAAACCCTGTCTACCTTGTAATGAGAAATGAATGTATGTGGTTTAGACCAAGTGGCAGCTGCACAAATAGTGTCTAATGGTAAGCGAGCTGCATGAGCCAGGGATGTAGATACTGATCTTGTAGAGTGCCCCTTGGGTTTGACAGGTAAAGTTTGTTCCGAAGCAGCATAAACAAATATAATGCAATCAGTTAGCCATTTGGAAAGGGTTCGTTTAGTAACTGCTATACCTTTCCTGCTGTCTGCAAAGGCTACAAAAAGTTGATCTGTTTTCCTGTGATCCTTTGTTCTATCCAGGTAAAATCTAAGTTGTCTATGAACATCCAACTTGTGTAACATATACTCCAACTTATTGGAGTGGTTTTGAAAAGGTAGGGAGCTCAATGGATTGATTGATGTTATTAACGGAGCAAACTTTGGGGAGAAAGGACGGATTAGTGCGAAGAGATACTCTGTCAGAGTGAAAGATCAAATAAGGGTGTTTAACAGAAAGAGCCTGAAGCTCTGACACCCGTCTAGCCGATGTAATGGCCACCAAAAAGAGGGTCTTCCATGACAAATACTTCAATGGACAAGAAGAGGTTGGTTCAAACGGAGGTAGCATCAATTTAGATAATAAAAGGTTCAGATTCCAAGGTGATGTAGGAGTTCTAACTGGTGGTCTAATATGGAAAGATCCTTTCAGAAAGGCCTTACAAAGTCTGTGAGCCATAATAGGAGCCCCACATTCTTCCACATGACAGTTGGAAATGGCAGCCAATTGCACTCTCAAAGTGGCAGGAGAAGCTCCCTGGTGGAACAATTCGGTTAAAAACTCCAAGATCTTATTTAAGGGAGCTATAACAGGGTCCAATTGCTGTGTATTTGCCCAGTAAACAAAACGCTTCCATTTACTAGTGTAAGTCTTTGTAGTGGAAGCTTTATGAGAAGCCACTAGTATATTCTGAACTGCAGGTGAAAGAAGATCAGACCTGGCTAAGTAGGGAAGCGGAGCAGCCAAGCTGCTAGTTGGAGTGACAGTAGCGAGGGGTGGGGAGCCCCTGACGAGTGGGTCAGTAGATCTGGTTCCGGGTCCAGGATCCAGGGTTCCCGAATGTGGTGTGCCAGAAGAAAGTGAAACCAGATTTGACAAGGCCAGAATGGGGCAATGAGGATAATCGTCCTTTGCAGGTTGTTGGCTTTCTGCAGAAACTTTGCAATCAGGGGAAAGGGAGGAAAAGCGTACAGGAGACCCGGGGGCCAATCGTGAACCAGAGCGTCCTGGGACTTCCCTGGAGGGGTAATAGGGCAAAATAGCTTCTGCATTTGGCGTTCATTGGAGCAAAAGATCGCAGGAAGGCTGGCCCCATTTGAAAAATCTCCTGCCGCAACTGACTGTTTGAGGGACCACTCGTGAGGCAATAGGATTGCTCTGCTCAACCTGTCGGCTATGACGTTGGATGACCCGGGATGTGCGTTGCAATCAGAAAGCGACCGTGGACTCCGCCCATTGCCAGATTCTCATGGCCTCTCTGCATAGCTGATAAGACTTGGTTCCCCTTGTTTGTTTATGTACCAGACTACGGACATGTTGTCCGTCTGAACTGCAATAGTCCCTAGAGGAAGAAGGGGAGCAAAGTGTTGCAATGCTAGAAACACTGCCCTCAACTCTAGAACATTGATGTGCAGATTGTACTCTAAATTGGTCCATTCGCCTTGGACTGTCTGTCCCTGAAAGATGCCCCCCCACCCTATCAGGAAGCGTCCGTGGTCACCGTAGCTGTCGTGGGTAGCACAAATGGTCTTCCGCTGGAAAGATTGCAAGTCCGGAGCCACCAGGCTAGGTGTGATTTTCATGTGTTTGTGATCAGAATTTCGTGTGTCAGAGGTAGCTGTTGGAACGACCATTGTGCAAACAGTAGCCATTGTAGAACTCTCATGTGCAGTCTTCCCAATGGTATCGCAATGAGAGAAGCTGCCATGAGACCCAAAACCCTCAGAACCAGTTTTGCTGGGGATTTTCTGGATGACAGAAGAAGAGATATGTGGCTTTGTAGTGAGGCTATCCTTTCTGGAGGAAGTCTTAGAATTAAACGATGCGTATCCAATTCTGCTCCTATGAATGAGATATGCTGTGATGGCTGTAGTAAAGATTTTTCGAAATTTACGGAAATTCCGAGATGAACATAAAGCTGCAGTGTGTAATCCCTGGCTTGAATCAGTTGACACTGGGTGGTGGCAGAAAGGAGCCAGTCGTCCAGATACGGAAACACCTGGAATCCCAGGCGTCTCAAGTGAGACGCTACCACTGCCATGCATTTGGTGAAAACCCTGGGGGCTGAGGTCAGACCAAAGGGCAGGGCTCGAAACTGAAAGTGGCTGGCTCCCAGCCGGAAGTGCAAGTGATCCCTGGACGCTCTGGCCATTTTGATGTGGTAGTATGCATCCTTCAGATCTACTGAACACATCCAGTCGTCCTTCTGTAAAAATGGAAGGATCGATTGAAGCGTGACCATCCGGAACTTTTCTTTCTTGACGAAGGTATTGAGATTGCTTAGGTCCAGAATAGGCCTCCAGTCCCCTGTCTTTTTTGGAACTAAAAAGAACCTTGAGTAAGTTCCGAATCCTCTTTGGTCCGCTGGGACGGGTTGGATTACTCTTTTTTCTAGCAGCTTTGAAATTTTTATAGCTGCAGGGTCTCGCAAATGGGGCGGCACATCTGGGAGTCTTTTCTTCGGAATTGGGGGCAATAGGAAGGGTATTCTGTAGCCTCTGGTAACAACGCTTTTTACCCAACTGTCTTATGTAAGATTTTGCCAGGCCTGAGGGTATAAAGTTAAGCGACCCCCGACTGCCTCCAGAGCAGGACAGTCGGGCCTCCTCTCAGGAGTGCTGGAAACGTTTCCCAGGGGTTGTATCCCTGTCACCTTGGTTTTGCGGACCCCCCCTGCCGCCAGGGCGGCGTCTTCCACCTCTGCCCCCTCCTCTGCCTCTAGAGGGGGCATCACCCTGTGTGCCTGGGAAAGAGCCTTGGGGTTTTGAAACCACATTTTTCCACCACGTTGCCCTTTGGGGTACGGTCTGGATGGGGTGGAAAAACGGACTCCGACAGCAGACAGAGTCTTTCCCTCTTGCTCACACCGGGTAAGGGTCTCCTTTACTTTGGGGCCAAAAAGAGTGGCCCCATCAAATGGGCGTTAGTAAAGGAAGACTTGAAGGCTTCCAGAAATGAACATAAGCGCATCCAGGATTGTCTACGAAGAGCAATCGCTGAAGCTGCTGCCCTACTCGATCCTTCGGCTGCGTATGAGATCAGCCTCATGGACGAGTTTGCAATAGATGTAAGGATATTGAGATGTGCTGTAACCTTTTCTGAAACAGCAGCATCTGTAGTACCCTGGAGGGTATCTCCCAACTCTTTGATTAGATCCCTCTGTAGCCGTGTGAAGTGGGTCAAATAGTTCAGGGATCACATACAAAAAGCCGCTGAACTAAAAATACGCTTCCCATACCTGTCCATAGTCCTAGAATCTCTGTTAGGCGGATGGACAGATGAGGAAGATTCAGACATCTCCTTTTTCGTGGCCGCTGCCACCACCATAGCGTCCACTGGCACTCCCTTTGTCAGATAAGCCTTATCCTGAGGGGCAGTAATATATCTGTTAGGCTTTCTAGGGACTGGCTCCACCGTGTCAGGCGTCCCACGCCTTGAGCAATCAGCTCCATCAACTCATCAAAGGGCGGAGTGACCCAGGAGGAGGAAGGGCGAGCACCGAATGCCTTCAGCAAGACTGACTCATCCTCAGAAGGGGGGAGGGATTGCCAATCACCTCTCTGCTTCAGGATCTCCAGGATGTCAGAAAAGGAGACATCCTCTGAGGGTGACTTTGGGGACCCTTCTGACTCATCCAAGTCAGTGTCCGATGTCAATGATTCTTGTGGAGAATCTAAGTGTCTCCTCTTACACCATCTTTTCCTCGGAACTTCCTCGGGGGGGGGGCATCCGAAGAAGCCTCCGAGGAAGAGGGGGCACCCTCCAGGGGTGGCTGAGGCACAGGTGCTCGACGCTTAGATGTAGCCATGGGTGCAGAGGAGGATAACGGTCCTTTATGGGAAGGAGAAGCTGTTTCTGCTGATGTGGTTGTCTGGGTAGACAACACCTTCCTCATGAGGTCGAAGGCCCCCGGGTCCCGAGTCGAGGTATCTCCCGGTTCCGAGGAAATCGGAAGAATCCCCGAGACAGGCACCGAAGGCATCGACCCCGAGGACAGTGCCGAGCCGATCCGAGCCGAGGCCCCGAGAGGGAGCGTCGGAACCGAAACATCGGTCCGACTCTCAGTCCCGGATCCAAGGATGGATCTGCGGCTCCGAGACTCCGGTACCGGATCCGACGGAGTCGAGGTGAACGGAGCCGACCGAGAGAAAGACAGTTCTGGCACCGAGGGCTCCACAATCACCAGATCAGCCTCTCCCGGCTCCGAAGACTGGATAGGTTTCGGAGGAGGAAAAGGTGGAGATAAGGGAAGGCCTTCGAGCCTCGACACCAACTGGGAGGAGACAGAGATGAGCTTGGATAAGGCCGTATTCTCCATTAATTTCTGCACCACGCGGTCTACATTGGTGTCGGAGAGGGGCCTGGAAGAGCGCGTCGAAGGAATCGAAGACGGAGCCGACCTCAACAGTGCCGGGGGAGGGAGCTCCGTCACCGGTTCCAAGACTCGAGGCTCGGAAACTGACAACAGTTCAACACTCGGCCCAGAAGTCTGTGGAACCGGTGATCGAACTTTAACTGAAGAGCTCGGAGCCGATGACCTGGGCTCCGACGTCTTCGATTCCTTCAAGGATTTGGATGTCTGGTCTGATGCATCCAGAGCCTCTTGGAAAGTAGGTTTTAGAAGACCCCTATCCATAAGTTTCCTGCGCCTATCTGTCATGACCCTTCCACTGAAAGAATGACATATTGAGCAGTCTTCTTGCAGATGGAGAGGGCCAAGACAGTAGATGCAGGAACTATGATTATCAGTCACCGACATCTTCTGCCCACATTGGAAGCGTTTAAAGCCAGACTTAGCTTTCTCAGACATGTCACAATTATAGGTACAGCTAACAGAGAAAAAGTCAATATTATGTCAAGTCCAGTTATTTTGTCTAATCCAGAAACTTGTTGTCAAATCCTGTAAAAAGTCAATCCAGTAGTCAATCCAAGTAAAATGGTGGGGTAGGCCCCGAGGGAAAACTCTTATAAAGTATATAAAAAGACTTTATATGGCACCGAGAATTCCTCGAAACACTACTAACACACACACACAATCACTTAAAGACAATTTTTGTAGAGAAAAATTTAGAAGAAATATAAGAAATTTATAAATCTTAGCTTAAGGTTGCTCGAGCTCATCAAACTGATGCGAACGCTGCAGCGGCAAACTAGATCTGAGGTAAAGGCAGAGGGGGATTGTGGGAGTTAGGTTGGTCTCGAGCTTCTTCTCGACGCAGAGCTTGCCAAGCGACCGACACGGAGCCGAGGATCGGCTCCGAACCCAGGTGTAAGAACAAAAGGCGAGATTGAACACTCTCACATTGATGTTTATTATCTAAATGCTCACGTGTTTGTCCTGAGAACTGGTTTCACATTACCCTCCTGTATTTCCAATTGTTTTCTTAGAATCATGTTTATTATCTACATGCTCATGTGTTTGTCCTGAGAACTTGTTTCACATTACCCTCCTGTATTTCCAATTGTTTTTCTAGAATCATGTTTATTATGTAAATGCTCACGTGTTTGTCCTGAGAACGTGTTTCACATTATCCTCCTGTATTTCCAATTGTTTTCCTAGAATCATGTTTATTATCTAAATGCTCACGTGTTTGTCCTGAGAACTTGTTTCACATTATCCTCCTGTATTTCCAATTGTTTTCCTAGAATCATGTTTATTACCTAAATGCTCACGGGTTTGTCCTGAGAACTTGATTCACATTGCCCTCCTGTATTTCCAATTGTTTTCCTAGAATCATGTTTATTATCTAAATGCTCATGTGTTTGTCCTGAGAACTTCTTTCACATTATCCTCCTGTATTTCCAATTGTTTTCCTGGAATCATGTTTATTATCTAAATGCTCACATGTTTGTCCTGAGTACGTGTTTCACATTATCCTCCTGTATTTCCAATTGTTTTCCTAGAATCATGTTTATTATCTAAATGCTCACGTGTTTGTGCTGAGAACTTGTTTCACATTATCCTCCTGTATTTCCAATTGTTTTACTAGAATCATGTTTATTATCTAAATGCTCACGTGTTTGTCCCGAGAACGTGTTTCACATTACCCTCCTGTATTTCCAATTGTTTTCCTAGAATCATGTTTATTATCTAAATGCTCACGTGTTTGTCCTGAGAACTTGTTTCACATTAACCTCCTGTATTTCCAATTGTTTTCCTAGAATCATGTTTATTATCTAAATGCTCACGTGTTTGTGCTGAGAACTGGTTTCACATTATCCTCCTGTATTTCCAATTGTTTTCCTAGAATCATGTTTATTATCTAAATGATCACGTGTTTGTCCTGAGAAAGTGTTTCACATTATCCTCCTGTATTTCCAATTGTTTTCCTAGAATCATGTTTATTATCTAAATGCTCACGTGTTTGTCCTGAGAACGTGTTTCACATTATCCTCCTGTATTTCCAATTGTTTTCCTAGAATCATGTTTATTATCTAAATGCTCATGTGTTTGTCCTGAGAACGTGTTTCACATTATCCTCCTGTATTTCCAATTCTTTTCCAAGAATCATGTTTATTATCTAAATGCTCACGTGTTTGTCCTGAGAACTTGTTTCACATTATCCTCCTGTATTTCCAATTGTTTTCCTAGAATCATGTTTATTATCTAAATGCTCACGTGTTTGTCCTGAGAACTTGTTTCACATTACCCTCTTGTATTTCCAATTGTTTTCCTAGAATGATGTTTATTATCTAAATGCTCACGTGTTTGTCCTGAGAACTGGTTTCACATTACACTCCTGTATTTCCAATTGTTTTCCTAGAATCACGTTTATTATCTAAATGCTCACGTGTTTGTCCTGAGAACTTGTTTCAGATTATCCTCTTGTATTTCCAATTGTTTTCCTAGAATCATGTTTATTATCTAAATGCTCACGTGTTTGTCCTGAGAACGTGTTTCACATTACCCTCCTGTATTTCCAATTGTTTTCCTAGAATCATGTTTATTATCTAAATGCTCACGTGTTTGTCCTGAGAACTTGTTTCACATTACCCTCCTGTATTTCCAATTGTTTTCCTAGAATGATGTTTATTATCTAAATGCTCACGTGTTTGTCCTGAGAACTGGTTTCACATTACCCTCCTGTATTTCCAATTGTTTTCCTAGAATCATGTTTATTATCTACATGCTCATGTGTTTGTCCTGAGAACTTGTTTCACATTACCCTCCTGTATTTCCAATTGTTTTCCTAGAATCATGCTTATTATCTAAATGCTCACGTGTTCGTACTGAGAACTTGTTTCACATTACCCTCCTGTATTTCCAATTGTTTTCCTAGAATCATGTTTATTATCTAAATGCTCACGTGTTTGTCCTGAGAACGTGTTTCACATTATCCTCCTGTATTTCCAATTGTTTTCCTAGAATCATGTTTATTATCTAAATGCTCACGTGTTTGTCCTGAGAACTTGTTTCAGATTATCCTCTTGTATTTCCAATTGTTTTCCTAGAATCATGTTTATTATCTAAATGCTCACGTGTTTGTCCTGAGAACGTGTTTCACATTACCCTCCTGTATTTCCAATTGTTTTCCTAGAATCATGTTTATTACCTAAATGCTCACGGGTTTGTCCTGAGAACTTGATTCACATTACCCTCCTGTATTTCCAATTGTTTTCCTAGAATCATGTTTATTATCTAAATGCTCATGTGTTTGTCCTGAGAACTTCTTTCACATTATCCTCCTGTATTTCCAATTGTTTTCCTGGAATCATGTTTATTATCTAAATGCTCACGTGTTTGTCCTGAGTACGTGTTTCACATTATCCTCCTGTATTTCCAATTGTTTTCCTAGAATCATGTTTATTATCTAAATGCTCACGTGTTTGTGCTGAGAACTTGTTTCACATTATCCTCCTGTATTTCCAATTGTTTTACTAGAATCATGTTTATTATCTAAATGCTCACGTGTTTGTCCCGAGAACGTGTTTCACATTACCCTCCTGTATTTCCAATTGTTTTCCTAGAATCATGTTTATTATCTAAATGCTCACGTGTTTGTCCTGAGAACTTGTTTCACATTAACCTCCTGTATTTCCAATTGTTTTCCTAGAATCATGTTTATTATCTAAATGCGCACGTGTTTGTGCTGAGAACTGGTTTCACATTATCCTCCTGTATTTCCAATTGTTTTCCTAGAATCATGTTTATTATCTAAATGCTCACGTGTTTGTCCTGAGAACGTGTTTCACATTATCCTCCTGTATTTCCAATTGTTTTCCTAGAATCATGTTTATTATTTAAATGCTCACGTGTTTGTCCTGAGAACGTGTTTCAGATTATCCTCCTGTATTTCCAATTGTTTTCCTAGAATCATGTTTATTATCTAAATGCTCACGTGTTTGTCCTGAGAACGTGTTTCACATTATCCTCCTGTATTTCCAATTGTTTTCCTAGAATCATGTTTATTATCTAAATGCTCACGTGTTTGTCCGGAGAACTTGTTTCATATTACCCTCCTGTATTTCCAATTGTTTTCCTAGAATCATGTTTATTATCTAAATGCTCACGTGTTTGTCCTGAGAACGTGTTTCACATTATCCTCCTGTATTTCCAATTGTTTTCCTAGAATCATGTTTATTATCTAAATGCTCACGTGTTTGTCCTGAGAACTTGTTTCAGATTACCCTCCTGTATTTCCAATTGTTTTCCTAGGATCATGTTTATTATCTAAATGCTCACGTGTTTGTCCTGAGAACTTGTTTCACATTATCCTCCTGTATTTCCAATTGTTTTCCTAGAATCATGTTTATTATCTAAATGCTCACGTGTTTGTCCTGAGAACGTGTTTCACATTATCCTCCTGTATTTCCAATTGTTTTCCTAGAATCATGTTTATTATCTAAATGCTCACGTGTTTGTCCTGAGAACTTGTTTCACATTACCCTCCTGTATTTCCAATTGTTTTCCTAGGATCATGTTTATTATCTAAATGCTCACGTGTTTGTCCTGAGAACTTGTTTCACATTATCCTCCTGTATTTCCAATTGTTTTCCTAGAATCATGTTTATTATCTAAATGCTCACGTGTTTGTCCTGAGAACTTGTTTCACATTATCCTCCTGTATTTCCAATTGTTTTCCTAGAATCATGTTTATTACCTAAATGCTTACGTGTTTGTCCTGAGAACTTGTTTCACATTATCCTCCTGTATTTCCAATTGTTTTCCTAGAATCATGTTTATTATCTAAATGCTCACGTGTTTGTCCTGAGAACTTGTTTCACATTATCCTCCTGTATTTCCAATTGTTTTCCTAGAATCATGTTTATTACCTAAATGCTCACGTTTTTGTCCTGAGAACTTGTTTCACATTATCCTCCTGTATTTCCAATTGTTTTCCTAGAATCATGTTTATTATCTAAATGCTCACGTGTTTGTCCTGAGAACTTGTTTCACATTATCCTCCTGTATTTCCAATTGTTTTCCTAGAATCATGTTTATTATCTAAATGCTCACGTGTTTGTCCTGAGAACTTGTTTCACATTACCCTCCTGTATTTCCAATTGTTTTCCTAGAATCATGTTTATTATCTAAATGCTCACGTGTTTGTCCTGAGAACGTGTTTCACATTATCCTCCTGTATTTCCAATTGTTTTCCTAGAATCATGTTTATTATCTAAATGCTCACGTGTTTGTCCTGAGAACTTGTTTCACATTATCCTCCTGTATTTCCAATTGTTTTCCTAGAATCATGTTTATTATCTAAATGCTCACGTGTTTGTCCTGAGAACTTGTTTCACATTATCCTCCTGTATTTCCAATTGTTTTCCTAGAATCATGTTTATTATCTAAATGCTCACGTGTTTGTCCTGAGAACTTGTTTCACATTATCCTCCTGTATTTCCAATTGTTTTCCTAGAATCATGTTTATTATCTAAATGCTCACGTGTTTGTCCTGAGAACTTGTTTCACATTATCCTCCTGTATTTCCAATTGTTTTCCTAGAATCATGTTTATTATCTAAATGCTCACGTGTTTGTCCTGAGAACTTGTTTCACATTATCCTCCTGTATTTCCAATTGTTTTCCTAGAATCATGTTTATTATCTAAATGCTCACGTGTTTGTCCTGAGAACTTGTTTCACATTATCCTCCTGTATTTCCAATTGTTTTCCTAGAATCATGTTTATTATCTAAATGCTCACGTGTTTGTACTGAGAACTTGTTTCACATTACCCTCCTGTATTTCCAATTGTTTTCCTAGAATCATGTTTATTATCTAAATGCTCATGTGTTTGTCCTGAGAACGTGTTTCACATTATCCTCCTGTATTTCCAATTGTTTTCCTAGAATCATGTTTATTATCTAAATGCTCACGTGTTTGTCCTGAGAACTTGTTTCACATTATCCTCCTGTATTTCCAATTGTTTTCCTAGAATCATGTTTATTATCTAAATGCTCACGTGTTTGTCCTGAGAACTTGTTTCACATTATCCTCCTGTATTTCCAATTGTTTTCCTAGAATCATGTTTATTATCTAAATGCTCACGTGTTTGTCCTGAGAACTTGTTTCACATTATCCTCCTGTATTTCCAATTGTTTTCCTAGAATCATGTTTATTACCTAAATGCTCACGTGTTTGTCCTGAGAACGTGTTTCACATTACCCTCCTGTATTTCCAATTGTTTTCCTAGAATCATGTTTATTATCTAAATGCTCACGTGTTTGTCCTGAGAACGTGTTTCACATTATCCTCCTGTATTTCCAATTGTTTTCCTAGAATCATGTTTATTACCTAAATGCTCACGTGTTTGTCCTGAGAATGTGTTTCACATTACCCTCCTGTATTTCCAATTGTTTTCCTAGAATCATGTTTATTATCTACATGCTCACGTGTTTGTCCTGAGAACTTGTTTCACATTATCCTCCTGTATTTCCAATTGTTTTCCTAGAATCATGTTTATTATCTAAATGCTCACGTGTTTGTCCTGAGAACTTGTTTCACATTATCCTCCTGTATTTCCAATTGTTTTCCTACAATCATGTTTATTACCTAAATGCTCACGTGTTTGTCCTGAGAATGTGTGTCACATTATCCTCCTGTATTTCCAATTGTTTTCCTAGAATCATGTTTATTATCTAAATGCTCACGTGTTTGTCATGAGAACGTGTTGCACATTATCCTCCTGTTTTTCCAATTGTTTTCCTAGAATCATGTTTATTATTTAAATGCTCACCTGTTTGTGCTGAGAACGTGTTTCACATTACCTTCCTGTATTTCCAATTGTTTTCCTAGAATCATGTTTCTTAGATAAATGCTCACGTGTTTGTCCTGAGAATTTGTTTCACATTACCCTCCTGTATTTCCAATTGTTTTCCTAGAATCATGTTTCTTACCTAAATGCTCACGTGTTTGTCCTGAGAACGTGTTTCATATTACCCTCCTGTATTTCCAATTGTTTTCCTAGAATCATGTTTATTATCTAAATGCTCACGTGTTTGTCCTGAGAACGTGTTTCACATTACCCTCCTGTATTTCCAATTGTTTTCCTAGAATCATGTTTATCATCTACATGCTCACGTGTTTGTCCTGAGAACGTGTTTCACATTATCCTCCTGTATTTCCTCTCCCTCCTTTCTACTACATTTTGAAGTCAGTTTTCAACTTGTCGTAGGTACTGGTGACCCCTTCAAGGGCAGTTTCCATTTGCTGTAGTAGCTTTCAGATTTTAACTGTTAATACAAAGATAAGAATTTAAAGAAACAGTATGTATGTATGTATGTATGCAGGAAAACGCCAGCCTCTCTCCTTTACTTTAATACCCTGCATCTGAATTCTAATCCTCAAAGGAGCATGGTCATTTCTTTACTTATGTCTGCAAACTCAAAGACAACACTGACCTCACTGCTTATCAGCAAATAAAGAAACTAAACTAAGAAAAAAAAATTAACAATGACAAAAAACACTACTTCCAAACCTCTAAGCAAAAATTCCTACACAACCCACAAAAATTCTTGGAAATAGTCAACTACCTCCTCAACCCTGGAAAAAACCTCCACCTCCACCTCCTTCCACATCCAATACCTTTGAACCCTTAGCCTCAGAGCTTAACACAAACTTTATTAACTCTATCACCTGCCTACTTGATAGCCACCAACAACTACCTCTCACACTACCATCCCCTTCCGCTAGTACTACAAACTCCTTCTCTTTCAAACCTATTCAAACTTCTTACATTAAAAAGCTCCTAAGCAAACTAAGACCCTGCTGCCTTGCTGCCAACCAACTATCAAACAAATTCCTAAAAATAGCAGCTCCATCTATCGCCTGTCCTATCTCTATACTAATCAATCGTACTATCTCCGAACAATATTTGCCTCACCTCTGGAAAGTCACTCACATCTCCCCCCTCTCCACAAGGGTGGCCCCTCTACGAAAATCTCTAGCTACCACCCATTGCTATCCTTCCACCCTTTGCCAAAATCCTAGAAAAATGTATTCAGCTACAGCTCCTGAACCAAGTTACCACTAATAACTTTCTATCCAATCCCCAGCACAGCTTTAGACCCCAATATAGTATTAACGCAGCCTTATTATCCTCCACCAACACTTTTACTCAACTTACGAACAACGGACTAGGCTCTGCAATTTTCCTGGACATGTCAAAAGCTTTTGACACTATTTCCCACCAGCTACTACTTAAACTTGCTACGTACAACCTCAGTTCTGCATCCTTGACATGGTTTCGCAGTTATCTATCAAACCATCAACATACTACTAAATGGGAGATTAATCTCTCCCCTCTACTGCCAGTATCCACTGGTGTACCCAAGGTTCAATACTTGGCCCCTTCTCTATCATATTCACTAATAACCTCAGTTCAGCAACTCAACTTGCCTCAGTCATACAATACGCAGATGATACATCTCTTATCTGATCAGCCCCTTCTCCACAACAACAAGAAAATATGCAAAAAGCATTTCAGGAAATTGAAACTTTTCTATCAAACCACCAACTCATTCTTAACCTAAATAAGACTACGTGATTTTTACAAAGAAAACTAGCTAGCTCTGCTCCCTACCCCTCTCTATTCAATCCGCCAGTGGTACCAAAACTGAGCCTACAAACCAGACCAAGCTCCTAGGTATTACAATAGATGACCGACTTAAATTTGATATTCACACTTCCCTAACTATCAAAAAAGTCAATGCTAAACTCGGTGCTCTCTACAGTGCCAAACCTTACCTAACACCCCAAGCCAGGCTAGCCACAGCTAGCTCTCAGCTTCTAGCTACTCTTCTCTACTGCTCACACATCTTCAATTTACACAAGCCCGACATGCATAACCTAGAATCCTGCTATAAGAAAACTGCAAAGTTCGCCGCCAATCATCCCCATAAAGCCCATCACTATTCTGCTCTGCAACAACTTAACTGGCTAGAACTTCCCAAACTGTTAACATTAAACCAACTTACCACTCTCACCCACAAAATCATACACAACCCCAACAGCTGCACTGCAATTTCAACCTTGGTCCAACTACAGGTCAACAGCAGGTCCCTTAGGTCATCCGACAGGACACTGCTCAAAAATCACACAAACTCATAACTACCATGGTGACTCCATCTACTTGAACGTAACAGATAAGTCCTGGAATTCGCTTCCCCTAAACATACAGAGCACCCCCTGCCATTCTTCTTTTACAACAAAAATAAAAAATATCTTAAAAGCAACTCACTCTGCCCCTGTGGTCTTCCTGGATAACTCCTCTCTCTGTTTTTCCCACCTAGGCCCATCCACTGTTTTACAGCTGCAAAGATTTTTTGATAATTATAATTGATTTTTTCCTCTGTTTGATTTTAAACACTTTCGGTATTTCACATATTCTCTGTTAACTCTCTATTGCACTATGTGTACATATATTTTCATGTGGCATGCTCTTGGACAGCTTTGTATTTTACTCATTTGTCAAGGATCTGTGGCTTACATTTCTAAATTGCTCCTATGATGTAATAATTTATCTAGTGTGACTTTCAATACACAATTTTGTATGGTATTATTCAGATCTTACTATTGTAAATTCTTTATTTTTTTTTATTTTTTTGTATGTCTTGTTTTTGGAGCTTTTCTCCTCAGGTCTCCACTGAAATCGGGCTACTAGCCCAGTCGGACACTACCCGGTAAATAAATATAAATAAATAAATAAAACAATTGTGTGCAAACCTCATTGTTATTGGTGCCACCTATACTTCCAGAGAACCAAACGTAGGCTTCAGGCCAGCACAGACAGCAGTCTCCACCGCCCTTTTCTTAACTTATATATTACCCACATACCTCCTAACCCACACAGTACTCCCTATTACTTGTAGTCACCCCCTTCTAGTTACACAACCAGACAGTCTCCTTCTTTTATCTCCTGTAATATCAAACCCGGACAAAGGTGACACCCCACAACCCAGCTTTATCTCTTGGGTACCTCCTGCCCACGTGCTTTATTTCACAAATCCTTGAATTCCTAAGACTACCTATCCTACTAGTTCTTCACTCTTGTCTTACCCGGGTTACATCCACCAACCCCACTCTTTGACTTCTTACTAAACTCTGCTCTTGCTTACTGCATACAGCTCTTCTGATTGTTTTCCTGACAAAAGTTTTACTAACTGTTTCTACCCGCTCCGTTCGCCCTGCGGGCTCACTCCGCTCCCCTTCCTACCCCCAAATCCCACCCACCCCCAGGGGTCCTACCTTTATACTTCCTAGACCACACCTCTTCCTCCATCCCACCCCTTCCTCTGTCATCACTTCCTACCCTCACCTCCTTCCCACCACTTTAATCCTATCACACAGCATATTCTTTCATCCTACTCTATACAAACACTCCTCTCTCTATACTGCCTCCCTACACACTACTTCAGCTATCCACATCCACTAACTTTATCCTAACACATCACACTCCTACATTTAATTGATACTACCCTCTCTCCTTCTCCTCCTAATACTGTCTAAGCTTTCACCTTCTTATTACCAACTAATACTCTTACAATGATGAATCAAAACATCCCACCCTTTATCTCACTATTACTTATACTATTACTACTACCTTCCTTAATGCTCACTCATCTACTCACCTTCCTTGAAAACCCACTTGACCCACTGCTGTATTATCCCAAAACAGAAAGCATCACACTAAACTCACACCCACAACTTACACATGCTAATATCACATTCTCTTCTAAATACATACTTCCTAAATTTCATCGAACACAACACACAAAATATAATAACCTCAATCCCAGGAAATGTCTATTTCATTACAGTAGAATCCACTACCATTACTTTCTAAACATACTACTCTCTTTAAAAGATGGCGACATCCACCTAACCCAGGGCCTTTAACTTCTCCTTCTTCATCCCTCAACTCCAAAAAGTATCCTACCCATATATTTTCCAAACAATCTAACTCCTTACTATTGCTCATCTTAATATCGCAGCATAAACAATAAAATTACCCAATTACAAGCCCTGACTGAAATCTACTCCTTTGATATTCTATGCTTAACAGAAACTTGGTTAAAACCTACAACCAAAGACAATCAGATCATCCCACGGGATATAATATCCTAAGACTTGACCGAACTTCCAAAGAGGTGGAGGAGTTGCTATCCTATATAAACCTCACCTACATGTAACCACCTATGACCTCGAACTACCTCTAGACTCCAGTGCAGAGATTCTTATCTCTAAACTCCTTATTAACAATTCCACATCTATCTATATCATCTGTCTGTACATACCCCCTGGTAACAACATAGCAACTATGGAATCTATTCTCTCCTGGCTATCCCAAAACCTACCTCAAGAAACAATAATCCTAGGTGATACAAATATAGACTGGACCTCCTTCTGCAGTAACCTCCTTCCAACCACATAAACCTATATGGGTATTCCCAAACTATCACCTCCCCTACCAGGACAAATAAATCCAATAAGAAATCTAGCCTTTTAGACTGGATTCTGATTAACCGTCTTCCCCATACTTATGAATCAGGAACTCTCCCAGATGATTTAAGTGACCACTCCCTTACCTATATAATCAGACATAAAACTAGCTGTCCCTCTCCCACATCCACAATAAGCATCAGATCCAAAAGAACTTTAACTCTGAACTATTCAGATGGAACTGAAAGCATGTAACTGGTCACCACTACAAACTTTATCCTTAGATGAAGCCGTTACTTACTTTAACACCAACTTCCTTACCATCCTGAACCACCATGCCCCAACCAGACAAATTAGAACAAAAACCAAACATGCACCATGGCTCTCTAAAGAAACCAAACAAAAATCAAAGATAGAAACAAACAATGGATAATATGGAAAAGACTCAAAGTCCCATCCACCAACAAACCTTCAAACAACTAAGAAACCAAACCAAAAAGCTGTAATATTAGATAAAAAACTACTACCTACTATCCCAACAAGTGAATCACTCCAAACCACAAAAGTTCTGGTCCAGCATCAATCAACTACTCCACCCAGGAAAATCAACCACTCCTAGCCCTCAAAATACTGAACACAAAACTTCAATAAATATAGCTAATGATTTTAACACATTCTTCACTAACACTATACAAACACTAGCTAGCCAGCTCTCACCTCAGAACTTCACTTTACCTACTAAAAAAACAAACTGTTCTCCCTCCTTTCAACTTCACCCCGTCCCTACATCATATGTGCTTACCCTCCTTCAGAAATTGAAACCATGCTCTCCCTCAGCAGACCAACTACCTGCAGAATTTCTGCAACTAGCTGCTAAAGCCATTGCCCTCCCAATATCAATCCTGATCAACAGAACCATTACTGAAAGCTATATCCCTTCTATATGGAAAATCTCCCATATTATCCCCCTCCACAAAGGTGGCCAATCTACCGAGCTTTCCAATTATCGACCTATTGCCCTCCTCTCACCTCTAGCTAAGATTATGGAAAAATGCATCCACAAACAACTGCTTCAACACTTAACACAAAATAACCTTCTAGCTAACTGCCAGCATGGTTTTAGACCTTCACATAGTACCTCCACTGCCCTTCTCTCCTTCACAGATACTATCAACAAACACCGTAGTCTAAACAAACTCTCTTCTGCCCTATTCATTGACTTATCTAAAGCCTTTGACATGGTGAATCACCAAATTCTTATTACCATAATAAAATCCCTATCACTTGACACATCCTCCATACAGTGGTTCCAGTCCTACCTTGACAATAGACAGCAGGCAGTACTATGGCACAAGTCCCTCTCTACCCACTTACCAGTCAACCTCGGTGTCCCCCAAGGATCCATCCTTGGACCTCTACTCTTTTCCATTTTCATCAATGACCTCCACCTAGCCATCTCTCAAGCCTCATGTATACAATATGCAGATGATTCTACACTTATATGCTCAGCCTCATCCTCTTCAGACCTCCTATACCTTACCCAACAAGTCTTCAACACAGTAGAGAAATGGTTTACTCACAGATGCCTTCTCTTAAACCCCAAAAAGACTAAACTCCTTCTATTCTCTCCCACCAGCAAATTCTCCCCATTGGATTTCACAGTCACTTCTATCAACAAGACTATTATATCTCCTGAAGCTACCACTAAACTACTAGGAGTCACCATCGACAATAAACTAAACTTTGATATACATATAAACAATACTATAAAATCAGTTAATAAAAAATTGGGCTCCCTGTATCAGATTAAATCTTTTCTCCTACCCTCTGCTCGTACAATAATAGCACACACACATCTAATAGCTCCTCTTCTATATGCCTCACCCATCTTTACTAAACTATCTAAACACAACCTCAGCAAACTGGAAAGGTCCTATAATAACATCGCCAGATTTGCCACAGGAAACCCATTTCGAACCCATCATTGTCTCAATTTAAAACAGCTAGGCTGGCTTGAACTACAGAACCTAATCAAATTCAATCAACTAACTATAGCTCACAAAACCCTTTACACACCATCCAAAACACCAGCTCTATCCACACTAATCACTCCCTACAAGAACCTAGATTCCCTTAGGTCTTCACATAAACTCTTAGCTAGTTCTACCAAAACAAACAACAAGGCCGGTGACTCTCTTTTTCTAATACAGTAGGGAAAGCCTGGAATCTTCTACCAAATGACATTTCTACACTTCCCTCACTATCCATTTTCAAAAACAATCTGAAAGTATATCTCAAATCTCACTGGCTATGTTACTGTTCCAAACCTGACTAGCTCTATAGTCACCCTAAACTCTGATCTTCCCCTTCTTTTCCTTCAGAAAAAATAAATGTTTTTTGGTTCTGCCATATGAACTGCATCTACTGTTAAGAGTGAATTCTATACTGACAATTTACTTTGAATTGTTAGAATTTATCCTGTAAATCAGTCTGTTTTTGCTTGTATTTTTTGTATTGATTTTGTTTATATGCTTAACTCTCAGAAATTTGTTAATTTAGCTGTATTTACCTAGGAGCTTTTCTCCCCGGGCCTCTACTGAAAATGGACATGTATCCAGTTAGACTAGCCCGGTAAACAAATGTAAAATAAAATAAAATAATAAATAAATAAATAAATACTGGTCCAAATAGACAGATAGTTGGGGTCCGAATGGACAGATAAGTCAGCAAGCAAAGGAGAGTAGTTTTGCTAGAATTTAATTCATCCTCAAGTCTTGGTGAGCAGCTTCATGAGGTGCACCCTGTTTTTCACAAAGTCTTACCAAGATGACCCTGACATATGGACTGGACTGTATTTCATATAGCACATATCATGGGCAGAAGCAGGTTAAAAATAAAAAAGATAACTGGGTGTACAAGACACAGAATAAAAAAGTGCCCAATCCTGGTAAGCGCACTGGTGCCAGGACTGGAAAAAATGACAGTGTATAATACTCAAGACATGTAAACATTCCTAGAGAGAGGGAGGATGCCCTCCCCCAGTTTAGAAGGAAACAGCAGTTCACGAAAATCACAAAATCTGATAGGACAAAAAAGAGCCATAAAGACAATACAGTGGATTATTGAGGATAGGAAAGAAATTATGTATTGTTACTATTATGCAAGAAGCACAGAATTTCCAGACACAAGATATACAGAAAATGAAACAGAGAATTTCATGAAATAATACTTCTACAAGAAAAAACTGTCAGAAGCTTCAAATAAAAAGTTGTGTTCATTAATACAACAGGTTTATGAAAAACATACAGACCAGGAAACCATGATCCATTTAGAAAAAAAGAAGCATCTGAGGAAGTTCAAAAATATAAACAACAAAATCTAGAGATTTTTGAAAGGTATAAAAAATAAATATGGACAAGGAAAAGAAAGAGAGATCAGATACGGTGCAATATTTTTGCAAAGGAAAAAGATAAATTATTAAATACAAAAAAGGCAGCCCCAAAGATATTTAAAGAGAAATACAGGCAAAGGCAGCCAGATATGGAAAATTTCACAATAAAAAATAAGATCACAAAGAGGAAACTTAGAACAGAAGATTAGTAAAGTAGAACGTAAAAAAAAAAACAGAAGTTGAAGTTATGGAATACTTGCAAAGTGAATGTTTTTGTGTAGAATGTCTAACACAGGTTACATCACAGAATGATAGAACAAGTCTCCAAAGTAAGAAGAAACAGGAAGATCAGGAGACATCTGAAGATGAAATATGGGCATGGGAAAGAAAAAGAGATTTAATATGGTTCATACCTCCCAAATGTACCGAATTACTCATTTTTTTACCGAGTTTTGGGGTCCAAATAATGGGGTGCCACGATTCTTGAGTGGCACCCCTTAATTTCCAACTTTTTTCCTAGCTGTTTTTATTTTTTAATTTTTCCCATTTTTTTTGAGCTGACCATCACATGCTCAATAACGTCACCTCCATCAGGGTTACCAGCCTGTTGGAATTGAGCTCAAGGGCTCAGTGCACATATTTCTGGCTGATATGCATTTCCACTGGATCTGTGAGCGGGAAACATTTTTCAAATGGATCTGCAAGCACTTGCGAATGGCGTTCTCTATTTTTTTATTGAAATGGATCTCAGCAAAGTCATACTGCAGAGGATGTGTGGATCAAGCACTTAGCACTTACGAGTGGCGGTCTCGCATTCAAATGGATCTAGCACTTACCAGCGGCATTCTCTTTTGGGAAGTCCTGGGTATCGCAGAGCACAGGATTCTGGCTGAAATAGGAAACATGTTGTTTCGTTTTATTTACTGTGTGTGTGTGTGTGTGTGTGTGTCTGTGTGTGTGTGTGTGTGCACGCGTGTGTCCCTATTTTTGGGCCTTTGTCCCCCCATTATGATAGGCTTTGTCCAGATTTCTTGCACTAAGAGAATGAGTGGTATGGACATGATGTAGATGCCAGCCTTCATATGAGCAAAGTTTATTGTGTAATTTGATGATCTGAAAGAAGTGTGTGTGTGTGTGTGTGTGTGTGTGTGTGTGTGTGTGTGTGTGTGTGTGTGTGTGTGTGTGTCTGTGTATCTGAATATCTTGCTGTTGGTTACAGGTTGGAGAATGAACATCAGTGAGAAGGGTATGTGTAATCAGATAAGTATGGAAAAAGTATGACTGTTTTTTCCATATCAATGTAATATGGTTACTGTGCTGCCTTACCTTCCTCTGATCCTTCAGAGAAACATTTGAAACTGTGTAATTTTCAACCATTTCAACCATTGTATTGATGATACAATGATTGTACTGTGGTTATGGTTGCACTGTTATATAATGTGTAAATTACTGATAACTTCATTGTAGTAAATGGCTCTGGCAATAGGAAAATTAAATCCATATTGTTTTTAAAATATGTTATAAAGTCCCAGTATTACTGTTGCATATAAGTGTACATTTTTATAATAGATTTCTGACATTGAAATTTACCAGTAACTAATTAATGATTTACATGTAAGTTTAACAATCCTAAATGTAATATCAATATTAAAAGAACCATAACCTAAAATGTGTGTGTGTGTGTGTGTGTGTGTGTGTGTGTGTGTGTGTGTGTGTGAATACCCCAATTTAATACATCTGGTGGCTAGAGGTACTCAGGCTTAAACCCTGCACCTTGGGTACAAGGTAAAAAGAACCTAAAGTCCCTAGCCACCACCAACTGTGAATTTATGCCTCATATTTTTGATCTGTTCCTCATAAAATCTGTGGTTTTAAGGATTTTTGAGGCAAATCACTGAAAGACTGAATTCACTAAATAATGACAGGCATTTGAATTTCAGACTTCATATTCTTCAGAAAGTACATGGTAACACACAACCTTTTATTCTAGTAACTTTCTAAGTTTATAAGATCAGTATTTGAAATTTGTCCCTATTCTGAGGCTGTATTCCCCCATTATTAACTTTGTCCAGGTTTTTTGTGCTAAGAGGTTGGGAGCTAAGGTGACAAGTGAAAACTCAATTCATTAAATGATAGTCATTTAAGTTTCAGTCTTCATATCTTTAAGGAAACTGTTGATTTGGCATAGTGGTATGTTGCTCTGACTGTACTGCACAGGGTCCTGGGTTCAAGACTTGGCAGTGAAATGCATCGTGGCAACACATTTTATTCTAGCAACTTTCCAAAATGTTTGACCCCCCCCACGCCCAAAAAACTGAAATTAAAAATAAGTGCATGAAACTGTGCAAGATGCCTATGGCTTACACTACTGTCATTCTATTTTGAATTGTATATATGCCTATGGCTTACACTACTGTCATTCTATTTTTATTTATATATATATATATATATATATATATATATATATATATATATATATATATATATATAGATATATGTATGTATATATGGGATCCATACTGATCCCCTAACGACACCATCACCGAATCAGTATCGGCCAGGCATACTTACATGAAAGTGCTTTTCACCGAAAGCACTTTCTTGTAAGTATGCCTGTTGCGGAGATCATACTACGGTGTGGATAAGGGAATATTCCCTTTTCCTCACTGTAGTGCGATCTCGGAGAGAGAATATTAAAGTAGGGGGGTGTGGGGGTGCAGGGGGGGGCTTTCCCCCCTGCATAAAAGTAGATTTATTGTTTTTTTTTTTTTTAACACACTTTAACGAAAGGGCTTTTTCGGTGAAAGCACTTTCGTTAAAGCGTGTTCTGTGATTGTGGATTCGGACTATTGAACTTTCATTCAATAGTCCTATATATATATATGTGTGTATGATTTTTTATGTATGTTCAAAGTTTTCTAACTTCGACCATATGGTGTTCGAAGTTAGAAATCTTCAGACATACAATATAGACCCATATATATATATATATATATATATATATATATATATATATATATTTGTGTGGGTGTGGAAGTAGACTTTTATGGTGGAAATGTTCTGAATTGGGCAGTTTTGTCATTATTGGTTCATGCATTTTGTTTCATTGCCTACTGGAAAAATATTCAGACAATAAATTTAAAATGCGCTCTGTCTAACAAGTGTGCTGTAGTGTGCTGTATTATACAAGGAATATAATTTAATAAAGTCAGGAAGGTGTATCAAAAAACAGATGTATGTTTCTTGTTTTGTGTGCAAGGGGCCAATGACTTGAAAACAGCCCAAAGATAATCTTTATCCACCACTGGCCAGATGCATTTTCTTTGGATGTGGTGTGGGTTTCAATGCTGTTTCAATGAATGTGAGTTTCAAGGGCATAGAAGTTTTAATGCCAAGTCTATTTTCATTGTGAGACAGTGTTGCTTTGTTTTACCAGATATCTATTAGTGTTTGTGCATTGTGCTATAAAATGTAAAAATAAATTCCAAATAATCATTGCAGAAGTAAAACAGTATGCACACATTAGTGTTTATGGTAAATGGGGCTAAATAGCCAGGTAATGGGACACTGGAATGGCTGCAGGGGGACTCTGGTGCCATTGGTTGTCTGTTCTACAGTTTGCTTTTAAAAGTTGGTATCTCACAATTCCACTAGAGTGGGTGGGGTTACATAATTATGTATGCAAATTGGATGTTAATCAGCATACAGATTTGCACCTATTTTTCATGGCCTTGTCCAGATTCTTGATGTTTCCAGGTTGAGAGGTATGATATGGTGTAATATTTATGCAAATGAGAAAGCAAAACTAATCAATACAAAACAGCAGCACCAAACATATTTGAAGAGAAACAGAGGCAAAGGTATCCAGACATGGAAAATTTTACAATATAAAAAAATAAGAAAACAAAGACAAAAAGTAGAAAAGAGGATTGCTAACGGAGAAGTTAAAAAAAAACAGAAACTGAGGTTATGGAGTACCTGCGAAGTGAAGGTTTTAGTGTAGAAAATCTAACTCAGAAAACACCACAGTATAATAGAGCAATGGATAACTGTAAAAAGGAGAAAAATCCAAGTATGGCATGGATAGACTACAAAAAAGCATTTGACAGTATCCCACATTCATGGATAAAAAAGTGCTTAAAATGTATAAGATACACCCTACACTGATTGATTGCATTTCAATGACCATAAAACAGTTGAAAATCACTTTGCAGTTAAGTCATGATTAAGGACAAATTATTATTCCAAAGATAAAAAATTCAAAGGGGGATATTCCAGGGTGACTGTCACCGCTGCTCTTTTGCCTTGCCCTTAACCCATTAAGCTGTCTGCTTAACAGATTAGTTCATAGCAACAATTTGGATCATATAAAACAACAAAATATAAAGACTTCTCTTTTTTTTGTAGATGACTTAAAACTATATACTTCATCAGATGAGGAACTGAACGCACAATTGCAAGTTGTCAAAAAATTTTTTCAGATGATATAAGAATGTCACGTGGTATTGATAAATGTGAAAAAGCAACCTTTAAAGCAGGAAAGCTGCAGCACCAAGAAAACATCAATCTGGAACAAGAACGTGATATAAAAGAACTTGAGCAAAAGGGATTTTTTAAATATTTGGGAATTGATGAAGGATCAACAATAAAACATGAACAAATGCAAATAAAATTTAGTAAGGATTTTTTTAGAAACTTAAATTAATACTGAACATAGTGCTGGCATCTAGGAACAAAGTCCAAGCTATAAACCAATTTGCTCTTTCTGTCATAACTTACAGTTTTGGAGTGACTGACTGGCCCCAAAAGGTGTTGGATAGGCTGCACAGGAAAACAAGAAGGATGCTTCATGCTCATCAAACGATTTATGATTTACCAAAATCAGTGCATACCAAGATTATATATTCCCCTTTCTGAAGGAGGTATGGGCCTCCTCAAAACTGATTACATTTATAGATCTGCAATCGTGGGACTGCATACATATTCGCTGACCATACAAGACTCAAACATAGTGAAAGTTTCAAAATATGAGGAGAATAAGTCTAAGATGACTTCCCTGCTTAGTTTAGCAGAAGAATATCGGTGTCAGGCAGAAATGGAAATCATACCAGAAGTAGATAAAAATCAGGCAGAAAGTGAATGTGCCAAAAATACTGGCAGCCCAAGACAGTGGACTATGTACACATTGGTTTACAAAATCCATTGAACATGTGGGAAAAACACACAAATATAGGTTTTGTAAAACAAAAAGTACAGTTTTGTACCTACCATAAATGTAGATGTTCGAGGATTCCATTGCTGCAGTCCTTACTATTGGGTATAGTCCGCATCCAGTCGGCCCGAATACCAGAGTATAAGGCTGACGTCGGTCAGGGCGCATTAGACTGACGTCAGTACGTCAGGGTACTAATGCGCATGACCGGCGTCATATCCTCAGTCTTTTCTTGCCCCAGATGTCAGAAGACCCTAAAAAGACAAGGCCCAAAATACCTGCACCAAAACATGAACAATATATATATAAAAATATAAGCAGGTAAACTCACCTACACAACCACCCCTAAACACAGAGGGGAAGGAGGGAGGGTAAATTGGACTGCAGCAATGGAATCCTCGAACATCTACATTTATGGTAGGTACAAAACTGTACTATGTTCTTCGTTTTCCATTGCTGCAGTCCTTACTATTGGGTAGAATCCCAAAGCAGAGGTAAGGGAGGCTGGCAAATCATAAAGAAGCAGGAGCTGACAACATGCCTTGCAAAACAGCTGTGGCAAAACCAGCCCTAGACTTAGAGTAGATAGGAAGGTGATAATGCTTAGAGAAAGTATGCACTGAACTCCAAGTAGCTGCTTCCAAAATATCCTTAGTTGCCACCCCGTAGAAATGCTGTTGAAGTGGCAGTAGCCCTAGTGGAATGAGGCCTAATCCCAGCTGGAATCACCTTGCCATGATGGGAATAACAAAATGCAATGCAAAAGCCAATCCACCTAGAAATAGTTTGTTTTGACACAGGCTTGACCTCTAACCTCAAAGCAAAAGAAACAAACAACTGCTGAGACTGCCTAAAATCCTTAGTCCTGCTTAAGTAATAACGCAATTGCCTGTGTACATCTAAAGTATGCAAAATCTTTTCCCCTTTATTTTGGGGGTCTGCATAAAAAGTAGGCAAATGAATAGTTTGGTTTAAAGCCACACTAGAAACCACCTTAGGCATAAAGGAAGGATTAGTGCGTAATGATACCCTATCCTTATGGAAAATCAAAAGGGCTCGACTGCCATAAGGGCCTGCAACTCAGACACCCTTCTTGCAGAAGTAATAGCCAACAGAAAAGCAGTCTTCCATGACAAGTATTTCAATTCAGCAGTAGCTGCAGGCTCAAAAGGTTGTAGAGTAAGTTTTTCCAACACAAAATTGAGATCCCAAGCAGGAGTAGGAGCTCTACGTGGGGGTCGTATATTCTTTGCCCCTCTAAGAAACTGCTTGAACAAAGGATGCGAAAACAAAGGTGGGTCACAATCATAGTGAGCTGAAATTGCTGCAGCATGAATCTTAATGGAAGAGAAGGACAAACCTTTGTCCAATAACTCAGTAAGATATTGAAGAGCCACACTCAAATTAGGCTCAGAAATCTCCAAATTCTTTGCTGTACTCCAAAATAAAAATCTCTTCCATTTTCCTGCGTACACTCTCCTTGTACTAGGTCGTCTAGCTTCCATAATCACATTTAAAACTTGTTGAGGAAGTTGAGACCTGCTGTGTTTCAACTCAGAATATGCCAGGCTGTTAGATGAAGAGAGTGAAGCTTGACATTGAGCAGATGACCGTCCTTCTGAGATAACAGATGAGGAATCAGAGGTAAAGGTCATGGAGGCTTCTTTACCAGACTCCGTAGTAGTGGGTACCAGTGTTGCCGAGGCCAATCTGGAGCTATCAAAATCATCCTTGGCCTGTCTTGTCTGACCTTTAATAGTACCTTTGGAAGAAGAGGCAGAGGTGGAAAGGCATACACATGAAGGTTTTTCCAACTGAAAGACAGAGCATCCACTTTCCAAGCTGTGTAATGAAACCCCTTTGTGCAATACTTTGGCAGCTGGTGGTTTAGTGGAGAAGCGAACAGATCTATGTCTGGAGTTCCCCATGACACTGTCAATTTCTGAAATACATGAAGATCCAGTTTCCACTCGTGGGGATCCATGATTTGTCTGCTTAACACATCTGCTAAGGAGTTCTGTGCACCTGGCAGAAACCTTGCCTGAAGAGTTAGTTGCAAGCTTAGCGCAGTCTCCCATAAAATCATTGCTTGCCTGCATAGAGGATAAGAATGTGTTCCCCCTTGCTTGTTGACGTACCACATGACAGTTGTGTTGTCTGTTAGAATCAACACCTGCCCTGGAAGAAGTAACTCCTTGAAAGCCATTAATGCAAACTGGACTGCTAACATCTCCTTCATGTTGATATGTAGATGCTGTAGTCTGGCAGGCCACTTGTCTTGTATCCACTTTCCATTTAGATGAGCTCCCCAAGCAATGTCCGAGGCATCTGTCGTTAAAATCTGACTCGCCTCTGGCCGGGTCACAGAGAGTCCCTTGTTTAGGTGACATTCCTGAGCCCACCACAAAAATTCTCTTTGAAGGCAAGGTATTATTTGAATGACAGTGTCTAAATCCTGGCAGTGCTGTGTCCATACATTTTTGAGATACCATTGTAACTTCCTCATATGCAGTTTGGCATTGGGAAGCACCAGAATACAAGATGCCATGAACCCTAATGCTTGAAGGACTGTCTTTGCAGTCAGCACGGACTGATGAGATAGTTGATGGAAGTAAAGTGATAGACTCTTTTGTTTGTCCGGGGTTAAAAGGCCATCTGGGCTGCTGTATTCAGTCTCACACCCAGAAAGCACATGTCTTGAGAGGGTACTAGACTGGACTTTATTTCGTTCACAGAATACCCTAGGCATCTTAGCACTGCTATAACATATTCCAGATGCTGTAGAAGGTCTTCCTTTTCTTGAGCCAGAATCAGGCAGTCGTCTAAATAAGGATAGATTTGAATTCCTTGTAGCCGGAAGTAAGCTATCACTGGAGCCAGAACCTTTGTGAATACTCTGGGCGCAGTAGATAAGCCAAAGGGCAATGCAGAGAACTGATAATGAGAATCTCCAGCTCGAAACCGCAGATACTTCCTGCAACTTAGCCTGATAGGCACATGAAGGTAAGCTTCCTTGAGATCTAAAGTTACCATCCAGTGATCTTTGCCCAGCAGGGGTAAAAGCTGTTGTAACGTCAACATCTTGAACTTGGGAATGTCCAGATAAGTGTTGAGGAGAGATAAATCCAAAATCGGTCTCCACGTGTTCCCCTTCTTTGGTACTAGGAACAGGCGAGAATAAAATCCTAGGCCCCTTTCTGATACAGGGACTGGCCGAATGGCCCCCATTTGGAGTAACTGAGAAACTTGCTTGTGAGCCTCTTTTCTTTGTGGAGGAGGAACGTCTGGCATGCCTTTGAAAGGGGGCATTGTATGGAAATAAAATCTGTAACCGTGGTGAATGATGTCCAACACCCATCTGTCTTGAGTAATTAAATCCCAATTTTCTTTGAAAAGAGACAGTCGTCCTCCCAAAGGAGCTGCCAGACGAGAATCTACTGGCAGCTGAAAAGGCAGGTCATTGGGTCTGTTTACGAAAGGACTGACCCCTGCCCTCACCAGAAGTCTGAGCAGGTGAACTCCCTGTTCTAGGCCTAAAAGAACCTTGAGCCCTGCCCCTACCACATCTAGACCTACCCCTAGACTGGGAATCATAAGCAGGATATGTCCACCCCTTAGCAGGCCAATTTCTACTAAACTTTGGTGGCTGTACCTGCAAAAAATCTTTAACAGTTTGCATAGACTTAGCTTTGTCCTCCATTTTCTTTAAAACTGCTTCCACAGGTGAACCAAACAACACATCAGACTGTAAAGGAGCATCCAAAATCCTTGTCTTAACATGCTCAGCCAAATTTTGATCCCTCAACCAGGCATGCCTGCGAAGAACAGAACTAGTGGCAGCCACCCTCGAGGAGGCCTGCACAGCATCAAAACCACATTGCAAAGAATGCTTGCCCACTTGTTCAGACACATAAACTAAATCCAGCAATTCTTTACAATCAATACCTTCCGCCAAAGCATCCACCTTAGATTTTAATTGTGAAAGGAGATAATTTTGATATTTCAGCATGTGAAACTGACAATTCAACGCTCTCATGGCTAGAGTGGAAGAAGTATACACTTTCTTACCCCACCTATCCAACGCCCTTGCCTCTTTGTCAGTGGGAACAGGATTTTTAACCACAGAGGCCTTAACACCTTTAGGCCCCTGAGAAACAGTTTCTGGGTCCGCCCTAGGACTCTTAAACAAATACTTATGAGCTTGGGCACCCTATAGTACCTATCAGGTTTAACAGGAGCAGGAGGCAAAGAATCAGGGTTCAGGAAGCCTCTGCAAAAACATCTTCCACCACATTCAACACAGGAGGTATAGCTAAGGGCCTATGCTGGGGTAAAACAAGAATTCCCTAAGCCTCTTCCTGGAATCAGAGTAATCCTGGCCTTCCCATTTAAAGTGCTCCCTCATGGAATGCAGAGTCTCTGAAAATGAAAAATCCTCAGGAGGAGAAGCAAGGAGTGGCATCATCCACATCAGAATCAGAATAATGAGGATACTCCTGCAAATCTTCCGCAGAAGACTCAGAAGCCCCTGAACCCTGTTCAAAACTGTCAAACTCTGGTTCCACCCTAGGCCTCTTATCAGGAGGGCCCATAGAACCTCTAATCATAGTAATCAAATCTTCTGCCATTTTAAGCATATGTTTCTTAGGTACAGAACCCGAAATGCTAGGAGAAGCCCCTACTGAAGCTGAACTTGGCCTACCTCTAAAAGAAGTTTTGGTAACAGAAGGAGAGGCTCTAACTACTTTGGGAAGAGAGGGAAGAATAGTTACCTGAGAAGCCCCCTCAGCCTGGCCTGCCTCCTGAGAGGGTACATCCTGTAACAGTAAAGTTTCTGCCTGAGATTCCATAGAAACTCCTGGTAAAACCTCTGGCTCCACTGAGCCTCCTAAAGAACCGGCGTCCGGGACTGCCGGTTCATCAACCCTAGGCTTCGCTGTTTTGTCCCTGCGCTTCTTGGACGAAGCGGGCGTCGGAGCATCCGACGGCATATTATAATTGCAACGCTTCCCAAACACTAATCTGGCACAGTCTAACCTCCTCTTAATAGTGCGTTTGTTAAACCTAGCACAAGAGCGGCAACCAACAACGTCGTGTTCAGGCCCTAAACAAGGTATACACAATGTATGGTAATCCCTATGAGGTATTTGTTTCCCACAAGAAATACAGTTATTCACTTTTTCTGACATCCGGTTAAATACTGAGGCAAGAAAAAACCAAAATGTTCCCCAACGGGATACTTAGCCAACTCTGATTCGGTCTGAAACTCCGGTTTCGGAAATATTTCAGAACGCCAACCTGCACTCGCAAAACTGCTTCTGCATCGGACCACGCGGCAAAAAAGACTGAGGATATGACGCCGGTCATGCGCATTAGTACCCTGACGTACTGACGTCAGTCTAATGCGCCCTGACCGACGTCAGCCTTATACTCTGGTATTCGGGCCGACTGGATGCGGACTATACCCAATAGTAAGGACTGCAGCAATGGAAAACGAAGAACATCGGGAAACAGTCACACATCTTGTTGGTTGGACATACTAATGGCTGAAGAACTGTATACTGAAAGGCATAATAATGTGGCAAGACTGTTGCACTGGGAAATGTGCAAACATCATAATATTTAAGTAGCTGAAAAACACTGGAAACATGAGCCACAAAGCGTCATAGAAAATTATGAAGTTTACATCACACAGGATCACCCATTACCATCAGTTCAAACAATAGATGTGAAAAAAACAGATATAGTAGTCCATAAAAAGAAAAAAGTAGCATTGATCATTGAAACTACTACACCCAGTGACTACAGTGCCTTATGTACAGAAAGACACAAAGTCATAAAAAGTACAGTTTTGTACCTACCATAAATGTAGATGTCCGAACTGGATAGCATCTGCAGTCATAACAAATGGGTTGTCCTGTCGTCAGGCAGCCCTTCGGTCGGCCGGATTCCAAAGTCTGGGTCCGGCCGCTGATGTCGCACTTCACCCGACGTCATCTCTGCTGGTCTTCGGGTATAAAGGCATCAGCCGACGCCATTTTCCTCAGTGTTTCTTGCCCCAGATGCCAGTTGCCCTCTTGGAAGGCTAAATTTTGGATAAATGCCAATGTTTCCAAAAAAGTAGAAGGCAAACACAAAAAATAAGCATGTATGTACATATATACAAAAGTACAGTTTTGTACCTACCATAAATGTAGATGTTCGAGGATTCCCTTGCTGCAGTCCTGACAATTGGGTATAGTCCGCGTCCCAGTCGGCCCGAATACCAGAGTATAAGGCTGGCGTCGGTCATGGCGCTAGACTGGCGTCAGTGCGTCAGGGTACTAATGCGCATGACCGACGTCATTTCCTCAGTCTTTTCTTGCCCCAGATGTCAGAAGACCCAAAAAGACAAGTCCCAAAAACAACCTGCACCAAAAAACATGTACAATATATACAGTAATATATACAAAAAATATAAGCATGTAAACTCACCTACACAACCACCCTGAAACACAGAGGGAAGGAGGGAGGGTAAATTGGACTGCAGCAAGGGAATCCTCGAACATCTACATTTATGGTAGGTACAAAACTGTACTATGTTCTTCGTCTTCCCTTGCTGCAGTCCTGACAATTGGGTAGAATCCCAAAGCAGAGGTAAGGGAGGCTGGCAAATTATAAAGCAGCAGGAGCTGACAACATGCCTTGTAAAACAGCTGTGGCAAAACCAGCTCTAGTCTTAGAGTATATAGGCAGGTGATAATGCCTAGAGAAAGTATGCACTGAACTCCAAGTAGCTGCTTCCAGAATATCCTTAGTTGCCACCCCCCTTAGAAATGCTGTTGAAGTGGCAGTAGCCCTAGTGGAATGAGGCCTAATCCCAGCTGGAACCTCTTTGCCATGATGGGAATAACAAAATGCAATGCAAAAGCCAATCCACCTAGAAATAGTTTGTTTTGACACAGGCTTGCCCTGTGAACTTAAAGCAAAAGAAACAAGTAACTGCTGAGACTGCCTAAAATCTTTAGTCCTGCTCAAATAATAACGCAATTGCCTGTGTACATCTAAAGTGTGCAAAATCTTTTCCCCTTTATTTTGAGGATCTGCAAAAACGTAGGCAAATGAATAGTTTGGTTTAAAGCCACACTAGAAACCACCTTAGGCATAAAGGAAGGATTAGTGCGTAATGATACCCTGTCCTTATGGAAAATCAAAAGGGCTCTACTGCCATAAGGGCCTGCAACTCAGACACCCTTCTTGCAGAAGTAATAGCCAACAGAAAAGCAGTCTTCCATGACAAATATTTCAATTCAGCAGTAGCTGCAGGCTCAAAAGGTTGTAGAGTAAGTTTTTCCAACACAAAATTGAGATCCCAAGCAGGAGTAGGAGCTCACGTGGGGTCTTATATTCTTTGCCCCTCTAAGAAACTGCTTGAACAAAGGATGCGAAAACAAAGGTGGGTCACAATCATAGTGAGCTGAAATTGCTGCAGCATGAATCTTTATGGAAGAGAAAGACAAACCTTTGTCCAATAATTCAGTAAGATATTGAAGAGCCACACTCAAATTAGGCTCTGAAATCTCCAAATTCTTTGCTGTACTCCAAAATAAAAATCTCTTCCATTTTTCTGCGTACACTCTCCTAGTACTAGGCCTTCTAGCTTCCATAATCACATTTAAAACTTGTTGAGGAAGCTGAGACCTACCATGCTTCAACACAGAATATGCCAAGCTGTGAGATGAAGAGATTGAAGCTTGACATTGAGCAGATGACCGTCCTTCTGAGATAACAGATGAGGAATCAGAGGTAAAGGCCATGGAGGCTTCTTTACAAGACTCCTTAGAAGTGGGTACCAGTGTTGCCGAGGCCAATCTGGAGCTATCAAAATCATCCTTGGCCTGTCCTGTCTGACCTTTAGTAATACCTTTGGAAGAAGAGGTAGAGGTGGAAAGGCATAGACATGAAGGTTTTTCCAACTGAAAGACAGAGCATCCACTTTCCAAGCTGTGTGATGAAACCCTTTGTGCAATACTTTGGCAGCTGGTGGTTTAGTGGAGAAGCGAACAGATCTATGTCTGGAGTTCCCCATGACACTGTCAATTTCTGAAATACATGAAGATCCAGTTTCCACTCGTGGGGATCCATGATTTGTCTGCTTAATACATCTGCTAGGGAGTTCTGTGCTCCTGGCAGAAACCTTGCCTGAAGAGTCAGTTGCAGGCTTAACGCAGTCTCCCATAAAATCATTGCTTGCCTGCATAGAGGATAAGAATGTGTTCCCCTTGCTTGTTGATGTACCACATGACAGTTGTGTTGTCTGTCAGAATCAACACCTGCCCTGGAAGAAGTAACTCCTTGAACGCCATCAATGCAAACTGGACTGCTAACATCTCCTTCATGTTGATATGTAGATGCTGTAGTCTGGCAGGCCACTTGTCTTGTATCCACTTTCCATTTAGATGAGCTCCCCAAGCAGTGTCCGAGGCATCTGTCGTTAAAATCTGACTCGCCTCTGGCCGGGTCACAGAGAGTCCCTTGTTTAGGTGACATTCCTGAGCCCACCACAAGAATTCCTTTTGAAGGCAAGGTATTATTTGAATGACAGTGTCCAAATCTTGGCAGTGCTGTGTCCATACATTTTGAGATACCATTGCAGCTTCCTCATATGCAGTTTGGCATTGGGAAGCACCAGAATACAAGATGCCATGAACCCTAATGCTTGAAGGACTGTCCTTGCAGTCAGCACGGACTGATGAGATAGTTGATGGAAGTAAAGTGACAGATTCTTTTGTTTGTCCGGGGTTAAAAAGGCCATCTGGGCTGCTGTATTCAGTCTCACACCCAGAAAGCACATGTCTTGAGAGGGTACTAGACTGGACTTTATTTCGTTCACAGAATACCCTAGGCATCTTAGCACTGCTATGACATATTCCAGATGCTGTAGAAGGTGTTCCTTTTCTTGAGCCAGAATCAGGCAGTCGTCCAAGTAAGGATAAATTTGAATGCCTTGAAGCCTGAAGTAAGCTATCACTGGAGCCAGAACCTTTGTGAATACTCTGGCGCAGTAGATAAGCCAAAGGGCAATGCAGAGAACTGATAATGAAAATCTCCAGTTCGAAACCGCAGATACTTTCTGCAACTTAGCCTTATGGGCACATGAAGGTAAGCTTCCTTGAGATCCAAAGTTACCATCCAGTGATCCTTGCCCAGCAGAGGTAACAGTTGCTGTAACGTCAACATCTTGAACTTGGGAATGTCCAGATAAGTGTTGAGGATAGATAAATCCAAAATTGGTCTCCACGTGTTCCCCTTCTTTGGCACTAGGAACAGGCGAGAATAAAATCGAAGCCCCTTTCTGACACAGGGACTGGCTGAATAGCCCCTATCTGGAGTAACTGAGAAACTTGCTTGTGAGCCTCTTTTCTTTGTGGAGGAGGAACATCTGGCATGCCTTTGAAAGGGGCATTGTGTGGAAATAAAATCTGTACCCGTGATGAATGATATCCAGCACCCATCTGTCTTGAGTGATTAAATCCCAATTTTCTTTGAAAAGAGACAATCTTCCTCCCAAAGGAGCTGCCAGGCGAGTCCACTGGCAGCTGAAAAGGCAGGTCATTGGTTCTGCTTACGAAAGGACTGACCCCTGCCCTCACCAGAAGTCTGAGCAGGTGAACTGTCTGATCTAGGCCTAAACGAACCTTGAGCCCTGCCCCTACCACGTCTAGACCTACCCCTAGACTGGGAACCATAAGCAGGATATGTCCACCCCTTAGCAGGCCAATTTCTACTAAACTTGAGGCTGCACCTGCAAAAATCTTTAACAGTCTGCATAGACTTAGCTTTGTCCTCCATTTTCTTTAAAACTGCTTCCACAGGCGGTCCAAACAACACATCAGACTGTAAAGGAGCATCCAAAATCCTGGTCTTAACATGCTCAGCTAAATTCTGATCCTTCAACCATGCATGTCTGCGAAGAACAGAACTAGTAGCAGCCACCCTCGAGGAGGCCTGAACAGCATCAAAACCACACTGCAAAGAATGCTTACCCACTTGTTCAGACACATGAACCAAATCCAGCAATTCTTTACACTCAATACCTTCCGCCAAAGCATCCACCTTAGATTTCAATTGTGAAAGGAGATAATTCTGATATTTCAGCATATGAAATTGACAATTCAACGCCCTCATGGCTAGAGTGGAAGAAGTATATACTTTCTTACCCCACCTATCCAAAGCCCTTGCCTCTTTATCAGAGGGTACAGGATTTTTAACCACAGAAGCTTTAACACCTTTAGGCCCCTGAGAAACAGTTTCTGGGTCCGCCCTGGGACTCTTAAACAAATACTTATGAGCTTGGGCACCCTATAATACCTATCAGGCTTAACAGGAGCAGGAGGCAAGGAATCAGGGTTCAGAGAAGCCTCTGCAAAACATCCTCCACCACATTCAACACAGGAGGAATAGCTAAGGGCCTATGCTGGGGCAAAACAAGAATTCCCTAAGCCTTTTCTGGAGTCAGAGTAATCTTGGCCTTTCCATTTAAAGTGCTCCCTCATGGAGTGAAGAGTCTCTGAAAATGAAAAATCCTCAGGAGGAGAAGCTGAAGGAGTGGAATCATCCACATCAGAATCAGAATAAGTAGGAAACTCTTGCAAGTCTTCCACAGAAGACTCTGAAGCCTGTGAACACTGTTCAAAACTATCAAACTCCTGTTCCACCCTAGGCCTCTTATCAGGTGGGGCATAGAACCTCTAATCAGAGTAATCAAATCTTCTGCCATTTTAAGCATATGTTTCTTAGGCACAGAGCCGAAATGCTAGGAGAAGCCCTACAGAAGCTGAACTTGGCCTTCCTCTAAAAGAAGCTTTGGCAACAGAAGGAGAGGCCCTAACTACCTTGGGAAGAGAGGGAAGAACAGTTACCTGAGAAGCCCCTCAGCCTGGCCTACCTCCTGAGAGGGCACATCCTGTAACAGTAAAGTATCTGCCTGAGACTCCATAGAGACTCCTGGCAAAACCTCTGGCTCCCCTGAGCCTTCTAAAGGACCGGCGTCCGGGATTGCCGGTTCCTCACCCTAGACTTCACTGTTTTGTCCTTGCGCTTCTTAGATGAAGCAGGCGCCGGAGCATCCGGCGGCATAGTATAATTGCAACGCTTCCCAAACACTAACCTAGCACAATCAAGCCTCCTCTTAATAGTGCGCTTGTTAAATCTAGCACAAGAGCGGCAACCAACAACGTCGTGCTCAGGCCTAAACAAGGTATACACAATGTATGATAATCCCTATCACGGTATCTGCTTCCCACAAGAAATACAGTTATTCACTTTTTCTGACATCCGGTTAAATACTGAGGCAAGAAAAACCAAAATGTTCTAGCGGTTACTTAGCCAACTCTGTATTCGGTCTGAAACTCCGGTTTCGGAAAATCTCAGAACGCCAACCTGCACTCGCAAAATTGCTTCTGCATCGGACCATGCGGCAAAAAAGACTGAGGAAATGACGTCGGTCATGCGCATTAGTACCCTGACGTACTGACGTCAGTCTAAGGCGCCATGACCGACGTCAGCCTTATACTCTGGTATTCGGGCCGACTGGGACGCGGACTATACCCAATTGTCAGGACTGCAGCAAGGGAAGACGAAGAACATCAAATACACCATAAGAGACTCCCCCCAGCTAGCTATTAGGAGGGTAAATACCCTAGGAGTACCACAGAGGGGAAGGAGGGTGGGTAATCCTGACTGCAGATGCTATCCAGTTCGGACATCTACATTTATGGTAGGTACAAAACTGTACTATGTCCTTCATGGATGCATCTGCAGTCATAACAAATGGGTAGAATACCATAGCCAAACTAGGGGTGGAGGAAGAAAAATTATGGTGTAGTTAAGATCCCTTGCAGTACAGCAGTGGCAAACCCTGCTCGGGATCTAGAGTATAGAGGTAAATTATAATGCTTGGCAAATGTATGCACGGAGGTCCAAGTAGCCGCCTCAATAATGTCCTTGGTTGCCACTCCTCGTAAGAAAGCTGTGGTAGTGGCTGTAGCCCTTGTAGAATGAGGTCTTATGTTCTGTGGAATTGGTTTTCCATGGTAGGAGTAACAGAATCTTATGCAATTTCCTATCCATTTGGAGATTGTCTGTTTGGAAATTGCTTTTCCTTCCCTTCCTGTTGCATAGGCTAATAAAAGCTGGTCAGTTTTTCTGTTACTTTTGGTTCTGTCCAGGTAGTAGCGTAACTGCCTATGTACATCCAAGGTATGCAGCAGTCTTTCCCCCCTGTTCTGTGGATTGGGAAAGAAGGTAGGTAGGTGGATTGCCTGGTTTAAAGACACTCTGGATACCACCTTAGGCATAAATGTAGGATTAGTTCTCATGGACACCCTATCTTGATGGAAGATTAGGAAGGGTTGCACTGCCATTAAGGCCTGTAGTTCGAAACCCTCCTTGCTGAAGTAATTGCCAGTAGGAAAGCAGTTTTCCATGATAGGTGTTGCAGATCTGCTGTTGCTGCTGGTTCAAACGGAGGGAGTGTCAACTTTTCTAGCACAAAGTTCAAGTCCCATGCTGGTAATGGTGGTTTCCTAGGAGGTTTTACATTCTTGATCCCTCTGAGGAACTGCCTGAGTAGAGGATGCGAAAAGACAGGTGGATCGAAGCTGTATTCTGCTGAAATAGCTGATGCATGTATCTTGATGGAGGAATAGGACAGGCCTGTATGTAGAATCTCTGCCAAGTACTCCAGGATGTTAGCAATATCTATGTTCGACACATATTTTCCTCTTTCAGTACTCCAAATGACAAACCTTTTCCATTTTCCTGCATAGTTCCTTCTTGTTGAAGGTCTGCGGGCTTCAAGGATAATGTCTTTAACCCTTTGGGATAGGTCTGGGTTAGTTGCTGCTATGTGATGTTCCAGGCAGTCAGTTGCAAGGTTTTTAGGTTTGGATGCATGATGTTGTAGTTGTTCTGAGTTAACATCAAAGGCATCAGGGGTATTGACCACATTCTCCCGAGACATGCTCCTCAGCAATGGGTACCAGTGTTGTCTTGGCCAATTCGGAGCTATCAGGATTATCCTTGGACGTTCCTCTTTGATTTTTAGTAGTACCTTGTGCATCAAGGGAAGAGGTGGAAATGCATATGCTGTCAGGCCTTTCCAGCTGAAGGATAGAGAGTCCACCTTCCATGCAAGTGGGTGGTATGTCCTTGTGCAGAATTTTTTGAGCTGGTGATTGAGTGGGGATGCGAATAGGTCTATTTGTGGCACTCCCCATTTCTTTGTGATGGCCTTGAAGATGTCCGGGTGTAGCCTCCATTCGTGAGCATCCGAGGTGGTTCTGCTTAACATGTCTGCTAGGGTGTTCTCTTTTCCCGGCACAAATATTGCCTGTAACTGGATGTTGTAGCTCAGAGCCAGATTCCAAAGGTCCAGAGTCATTCTGCATAGGGGGTATGAATGAGTGTCTCCCTGTTTGTTGATGTACCACATGACTGTGGTGTTGTCTGTCCTTATCATTAAATGGCCTTCTTTGAGGAATGGTCTGAATTTTTGGATTGCTAGTTTTACTGCCAGCATTTCTTTTTGGTTTATGTGCAGGTGCAGCTGGTCTTGAGTCCACAATCCTTGTATGCATTTGTCCAGCATGTGCGCCCCCCATCCTAGGTCTGAGGCGTCCGTTGTGATGGTTTGGCTTGCTTGAAAGTTGTGGAAGGGTAAGCCTGGGTTTGACTGGCATGCTTGAGCCCACCATAGGAACTCCTGTTTTAGGCATGGGATTAGTGGGATTTCGGTTTCTAAGCTGTGCCTGTGTTGAGACCATAAATTCTTTAGGTACCACTGTAGCTTTCTCATATGCAGTCTGGCATGTGGGACCAAGATTATGCATGATGCCATGAAGCCCAAGGCCTGCAGAACTTTTCTTGCTGTTAGTTTGTTCTGCTTTGTTAATGCCAAGAAGTAAAGAGGAGTTCTTTTGTTTTTCTGCAGTTAGGAATGCCATTTGTTTTACTGTGTCCAATTCCGCACCCAAGAATGTTCTTGTTTGGGATGGTATCAGCCTTGACTTTTGTAAATTGACTGTGTATCCCAGGGCTTGTAGCAAGCAAATGACCCTTTGTAAATCTGTTGTCAGCTTGCTTTTGTTGTCCGCTTGTAACAGGCAGTCGTCCAAGTATGGATAAACTTGGATTCCCTGTAGTCTGCAGTGAGCGATTACTGATGCCAGGCATTTTGTGAATACTCTGGGCGCAGTAGATAAGCCAAAGGGCAATGCTGAGAATTGATAATGCTCTGATCCTGCAAGAAATCTGAGGTATCTTCTGCAGTTATGCCTCCTTGAGATCTAGAGTTACCAGCCAACACTCCTTGCCCAGCATGGGAAGAAGTTGCTGTAGGGTCAGCATTTTGAATTTTGGGACAATGATGTATGTGTTTAAGGCGGACAGGTCGAGAATAGGTCTCCAACTTTTCTCTTTTCTTGGTACTAGGAAGAGTCTGGAGTAGAATCCTTTGCCCTGTTCTGTTATTGGTACTCTTTCCACAGCTCTCATCTTTGCTAATTTCGCTATCTGCTGTAGAGCTTCTGTTTTTTGATTTGGAGGTAGGTTTGGCATTCCTCTTTTTACTGGTAAGGAGTGGAAGTGGAACCGGTAGCCTTGGTCTATGGTTTGCAAAATCCACTTGTCTTTTGTGATATAGTGCCAATTTTTCGAAAATAAGGCTAACTTTCCGCCTAAAGGTGCTGCTATTTGCTCCCTGGTAGGCGGTGTCAGAGCCAAGTCACTGTGATTGTCCTGTTGCAGTGGCAGTGGTTGTGTCTGTGCCTCGGTTATTGCCTTGCCACTGTCGTCCTCTGTAGGCACCTCCTCTGGATTGATTTCTGCCTCTAGGCGTCTATTCCTGCCTCTTTGGGATTTTGTGGAGTCTGGAAAGGACCAATTTTTGGCAGGCCAGTTCCTGCTAAACCTTGGGGGCTGAACCTGTAAGAAATCTTTAACTGTTTGTACAGATTTTGCCTTCTCTTCCATTTTCTTCATTACTTGCTGAGCAGGTGTACCAAATAGACTGGCCTTATCCATAGGAGCATCTAACAGCTTTGCTTTAACATGATCCGGTAAGACCTGTTCTTTCAACCATGCATGCCTTCTTATCACTGTGCCAGTCATGGCTGATCTAAATGAAGCCTCCAGTGCATCATAGCCACATTTTAAAGAATGGTTACTAACCTGTTGGATGTTATTCACCATTTCTAAAACATATTTCTTATCTAAGGAGTCATCAGAGGACAGCTTTTTAGTTAACTGATCAAGCATAAACTCTTGGTATTGGATCATATGAAACTGACAGTTTAAAGCTCTAGCTGAGAGAGTAGCAGAGGTGTAAACTTTTTCCCCATCTCTAAAGACCTGGATTCCCTTTCAGAAGGGATAGGGTTTTTTGCTGAGGTCGAGGCTACTGCCTTAGGCCCCTGGGATATAGTTTCAGGATCTGCAAGTGGGGCCTTGTATAGGTGGTGATGAGTGTCTGGCACCCTGTAAAATCTATCTGGTTTGGCAGGGGCTGGAGGTAAAGAATCAGGAGCAGTGCAAACATCATTAAATGCATCATCCACAACAGGCAGTACAGGAGGTATAGCTAAGGGCCTATGTTGTGGTAAGTGCAGAAAAGTCCTAAGCCTTTTTCTTGAATCTGAGAAATCTTGTCCCTGCCATTGGAATTGTTCTCTCATGGCATGTAAGGTTTCCCCAAAGGAAAATTCCTCTGGTGGAGAGGCAGCTGGAATGGATTCTTCAGCATCGGAATCTTCATAAGTAGAAAAAGGAGCCTCTGGCTGGTCTGTAATGTCTGAGTCATCCGCATGGGAATCATCAGAGGACACTGGCTCGGGGCTCTGCTCTAGGTCTCTTTTCTGGGGCTGAGAGGCCCTGTCTGGGTGAGATTGGGATCCCTAATTAAGGATATTAAATCCTCTGCCAGAGTAAGCATTTGTGAACTTGAAGTGGGCCTGTGTGAGGGGGGCTTAACAGGCACTGATTTAACTGATTTGGCTGCTTTAGCCCTGGCAAAGGCCTTAATAGACATGGCTGCAGGAGGCCTAGCAGCACCACGTGCTGGGGTAGAGACATCCAAAGGGATGGTGTCTGATAAATCACTAGGAACCACAATTGTAGGCAAAATGTCTGAGGCCGATTCAACTAAGGTAGCAGGAGCCTCAGTAGTAGTCATGGATTCGGCAGAAGATTGACCGGTTTTCTCGGTTTCGGCCGAAATCGAGACACTCGCGGCTTGCTTAACCGTGGTTTCGGCCGAAACCGCGGACCGCGAGTGTCGGTCTTTTTCTTTGCGTTTTTTAACAATTTGGGTAGTCGGAGGATCCGGCGGCATAATGTACGCAAAATCTGAGCGAAAAACTGTTCAGCAAACTCCGACCGACGCCTAAGCATTCGTCGGTTGAAGGAAGCACAGGCGAACAGGCTGCTACGTGGTCTGGGCCTAAGCAAGGCAGGCAGTAAGAGTGGAAATCTTTATGAGGTATTTGTTTCCCACAAGTTAAACAGTTATTGACTTTTTCTGACATCGGCTGAGGCAAGAAAGAGTCCCCAACGGGGTACTTAGCTTTTTAGAAGTCTTCGAAGTAGTATTCGGTAGTAGTAATCTCTGGATCTGACCGACCGGCACTTGCGAACAGCTTCTGCTTCGGGCGCCACGCGGCAAGAAAGACTGAGGAAAATGGCGTCGACTTTGGAATCCGGCCGACCGAAGGGCTGCCTGACGACAGGACAACCCATTTGTTATGACTGCAGATGCATCCATGAAGGACATCACCAGGATATGCAAGCAGAAACGAGGGCAATGTGGAAGAAGGATACCCTGACAGTTCCAGTAGTAGTAGGAGCAATGAGTCTTATAAAAAATAATTTACAATCATAGATATCACCAATACATGTAACTCCGTACTAATTGCATGAGGAGTCATTACTGGGCACATTGCGGGTGCTGCGAAGAGCACTTTTGGCTAACATTAAAGACTGAAACAATACTAATTTCATGAACTTTAATTGTGCTTTGACTTAGGAATGAGGTCCATTCCCATCATGGTATAAGAAACTGAAAAGACTTGGAGAAATTAAAAAAGTGAGAGAAACCAAAAGATACAGCAAACATACTGGCAGACAAATTCAGCTCTAACTTCATCCCTCTCTCCCCTCAACCTTCCTTTGAGAAATACCACCAAATATAACTTCCCAGCTGTCACTAGGGAACAGGTCCTTAATGCCCTATCTAAGGCAAAGAACACTGCATAAACTGGCCTGGACAGTATCCCATGATGCCTTGTAAATAGCATGAAACATGACCTATCAGGCCCTCTGGAACTGCCATTTAACTGTAGCGTCCAAACAGGCTTTGTGCTTCATAAATGGAGAACAGCAACAGTCATCCATCTGCAGAAAGGTGGGCCATCTACAGACCCAAAGTCTCACCAATGTCATATGCAAAGCCATGGAAAGAATGATCATGGAGTTGATCAATAATGACATAGGAAACCCCCAGACACGGGACTAAACAGCAGATCATGCCTACTTCCTTAGCATGGTAGACTCTTTGAGAAGATCACCAAAGCAATGGATGAGGGCAAAATGGTTCACACTGCCTACTTTGACCTACCCATGGCATTCGGGCATTGTTCACAAACTCAGAAGGTTAGGTATAAACCGCTGTGTCACACAGTGGAGAGCCAGCTGGTTCACAGATAGGACCCAGGAAGTTAGAACTGGGGATTTGACCTCTACAAAAAGCCCAGTCACAAGCAGAATCCCTTAGGGACCGGTCTTTTTGGGCATTTATTTATCTGATGTCAAGGCCAATGTCAGTGACCTCTGGTTGACTAAATTTGCAGATGATTGCAAACTAGGAGCAGTCATAGAATCCCCCACTGACAGAAATGTTCTCTAGGAAGGGTTGACACAGACAGAGCCATGGACTAAAACTATCCTTTGGGACGTCAACCACCACTGGTAACTATCATAGATTCATACATTCATAGATTCATAGATTCATAGATTAGTACTAGACTAACTGCCCTTGCGAGCCATTTTAAGCCTAGCCAATTATCCCTTGTGAGACTCAAACCCTGCACCTTCTGTTTGTAAGGCAAACACCTTAACCATTAGGCCACCCTCCCAACCCAATAAAGTTGTCATAGGTTAGTACTAGGCTAAATACCCTTACGAGCCATTTTAAGCCTAGCCATTTACCCCTTGTGAGACTCAAACCCTGCACCTTGTGTTTGTAAGGCAAACACCTGAACCATTAGGCCACCCTCCCAACATTTAAATAAACTGCCTCTGTAAGGCTCAAACCCAGGACCCTGTACACTATACTCACAGTAGTTAACAACCAAGCCATCATATTGACAACATACCCCTAATAGTTGACCTAGCAGTCAGGGACTTGGGAACACACACAGAATTTGATCATCATGCATCTAGAGTAGTGAGAAAATCATTCTATGTCATGCTACTTACAAACAAAGGTATGGTATATAGGTCCAAGGATGTCATGGTTCCACTGTATTAGGAATCCATCAGACCTATCATCGAGTATAATGCCCCCTTTGGTATGTACCTAACCACGCATATCCAACAACTATAACAGAATACAGGGCCTAAGTAACATGTCCTATGCAGATCACCTCAAGGCTCTATTTCTGTAATCAGTCTCCTACAGGCTGTGGAGGGGAGACCCATATCTGGCATACAATGCACTGTGTCCTGCATATCTGCAAATCAAACAGCATCAGAATTATCCATTCTAAAGTCTTAAAACCTTGTCTGTGATATACATATGACCTGCTGGAGAGGCAGGTATATGTACACCAGAGACGACTACTTCTCTGGAACAGGCTCCCTATCCATGTAAAGCAGAGTTCCTCCACAACCCAATTTAAATGTAACTTGAACAACTGGATGGGGAACAAGAAATTCATCCTTGGTTTGGCATCTGTGTGTCTAATGGACACAAGCAGCCTGTATATCATTCATCTCCCAGGCCCCTGCTTGTAAATGGCTCATCTCCCAAGCCCCTGTTTACACTTATCGAGGGTAGCAGAACTTGTCAGAGATTAGGGATGCATTGCTAGGCTTAAAAAGGCCCTTGTGGTCATTAGTCCAGTAAATATCTACGAACTGGATGTGTTAATCAATACAGTCAATCACATGATCATGCTACTGTGATGTATAGTTTCTATGTAACCTAACCTGGTTACTGAACCTTTGGGATAATACAAACATTTTTTGGCTCCTCTTCCTGAAATAACTTTCTCTATATCAATTACATTCAATTCTTACAAGTTTATCCTATCTAGTAGCAACTACTCTTCTTGCTCCCCCTGATAAAACCACAAATACAAATCAAATTTCAGTTGCCACCCATAATTAAAATACCTTGAAAACTTATTCCCCCAAAATCCTTCTCAAATTAAACATCTTTGTCTTCTTAGGTGAAATATTCACACATGCCAAAGTAAACCTCTTTCTTTGCCAATAACGCTTATCTGTCAAAAGTCTACCTACTATCTTTGTCGTCTTCTTCTTCTGCCACTACTGGAGCTTCTCTACACAACTGTATAAAATTACCCCCATCTTCCTTTGTCCCTGATAGTCTGTCAGGCATCCACCCTGAAACCCCTGCTCCATACAGTTCACAAGTTCACTGCTGTCCAAGTGCATCTCCTGCAGTATTGCTAATTGCACACTACACTTATTAATGTAAGTGATAACCCTCAACTTTTATTTGAGCTGGTTAGGTCATTTACATTCCATGTTGACACTGACAGTAATGTGTACTTGTTAAAACAACTGCACTAATACTAATAATGCCTGATTTTTTTGTATATATAATATTCTAGCTGGTAGCTTATATAAACACACTTACAGCTGACAGGTATAACTTCTATATTAATAAAAACGTTTCACGCCTTTTAGAACTCATGTTATGCTTTTACTATTACAGTCCATTGCAAATACCCTTCCCTTTCTAACACATACAAAAACGCATAACTATATACAATTTAAAAAGAAAAGAATATATACAACCTTTCCAGTTCTGCAACAGCTTACACAAGCTTTACCCACCACAAAAGGTGAGGTTATTCTCACTACAGAGCATGATTTTGTTTGTGGTTATTCTAAAGATAATGCCAATTCACTTCTCAGCATAGAAAACCACATGCATACATTTAGTAAAATATTTTAACCAAATGCATGCACACACTGAAATATTACTTTTTTACAAGCTCTACAAAAATGTTCTGATCAGTCTTCACCTAATACACAGATGCTGTACCCGTTTATACAGCTCTCTCTCAAGACTGCAGTCACAGAGGCAAAGGTTATACAGCTCTCTCTCAAGACTGCGTTCACAGAGGCAATGGTTGTACTCACAACTTAATTTCCCTAATGTTTTCATTTCCCTTCTCATTTAAGTCCACTGCTCTTTTCAACTTAAAACTATTTTCTCTCTCTCCTAGACAGTGAAAAGGTTACTTAGAACACGCCGTCTAATCAAGTTCTGCCTTACCTCAAGGGCATCTCACTGCAGACTCCTTCTAAACTCACTATTATTACAGCTTCTTAACTTTTTTCTCATTTTAAGCTTTTCAGTTTAGAAACCTGACCTGTTCAGTTAATGTACATATAGCACTCAGCTTAGAAACCTGGCCCCTTTGGTACATACACATGTAGTAATGCATCTGTTTCTACAGTTACATACTCTGTTACTTACAATTTGATATTTTTCATTTGATCTATTCAGTTTATAACATACCCACCCCCACCAGCAGCTGCAGCAGCACACACTTCTCACTGAACACAGAACTTCTGTAACTCTTTCTACCTTACATACAATGCAACAACTGGCTTGGTAACCATTTAACTAATTACTTTCTTAGCCACTTATTGCTAGATTTGTAAAAGGACTCAAAACACCCCCTCAGATGCACAACTCTTACAACACTTACTACACCCCCCCCCTTCTTTGTTATACTTTTACAAAGATAGCATACAACTTAAGTCAGAAAAACTTTTCACAAATGAATACCACTTACCTCTTGGGCACAACCAGTGGAAGCCCTGGGTGGTGCAGCCTGCAGAGTCTGACTCAATGGCACATGTTGCCATGGTAACAACCAGTGGAAGCCATGGGTAGTGCAGTCTGCAGAGTCTGAGTCAATGGCACATGTTGCCATGGTGCAGCCACATAGGTTGGGGCAGTCATGAAGAAAAGCTTGTGTGCTCCTATCCCATTGACCGGCAGCAATAACATTCCTTTGAAGCTGCCAAGAGGTGTTACGAGCTCCTGGGGCCAGGAGGAAAAAGTACAGTTTTGTACCTACCATAAATGTAGATGTTCAAGTGCTAATACAGCTGCAGTAATCACATATGGGTTCTCTGCCATCAGGCGGGTCCTCGGTCGGCCGAATTCCAAAGTCTTGGTCCGGCGTCGGTTGTTGTCGCCTTCTTCCCTGACGTCAGTGCGACAGGGGTATATAAGTAACAGCCAACGCCATATTCTCCAGTCTTTCTTGCCCCAGATGTCAGGTGCCCCCAAAGGAAGGCAATAGATAAATTATATATATATAAATATATTCAAACAATGCAATGTTATCAAAAAAGAGTAGTTGCAAGCAAATACACCATAGGAGGATAACCCAAAATAGGTTGTATGAGGAGGTGTTAGCCACTAGTCCTATACCTAGAGGGGAAGGAGGGAGGGAAACCTGCACTGCAGCTGTATTAGCACTCGAACATCTACATTTATGGTAGGTACAAAACTGTACTATGTTCATCGTGCATACAGCTGCAGTAATCACATATGGGTAGAATCCCAAAGCTACGCACAGGGTGGTAGGCACTAGGTAAAACTGGGATGAGCCAGAATGCCCTGCAATACAGCAGTAGCAAAGCCTGCTCTAGTTTTGGAATATAAGGGCAGGTGGTAGTGTCTTGTGAAGGTATGTACAGAACTCCAAGTGGCTGCCTCCAAGATATCTTTGGTAGGAACTCCTCTGAGGAAGGCTGTGGAGGTAGCTGTGGCCCTGGTGGAGTGTGGTCTGATGCCTACAGGGGCAGGTTTCCCATGATAGGAGTAACAAAAACGTATGCAGTGGCCTATCCATTTAGAGATTGTCTGTTTGGTAACAGGCTTCCCTTGAGCTCCTACTGCATAAGACACAAAAAGTTGTTCTGATTTCCTGAAGGGCTTTGTTCTATCCAAATAGTAACGTAGCTGTCTATGGATGTCTAAGGAATATTGCAGCCTTTCCCCTTTGTTTTGAGGATTAGGGTAAAAGGTAGGTAAGTGTATGGCTTGATTTAGAGCTACCCTGGATACCACTTTAGGCATAAATGATGGGTTGGTTTGAAGGGACACCCTGTCCTGATAGAAGATAAGAAAGGGCTGCACAGCCATGAGGGCTTGAAGTTCCGAAACCCTACGAGCTGAGGTAATGGCCAGAAGGAAAGCTGTTTTCCAGGACAAGTATTGCAAATCTGTTGAGGCAGCTGGTTCAAAGGGAGGCAATGTTAATTTTTCTAGAATGTAATTAAGATCCCAGGCTGGCACTGGTTGTTTCCTTGGTGGTCTTATATTCTTAGCCCCTCTGAGGAATTGCCTTAAAAGTGGGTGAGAGAATCCGTGTTGAATTCTGCAGAAAAGGCTGAGGCATGGATTTTAATGGAGGAAAATGAAAGTCCACTGTTCAGTAGCTCAGTTAGATACTGTAATACCGGAGACAGATTCAGTTTTCTAGGGTCCTGGCCTCTTTTCTCATTCCAAGAGCAAAACAGTTTCCATTTTGCGGAGTAAGTCTTCCTAGTAGATGGCCTTCTGGCCTCCAGAATGACATCCTGCACCTCTTTGGAGAGTAGGGTCTGCTGTGGTGTTAAGGAATTTTCCATGCAGCAAGATTGAGTGTTTTTAGCTGACTGTGAAGAGTTTTGTAGTTGTGCTGAGTCAGTAGAAGAGGCATTAGAGGTAGAGGCCAGGGAGGAGTATGTGTTAGGCTCCTTAGGATTTGGTACCAGTGCTGCCTTGGCCAGTCTGGAGCAATCAGTATCATCTTCGGTCTGTCTGCTCTTGCTTTCAAGAGCACCTTGGTTAGAAGAGGCAGAGGTGGGAAAGCGTACACCGTCCATGCTGTCCAACTGAATGAAAGGGCGTCCACCCTCCACGCCTTTGGATGAAAAGTCCTTGAACAAAACTTTTCCAACTGATGGTTCCTGTGGGAGGCGAAGAGATCTATGTCTGGCCTTCCCCATGCTTGGATTATCTTTGTAAACACCTGTGGATGCAGCTTCCATTCATGTGGATCTGTCATATTTCTGCTTAGATTGTCTGCCAGCGTGTTTTCCAAACCTGGCAAGTACTGTGCTTGAAGTTCGATTTGCCATTCCAGAGCCAAGTTCCAAAGTGTCATGGCTAGTCTGCACAGGGGATATGAATGTGTTCCTCCTTGTTTATTTATGTACCACATTACCGTGGTGTTGTCTGTTCTTATCAATAATTGTCCTGGATGCAGGAGGTCCTTGAATGCTGTAATTGCATTTATTACTGCTAGCATTTCTTTTTGATTGATGTGAAGGTGCTTTTCCTTTAGGGACCATTTGCCCTGAATGCACCTGTCTGTCATGTGTGCCCCCCAGGCGTAATCTGAGGCGTCTGTTGTGATGACTTGATTTGCTTGAGGCTTGCAGAATGGGAGGCCTGTGTTTGCTTGACATGCTTGGGCCCACCATAGAAATTCCTTTTGCAAACATGGAATTATTGGTATTATTGTTTCCAAATTGTGGCTGTGTTGAGACCATAGGCTTTTTAGGTACCATTGAAGTTTTCTCATATGCAACTTTGCACATGGGATTAAAAGAATGCAAGATGCCATGAAGCCCAGAGCCTGCAGGATTCACCTTGGAGTAAGCCTGGTACAATTTGCTAGTGTTTTGAAGTACTGAGTTAGTTGCCCTTGTTTTTCTGGCGTAAGATAGGCCATCTGGGTGTTTGTGTCCAAATTGGCACCCAGGAAAGTTATTTTCTGAGATGGTTTCAGCCTGGATTTCTCTTTGTTGATTGTGTATCCCAGAGAATTCAGTAACCGTATTGCATAAGCCAGATGCTCCAGAAGAGTGTGCTTGCTGTCCGCTTGGATCAGACAGTCATCCAAATAAGGGTAAATTTGTATCCCTTGAAGTCTGCAGTAGGCAATTACTGATGCCAGGCATTTCGTGAATACTCTGGGCACAGTAGATAAGCCAAAGGGCAATGCAGAGAATTGATAGTGGATTGAACCTGCAAGAAATCTGAGGTATCTTCTGCAGCTTTGTCTGATTGGGACATGCAGGTATGCCTCCTTGAGGTCCAATGTTACCAGCCAAAACTCCTTACCCAGCATGGGAAGAAGCTGCTGTAATGTGAGCATCTTGAATTTTGGTACGAGTAGAAATGTGTTTAGGATGGATAAGTCCAAAATGGGTCTCTAGTCGGTTCCTTTTCTTGGTACCAGGAAAAGTCTGGAATAAAAGCCTTGACCTTGTTTGTGAGTAGGAACCTCTTGAATGGCTTTCATGTCCATGAGTTTTGTAATTTGTATTTGCGCCTCTGCCCTTTGATTGTGTGGCAGGTTTGGTGAAAATGAAATCTGTAGCCTCTGTTTATTATGTCCAGGAACCATTTGTCGGTTGTGATAATCTGCCAATTTCTTGAAAATAGTGCCAGCTTTCCTCCAAAGGGGGCTGCCAGCTGAGATTTGCTTGGCATGAAAAGGAGGAAGTCATTGGGTTTGCTTTCTGTATTGTTGTGCACTGTCTTCGCCACCTCTTGGTGCTTGACATTGCCATTGTCTGCCTCTATATGATCCTTGAGATTGTCCTCTGCCCCTTGAGCACCTGTATCTACCTCTTTGGGGCTTGTCCGTGGCTGGAAAGGACCAGTTTTTTGAAGGCCAATTTCTGCTAAAACGAGGTGGCTGTACCTGTAGAAAAGCCTTGACAGTTTGCATAGATTTAGCTTTTTCTTCCATTTTCCGTAGTATCTCCTCAGCATTAGTACCAAATAGCACATCCTTTTGTAAAGGAGCATCTAGTAGTTTAGCTTAAACATGATCAGGCAAGCTTTGTTCCCTAAGCCAGGCATGTCTACGAATGACTGCTCCTGTAGCAGCAGCTCTACTTGAGGCCTCTAAGGCATCATAACCACATTGTAAGGTGTGTTTACCCACTTGTTCTGCACTATGCATCATATCCTGCAATTCCTTCAAATCTGGTTGTTCAGGTTGAGACATTTTGTTTCTTAATTGTGATAACAAAAACTGCTGATATTTAAGCATATGGAACTGACAATTTAAGGCCCTCATGGCTAGGGTGGCCGAGGTGTATACTTTTTTCCCCCACCTTTCTAAGGATCTAGATTCTCTTTCAGAAGGCAGTGGATTCTTGGCAGTAGAGGCCTTCATTCCCCTTGGGGCCTTGAGAAATGGTTTCAGGATCAGCATTATGGCTTTTGAAAAGAAATTGGTGAGAGTTAGGGACTCTGTAATACCTATCAGGTTTGACTGGTGCAGGAGGCAGGGAATCCAGATTAAGACAAGTCTCCGAGTAAACATCATCAAGTATGTCCAGGACAGGAGGTATAGCCAAAGGTCTGTGTTGAGGTAACAAAAGAAATTCCCTGAGCCTTTTCTTGGAATCAGAAAAGTCTTGGCCTTCCCAATGGAAGTGCTCCCTCAAGGTGTGCAAGGTTTCCCCAAAAGAAAAATCCTCTGGGGGAGATACAGAAGGAATGGACTGTTCCGCATCAGAATCCTCATAAGGGGAGTACGAGTGTTATTCCACATCAGAATGTTCTGAGAAAATGGAGCCCTGTTCAGAAGAGGGAGAGTCTTCCTCCACTCTGGGTCTCTTGTCTGGAGGGTGTTGAGAACCCCTGATATAGGAAATTAAATCCTCAGCCATTTTAAGCATCTGCTTTTTAGGCATGGGGCCTGGGGATGGGCCCTGTGCAACAGGCCTCTTGGGATGCATGGCTGATTTGGACTTAGTGAAGGCCTTAATAGAAAAGGAAGAAGAGGGTCTAAATACACCCTGGGTAGAAGTGGACCTGTCCACATTAGGAGGCTCAACACTCACTGTGGTTTCGGTGGTTGTAGTCTGAGTAAGGGCCGAGGAACCAGCGGTCTCGGGTACAGAAGACACCGCCAAGGAAGTGTCGTCGGTAGTCAGGGACTGCATAGGCATCTCGCTGAGAACCGGACCACGTGTAGCCGGCTTTGGCGTGGTGTCGGTGGAGACCGCGGGCCTCGCGTGTTGTTCTTTGTCCTTGCGTTTTTTGGACAAAACGGTAGTTGGAGTATCCGACGACATTTTATAATCAAAGGCTTTACCAAAATAATGTTGGGCGAACTCTGCCCGACGCTTAATAGTGCGTTTATTGAAAGTCGCACAGAAGCGACAGCCCAAGACGTCGTGGTCTGGGCCTAAACAAGGTATGCAAAGGGAATGGAAATCCTTATGCGGTATTTGCTTCCCACAAGAAATACAATTGTTAACTTTGTCTGACATCGGTCTGAGGCAAGAAAAGTTTCCCCAACGGGGTACTTAGCTTTAAAGAAGACTTCGGTTTCCAATTTTTTTGTAAATTCAGGAGCTGGCCGACCGGCACTTGCGACACCAGGACTGTCAGATGTAATCCACTCACCACAGAAACACCAAGACTGTCAGATGTAATCCTCTCACCACAGAAACACCAAGACTGTCAGATGTAATCCTGTCTCACTACAGAAACACCAAGACTATCAGATGTAATCCTGTCTCACCACAGAAGCACCAAGACTGTCAGATGTAATCCTGTTTCACCACAGAAACACCAAGACTGTCAGATGCAATCCTGTCTCAAAACAGAAACACCAAGACTGTCAGATGTAATCCTGTCTCAACGCAGAAACACCAAGACTGTCAGATGTAATTCATCTCACCACAGAAACACCAACTGTCAGATGTAATCTTGTCTCACCACAGAAACACCAAGACTGTCAGATATAATCCTGTCTCACCACAGAAACACCAAGACTGTCAGATGTAATCCTCTCACCACAGAAACACCAAGACTGTCAGATGTAATCCTGTCTCACCACAGAAACACCAAGACTGTCAGATGTAATCCTGTCTCACCACAGAAACACCAAGACTGTCAGATGTAATCCTGTCTCACCACAGAAACATCAAGACTGCCAGATGTAATCCTGTCTCACCACAGAAACACCAAGACTGTCACAAATAATCCTCATTAGCTCTCTTCAAGAAAAATCTTGATGACTGGATGGGAGATAGGAAATTCACCCCGGGGATCACTTCTGTGGCTCTGCTTGACAGGGGCAGAGGAAAATAATTTTCTTGGGTGGCAAAAGCCAGGGTACCGTTTGGCTAATCTTATATAGGCCTTAGGGCCAACAGCCTAGTACCTACTTATCAACCTATACTGTTGCTAAAAAGATTTCAAGCCTGCATAAACTAAAGCACTGCTGGTGATTCCCTGCTGGGCGAGGAAAGTAAACCTCTATTTTCTGTCTGACTGACACAGCTGCCTCCTGTTTTACCTACTTCATTTTGTTTTATGTTTTAAGAAATCTGCTTGGCCTGGTGTTTTTGTTCTATGTGAAAGGTATTTATTTATTATTTAATTATTTTGACATTTGTTGAATGGGCTAGTCTGTCTGGGCAGAAGCCCTTTTTCAGCAGAGAACCATGGAGAAAAGCTCCAATAATGTAAGTTAAATAGCTACAACTATAACATCATATGACATAGACAATGCAATACAGTTAATTACAAGCAGGTATGTAGGAAAAAAAATACAGTAGATGCATTATTAAATGTGAGATAAGTTTGAGGTAGAACTTTAAATGTTAGCTCTTAGTTAAGATTTTCAAATGGGTTTTACATCTCACAAAGAGAGGAGGACATGAGCAAAACAACATGATGAGTACAGCAAAGGTAGTTACATAGTTTTGTGTGTAAAGTAACAACATGACGAGTACAGCAAAGGTAGTTACATAGTTTTGTGTGTAAAGTAACAACATGACGAGTACAGCAAAGGTAGTTACATAGTTTTGTGTGTAAAGTAACAACATGACAGTACAGCAAAGGTAGTTACATAGTTTTGTGTGTAAAGTAACAACATGACGAGTACAGCAAAGGTAGTTACATAGTTTTGTGTGTAAAGTAACAACATGATGAGTACAGCAAAGGTAGTTACATAGTTTTGTGTGTAAAGTAACAACATGACGAGTACAGCAAAGGTAGTTACATAGTTTTGTGTGTAAAGTAACAACATGACGAGTACAGCAAAGGTAGTTACATAGTTTTGTGTGTAAAGTAACAACATGGAGTACAGCAAAGGTAGTTACATAGTTTTGTGTGTAAAGTAACAACATGACGAGTACAGCAAAGGTAGTTACATAGTTTTGTGTGTAAAGTTTGAGAAGAGGTAGAGAAGTAAGAGTTCAGAGAAACAATCTTAGTAGGGGTAGAGAGCGGGGAGGGTGTTTTATGTTGGGTCATGGCATCAGCAAGTCCGAACATTAAGTAGTAGAGTTTTAAGATTTTTTTTAAAGCAGTTAGCACTGGGTATAGTTCTTAGGGACAGAGGCAGTCTGTTCCATGAATTAGCAAATGAGTAACTGCAGAGCTATTTGCCTATGTTTTTTTGGGGTTTGTGAATTTTCAAGAGATGTTGAGCAGAGCTACAAAGGGTGCATTTGGGCATGTAGAGAGTGATAAGAGAAGAGACAGTTGAGCAAGAGGCATACTTGTAGAGGATGGAGTGAACGAGGTTCAGTTGGGGGATAGAGGAGTTGCTGGTAGAATTCTAGCCATTGAAGGTTTTTTAAAGATAGGCAGTGGTGTGAGCAATAGGGTAGGTTTGCTGCAAATCTAGCAGTCTTATTGTATGCGAGTTCAAGTTTGGACATGAGATTGGTTTGTACGTTAGTTAGGATTGGGATGGCACATAATAGGCTAGGTAAAAGACTGGCTTGTGCTAGAGAGAGTTTAGATTACGTAGTGAGGATTGTTTTGTTCCTATAAAGTACTGATGGACTGGTGTATGTGGAGATCAAATTTTAGTTGATCATTAATTATTGCTACTAGTAGTTTTCTTTGACGCTCTACCTTGAAGACTGTGTTACTGAGGGAAGTGATGGTGAAGGTAAACTTAGAAAGAGAGAGGGATTTAGGAAGGAATAGGAGGAGCTTTTTTTATTTAGCAGAAGTTAGCTATTAGTTAGTCATCTTTCAACAGAGTGGAAAGTTTCTTGGATGAGGGTAAAAGCTGAGAGAGAATGCGAGAGGAGGAGATAATAGTTGAGTCGTGTGCATATCGTATTAGTGTGGAATGAGGAAAAGATGTGTAGCGCTTATTAGTGACAATGCGGAAAAGGAAACGGCCCAAGAATGGAGTCTTGGGGACCCTAGGGGACAGAGCAGTATGCCATCTGACTGACTGAAGATGCTTACAGAGCTAACTAGACAACCAGGAAATAGTAATGCTGGAGAGACTGAGGTCTGACAGTTTAGTCAGACGTTTGTTGTGGGAGACAATTTCAAAGGCCTTAGAGAGGTCAAGGAATAGACAGGAGACAAGTCTGTTGTTGTCTCGGGTTCTGGCGATGGCCTGTGTGAAAGTGAATAGTGCTGTAGCTGTGCTATGGTTAGGGCGAAAGCAGTGTTGTGTAGGGGTTAGTAGATTTTCTTGGAGGAGATAATCTAGTAGTTGCTTGTGTACAGACTTCTCCAGTATTTTTGACAAAGGAGACAGAATGGCTACAGGTCTGAAGTTGGAGGGGTCGGTGGAGTGGCCCCCTTTGTGTATGGGTATGGCATAGAATTTGTTCCCTATGTCAGGGACAATGGATTCTTGAATAGATCTGTTGAATAGTATGGAGACAGGGTAAGCAACAGAGTTTGCAGCACATTTTAGGAAGACAGGGAGTAGACTGTCAGCAGATGGGGAGCAAGTTTTGAGTTTGCTGAGAAGTGATTTTATATATGCAGTGGGGATAGGCTTTAATAAGAAAGAGATTGGGTGGGCAGACGGAGAGAGTGGGGGTGCGTTATAGGTGATGGTGTCCTTTTGAGTATGTTTTTTTTTTTTTTTTTTCAAAACAAGTTTATTGTTTTAACATATAAGAGAAATATCATAACAATTTTATACAAATAATTAAAAATAGGTATTATTATAATATTCAACAAAACAACTAAAGTATTTACAAAGACATCCACTACAATCAGATCAATTAATTAAACTAAAATACTGTGCTATTGAAATTAGAATTTTTTTAACAAATTTTGTAAATTATCCCATACAATAAAATGTGATGTTTTTCTAGTTGTTCTCATTCTAATTGTGCTTATTTCCATATGACACATTATATTCATAACATTTTTAAATTCATTGAACGAAGGAGGTGTATCTGAAATCCAATTTCTAGTTATTATTTTCCTAGCCACTGCTAGGATAGACCATAACAAGGGAAGCTTAATCTTTTTAACACATTGAGGTACAGGTGTGTTGAATAATATAAGAGACTTAGAAATAATGAAATTATCTGTAAAAAGAGCCTGCAAAAATTCATTTTTTTGATGGTACTGATGAAGGAGTTGAGAAAGGTGGCAGTATCAATGTCACAGCTACTGGGGCAAGGGTTAGGTGTAGAGGGATTGCCTAGTCATTTGTTAACTGTGTTCCAGAATATTTTGGGATTGAAGTGGTAGTTAGTTATTAGTTTTTCTTGTTGCACTTGACCTGATTTCTGGATAAGTTGTGAACCTCCTTGTATCTTAGTAGATGAGTGGGGGATTTGGTTTTTAGCCAGTTTTTCCATGCGTTGTCCCTCTTGTACATAAGAAAGTGAATGGAATGTGTAAGCCATAGAGCATAGTTAGATTTCATTCTTATTTTCCTAATGGGAGCCAGAGAGTTTAGGGTGTCTAGGAAGATGCTGTTGAATTTTAAAGTAGGTGATGGAGGAAGGACCAATTAATTGGGGAGAGAGTTTGATTACAGAAGTCTTAAGTTGAAATTAGAGAGTTTGCAGTATTCTATTTAGCTGTGTGATTTGCATGATCGGAGGACGTGTCTTTGGATACAGGTGGGAAGATGAAAACGTAAGGTGTCAGGTAGTGTACAGGGGTTGTGATATAGATTAAGACTGGATGTAAGTATCCAGTCTAGTGTGGACCTGGTATTGGTGTGTTTGTTCAGACGAGTCTGGGTAGTGCTAAGTTGGTAGAAGCCATAAAGCTTTATGCTGGAGTGAAGAGGGTCAGTGAGTATCGTGTCCCAATCAATGTTGACATCACCCAGTATTATAGGTTCGTAGGAAACAGCTTGTAAGATCCAGGCGAGAAAGAGTTCAAGGGTAAGGATGTTATTTCCTGGAGGAATATACAGTAAACGGAAGCTATAATTAGCATTTTATAACTGTTGAGTTTGCAGTTTACTATGAAGACTTCGGCAGGGTGACAACTGGGAAGAGAGATCGATAGATGGAAGAGGAGGAAGAGTTGATCAGAGTACGTTAGAGCTGCACCACCCCTTTTTTGCAACTCTAAGCAGAAAATGTTATATCTGGGAGGTACAATTTCAATGTCAGAGATGTGAGGTTTAAGCCAGGTTTCAGAGAGAGTAAGGATATCAGGAAAGTGAAGAGATCCAGGAATGAAGTTGTGTGACTTTGTAATGCTTTGGATATTTAGGGATAGTATGGTTAGGTTTCTAGTGGATAAAGAGGGATTAATGGAAGATGAGGAGGGATTGGTAGAAAATGAGAATGAGGAGGGAGGGGGAGAGAGAGGGGGTGAGGGATAGGTGAGGTTGTGACTGGTCAGTGCTTGGGTTGAATATCACCAGAGAGTAGTAGATTTAGAGTCAGCAATTTGAGTGGGGAGATGTTGGGGCTGTAGCAGTGGAATTTAGGTTTTGTTATGAAGGGGAGTGAGAGGTGTTGACATATTCTGATTTTGCAAAGCAGAGTGTTTAAGTGGTTGAACAGTGAGGGAGAAATTATGAATGTGTGTGTAGCTGCAAGATTGTTCAGTGGGTGGGGAAGAGCAGGAGAAGGGCTGATGTAGGAGAGATTATTGTGGTAAGAGGTAAAGAGCAGGAGAAGGGCTGATGTAGGAGAGATTATTGTGGTAAGAGGTAAAGAGCAGGAGAAGGACTGATGTAGGAGAGATTATTGTGGTAAGAGGTAAAGAGCAGGAGAAGGACTGATGTAGGAGTGATTATTGTGGTAAGAGGTAAAGAGCAGGAGAAGGACTGATGTAGGAGAGATTATTGTGGTAAGAGGTAAAGAGCAGGAGAAGGGCTGACGTAGGAGAGATTATTGTGGTAAGAGGTAAAGAGCAGGAGAAGGACTGATGTAGGAGTGATTATTGTGGTAAGAGGTAAAGAGCAGGAGAAGGGCTGACGTAGGAGAGATTATTGTGGTAAGAGGTAAAGAGCAGGAGAAGGACTGATGTAGGAGTGATTATTGTGGTAAGAGGTAAAGAGCAGGAGAAGGGCTGACGTAGGAGAGATTATTGTGGTAAGAGGTAAAGAGCAGGAGAAGGGCTGATGTAGGAGAGATTATTGTGGTAAGAGGTAAAGAGCAGGAGAAGGGCTGATGTAGGAGTGATTATTGTGGTAAGAGGTAAAGAGCAGGAGAAGGGCTGATGGAGTGATTATTGTGGTAAGAGGTAAAGAGCAGGAGAAGGACTGATGTAGGAGTGATTATTGTGGTAAGAGGTAAAGAGCAGGAGAAGGGCTGATGTAGGAGAGATTATTGTGGTAAGAGGTAAAGAGCAGGAGAAGGACTGATGTAGGAGAGATTATTGTGGTAAGAGGTAAAGAGCAGGAGAAGGGCTGATGTAGGAGTGATTATTGTGGTAAGAGGTAAAGAGCAGGAGAAGGACTGATGTAGGAGTGATTATTGTGGTAAGAGGTAAAGAGCAGGAGAAGGGCTGATGTAGGAGAGATTATTGTGGTAAGAGGTAAAGAGCAGGAGAAGGGCTGATGTAGGAGAGATTATTGTGGTAAGAGGTAAAGAGCAGGAGAAGGACTGATGTAGGAGAGATTATTGTGGTAAGAGGTAAAGAGCAGGAGAAGGACTGATGTAGGAGTGATTATTGTGGTAAGAGGTAAAGAGCAGGAGAAGGACTGATGTAGGAGAGATTATTGTGGTAAGAGGTAAAGAGCAGTAGAAGGGCTGATGTAGGAGAGATTATTGTGGTAAGAGGTAAAGAGCAGGAGAAGTGCTGATGTAGGAGAGATTATTGTGGTAAGAGGTAAAGAGCAGGAGAAGGGCTGATGTAGGAGAGATTATTGTGGTAAGAGGTAAAGAGCAGGAGAAGTGCTGATGTAGGAGAGATTATTGTGGTAAGAGGTAAAGAGCAGGAGAAGGGCTGATGTAGGAGAGATTATTGTGGTAAGAGGTAAAGAGCAGGAGAAGGGCTGATGTAGGAGAAATTATTGTGGTAAGAGGTAAAGAGCAGGAGAAGGACTGATGTAGGAGAGATTATTGTGGTAAGAGGTAAAGAGCAGGAGAAGGACTGATGTAGGAGAGATTATTGTGGTAAGAGGTAAAGAGCAGGAGAAGGACTGATGTAGGAGTGATTATTGTGGTAAGAGGTAGTGCTAGAGAGGAGTACAAGCAGAGCAGTTATGAAGAAAAAAGTAACATGATAAGGGATGTGGTGGAGAGGGAGGGAGTGAAGAGCTTAGTCGAGGACAGAAAAGGGCAGTGGAGGTGGACTTTATGGTAGAAGGGACTGGGAGATAATTTCAGGTTATGTGGTATTGTAGGAAAGGTGTATTAATTGGGGTGGGGGGCTGGAGTAGAAAGTTAGTAGGAATGGTAACAGGAGTTGGATAGAAAGGGATTTGGTTCGTCTAACATGGACATTTCTAGTGTAGGGGCTGTGAGAGTAGATTGGAAGATTTTAGACAGAAAGTCTGGAGTTTCAGGTGGGTGTGGTCAGGGTGCTTAGGATATAAGTTTAGGATATGTGGGGGAGGGTAGGAATTGGGGGAAAGGTAGGGCAGCAGACTGAGCCGGAATGTAGCGAAGGTGAAAGTACAGTTGTGTACACTTACAATAAATGTAGATGTTTGAGTGTATTCACTGTTGCAGTCATCACATTTGGGTTATCCCTGCCAGGGTAGCCCTCAGCTGGCTCGAATACCAGAGACTTAGTATTTCTGTGTCGGTTGCTGTCACTCCAGGACTGACGTCAGGTCATCAGTAGTATAAAGTAAGGAAGCCGACACCGTTACATCAGTTTTTCTTGCCCTAACCTGTCAGGAGCCCCCAAGTAGGAGCCATGTTCTGGTTGAAGAAACCCCACCAGTGGAAAATAAATACCAATAAGTCCTTTGTAAGGAAAGAGAAGAAAGGGGGATGGAGGGAGGGAAACCAGGGCTGCAACAGTGAATACACTCGAACATCTACATTTATTGTAAGTGCACACGACTGTACAATGTTCTTCATGTTTCACTGTTGCAGTCATTACATTTGGGTTGATTCCCAAAGCTGAGAAAACGGGTGGAGGCAGTAACGGAAACTAGGATGCCCTGCAAGATTGCAGAGGCATACCCTGCCCTGGATTTGGAGAAGAGAGGCAGGTCGTAATGCTTGGTAAAAGTGTGAACAGATGTCCAGGTGGCAGCCCCAAGGATGTCCCTGGTGGGGACTCCTCTGAGAAAAGCTGCAGAGGTGGAGGCTGCTCTGGTGGTGTGTGTCCTGACCCCCTTGGGGGGAGGCTTTCCATGTTGCTTGTAGCAGAAATGGATGCAGTGTGCTATCCATTTGGAGATGGCTTGTTTGGAGATGGCTTTGCCTTCTGCCCCGTAGCAAACCTAATCAGCAGTTGATCCGACTTCCTGAAGGATTTAGTCCTGTTCAGATATAATCTGAGCTGTCTGTGCACATCTAGAGAGTGCAGAATCCTTTCCCCCTTGTTCTGGGGATTAGGGAAAAAGGTGGGCAAATGAATAGATTGGTTGAGAGCCACACTGGACAACATCTTGGGCATGAAGAATGGGTTAGTTCTCAGGGATATCCTGTCGGCATGGAAGATGATGAAGGGTTCCACAGCCATGAGCTCTTGCAGCTCACAGACTCTTCTGGCTGAAGTGATGGCCAAAAGGAATGCTGTTTTCCAGGAGAGAAATTTTAGCTCTGCAGAAGAAGCTGGTTCGAAGGGGGGCAGGGTGAGCTTTTCCAATACAAAGTTAAGGTCCCAAGTTGGAGTTGGTGCCCTTCTGGGTGGCCTCAAGTTGCTAGCCCCTTGTAGGAACTGTTTGATCAAAGGGTGTGAGAAAAGGGGCTGCTCAGTGGGAAAATGAGCAGAAATAGCAGAGGGATGAATTTTTATAGAAAAGAAAGAGAGGCCACTGTGTAGTAGGTAAGCTAAATAATCCAGGATGAGAGGGAGGGAGGGCTGTGCCATATTGGTTCCCTTAGCCTGGATCCAGGTGTAGAACCTTTTCCATTTGTCAGCATAAGATTTTCTGGTGCTAGGGTGTCTGGCCTCACGGATAACATCTAGAATCTGTTTACTGAGGCTGGCAGATTGGTTTAGAGTTAGGGAATAAGCCAAGCTGCCAAACTGAGTTTTTGCAATTGGGGATGCATGAATTCCCCTTTACTCTGGGTCAGGAGGTTTGGAATCTGAGGAAGGTGTCATGGGGGCAGTGGTGAGAGGCTGCGCAGCAAGGGGTACCAGTGCTGCCGGGCTCAGTCTGGAGCTATCAGGCTGGTCCTTGGTTTTTCCTCCTTTATTTTAAGCAGTACCCTGGGGAGTCTGGAGCTATCAGGCTGGTCCTTGGTTTTTCCTCCTTTATTTTAAGCAGTACCCTGGGGATGAAAGGTAGTGGATGAAAGACATAGACCAATAGACTGACCCAGGGGAATGGCAGGGCATCCACTTTCCAAGCCATGCAGTGATGCTCCCTGGTGCAGAATTTGCTGAGCAAAAAGGTTGACCTCCGGGATGCCCCATATTAGGGTGAAGGTTCTTCTGTTGAGCTGTCACTTGTGTGGGTCCAATAGATTTCTGCTTAACTGGTCTGCCAGAGAATTGAGAGAGCCTGGCAGGAATTGTGCTAACAGGAGTAGTTGCATGGCAGAGACTGTGCACCAAAGGGTCATGGCCAGCCTGCACAGAGGGTAGGAGTGAGTCCCTCCCTGCTTGTTGATGTACCACATTACGGTGGTGTTGTCTGTTTTGAACAAGAGAGCCCCTGGAAAAAGAAGGGTTTTGTAAGCTGTCAATGCGTGCTGCACAGCCATTATCTCTTTTTGAATGATGTGCAGAGGGATTTGCTGCAGGCTCCATTGGCCCTGTATGCTACTGCCATCCAGGTGTGCCCCCCAAGCATAGTCTGATGCTTTTGTGGTGAGGGTCTGGGAGGCGGGGGTGGTGAGAAAGGCAGTCCCTTGTTCTGGGAGCATGCTGTAGCCCACCAAAGGAAATCTTTTCTGATGCAGGGAATTATAGGTAGAAGAGTTTCCAGGTCTTGAGTGTGTTGACACCAAAGGCGTTTTAGGTACCATTGAAGTTTCCTCATATGCAGTCTGGCATATGGAATGAGTAGTATGCAAGATGCCATGAACCCCAGAGCTTGCAGGATTTTCCTTGCAGATAGCTGGGGCTTGGTGGCTAGTTGAGAGAAGGTTGTCAGGAAAATTTGTTTCTCTGGTGTAAGGTATGCCATCTGGGATGCTGTGTCCAGGCTTGCTCCCACGAAGATAATCCTCTGGGTGGGCACCTGTTTGGATTTCTTTTCATTGATTGTGTACCCTAGGGAGGTTAGAAGGGTCTTGACAAAGGCCAGGTGCTTGAGCAGCTTTTCCTGGCTGTCTGCCTGAATCAGGCAGTCATCTCAGTATGGGTAAATCTGGATATTTCCTTGTCTGCAAAATGCAATGGCCGGAGCCTGACATTTTGTGAAAACTCTGGAAGCAGACGATATGCCAAAGGGAAGTGCAGAGAACTGAAAGTGCTGAGATCCTGCACTGAAATGGAGGTATTTCCTGCATGATTCCCTGACAGGAATGTGGAGGTAGGCCTCTTTTAGATCTAGGGTGGCTAGCCAAGCATCCCTGGAGGGCATGGGCAGCAGCTGCTGGAGGGTGAGCATTTTGAATTTTGAAATCACCAGAAAGGTGCTTAGAATGGATAGATCGAGGATAGGGCACCAGGTGCCCTCTTTTCTGGGCACCAGGAAAAGTCAGGAGTAGAAACCTTGGTCTATCTGTTCTGCAGGAACGTGCTCTACTGCGCTCATAGAGAGCAGGGAAAGGATTTGCTTTTGAGCCTCTGCCCTCTGGTTTGGTGGTAGATCTGGGAACCCTTTTGAGGTTGGAAGGGTGTGGAAGGAAAAATTGTATCCCTGAGACACTAGGTTCAGAACCCAGTGGTCGTTGGTAAGGGTGGCCCAGGTGCTTGCATGAAAGGAGAGTTTTCCCTCCTAGGGGTAAGTGAAGGTGGGCAGAGGGAGGGGATGGGGGAGGTGAGTCATTGTAAGTTTTTACCATAAGGGGGTGGCTTAGAACTCCCTGGTTTTGAAGTGGAGATAGTCCACTGCTTAGATCTCTACATACACTGTGGCTGCTGTCTGGGGGGTCTGGTTCCCCGGGGTCTAGGCTGGACTGGTTTACTGGAAGCAGAAAAGGACCAGTGTTTAGTGGGACAATGCCTGCTGAACCTAGGTGGCTGGACCTACAAGAAGTCCTTAATTGTTTGCACAGATTTTGCTTTTTCTTCCATCTTTTTTAGGACCTCTTCTGCCTTAGTGCCAAATAAATTATCTTTGTTCAAGGGGGCATCCAACAATTTAGATTTGACATGGTCTAGCAGGGGCTGTTCCTAAAGCCATACATGCCTTCTAATGACAGAACCAGTGACTGCTGCCTTGCAAGAAGCTTCTAGAGCATCAAAACCACAGTGCAAGGTGTGTTTAGTTACTTGACTTGCAGAATGTATTAACTCTTGTAACTCTTTAGATTCTGCACAAGCAGGAAAGGAAGACACTTTTTGTTTGAGGAGTTTCAGGGTAGGTTGCTGAAATTTTAGCATATGGAACTGGCAATTTAGTGCTCTGATAGCAAGAATAGCAGAGGTGTATACTTTTTTACCCCATCTGTCTAATGCTCGGGAATCCCTATCTGAGGGGGTGGGATTCTTAGCAGAGGTTGCTTTAATTCCTTTAGGCCCTTGAGAAATTACCTCAGGGTCAGCAGTAGGACTTTTAATAACAAATTTGTGTGAGTCAGAAACTCTGTAGTACCTGTCTGGATTTCTGGGTGCAGGAGGGAGGGTGCAAGGATGTAAGGAGTCAAGCTGGATTCCAGGAAAACATCCTCCACAACATCCAGGACTGGGAGCATGGCCAAGGGTCTGTGCTGTGGAAGATCTAGGAATTCCCCGAGTCTCTTTTTAGACTGAGGGTAGTCTTGACTCTCCCACTGGAAATGCTCCCTTAAGGTATGCAGGGTTTCCCCAAAGGAAACATCCTCTGGGGGAGAGGCTGAAAGAATTGAATCCTCTGCATCAGAATCCTCATAAGTAGAGAGGGGTTTGCATGTCTTCATATTCAGATGCATCAGATTCATATGACTTTTGTTCAGACAGAACTACAGGGGATAGATCTCTTTTCCTTTTGTAGGGGGTAGCTTGGCTTCCCCTAATCAGCATGATAAAGTCTTCTGCCATTTTTAAGCATTTGAGACTGAGGCAAGGAAGCAGGTGCTTGAGAGTGGGTCGTAGGTTTCTTGGGTGTGGTTCGTACCTTGAACCTTAGAAACTCTGTAGTTTTTGAAAGAACGGTAGCCGCGAAAGACGACTTTGGTTTGTGTCGAGAATCAGTAGTGTGAAGGACTTCCTCAGAACCCGGTGCCTGCTCAGCAGCTCCGGACCCATCCAAGGTAGAGACGACCACAGGAACCTTAGTTGAAGAAGAGTTTTGCGGCATACCGGACTCCAAAAGGGTCTCGGTAGTGGCCTGCGAATCCACAGAAGCGGGCATTAGGGGCTGCGAAAGCACCTCACTGAGGACCTGAGAACTGACGACTAGCTTAACAGAAGTATCGCTGGAAGGTCTGGATCTATGCGGTCTATCTCTGTCTTTATTTTTCCATTTTTTCAGAAGATCTGCTGTCAGATGGCTTACTGAAGCCATATCGGAGTTCGAGGACTGTAAGCAAAAATATCTGGCTACAATAAGGGCCCAACGACGGATAGTTCTGGCGTTAAACAAAGCACAGAAGTGACAACGGGGGATGTCATGGTCTGGGCCTAAACAAGTGACGTAGTAAGAATGGAAGTCTCGGTGTTCTATTTGCTTTACACAGGCGAGACAATTATTAACTTTTTCTGACATCGGTAAGTGCAAGAAAAAAGGATCCCCAACGGGGTACTTAGCTTTAGAAGACTTCAACTTCAATTCGGTAGACAAAAACTCAGGTAGCGGCCGACCGGTACTCATGCGATCTGCTTCTGCTTTGGGCTCCAAGGCAAGAAAGACTGATGTAATGGCGTCGGCTGCCTTACTTTATACTACTGACGACCTGATATCAGTCCTGGCGCGACAGCAACCGACGCAGAAATACTAAGTCTCTGGTATTCGGGCCAGCTGAAGGCTACCCTGGCAGGGATAACCCAAATGTGATGACTGCAATAGTGAAACATGAAGAACATCAGAGCAGGTTGAGCAAAACTCAACATTTCTCGTCCACCAGAAACAATCGGTGTCTGGCAATAGTATTTACAAGTAGATCATTTTTTAAAAGTAGAAAGCTTTCACTGTTTTTGTTATTATTACTATAATTTATTATAATTTTCTTTTTATTAGAGTTTTAAGCAGTAAAAAGGTTTTTACCAAATAATGGTTCATAGGTTGGTACTAGGCTATCAGCCCTAGGGCCTATACAAGCCTAGCCATAACAATTCCCTGGCTATTTCTTCCCACACTATTTACTTCCCTGGACCCCTGTCTAGCAGGGCAACTGATGTGATCCCCGGGGTGAATTTCCTTTCTTCCATCCAATCGTCAAGGTTCCTTTTGAAGAGGGCCAAAGAGGCACTCTGCTTGACATGTATGGGCAATCTGTTCCAGAGTCTAGGGAGTCTCTGGGTCAGGAACCTATCCCTCCAGCATGTTTTGTTTACTGTGATGACAAGGTTTAGATCCCTGGAGCATGTGGCTCTGAGGAATTGTTTTTTCTTTAAGTGCAGCATGTCCAACAGCTCCGGGTTTGACATGGCCTTGTATGTTAAGCAGAGATCGCCTCTGAGTAGACGATATGCGATAGAGTATAGCTGGAGTTTTTTAAGGCGGTCAGCGTAGGGCATCTGCTTTAGGCCTGTGATTCTTTTAGTGAGGTATTTCTGCGGCCTTTCCAGTTGTTGCAGATGTCTTGAGAGGTACATACCAAACGGGGCGTTGTATTCTATAATTTGTCTAATGAGGGATGAGTACAGTGGGACAATGACCTCCTTTTTTCTGGATGAAAAGCCCTTAGTGATGAGGTGTGCCACATAGAAGGACTTCCTGACTGTTGTGGTGATGTGGTTATCGAAGGTGAGACCACTGTCCACCTGTGTCCCTAAGTCTCTTATCACATTTTCGGTGTTTAGTGTACTGCCACCTATATGGTAATTCACCGGTACAGGGTTTTTTCCAAAGGGGATAACTATACATTTCTTGGCATTGAGCTTGAGCCCATGGCTCTGGCATCAATAATTAAATGGGAGGGGGATGTTAGGCTGGCCCTCAGTCGGCCTGATTAACAAAGTCTTGGGTCCTGTGTCGGTTGCTGTCCCTTCTTCCATGACGTCATGTCTTCAGGGGTATAAAACATGCAGCCAATGCAATTACATCAGTTTTTCTTGACCCAGATGTCAGGTGACCCCCTAAATGGGAAGCAATTAAATACAAAAATACAAAGATATACCTCCAACAAAAAAGCAAATACACCAAGAAGGCTTTTAAGCATAATAAAGGAAAGTAGAGGTATAGCCAAAAGAAGTTAGGGGGCTGGAGGGAGGGTAACCAGGACTGCAACTGTGACTACACTTGAACATCTAAATTTACGGTAAGTGTACACAGCTGTACTATGTTCTTTGTGTTTCACTGTTGCAGTCATTACATTTGGGTAGATTCCCAAAGCTATGGTTGGGAGGAGGAATTTAGATAGCATTAGGGCCAGCTATAAGGCTCTGCAAGACTGCAGTGGCAAAGCCAGCTCTGGATTTAGAGAAAATTGGCAAATGATAATGCTTGGTGAAAGTATGTATAGAACTCCAGGTAGCAGCTTCTAGGATGTCCCTGGTAGGGACACCTCTGAGAAAGGCTGTAAAGATAGCTGCAGCCCTAGTGGAGTGAGGTCTGATCCCCTGGGGGATAGGTTTTCCATCGTGCTTATAGCAGAAATGAATGCAATGACTTATTCATTTAGAAATGGTTTGCTTTGAAATAGCCTTCCCCTCTGCCCCTGCAGCAAATGCCACCAGCAGTTGTTCAGATTTCCTTTGAGGTTTAGTCCTGTCCAAGTAGAATCTAAGTTGACTGTGCACATCTAAGGAATGCAGTATCCGTTCCCCTTTATTCTGTGGATTGGGAAAGAAGGTTGGCAAATGAATGGACTAATTAAGAGCCACACTTGAAACCACCTTGGGCATGAAGGATGGATTGGTTCTGAGGGGCACCCAGTCCGCATGAAAGATGATGAAAGGCTCTACTGTCATAATAGCCTGTAATTCAGACACCCTTCTAGCTGAAGTGATTGCTAAAAGGAAAGCTGTTTTCCAAAAAAAAGAAATTTTAAGCCTGCAGTAGCAGTTGGCTCGAAAGGAGGTAGGGTGCGTTTCCCCAAGACAAAGTTAAGGTCCTAGACAGGGGTTGGAGCTTTCCTGGGTGGTCTCAAATTTTTGGCTCCTCTGAGGAACTGCTTGAGCAGTGCATGAGAGAAGAGGGGCGGTTCTTTGTTATAATAAGCTGAAACGGCTGAGACGTGGATTTTAATGGAGGAAAAAGACAGGTCCTTGTGAAGCATCTCAGTTAAGTATTGTAAAATCTGAGGTAAACTGGGCGCTGCTGTGCTCATCCCTTGAGATTGGTTCCAGGTACAGAATCCTTTCCATTTTTCAGCACAAGACTTTTTAGTATTAGGCCTCCTTGCCTCTAAAATGATATCCATCACAGGTTTGCTGAGGGATGGTAAAGGAGAGAATAAGTAATTAGCCAGGCTGCAAGGTTCAGTGTTAGAAGCTGAGGGTGCAGAATCTGGTTCTCCTGCTGAGACAGCAAGGAAGGAGTCTAAGGCAGGTGCCATGGAGATAACCGTGACACACTGAGCAGGAGTGGGTACCAGTGTTGGCACGGCCATTCTGCAGCAATCAAAATCATCCTTGGTTTGTCCTGTTTGATTTTTAGTAGTACTTTGGAGAGCAGAGGCAGAGGGGGGAAGGCATAGACTGATAGGTTTTTCCAGCTGAAGGACAGAGCATCCACTTTCCAGGCTTGTTTGTTGGGAGGCCTTGAGCAAAATTTGTCCAACTTGTAGTTCTGGGGATAGGCAAACAGGTCTATATCTGGGCTCCCCCATTTGCTTGTCAACATGTTGAAAATCCTTGGTTCCAGTTTCCACTCGTGTGGGTCCATGAGGTTTCTGCTTAGTCCGTTTGCCAGTATATTTAATTTTCCTGGCAGGAATTCAGCTTGTAGGTGCACTTGGTAGCTCAAGGCTGTGTTCCACAATGCCATGGCTAGTCTGCAGAGGGGGTAAAAATGTGTACCCCCCCCCTGCTTGTTTATGTACCACATAACAGTGGTGTTGTCAGTATTTACCATTAGTTGTCCTGGAAGAATGTGGTCCTTGAAGGCTGTCAGAGCATTCTGTACAGCTAACATTTCTTTTTGATTGATATGCGGGTGCATTTGACTTTGGTTCCATTTGCCTTGAATGCACTTCCCTGCCAGGTGAGCCCCCCATGCATAGTCTAATGCGTCTGTTGTTAGGGTTTGGGCGGCAGGGGGTGGTGTGAAAGGTAGTCCCTTGTTTTGGTGGCAGGCCTCTGCCCACCAAAAGAACTCTGGGCGTAGGCAAGGTATGATAGGAATCATTGTTTCCAGGTCTTGAGAATGGTAACACCATAGGCTTTTTAGATACCACTGTAGTTTCCTCATATGCAGTCTTGCATATGGAATTAGAAGAATGCAGGAGGCCATGAACCCCAAGGCCTGCAGTATTTGCCTTGCAGATAGCACGGTTTTTGTGGCCACTTGTTTGAAGTAGTTTGTTAAAAGAATTTGTTTCTCTGGCATGTAAGCCATCTGGGAAGTTATATTCAAGCTTGCTCCCAGGAATATAATTTGTTGACAGGGTACCAGGTGTGATTTCTTTTCATTTATGGTGTACTCCAGACAGGTTAGAACCCTTTGTACAAAGGCCAGATGATTCAAAAGTATGTCCTGGCTTTCTGCCTGAATTAGGCAATCGTCCAGGTATGGGTATATTTGAATATTTCTTTGCCTGCAAAATGCAATAACTGGAGCTAGGCACTTTGTCAATACCCTGGGCGGAGTAGATAAGCCAAAGGGCAGTGCAGAGAACTGATAGTGTGTGAAGCCTGCTCTGAAGCGTAGGTATCTTCTGCAAGATTCCCTGATTGGGATGTGCAGGTATGCTTCTTTTAAATCTAGTGTTGCCATCCAGCCATCTTTGCCTAGCGTAGGAAGTAATTGGTGAAGAGTCAGCATCTTGAATTTTGGAATCTCCAAAAAGTTGTTTAGAGTAGACAGGTCCAGGATAGAATGCCATGAATTGTCTTTTCTGGGTACCAGGAAAAGTCTCGATTAGAAACCTTGTTCCTTTTCCTCTTCTGGTACCAGATGAATAGCCCCCATGCTTAAGAGAGAAAGTACTTCTTTTTGGGCCTCTGCCCACTGATTTGGGGGTAGGTCCGGCCACCCGCTTGGTGTTGGCAACATGGAGAAGTGAAATCTGTGTCCCTGGGACACTATATTTAAAACCCATTTGTTCTGGGTAATGAGTTCCCAATTCTTTGCATGAAGAGCAATCTTTCCCCCCAAAGGGGCAGTCAGTTGATAAATGCTTGGAAATTTTAAAAGGAAGTCATTGAGACGGTTTACCATAGGGGGGAGTCTTATTATTCCCAGATCTGGAAGTGGAGGCCCCCCACTGCTTAGGTCTGTGTGTCCCCTGGGGATGAAACCTGGGGTTTTTGATGAGTCTGGGTTTGGCTTGAGAAGACCTGGAAGAGGCTGGAAAGGACCAATTCTTAGAGGGCCAGTGCCTACTAAATCTAGGAGGCTGAACTTGTAAAGAATCTTTAACAGTTTGCATAGATTTAGCTTTATCTTCCATCTTTTTTAGAATTTCCTCAGCCTTGTTGCCAAACAGCCGGTCCTAATTTAAAGGAGCATCCAACAATTTAGCTTCAACATGATCGGGCAAAGATTGCTCCTTGAGCCAAGCATGCCTTCTGAGCACAGACCCAGTAACAGCAGCCCTGCAAGAGGCCTCTAATAGGTTCATAGGAGGGTATTAGGCTATTGGCCTTAGGGCCTATATAAGCCTAGCCAAACAGTACCCTGGCTTTTGCCACCCAAGAAAATTACTTTCCTGTGCCCCTGTCAAGCAGAGCTACAGAAGTGATCCCCGGGGTGAATTTCCTATCTCCCATCCAATCATCAAGATTTTTCTTGAAGAGTGCTAATGAGGAGCTTTGTTTGATATAGATAGGTAGTTTGTTCCAGAGTATGGGAAGTCTCTGAGACAGGAATCTATCCCTCCAGCATGTTCTGTTTATTGTGGTGACAAGGTTTAGGTCCCTAGAGCGTGTAGCTCGGAGGGACTGGGATTTCTTTACGTGGAGCATGTCCAACAGCTCTAGGTTTGACATAGCGTTGTATGTTAGGCAGAGATCGCCTCTGAGTAGGCGATATGCGACAGAGTAAAGCTGGAGTTTTTTGAGACAGTCTGTGTAGGGCATCTGTTTGAAGCTGGTAATCCTCTTTGTGCGGTATTTCTGTGGCCTTTCCAGTTGTTGTAGATGTCTTGTTAGGTAACATACCAAAAGGGGCATTGTACTCTATAATGGGTCTAATGAGTGATGAGTAAAGGGGAACAATGACCTCTTTGTTCCTGGATGAGAAACCTTTTGTGATGAGGTGTGCCACATAGAAAGATTTCCTGACTACTGTGGCGATGTGATTATCAAAGGAGAGACTACTATCCACCTGTATTCCAAGGTCTCTTATCACACTTTCGGTGTTAAGTAGACTACCGCCTATGTGGTAGTTCATGGGTACAGAGTTTTTACCAAAAGGGATGACAATACACTTTTTGGCATTGAGCTTGAGGCCATGGCTGTGACACCTGGCATCTGTCTCAGTGAGGCCCTTTTGTAGGATGTCCACATCGTTAGGAGATTTGATTATGGCTCCTAGTTTGCAGTCATCTGCGAACTTTGTTAGCCAAAGACCATCTGTGTTAGCCTGTACTTCACAGAAGTAGATACCAAACAGGAGAGGACCTAGGACTGAACCCTGTGGTACTCCACTTGTCACTGGTCTGAAGTTGGATTTAGAGTCTGCTACTTTCACAGTGTAGGTTCGGTCAGTGAGCCAGTTGCCAACCCATCTTGTGACATAGGGATTTACACCTAGTTTAGTGAGTTTGTCTATAATTCCAGAGTGGGGAACGGTGTTGAAAGCCTTGGCGAGATCTAGATAGGCTGTGTGTACCACCTTACCCTCATCTACAGCTTTGGTGACCGCTTCAAAGAAGTCTATCAGGTTTAGGAGACATGATCTGCCTTTTACAAACCTGAACTGGGTAGGGTCCAGAGTTTGGAGATTACCAATGTCATTTTTTATAAGTTTCATGATGATATGCTCCATAGCCTTGCAGACCAGGCTCATCAGGCTAATGAGGCGGTAGTTCCCAGGGTCCGTGGTGGCTCCCCATTTGTGCAGTGGGATAACCGTTGCTGTGTGTCATTCAGTGGGCACAAAGCCTGAGGTGAGGCTATGATTGAACATGGTACTTAGGTGGGGTGCCAGTTTGTTCTGTAGTTCATGTAGAACGCAGCCTGGGATGTTGTCAGGTCCCATGGATGCTGTGTTCTTGGCTTTGGAGAGTGTGTTTTTTACCTGTGCAGCCGTGATTACAGGTACTTTGTATTCTTCCAGTATAGAGATGGGCCCTTTAGGGGATGAGAGAGGGGGAAAGTTAGCACTGAACCTATCTGCCAGGATGTTGGCAATATCAGATGGTTCTGTATATTTAGTGCCATTGTGCTGTAACTCAGAGCAAATCTGAGTGTTGCCATTGAGATTCTTGACATAGCTATAGAATGCTTTGTGGTTGCCTTTAGAATCAGTGGCGATTTAGTTTTCGTAACTAGCTTTGGAAGATTTTATGAGGGATCTCAGCTTCTTACTGAGGTTGACCACGGAGTTCCTCCAATCATGGGATTTTACCCGTTTTTGCAACAGTTTCTTTCTTCTGTTGTAGAGTTTGTTTATAGCAAGGGACCACCAGATTGGCTTCCTTTTTTTGGAGGATAGCATCTTGGTTCTGTTAGGGATTGCACGATCCATGCACTCGTGTAAGTGCTTATAAAGTGCAATTGCAGTCGTATCTCTATTGTCCATCAGCATGGGTGTCATGAAGTTTGCCACTTCTGTCTTAAGAAGCGTGACATTGGCTTTGGAGAAATTTTTTACGGTGGTTTCCCTAATGGGGGGTGGGGCTGGGATGTGGATGTCTAGAGTGATTTGCTTGTGATCGGATCTGACCAACGAGGAATTGACCTCTGGTGTGGAACACCGGTTGCCCATGTTGGTAATGACCATGTCTAGGATACTGCTACCCCTGGTGGGGGTGTGGATAAGTTGATCCAAGGCATTGGAATTTATGAATTCCAGAAAACGTTGAGCGCAAAAGTTGGTACATGAGTAGTTTTACCAGTTAATGGTGGGGTAGTTGAAATCGCCCACTTTTAGTGTGTTAGGTTGTACCCTAATATTTTCCAGTGTATCAAGAAATGAGGAGTGGGAATCCTGGGGCATGGTGTGGGATCTGTAGCAAGCTACAATTTGCACTGCGGTCTTGCCCAGAGTTAGTTGTACTTGGATAATCTCAGATGCATTATGCTGAGCAACTAGCCTGAATTAATCAAAACCACATTGCAAAGTATGTTTTCCAACTTGTTCGGCAGAATGCATTAAATCCTGTAATTCTTTGTTTTCCACACAGTCAGGAATCAACATCATTTTCTGTTTAAGCAGTCCAATAACATGTTGCTGATGCTTTAACATATGAAACTGGCAATTTAAAGCCCTAATGGCCAAGGCTGCAGAAGTATAAACCTTCTTACCCCATCTATCCAGCGCCCTGGAGTCTCTATCAGAAGGGGTAGGATTTTTAGCAGTAGAAGCCTTAATGCCCTTGGGCCCCTGTGAAATAGTCTCTGGATCTGTAATAGGATTTTTAAAAAGGAACTTGTGGGACTCAGGGACCCTGTAGTATCTGTCAGGTTTTCTGGGAGCAGGAGACAGGGAATCAGGGGCCAAACTAGATTCCGAGAAAGCATCATCAACAATGTCTAGTACAGGAGGAATAGCTAAAGGCCTATGCTGAGGTAGGACAAGGAAATCCCTAAGCTTCTTTTTTGATTCAGAAAAATCCTGTCTTTCCCAGTGGAAATGCTCCCTTAGAGAATGTAAGGTTTCCCCAAAAGAAAAATCCTCAGGAAGGGAAGCAGAGGGAATGGAGTCCTCTGCATCAGAATCTTCATAAGTAGGTAAGGGCAAAACCAGATCATCAGAAGAATCAGAAAAAACAGAATCCTGATCAGAAGATTCATAATCAACTTCAGTCCTAGGCCTTTTAGAAGGGGGGGGGGGGTTGGCTACCCCTGATTAGAATTATTAGATCTTTAGCCATTATAGAGGCCTGAGCAAGTGGCCCGGGCGTCGGATTTTTAGGCATGGAACGAGATTTAGGCCTAAGTAAAGAAGGAGGTGTCAGTTTAATATGCAAGTCCATAGGCCTGAACACACCCTCAGAAGCCGGTGCCTGCACAGCGGCTCCGGACCCATCCAAGGTAGAGACATCAACGGGTTCCATAGTTGAAGCATCTCGCTGCATACCGGACTCCGAATGGGTCTCAGTAGAGGCCTGCGAATATCAGAAGTAGCGGGTATCAGGGGCTGCAAAAGTGTCTCACTGAGTACCTGCGAACTGGCGACTGGCTTAGGAGAAGCGTTGTCGGCAGTTTTGGACCTCGGTGGCCTGTCTCTGTCTTTATCTTTGCGGTTTTTTGGAATCCCGGTAGTCGGATGGCTAATCGACGACATTTCTGGATAATTAAACCGAGAACCGAAATATTTAGAGGCGAAAATATACCGACGATGGATAATGCGCTGATTAAATAAAGCACAAAACCGACAGCAAGGTACATTGTGGTCAGGGCCAAGGCAAGGAATACAGTACGAATGAAAATCTTTATGAGGTATTTGCTTTCCACAATTAATGCAATTATTAGGTGCTGCGGTAGCGTTGTCGCCTCACAGTTAGACGTTGCCCGTTCGATTCTCAGTTAGAGTGTCTTCTGTGTGGCGACATGAGTGAATGGGCATTCCTTCGTTGAAGGTTGTGCGTTAGGCCCGGCAAGCCAGCACGTAAAAATCTACTGCCAATCATTAGCGGACCAGAGTTCCGCTGTGGCAACCCCTAACCGGGAAAAGCCGAAAGACACAAACAAACTGACATCGGTAAGGAGCAAGAAAAAGTTTCCCCAACAGGGTACTTGGCTTTAGTTTAAGACTTTGGTTCTGAAACTCAAAAATGAAAATTTCAGGAGTCGGCCGACCGGCACTTGTGAACTGCTTCTGCTTTGGGCACCGCACGGCAAGAAAGACTGATGCAATGGCATCGGCTGCATGTTTTATATCCCTGACGACCTGGCGTCATGGAAGAGGGGACAGCAACGGATGCAGGACCCAAGACTTTGTTAATCAGGTTGACTGAAGGCTACCTGCAAGCAGATAACCCAAATGTAATGACTGCAACAGTGAAACACGAAGAACATCCACTACACTTAACACACACAAATGTGTCTCAACAAATAAGCCTCTAAGGCGAATCACCTCTAAACCAAAATGTCCTGGTCATAGGTGACTCCATGGTGAGACACACAGATGTTCCCCTCACCAGGATGGACAACGAGAAAGTAACAGACAGCTGCCTGTCATGTTCCAGGATCTGTCAGGTCATGCATGCCCCCAAGTCACTCAACAACAAGTACCATTATGACTCTGTCATAGTTCATGTTGGTGTGAATGACTTGAGGCTTACCTCTCTGGACTATATGAAGAGAGACATGACTGAACTCTCAGACTGTGTTGTCCCAGGCAGTATGACCCTAGCCCTAAGCAGGATTCTACCTTCTCCCAGGATGATGCCACAGTAAAACAAAAAATGACAGACTTCAACAAATGGTCTACCTTGTGGTGTCTGTCCAGAGGGAGCCACTATCTGTCAGCCTGGGATGACATGGTTGACAAATCATGCTGCGCTGCCAGAGATAGTCTGCACCTGTCTTCTCTAGGCTTTCGGATACTGGCAAAGGCACTTGCCTTCCCCACAGTGCCTTTTTTAAGCAATGTCAAAACAACATTTCTGACATAACAAAATCCACCTGAGGCAAACTCAAGGTTCTGCTGCTTATTGCTAGAAGTCTAAACATGAAGCTGCACTCCGTGAAAGCACTCCTCACCTTGGAAAATGTTGACATCCGTGCAGTCACTGAGATATGGTTCAAGGACGCAGACAGCACCCCAGCTGAGCAAGGCTACAATGCCTTCCACACGTTCAGGCCTCAAAATTAGCATGAAAGAACCAAAGGTGGATGGGTATACGTTTTCAATAAAGCTAAGTACACCTCGAGACTGCTCAAACAGTATGACTCTCTCGACCTACTCCATGTCCAGTTAACTATAGGCAAAATACCCTACCACATCATTACTAGCTACAAGTCCCCCACCATGAACCAAGAAAAAGTACAATGCCTACCTGGACTTACTGGAATCACTCTCCATACAGCCTAACACCTTAGTCATGGGTGATTTCAACTATCCTTCCATTAACTGGGTGACATATATGAGCTTAAACACAGTTGCCCAGAAATTGCTGGACTTTGTTAATTCAAATGCTCTGGAACAGATGGTCTACTCCTCCACAAGGGGCTCAAATGTCCTAGGCATAGTACACACCAATATAGGGAGTCACTGCACTCACTCCAGTGTAATACCTTCCCTGGTAAGGTCAGACTACAAAACTGCCTCGTTCAAAATAATTACGGGACCTATGGAGAGTCACTGCAATCCCTCCTGTGTGATGCCTTCCCTGGTAAGGTCTGACCATAGAACTGTCTCGTTCAAAATAATTACTGGACCTGAAACATCCACAGTAGCAAAAAAACTGAAAAACTTTTCCAAAGTTAACTTCAGACTACTAAGCGATGGTATAAAAATTTTACATTCCCCACACTCGCAGACAACAATAACTCCTATGCAGACGTGTACCTCAGATCCCCTGTGCAAACACTTAAGCAGCTGTATAGACTCGGCTGTACCTGACCGGATCAAAAGCAGGTCCTCCCAAAAAAACATGCCACCCTAGTGGATCTCAAGTATAAATAGGCTATATAACAAGAGGAAGAAGCTGATGTCTAAGAATAAGAGGGAACCGACTCAGCAGAGGAAGAATTCCCTCCTCAGGTTGAACAAGTAAATCAGAACTCTCATGAAATCCTCAAAAACTAAGTATGAAGCTAAAATAGAGTCCCTAAATAAGGATAATCATAAGGCATTCTTTAATTATACCCAAAACCTAAAAGGGAATGCCCAGCTTTGTGCAGAACTGGTAATAAATGGTATCACTCACACTGCACCAGAGGAAATTGCCAACCTGCTAGCTGACAGATTTGGTGCAAACTTCACCCTTCTGGCCCCACTGGCCATACCCCAAAGCATACCACACATCGGTCCTCTACTTAGTACCTCTAGAGATCAGGTCTTATCTGCACTCTCCAAAACCAAAAACATGGTCTCAATGGGACTTTTCAGCATCCCAGGATGCTTATTAAGCAATCTAAAACAGGATTTAGCAGACCTCTTAATGCACTCTCTTTAACCAAAGCCTGAGAACTGTCTTTGTTCCAATAGAGTGGAAAACAGCAACAGTAATCCCCTTGCACAAAGGGGCACCAACAACAGGCACCAGGAACTATAGACCCATAAGTCTAACCAGTCTCATCTGCAAGGCCATGGAAAGAATCATCATGGACCTTAACAACAAAGACATAGGTGACCTTCAAACTCTAGACCCAACCCAATTTGGCTTTGGTAAATTGGGTAGATCATGCTTATTAAACCTGGTGGGCTTCTTTGAGAAAGTCACCAAAGCCCTGGATGAAGATACAACAGTACATACCGCCTATCTTGACCTGGCTATGACTTCTGACACAATCCCCCACTCAGGTATCACTGAAAAACTCTCTCAGTTAGGGATTAATCCTTACATCACTAGATGGGTAGCCAATTGACTCATAGACAGAACACACGCTGTCAAAGTTGGTGACTCCACCTCTACCAGTAGACCCATCAGCAGTGGAGCACCACATGGTTCTGTGCTGGAACCTTTACTGTTTGAAAACTACCCCTTGGAAGTCCAGGCTAAATCAGATGGCCTTTGGCTTACCAAGTTTGCTGATGACTGCGAATTGGGTACAATTCCTGAGTCCCCCAACAATGTTAACATACTATAGGAAGGGCTAACACAGACAAATGACTTTTGCCAAAGCCACGGTCTAAAACTAAACACACAAAAGTGCATTATTATTCCCTTTGGCAAAGTAGAATTCCCCACTAACTATAGTATTGACAACACCCCCCCCCCCAGCTCAATCCCAGTCATGCGAGGCTCAGGGACACAGGTAGAAAGCAATCTAAAGTTTGACCACCAGGTTTAACCACCAGGTTTTCTCTATGGTAAGGAAAGCATTCTAAGTTGCGCACTTTATAAGTATGGGCATCGCATCCAGATCTAATGATGTTATAGCCCCACTGTACTTGATCCTCATCAGACCACTAAAAGAGTACAATGCTCCCTTTTTGCATGTACCTCACCAGACACCTGCAGCAGCTGGAAAGACAGAAGTTCCTCACCAAGAAAACACAGGGCCTCCAAACCATGACGTACGTGAATAGACTAAAAACCCTGTCACTGTACTCTATTGTATAGACTACTGAGAGGAGACTTGTACCTGGCCTACAGGGTAGTCTCTGACCTGCCCTGATGGATATGCTTTACATACACAAATCTAACTGCACAAGAGTAACTCACTCTAGGGATCTTAACTTAGCTTGTGCCATTACAGAACATGCTGGAGAAACAAATATGTCTCTCAGAGACTGCTGCTCCACTGGAACAATCTTCTGATTTATGTGAAGCAGAGGTTGTCACTAACACTATTCAAGCACAACATGGACAAACGGATGGGAGGCTGCAAATTTATCCCGGGGGTGGCATCCACGCCCCTCACGGGCAGGGAAATCGGGGCTGACCACAGACTAGCTCTGCAAAATATGTTCAATTAATAAGGACAGATGGGGCAATTTGGGACTAACATGGCTAGGCTTGTAAGGGCTCTAAGGTCACTAGCCTAGTAACCTCCTATGAACATCTGACAGTTTTGCTGTATACAGTACCAAGACAAGATTACATCTGACATACAGTCCTGCTGTATACTGTACTGAGACAGGGTTACATCTGACAGACAGTTTTGTTACTGTACTGAGACAGGTTTACATCTGACAGACAGTCTTGTTACAGTACTGAGACAGGGTTATATCTGACAGACAGTCTTGCTGTATACTGTACTGAGACAGGGTTACATCTGACAGACAGTCTTGTTACAGTACTGAGACAGGGTTACATCTGACAGACAGTCTTGTTACAGTACTGAGACAGGGTTACATCTGACAGACAGTCTTGTTACAGTACTGAGACAGGGTTACATTTTTATTTTTATTTTATTTTATTTAACATTTGTTGACCGGGAATGTCCGACTAGGTTCCACAGATCCTGTTTTCAGCGGAGGCCCGGGGAGAAATTCTCCAAATGCATGTCTTTGGAATGTGGGAGGAAACCGGAGTACCCGGAGGAAACCCACGCGAACACAGGGAGAACATGCAAACTCCACACAGAAGGCACCCCAGCCGAGAATCGAACCGGAGAACCTCTTGCTGTGAGGCGACAACGTTAACCGCTGCACCACTGTGCCGCCCGTACATCTGACAGACAGTCTTGTTACAGTACTGAGACAGGGTTACATCTGACAGGCAGTCTTGCTGTATACTGTACCGAGACAAGATTACTTCTCACAGACAGTCTTGCTGTATACTGTACTGAGACAAGTTTACATTTGATAGACAGTCTTGCTGTACACTGTACCGAGACAAGATTACATCTGACAGACGGTCTTGCTGTTATACTGTACCAAGACAAGATTACATCTGACAGACAGTCTTGCTGTATACAGTACTGAGACAGGGTTACATCTGACAGATAGTCTTGCTGTATACAGTACTGAGACAGGGTTACATCTGACAGATAGTCTTGCTGTATACTGTACCGAGACAAGATTACATCTGGCAGACAGTCTTGCTGTATACTGTATTGAGACAGGGTTACATTTATTTATTTATTTATTTATTTCAGTTTGATTACCGGGGAAGTCCACTGGGTCAAGAAGAACCCATTTTCAGTGGAGGCCCGGGGAGAAAAGCTCCAAAGGCAGTACAACCAATGCAATGTTTAAGAAATACAAAACATAATACAACAGCAAGAAAACAAAGTAATACACTGCAAATTCCAATTACAATAGACAGTACACACAGTAAGAATATTTTAAAATGCATATTTACAATAGAAAGTAGACACAGTAAGAACATTGAAGATGCAAATTTGCAATACACTGCAAAAACTTTTTTTTTTTTTTTTGTGCTAACTATTCAATATTGTCATCATACAGTGAAGTTAGAGCCTGCTAAAAACAAAGCTAGAGTTTGAGTGTATAAAGGTGCAGGAGTACAGGGGCGTACTCTAGGGGAACCTTGGGATTAAGTAGGGTGAAAGCAAGAACATTTCCATTTTGAAGATAGGTGTGAGAAGAGTTGGGTTTTGAAGTTGTCTGAGTTTGGTATGGTTCTAAGAGAAGGGGGGAGAGAGTTCCATTTCCTACCTAGAGAGAAGGATAGAAGATGTTGACCAGCGGGATGTTTTGGTCTGGGGATGGAGATTAGATTTTGGTGTTCAGATCTTAGAGATCGGTTGGGAATGTAAGGGGGGAGGATGTTGGATAGAGCAGGGCATTTTTCTGGGTAGAATATTAATCTATGAGTGGTTGTAAGTTGGAGATAGTCGAGGTGGTTTGGGAGTTCTAGCCAGTTTAAAGATTGAAGGGAGAGGCAGTGGTGGGTTGAGTTTTTGGATTTGGTGGCGAATTTAGAGATTTTATTATAGCAAGCTTCAAGTTTGGAGGTGAGGGAGGCAGACAGATTAGTAAGGAGAGGGGCTCCATAAAGTAGAGAGGGTAGGAGGAAGCAGGTAGCTAAGGTTTGCCTGGAGGATTTGGAAATAAATATATTATTCCTGTAGAGCATGCCAAGTTTTGGTGGGTCTTTATTATATTTTGTTGAATGTGGAGGTCAAATTTAAGATGTTCGTCTATGGTTATGCCAAGTAGTTTAGCATAGGGGACCACTTCAATTGGAGTGTTAGCTTGGCTGAGGATGTTGAAAGAGTTTTTGTCCAAGGAAGAAGTCTTGGAAGGGAGGAAAATTAGTATTTTGGATTTATTGGAGTTGAGGGAGAGGTGGTTTTGGTGCATCCAGTTTTCTGTAATGGAAAAAGCTGTTTGAGTTTTAGAGAGAAGTTCAGTAAAGCTGGGGCAGCGCAGACTAAGGTAGAGTCATCAGCATATTGGATGACTGAAGTGTCAGGGAGAGCAGTGTGAAGGTTATTTATGAAGATGTTGAAAAGTAAGGGACCGAGAATGGATCCCTGAGGGACGCCAGTAGGAGTTGGTAAGAAGGAGGAGGTAGAGTTCTTCCATCTGACAGCCTGGGATCTGTCAGAGAGGTAGCTGGAGAACCAGGCAAGAGTATTAGTGGAAAGGTTAAGGTTGGAGAGGTGGCACAGTAGATGTGAATGGGAGATGGTATCAAAGGCTTTGGAGAGGTCCAGCAGAACAGTGGATACTAGAAGTCCGGAATCTCTGGCTTGATTAACTGTTTCTAAGAAGGAAAGTAGGGCAGTTATAGTGCTGTGTCCTGGACGGAAACTGTGTTGGGTGGGTGTAAGTAGCTGATTCTCTGTTAAGTAGGGTAAGAGTTGGCGGTGGACACATTTCTCAAGGATTTTGTATATAGGAGAGAGTAGGGCTATAGGGCGGAAGTTAGAAGTAGAATTGTTTTTACCTCCTTTATGAAGTGGTAGAATGTAGGCAGAACGCCAGAGTTTGGGAATGTATGACTCTTTTAAGGATCTGTTAATCAGGATGGTAATTGGAAGAGCTATTCCTTCGGCTGCGTGTTTGAGGAAGGAGGGGGGGATGTTGTCGGGGGCGTTGGAACAAGGTTTTAGTTTGGTTAAGAGCTTTTTTATAAAAGTTGTGGAAACTGGTTTGAATTGAAACATAGGGTGACAGTCCTTTGGAGAGTTTGGGAGGTTGGAGAGGTTGTTATCAGGGAATGTTTTGGTTAGTTTGGCTATAGAGTCAGTAAAGAAAGTGTTGAAGAGTGAGCTTAGTTCATTGTCATTTAAACTAGGGTCAGGGCAGGGGTTATTTTGTGACCCAGGATGGAGAAGAGAGTTTACAGATTTCCAGAAATGTTTGGGGTTGTTAAGATTAAAAGACTGAAGTTTGTTGTAGTAGTTTTTTTTGTCTCTGATTATTAGTTTTTTTACTTGGTTGCGGAGTTGGGTATATTGGAGCAAGGCAGAAGGCTGTTTGCTTTTCTGATAAAGCCTCCAAGATTTGTCTCTGAGTTGCATGGTTTGTTTAGTCTCTTTGGTCAGCCAAGGAGCAGAATTGGCCTTGATTTGTTTATTTCTAAGGGGGGCTAGAGAGTTGAGAGTATTTAGGAAGATGGAGTTAAAATGTTCTACGGCATTGTAGAGTGACAGAGTTTGAAGGGTTTGCCAGTTGATTTCTTTGAATATGTTGGAGAAGATTATGGGGTTGAAGTTGCTAAGGTTACGAGTTTGGATATAATTATGTAGGAATTGAGAGGGTTAGCAGAGCGATGAATGAAGGCAGGTTGATGGTCACTAAAGGAGTCAGGGATAGTTCCAGATAGAGAGATTTTGTTAGGGTGGGAGACTAATATCCAATCTAAGATGGAGCCAGGGGGGTGTTTTTTGTTGGGCCTGGTTATAGAATGGATTAATTGAGAGAAGTTGAAAAGGTTGATAGCTAGGGTGGGGGAAGATGAGTTGATTTTGTTCCAATCAATGTTGACGTCTCCTAGAATAAGTGTTTCATATTTTATTTCAGATGAGGCCCAGTGGAGAATATTCTCTAGGGTTGAAGTGTTGTCGCCAGGGGAGATGTATAAAGAAATGATACAGATATTTTTATGTTTATTGAGCTGGAGCAGACAAGCAGTGATTTCAGTATTTTTGAATAGAGGGTTGAGATTTGCAGGGGGATTATGGAGAGAAGGTTAGAGTAGATAATGGCAGAGCCTCCACCTTTTTTGTTTAGTCGGTCACTCCTAAGGATGTTGAAGCCAGGAGGAAGGATTTCTGAGTCAGAGATATGGGGTTTTAGCCAGGTCTCAGAGACGGCTAAGATGTCAGGTTGGTTGTGGTTAATCCAGGCGTGAACATGGTGAAGTTTGTTGTTTAGGCTTTGGGCGTTAATAGTGAAGACCTTAAGGGTGGTAGGAGAGGTTTTAGGAGTAGAGGGAGTGGGAGGGAGAGGTGTATTTGAAGTGTGGGAGGAGGGAGAAGGAGGGAAGGAGTTGTTAGTACTGAAGCAGGGGCCAGGATTAGGGTGGATGTCTCCAGATAAGGCTAGGAAATTATATGGGAAAACTTTAAGTCTTTTAGGTTTGGAGAGTAAGAAGTTGTTTGGGGTTGGTGGAAATGTAAGAGCGAGGATTTTGTAGAGGAGGAGAATATTTTGATATGGAAGAGGTGTAGTAGGTTTATTGGGATAAGGCAGGGAAATGGAGTGGAAGTGAGTGAGTGTAGGAGGATGTGGGTGGGAGAAAGTGAGGGAGTGAAAAGTAGCCAGGTAAGGGTGAGTTATTGAGCAGTAAGATGTAGTGTGATAGAGAGGAAGAAGACAAATGAGAAGAGAGAAGGGAAGTCTGAGGGAAATGAGAGTTTGGGAGAACATGATTGAAATGGGTGGGGAAAAGGATGTAGAAAAGATGTAGTTGGAAAAGTGCGAGTTAGGAGAGAAATGAAAGAAGAGTGGAAGGAAGATATCAAGTAGGAGAGGAGAGTGTAGGGTTAAGTGTAGTGAGAAGTGGGAGGAGAAGGAGAGGTTGGAGAAAAGAAAGCAGGGTTTAGATTGGTTAAGTTTAGTGTTACATCTGACAGACAGTCTTGTTACTGTACTGAGACAGGGTTACATCTGACATTCAGTCTTGCTGTATACTGTACTGAGACAGGGTTACATCTGACAGTCTTGCTGTATACTGTACTGAGACAGGGTTACAGCTGACAGTCTTGCTGTATACTGTACCGAAACAAGACTATATCTGACAGACAGTCTTGCTGTATACCGTACAGAGACAAGATTACATCTGACAGACAGTCTTGCTGTATACTGTACTGAGACAGGGTTACATCTGACAGACAATCTTGCTGTTACTGGACTGAGACAGGATTCTGACAGACAAGACAGTGTTACTGTACTGAGACAGGATTATATCTGATAGCCTTGCTGTTACTGTACTGAGACAGGATTAAATCTGACAGACAGACAGTGTTACTGGACTGAGAAGATTATATCTGATATCCTTGCTGTTACTGTACTGAGACAGGATTATATCTGATAGCCTTGCTGTTACTGTACTGAGACAGGATTAAATCTGACAGACAGACAGTGTTACTGGACTGAGAGGATTATATCTGATAGCCTTGCTGTTACTGTACTGAGGCAGGATTACTTCTGACAGACAGTCTTGGTGTTACTGGACTGATACACAATTACAGTAGAGAGTCGATTACCCAAACTAATTAGGACATAGGGCAGTTCAGATAATCAAACTGTTTGGATAATCAAACATACACTGAACCGGTTAAAAAACTTCTAAAATCTTGTTTTTTATGCATGCAGGGAATACAGTTTTCAACCATTCACTGATTCTAGTGGACAATAAAGAATATTTTTCCACACGAGCAGGCTACAAGCTCAAAAAACAGGCACAAGTCAATACACATAATATTTACATATTCAGACTTTAAGATGTTTCCAACCTGAAAAATTTGGAAGGCTGCGTTTGGATAACTGACGTTTTGCATAATCAACATTCGGATAACTGACTCTCTACTGTACATCTGACAGAGAGTATATACTGTACTGAGACAGGATTACATCTGAATTTCTTGCTGTCAGTAGACTGAGACAGGATTACATCTGACACTCTTAGTGTTTCTGTACCAAGACATGAGTACATCTGACAGACAGTCTTGCTGTATACTGGATTGAGACTGGATTACATCTGACAGACAGTCTTGTTACTGTACTGAGACAAAAATATGTCTGACAGTATTGTTGTAAACTCTACTGAGAGCGAATTACATTGCTGTACAGTGTACTGAGACTGGATTACATTGCTGTATACTGTACTGAGGCAGGTGTACATTACTGTATAGTGTACAGAACCTGGATTACACTGCTCTATGCCAAACCTAGACTGGATTACATTTCTGTACACTGTACCGAGACTGGATTACACTGCTGTACATTGTACCAAGACTGGGTTACATTGATGTACACTGTACTGAGTCTGAATTACACTACTGTACACTGTAGTGAGAGGACTGCACTGCTGTACACTGCAGTGCGACTGGATTACACTGCTGTATACTGTATTGAGACTGGATTACACTGCTGTATATGGTACTGACACTGGATTACACTGCTGTATACTGTACCGAGATAGGAGTATATTGCTGTATACTGTACCAAGACAGGAGTACCTTGCTGTACACTGTACTGAGACTGGATTACATTGCTATGTAATGTACTGAAACAAGATTATACTTCTGTATACTGTACTGAGACTGGATTACATTGCTGTACACTGTACCTACACTGGATTACATTGCTGTATACCATAAAGAGACTAGATTACACTGCTGTGTACTGTACCGAGACTGGATCACACTGCTGTATACCATACTGGGATTGGATTATATTGCTGTGTACTGTACTGAGACTGGATTACACTGTTGTATTCTGGACTGAGACAGGATTACAAAGCTGTATACCATACTGAGACTGGATTACATTGCTGTATACCATACAGAGACTGGATTACATTGCTGTATACCATACAGAGACTGGATTATATTGCTGGGAACTGTATCTAGACTGGATTACACTGCTACACACCATGCTAAAACTGAATTACACTGCCATATACTATACCAAGGCATGATATTTCTGAGAGAAGGAAGTGGCATCTCAAGGTTGCTTACATTTCTGATGTACAGACTGCTTCAATGTTGCAAGCAGCCACCTATTATTGATCTCCAAGAAAGGTATAATAGGTCTGTTTGATAAACTAAGATACTGTCTCCTCCCATCATGTATAGCAAACACTACAAGAAATGAGGAGTGACGACCACAGAGGTACTTACAGTTGCAGGAGAGGCCCGTGTGGTATGTGAGTAGGACTGCGTTGCACTTCCTAACATGTAACCTCCTTGTATTACGTAGGTTCCTCCACCACTGCTGCTACCACTGCCAGTACTTGTTGCAGTTGGACTGGATACGATCTGACCACCTGTAACATACATGGGCACTGACCCATTGTTGGCCACATTCTGTGTTGTCACTGGAGTGCTGACTTGTGTTGCTGTTCCCTGTGCTTCATAGTATGTAGTTCCAGTGTTTTGGGTATATAACGGGCTGTCCGTATATGGGTAGGAACTGGAGCGTCTAAAAGAAAGAAAAAACACAGCCCACAGCTAACAACAGAGCACAAACAAAGCATTTCTTTCTCCATCTCCATCAAACTTTGTTGCAAATCACATATTATACACTATTATATGGCACTAGTGAATAAAAAATGAAGCCCAATGTAAGATGAGCTGCACTCAGTCGCATCACTAACCTCCGTGCAATGAGCCCTTATGGTACACAAAGAAATTCAAGGGGTATTACACCCCTACTACTTCATCAATATCGGAAAAACTCGAAGGGGGTTCAGAGGTCCCAAAGCTTTACACCTCACTACACTGGAACAGCTCACTGGCCTTCAAGTCTCCTCACTTAAAAACCTCATTATACCCAAGTTAAGCATGTTGCTACACCTGAGCAGTCGCATGGGCCTCTCATGAGTCACTTCTGCACCCCAATACACTAGAAGAGCTTGGTGGCCTCCCAACACTTCTCAAGTTATGGATCTTGTTACACCTCAACAGCTGGACATATCTCACACCAGTCCAGAACCTACTGGATCTTGCTACACTTAAACAGCTAGGAAGTCCACCTCACCATCTGAACAGCTGTACAAGCTCATATCAACCTTTAAGTCTTTAATTTGTTTATTTTTTTTATTAGTTCCAATAGGGTTATGACCTCTTTCCAAGGGAGAATTAAGATGGTATTCATACCGAACAGGGGAAACTGGAGAGGAACATTACATAATCTGCCAGTAAAAACAAATGTGAAATATAACAAACAACAGGAAATAATGGATAATATTTTGGCGGGGGTGGGTGTGTCAGCATTTTTGTTAAAATGTAAAAAAACTGAGAGTTTTGGAAAATATTTACAAATTGCTGTAAAGATAGGTGGATATATAAAGGTAGATATGGACATGACAATGCATGGCTATTTTTTTAAAAAAGGACAAAAAAATAATGAAAAACAAACGGGATAGGATGCTGTCATTTACAATATGGGGACAAGGAACATAAGATGTAAAAAATCATTGTACAATAAGAACAAACGGGATAGGATACTGTCATTTACGATACGGGGACAGGGAACATAAGATGTAAAAAATCGTTGTACAATAAGAACAAACGGCATAGGGTACTGTCATTTACAATATGGGGACAAGGAACATAAGATGTAAAAAATCGTTGTACAATAAGAACAAGTGGGATAGGATACTGTCATTTACAATATGGGGACAAGGAACATAAGATGTAAAAAATCGTTGTACAATAAGAACAAACGGGACAGGATACTGTCATTTACAATATGGGGACAGGGAACATAAGATGTAAAAAATCGTTGTACAATAAGAACAAACGGGATAGGATACTGTCATTTACGATACGGGGACAGGGAACATAAGATGTAAAAAATCGCTGTACAATAAGAACAAACGGCATAGGGTACTGTCATTTACGATATGGGGACAAGGAACATAAGATGTAAAAAATCGTTGTACAATAAGAACAAACGGGACAGGATACTGTCATTTACAATATGGGGACAAGGAACATAAGATGTAAAAAATCGTTGTACAATAAGAACAAACGGGACAGGATACTGTCATTTACAATATGGGGACAGGGAACATAAGATGTAAAAAATCGTTGTACAATAAGAACAAATGGGATAGGATACTGTCATTTACAATATGGGGACAAGTAATATAAGATGTAAAAAATCGTTGTACAATAAGAACAAACGGGACAGGATACTGTCATTTACAATATGGGGACAAGGAACATAAGATGTAAAAAATCATTGTACAATAAGAACAAATGGGACAGGATACTGTCATTTACAATATGGGGACAAGGAACATAAGATGTAAAAAATTGTTGTACAATAAGAACAAACGGGACAGGATACTGTCATTTACAATATGGGGACAAGGAACATAAGATGTAAAAAATCATTGTACAATAAGAACAAACGGGATAGGATACTGTCATTTACAATATGGGGACAAGGAACATAAGATGTAAAAAATCGTTGTACAATAAGAACAAACGGGATAGGATACTGTCATTTACAATATGGGGACAAGGAACATAAGATGTAAAAAATCGTTGTACAATAAGAACAAACGGGACAGGATACTGTCATTTACAATATGGGGACAAGGAACATAAGATGTAAAAAATCGTTGTACAATAAGAACAAACGGGATAGGATACTGTCATTTACAATATGGGGACAAGGAACATAAGATGTAAAAAATCGTTGTACAATAAGAACAAACGGGATAGGATACTGTCATTTACGATATGGGGATATGGAACATAAGATGTGAAAAACTGTTGTACAATAAAAACAAACGGGATAGGATACTGTCATTTACGATATGGGGACAGGGAACATAAGATGTGAAAAATTGTTGTACAATAAAAACAAACGGGATAGGATACTGTCATTTACGATATGGGTACAGGGAACATAAGATGTGAAAAACTGTCCAATAAGAACAAACGGGATAGGATACTGTAATTTACAATATGGAACATAAGATGTGAAAAACTGTTGTACAATAAGAACAAACGGGATAGGATACTGTCATTTACGATATGGGGATATGAAACATAAGATGTGAAAAATTGTTGTACAATAAGAACAAACGGGATAGGATAATGTCATTTACGATATGAGGATATGGAACATAAGATGTGAAAAACTGTTGTACAATAAGAACAAACGGGATAGGATACTGTCATTTACGATATGGGGATAGGGAACATAAGATGTGAAAAATTGTTGTACAATAAGAACAAATGGGATAGGATACTGTCATTTACAATATGGGGACAGGGAACATAAGATGTGAAAAACTGTTGTAGAATAAGAACAAATGGGATAGGATATTGTCATTTACGATATGGGGAAAGGGAACATAAGATGAGAAAAACTGCTGTACAATAAGAACAAATGGGATAGGATACTGTGATTTACGATATGGGGAAAGGGAACATAAGATGTGAAAAACTGTTGTACAATAAGAACAAATGGGAAGGGATACTGTCATTTACGATATGGGGCCAGGGAACATAAGATGTGAAAAACTGTTGTACACTAAGAACAAACGGGATAGGATACTGTCATTTACGATATGGGGAAAAGGAACATAAGATGTGAAAAATTGTTGTACAATAAGAACAAACGGGATAGGATACTGTCATTTACGATATGGGGAAAGGGAACATAAGATGTCAAAAATTGTTGTACAATAAGAACAAATGGGATAGGATACTGTCATTTACGATATGAGGATATGGAACATAAGATGTGAAAAATTGTTATACAATAAGAACAAATGTGATAGGATACTGTCATTTACGATATGGGGATAGGGAACATAAGATGTGAAAAAACTGTTGTACAATAAGAACAAAGATACTGACATTTACGATATGGGGAAATGGAACATAAGATGTGAAAAACTGTTGTACAATAAGAACAAACGGGACAGGATACTGTCATTTACGATATGGGGATAGGGAACATAAGATGTGAAAAACTGTTGTACAATAAGAACAAACGGGACAGGATACGGTCATTTACGATATGGGGATAGGGAACATAAGATGTGAAAAATTGCTGTACAATAAAAACAAACGGGATAGGATACTGTCATTTACAATATGGGGATAGGGAACATAAGATGTGAAAAATTGTTGTACAATAAGAACAAACGGGATAGGATACTGTCATTTACGATATGGGGAAAGGGAACATAAGATGTGAAAAATTGTTGTACAATAAAAACAAACGGGATAGGATACTGTCATTTACGATATGGGGATAGGGAACATACGATGTGAAAAATTGTTGTACAATAAGAACAAACGGGATAGGATACTGTCATTTACAATATGGGGAAAGGGAACATAAGATGTGAAAAATTGTTGTACAATAAAAACAAATGGGATAGGATACTGTCATTTGCGATATGGGGAAAGGGAACATAAGATATGAAAAATTGTTGTACAATAAAAACAAATGGGATAGGATACCGTCATTGACGATATGGGGATAGGGAACATAAGATGTGAAAAATTGTTGTACAATAAGAACAAACGGGATAGGATACTGTCATTTACGATATGAGGATATGGAACATAAGATGTGAAAAACTGTTGTACAATAAGAAAAAATGGGATAGGATACTGTCATTTACGATATGGGGACAGGGAACATAGATGTGAAAAACTGCTGTACAATAACAACAAACGGGATAGGATACTGTCATTTACGATATGGGGAAAGGGAACATAAGATGTGAAAAACTGTTATACAATAAAAACAAATGGGATAGGATACTGTCATTTACGATATGGGGATATGGAACATAAGATGTGAAAAACTGTTGTACAATAAGAACAAACGGGATAGGATACTGTCATTTACGGTATGAGGATATGGAACATAAGATGTGAAAAACTGTTGTACAATAAGAACAAACGGGATATGATACTGTCATTTACGATACAGGGATAGGGAACATAAGATGTGAAAAACTGTTGTACAATAAGAACAAACGGGATAGGATACTGTCATTTACGATATGGGGATAGGGAACATAAGATGTGAAAAACTGTTGTACAGTAAGAACAAATGGGATAGGATACTGTCATTTACAATATGGGGACAGGGAACATAAGATGTGAAAAACTGTTGTACAATAAGAACAAATGGGATAGGATACTGTCATTTACGATATGGGGCCAGGGAACATAAGATGTGAAAAACTGTTGTACAATAAGAACAAACGGGATAGGATACTGTCATTTACGATATGGGGAAAGGGAACATAAGATGTGAAAAATTGTTGTACAATAAGAACAAACGGGATAGGATACTGTCATTTACGATATGGGGAAAGGGAACATAAGATGTGAAAAATTGTTGTACAATAAGGACAAATGGGATAGGATACTGTCATTTATGATATGAGGATATGGAACATAAGATGTGAAAAATTGTTATACAATAAGAACAAATGGGATAGGATACTGTCATTTACGATATGGGGAAAGGGAACATAAGATGTGAAAAATTGTTGTACAATAAGAACAAACGGGATAGGAGACTGTCATTTACGATATGGGGGTAGGGAACATAAGATGTGAAAAACTGTTGTACAATAAGAACAAACGGGATAGGATACTGTCATTTACAATATAGGGAAAGGGAACATAAGATGTGAAAAACTGTTGTACAATAAGAACAGACGGGATAGGATACTGTTATTTACAATATAGGGAAAGGGAACATAAAATGTGAAAAACTGTTGTACAATAAGAACAAACGGGATAGGATACTGTCATTTACGATATGGGGACAGGGAACATAAGATGTGAAAAACTGTTGTACAATAAGAATGAACGGGATAGGATACTGTCATTTATGATATGGGGAAAGGGAACATAAGATGTGAAAAACTGTTGTACAATACGAACAAACGGGATAGGATACTGTCATTTATGATATGGGGACAGGGAACATAAGATGTGAAAAACTGTTGTATAATAAGAGCAAATGGGCTAGGATACTGTCATTTATGATATGAGGATATGGAACATAAGATGTGAAAAACTGTTGTACAATAAGAACAAATGGGATAGGATACTGTCATTCACGATATGGGGATTGGGAACATAAGATGTGAAAAACTGTTGTACAATAAGAACAAACGGGATAGGATATTGTCATTTACTTTATGAGGATATGGAACATAAGATGTGAAACACTGTTGTACAATAAGAACAAACGGGATAGGATGCTGTCACTTACAATATGGGGATAGGGAACATAAGATGTGAAAATCTATTGAAGAATAAGAACAAATGAGATAGGATACTGTCATTTACAATATGGGGATAGGGAACATAAGATGTGAAAATTTGTACAATAAGAACAAACGGGATAGGATACTGTCATTTACGATATGAGGCTATGGAACATAAGATGTGAAAAACTGTTGTACAATAAAAACAAATGGGATAGGATACTGTCATTTACGATATGGGGAAAGGGAACATAAGATGTGAAAAACTGTTGTACAATAAGAAAAAATGGGATAGGATACTGTCATTTACGATATGGGGACAGGGAACATAGATGTGAAAAACTGCTGTACAATAACAACAAACGGGATAGGATACTGTCATTTACGATATGGGGAAAGGGAACATAAGATGTGAAAAACTGTTATACAATAAAAACAAATGGGATAGGATACTGTCATTTACGATATGGGGATATGGAACATAAGATGTGAAAAACTGTTGTACAATAAGAACAAACGGGATAGGATACTGTCATTTATGATATGAGGATATGGAACATAAGATGTGAAAAACTGTTGTACAATAAGAACAAACGGGATAGGATACTGTCATTTACGATACAGGGATAGGGAACATAAGATGTGAAAAACTGTTGTACAATAAGAACAAACGGGATAGGATACTGTCATTTACGATATGGGGATAGGGAACATAAGATGTGAAAAACTGTTGTACAATAAGAACAAATGGGATAGGATACTGTCATTTACAATATGGGGACAGGGAACATAAGATGTGAAAAACTGTTGTACAATAAGAACAAATGGGATAGGATACTGTCATTTACGATATGAGGCCAGGGAACATAAGATGTGAAAAACTGTTGTACAATAAGAACAAACGGGATAGGATACTGTCATTTACGATATGGGGAAAGGGAACATAAGATGTGAAAAATTGTTGTACAATAAGAACAAACGGGATAGGATACTGTCATTTACGATATGGGGAAAGGGAACATAAGATGTGAAAAATTGTTGTACAATAAGAACAAACGGGATAGGATACTGTCATTTACAATACAGGGAAAGGGAACATAAAATGTGAAAAACTGTTGTACAATAAGAACAAACGGGATAGGATGCTGTCACTTACAATATGGGGATAGGGAACATAAGATGTGAAAATCTATTGTAGAATAAGAACAAATGGGATAGGATACTGTCATTTACAATATGGGGATAGGGAACATAAGATGTGAAAATTTGTACAATAAGAACAAACGGGATAGGATACTGTCATTTACGATATGAGGATATGGCACATAAGATGTGAAAAATTGTTGTACAATAAGAACAAACGGGATAGGATACCGTCATTTACGATATGAGGATATGGAACATAAGATGTGAAAAACTGTTGTACAATAAGAACAAACGGGATAGGATACTGTAATTTACGATATGGGGATAGGGAACATAAGATGTGAAAAACTGTTGTACAATAAGAACAAACGGGATAAGATACTGTCATTTACGATATGGGGATATGGAACACAAGATGTGAAAAATTGTTGTACAATAAGAATAAATGGGATAGGATGCTGCCACGATATGGGGATAGGGAACATAAGATGTGAAAAACTGCTGTACAATAACAACAAACGGGATAGAATACTGTCATTTACAATATGGGGAAAGGGAACATAAGATGTGAAAAATTGTTGTACAATAAGAACAAACGGGATAGGATACTGTCATTTACGATATGAGGATATGGAACATAAGATGTGAAAAACTGTTGTACAATAAGAAAAAATGGGATAGGATACTGTCATTTACGATATGGGGACAGGGAACATAGATGTGAAAAACTGCTGTACAATAACAACAAACGGGATAGGATACCGTCATTGACGATATGGGGATAGGGAACATAAGATGTGAAAAATTGTTGTACAATAAGAACAAACGGGATAGGATACTGTCATTTACGATATGAGGATATGGAACATAAGATGTGAAAAACTGTTGTACAATAAGAAAAAATGGGATAGGATACTGTCATTTACGATATGGGGACAGGGAACATAGATGTGAAAAACTGCTGTACAATAAGAACAAACGGGATAGGATACTGTCATTTACGATATGGGGAAAGGGAACATAAGATGTGAAAAACTGTTATACAATAAAAACAAATGGGATAGGATACTGTCATTTACGATATGGGGATATGGAACATAAGATGTGAAAAACTGTTGTACAATAAGAACAAACGGGATAGGATACTGTCATTTACGGTATGAGGATATGGAACATAAGATGTGAAAAACTGTTGTACAATAAGAACAAACGGGATATGATACTGTCATTTACGATACAGGGATATGGAACATAAGATGTGAAAAACTGTTGTACAATAAGAACAAACGTGATAGGATACTGTCATTTACGATATGGGGATAGGGAACATAAGATGTGAAAAACTGTTGTACAGTAAGAACAAATGGGATAGGATACTGTCATTTACAATATGGGGACAGGGAACATAAGATGTGAAAAACTGTTGTACAATAAGAACAAATGGGATAGGATACTGTCATTTACGATATGGGGCCAGGGAACATAAGATGTGAAAAACTGTTGTACAATAAGAACAAACGGGATAGGATACTGTCATTTACGATATGGGGAAAGGGAACATAAGATGTGAAAAATTGTTGTACAATAAGAACAAACGGGATAGGAGACTGTCATTTACGATATGGGGGTAGGGAACATAAGATGTGAAAAACTGTTGTACAATAAGAACAAATGGGATAGGATACTGTCATTTACGATATGGGGAAAGGGAACATAAGATGTGAAAAACTGTTGTACAATAAGAATGAACGGGATAGGATATTGTCATTTACGATATGGGGAAAGGGAACATAAGATGTGAAAAACTGTTGTACAATACGAACAAACGGGATAGGATACTGTCATTTATGATATGGGGACAGGGAACATAAGATGTGAAAAACTGTTGTATAATAAGAGCAAATGGGCTAGGATACTGTCATTTATGATATGAGGATATGGAATATAAGATGTGAAAAACTGTTGTACAATAAGAACAAATGGGATAGGATACTGTCATTTACGATATGGGGATTGGGAACATAAGATGTGAAAAACTGTTGTACAATAAGAACAAACGGGATAGGATACTGTCATTTACTTTATGAGGATATGGAACATAAGATGTGAAACACTGTTGTACAATAAGAACAAACGGGATAGGATGCTGTCACTTACAATATGGGGATAGGGAACATAAGATGTGAAAATCTATTGTAGAATAAGAACAAATGAGATAGGATACTGTCATTTACAATATGGGGATAGGGAACATAAGATGTGAAAATTTGTACAATAAGAACAAACGGGATAGGATACTGTCATTTACGATATGAGGCTATGGAACATAAGATGTGAAAAACTGTTGTACAATAAAAACAAATGGGATAGGATACTGTCATTTACGATATGGGGAAAGGGAACATAAGATGTGAAAAACTGTTGTACAATAAGAAAAAATGGGATAGGATACTGTCATTTACGATATGGGGACAGGGAACATAGATGTGAAAAACTGCTGTACAATAACAACAAACGGGATAGGCTACTGTCATTTACGATATGGGGAAAGGGAACATAAGATGTGAAAAACTGTTATACAATAAAAACAAATGGGATAGGATACTGTCATTTACGATATGGGGATATGGAACATAAGATGTGAAAAACTGTTGTATAATAAGAACAAACGGGATAGGATACTGTCATTTATGATATGAGGATATGGAACATAAGATGTGAAAAACTGTTGTACAATAAGAACAAACGGGATAGGATACTGTCATTTACGATACAGGGATAGGGAACATAAGATGTGAAAAACTGTTGTACAATAAGAACAAACGGGATAGGATACTGTCATTTACGATATGGGGATAGGGAACATAAGATGTGAAAAACTGTTGTACAATAAGAACAAATGGGATAGGATACTGTCATTTACAATATGGGGACAGGGAACATAAGATGTGAAAAACTGTTGTACAATAAGAACAAATGGGATAGGATACTGTCATTTACGATATGAGGCCAGGGAACATAAGATGTGAAAAACTGTTGTACAATAAGAACAAACGGGATAGGATACTGTCATTTACGATATGGGGAAAGGGAACATAAGATGTGAAAAATTGTTGTACAATAAGAACAAACGGGATAGGATACTGTCATTTACGATATGGGGAAAGGGAACATAAGATGTGAAAAATTGTTGTACAATAAGAACAAACGGGATAGGATACTGTCATTTACAATACAGGGAAAGGGAACATAAAATGTGAAAAACTGTTGTACAATAAGAACAAACGGGATAGGATGCTGTCACTTACAATATGGGGATAGGGAACATAAGATGTGAAAATCTATTGTAGAATAAGAACAAATGGGATAGGATACTGTCATTTACAATATGGGGATAGGGAACATAAGATGTGAAAATTTGTACAATAAGAACAAACGGGATAGGATACTGTCATTTACGATATGAGGATATGGCACATAAGATGTGAAAAACTGTTGTACAATAAGAACAAACGGGATAGGATACCGTCATTTACGATATGAGGATATGGAACATAAGATGTGAAAAACTGTTGTACAATAAGAACAAACGGGATAGGATACTGTAATTTACGATCTGGGGATATGGAACACAAGATGTGAAAAATTGTTGTACAATAAGAATAAATGGGATAGGATGCTGCCACGATATGGGGATAGGGAACATAAGATGTGAAAAATCGTTGTACAATAAGAACAAACGGGATAGGATACAGTCATTTACGATATGGGGACAGGGAACATAAGATGTGAAAAACTGTTGTACAATAAGAACAAATGGGATAAGATACTGTCATTTACGATATGGGGATAGGGAACATAAGATGTGAAAAACTGTTGTACAATAAGAACAAACGGGATAGGATACTGTCATTTACAATATAGGGAAAGGGAACATAAGATGTGAAAAACTGTTGTACAATAAGAACAAAAGGGATAGAATACTGTCATTTACAATATGGGGAAAGGGAACATAAGATGTGAAAAACTGTTGTACAATAAGAACAGACGGGATAGGATACTGTCATTTACAATATGGGGAAAGGGAACATAAGATTTGAAAAACTGTTGTACAATAAGAACAAACGGGATAGGATACTGTCATTTATGATATGGGGAAAAGGAACATAAGATGTGAAAAACTGTTGTACAATAAGAACAAACGGGATAGGATACTGTCTTTTACGATATGGGGACAGGGAACATAAGATGTGAAAAACTGTTTTACAACAAGAACAAACGAGATAGGATACTGTCAGTTACAATATGTGGAAAGGGAACATAAGATGTGAAAATCTATTGTAGAATAAGAACAAATGGGATAGGATACTGTCATTTATAATATGGGGAAAGGGAACATAAGATGTGAAAATTTGTACAATGAGAACAAACGGGATAGGATACTGTCATTTACGATATGAGGATATGGAACATAAGATGTGAAAAACTGTTGTACAATAAGAAAAAAACGGGATAGGATACTGTCATTTACAGTATGGGGAAAGGGAACATAAGATGTAAAAAATTGTTGTACAATAAGAACAAACGGGATAGGTTACTGTCATTTACGATATGGGGAAAGGGAACATAAGATGTGAAAAATTGTACAATAAGAACAAATGGGATAGGATACTGTCATTTACAATATGAGGATATGGAACATAAGATGTGAAAAACTGTTGTACAATAAGAACAAACGGGATAGGATACTGTCATTTACAATATGGGGAAAGGGAACATAAGATGTGAAAAACTGTTGTACAATAAGAACAAACGGGATAGGATACTGTCATTTACAATATGGGGATAGGAAACATAAGACGTGAAAAACTGTTGTACAATAAGAACAAACGGGATAGGATACTGTCATTTACGATATGAGGATATGGAGCATAAGATGTGAAAAACTGTTGTACAATAAGAACAAACGGGATAGGATACTGTCATTTACGATACGGGGATAGGGAACATAAGATGTGAAAAACTGTTGTACAATAAGAACAAATGGGATAGGATACTGTCATTTACGATATGGGGATATGGAACATAAGATGTGAAAAACTGTTGTACAATAAGAACAAACGGGATAGGCTACTGTCATTTACGATATGGGGATATGGAACACAAGCTGTGAAAAATTGTTGTACAATAAGAATAAATGGGATAGGATGCTGTCACGATATGGGGCTAGGGAACATAAGATGTGAAAAATCGTTGTACAATAAGAACAAACGGGATAGGATACAGTCATTTACGATATGGGGACAGGGAACATAAGATGTGAAAACTGTTGTACAATAAGAACAAATGGGATAGGATACTGTCATTTACGATATGGGGATAGGGAACATAAGATGTGAAAAACTGTTGTACAATAAGAACAAACGGGATAGGATACTGTCATTTACGATATGGGGATATGGAACATAAAATGTGAAAAATTGTTGTACAATAAGAATAAACAGGATAGGATGCTGTCACGATATGGGGATAGGGAACATAAGATGTGCGAAACTGTTGTACAATAAGAACAAACGGGATAGGATACTGTCATTTATGATATGGGGACAGGGAACATAAGATGTGAAAAATTGTTGTACAATAAGAACAAACGGGATAGGATACTGTCATTTACGATATGGCGATATGGAACATCAGATGTGAAAAATTGTTGTACAATAAGATGACAGGGACTGAAAAAATAATAAATAAAATGAATAAACAGTTATGGCAAAAGGGATGGAGATAACAGAACAGAACATAAGAATAAACTTTTCTTTTCTGGTGAACTTAAAGTTTAAATGTTATAGTTTATATTCACATTTTTTCTACTATAGTTGGTTTGCACTGAAAATGTGTAAAACTGTGCATTAATAATTTTGGTAGGCAATGTGGGATTTTTTTTACAGCCACTCGATCTACCATTAACTTCGGCAGATGGGGCCTCAGTTTAATATCCCATCTCAAGGGCAACACACTTTGGAATGCAGCATCCTTTTACAGTTCACTGCATTACCAGTACTGGAAAAATAATTCAAGCACCTAGTGTGAGAATAGAACAGTGGTCTTCTGATCTTCCAGAATCAAAGGGGTGTGCTACCTGTACAGCCACTGACATGAAGTTAGGCCTAGGCACCTCACAAAATCTTAACAACCAGAAGGTTTCTGACATGTCATTAAGATACATACCTTGTTATATATGAACTGTTGGGAAGAACACTCACATGTTCCTAAACTATGCATTGGGCTGCAACTGAATAGCTAGAAAGACTTTCACTGTTTCTAAGTCATGCACCTTCATACACCTTAGCAGCTCCAAGTACTTCAAATTATACAACTTGTTAAACCTGGATGGCTAGAATGGAGCTCATTGGTCCTCTACAACAGAACAATTTGAAGGATTCTTACTCGTTCATACGAACATGTTCATCTGACTGAAAAGAAAAAAACAATTTTATGGGTGTTAACTGGATTCCAAGCTTAAAGCTCAAATAGTGACCTCTCAGGTGGTGTCTTTTGTACTCTGCTGACCACTATGTAACACAGAACATAAGGCTGTATTGAGCACTCAAATTTCGTACACACAGGAAGAACTGTAATGTGTGCTGCTGCCTCATCACAGGGGAATAATCACTCTTATTTCAAATTTACGCAGCTTCATACTTCACATATCGGTCTGGATCCGATCCATCGGATCAGATTTGGCCGTTATTAAGCTTGTGGCAACCAAAAAGCTCTTGGACACCTCCCCTTACCCACAGTGCACTTCTCCCTGTTACCGCAGATCTTGTTTGCTATGATTATCCCCAGAAAGAAAGGTAAGAAAATTTATATGTGAAGATTGTAAGAAGGCCACTTCTGGAGTATGGAAAAAATAAAGGTTGCATAAATTATGCTTCCCGTCCTACCAGAAACCAAACGGAGGGGGCTTGGAGGGAGGGAATGTGAGAAGAGATGAAAAATCGACAATACAGATGGAACGGTACAGTGAGTACATAGCTTCTTTATCTGACATTGTCAATTTTTCATCTCGTCCTCACATATGGGACCAAGTCCCCAGCTACCTTTACCCTGGGCAGACTCAAGGGAGGATGTTTCTCAGAACCATCGAAGCAAAGCAGGCTATTCCCCTGGAGACCAAATCCAACTTGTAATGAGTGATAAAGGTATGATGATTAGCCCGTGTGGCTGCACTGATTTCATCCATGGAGGCATTAGACTGAAAAACTGCAGAAGTGGCCATGGTTCTGGCTGAGTAATATAAACAGGTTTGGAGAGATCTACACCTTTTGTGGTGTAGATGAAAGAAATGCAATCAGACAGCTATTTTGCTAAGGTAACTTTGGATACTGGTAGGCCCCTCCTAGGCCCTGCAAAGGAGATAAACAACTGGCTTGCTCTGCAAAGATCTTTAGTCCTATGCAAACAGAAATGTAATTGCCTATGGACATCTAAGAAGTGTAGGACATATTCACCTTTGCGGCTGAAGTTAGGAAAGAGAACAGGCAAATGTTTGGTCTGACTGACAACAACTTTAGGCAGAAAGGAGAGGATGGCATGCAAGGAAACTCTATCTGTATGAAAAATCAGATACAGAAATTGGGAAGATATGGTCTGAATTTCTGATATACATCTTGCAGATGTAATGGCCACTAGGGAGACTGTTTTCTAAGATAAGAGTTTTATATCGCAAGTCACTGCAGGTTAAAATGGGGCCTGAACAATAAGATGTAGTACCAAGTTTAGGTCCCATGGAGGAGAGAGATCTTCGTGAGGTGGCCTTAACAATAGGGTCCCCTTTAAGAAGGCTTTGCAAAGTTTGTGGGAAATCAGAGACAAGTTATCTTTCCCATTGTGAAAATCCGAGATAGTTGCTAACTGTACTTTAATTGTAGAGGCAGCTGCCCCATTATCAAAGAGGTGAGCCAAAAATTCTAGAATGGAGTAGATAGGTGCTGTGAATGGATCTAGATCTACATTATGTTGTTGAGCCCAGATTATAAACCTCATCCATTTACTCCTATAATGCTTTTGAGTGGATGGCTTATGGGAGGACATCAAAATACAATAGACTGGAGAGGAGAGCATTGGTGGTCTCGCTAACAATGGAACTGGAGGAACCATGCTGTCAGTTTGAGGTTGGGATGAATCATTCCTGTTGGATGTGACAGAAGGTCCGGAATGGGTTCCAGAATCCAGTGTTCCTTCTGTAAATGAGGCCAGAAGAAGGGAAACCAGATTTGTTGAGGCCAAAACGGGGCAATGAGGATTACTGTTCTCTTCAACATGTTTGCTTTCTGAAAGAATTTGGGAATCAAGAAGTTGGGGGGAAAGGCGTACAGAAGACTGGGAGGTCAATCTTGTAAGACAGCATCCCTTGGGAGTTCCCCTGGTGGAGGGATTAGGGCAAAGAAGCTGCTGCATTTGTTGTTTAGAGGGAATGCAAAGAGGTCTCAGCAAGGCTAGCCTCATCTGCGGAAAATGTCTTCCACTACTGTCTGGTTGAGGGACCACTCATGAGGCATGAGAATGGCTCTCCTCAACTTGTCCATTTTCACACTGGACTTTCCCAGAATGTGGTTTGCTACAAGAAAGCGAATGGATGTGATCGCCCACTGCCACACACTGAGCGCTTCTCGACACAGAGGATATGATCTGGTTCCTCCTTGCTTGGTTATATACCAGACCACAGACATGTTGTCTGACTGAATAGCAAAAGTTCCCAGAAGAAGAGCAGTCTGAAATGCATGCAACATTACAAGCACTAACCTCATCTTTAGGATATTTATGTGCAAATTGGTGCCTTGGACCACCTTTCTCAGATAATGCCCCCCCATCGTGGCTTGTGGCTGAAGGGGGACAAAGGGTCAAACTTACGTCAACTGTGCTGAATGAATCCACCATGAGAGAGTTCTTTGGCATGTGTCCATTATGAAAATTTGGCAAGACATTGGTTGGTAGATAACTGACCATTTGGCAGCTAGAAGCCATTGTAGTATTCAGATGTGAAATCTGGCCAAGGGAACTAAAACTATAGATACAGCCATTGATCCTAAAGCCTGTAAAACATGACAGGTGGCTACCTTCTTGTTACAGAAAAATCTGTGTATTTGGCGCCTGATTGTGAAACTTCCACCCTTCAGAGTGTTCACAATCATCTGAGTTGTGTCCAGCAATGCTCCTATGAACTCCAGTGTTTGAGAAGGGGTCCAGGTGCGATTTTGGTAATTTTTTTTATACCTAGTTCTGTACAGATATGAAGAACAGAGTCTTTTGCATGCATAAGTAGATGCCTGGTTAGGGCGGATATGAGACAGTCATCTAAGTAGGAAAACACCTGCAATCCTTGTCAACTCAGGTGAGCCGCAACTACTGTCATTCATTTGGTGAACACTCTGGGGGCAGTAGTGAGACCAAAGGGCAGCGCTCTGAATGGGTAATGACTGGCTCCCAGTCAGAAGCCTAGGTGCCTTCTGGATCGTCTGTCCATTTTTATATAGCAGTACGCATCCTGAAGATCTATGGAGCACATCTAATCATTGTGTTCCAAGAAAGGAAGTATGGACTGAACTGTGACCATTTGGAACTTGCAGAGTTGAACTGAGTTGTTTAATCTGCTGAGATCCAGAATCTGTCTCCAGTCCCGTTTTATTTACAACTAAAAAGAACCTTGAGTAAGTTCCGAATCCTCTCTGGTCTCGGGGGACATCTTGGATGATTCTTTTTTCCAGCAGTTTTTGAATTTGAATGACTGCTTGATCCCTTAGACTGGGTGGAACATCTGGGATTATTTTGCTGGGGGGGGGTGGGGGTTGGTGAGAGAAGGAGAGAAGGGGATTTGGTAACCTCTGGATATTATCCTCTGCACCCACATGTCGGTGGTTATTTTTTGCCAGGCTCTCTAGTGCAGGGATAGTCGACCCCTGATTGCCTCCAGAGGTAGGCAATCGGGTCTCATTTCAGGAGTGCTGAGAGGGTTTTCAAAGAAAGATTCTCAGGACCCTTGATTCTGCGGGCCTTCTCTGCTGCGAGGGCCGTCTCTTCCAGAATTGTTCCCACCTCTACCTTCTGGGGGAAAACCCTTCACGTGTCCTGGTAAGACCCTTGAAATTTCCTGAACCACATTTTATTGCCAATTCTCTGACCCTTAGGGTAAGATCTCTGAGAGGCAGAAAAACGTATGCCCACAGCAGAAAGGGTCTTACCTTCTTTTTCATACCTGGATAACATATCTTTGACCGTGGGACCAAAAAGGGATATGCCGTCAAATGGAGTGTTGACAAATGAAGACTTAAAAGGCTCAGCAAAATCGCATAAGTGCATCCAGGCATGACACCTCATAGACATGTTGGAACCCACAGCTCTACTTGTTCCTTCGGTTGCACGCGTGATGAGCCACATGAAAGAGTTTGTTACAGAGTGTAGGGTCACCAATTGAGAAGCCACCTTTTCTCATGCTCCCTCAGCTACTGCTTCTTCAAGAGTATCTTATAGTTCCTTGATTAGATCCCTTTGCAACCTGGTGAAATGGGAAAGGTATTTCAGCGATCATAAGGCAAAAGTCGTTGAAGAAAAAACTCGCTTCCTGCATTTATCCATCATTCTGGAATCCTTATTAGGAGGATGAATAGTGAAACTCTCCTCTGATAGTTCCTTATTGGTCGCTGCCGCCACGAGCATGGCTTCTACTGCAACCCCTTTTTTCCACAAAGTCTTGTCAGCTGGAGCAGTAATTATTTTGTTTGGTCTCCAGGGAGTAGGTTTGATGGAATCTGGCCACTCCCACACCCACCGAGAGATCAATATTATGAGCTCATCAGTGGGCAGAGTGACCCAAGAGGTAGATGGTCAGGAACCAAAGGCTGCCAGGTACATCGACTCCTCATGTGAAGGATTATTGGACTGCCAGCTACTTTTCTGTTTTAAAATCTCTAGGATGTCCCCAAAGGAAACATCCTCAGGAGGTGATCATGGGGATCCTTCTCACTCATAGAGGTCGATGTCCTCCATGGCAGACTCTTCAGTGGAGTCCAAATGCTTCCTATTGCATGGCCTCTTCCGAGGGACTTCCTCAGTGGGATACTCTGAGGAGGTATCAGAAGAGGGAGGAGTACCGCGATAGGTAATCTAGAAGATGTGCGCAGGGGACATTGATGGGACTGAGGATCCGAGGGGGCAAATGACTTTCTAGATGCGATGACAGCTATAGCCCTCTCCAGAGCTCCAAAAGCTGACCGCTCCTGAGTGGAGAGGGACACCGGCTCCGACAAGCCATGCCTGCAGGATGGGGTCCTCTCCAGCTCAGAAGGCAGCTTGCCTGGGGTAGAAGCCAGAGATGAGCTCACCTGCGTGGAAGGCCCAAGTTGTATCAACTGCTCCAAAGGTCTAGGAGTCGAGCTCACCCGTGGCCCGCAAGGCACGCTATGGGTCAGGGAGCTCTCTGGCTCTGAAAGGACTGAAGAGCTCTAAGGAAAACTCTGATCCAAGAAATGGGACATCTTCAGATGCCAGCTGAAACACACCAGGCATATCGGATCCAATGACTCCAAAGCTTCCCCTGAAGTCAGAGGAGGAGTTAGCGGGGAGTGGATGGCTTGGGTAAATCTTGGATCTTTTGGGTCGAGGCAGAGGGGGACTTAGTGATGCCCCATGCCCATAAATTTTTCTGTACCATTTGTTCCACGTCTTTTTCTGTAAGACTTCCGGCTGAATGGGAAGTGGACACTGAAGGAGATTTACGCCTGCTCAAAAAGGGAGACTGTACCCTCGAAAGCACAGGGTCTACAGTCAGGGAGTACCAAGTCCTTGGAAGAGTCACAATTGGTTTAAAGAGACTGGTGGTCAGATCTGACTTCAACAGATCTGACAGTACAGTTGTGTACACTTAACATAAATGTAGATGTTCGAGTGCATTCACTGTTGCAGTCATCACACTTGGGTTATCCTGCCAGGGGTAGCCCTCATTCAGCCCAAAAACCAGAGGCTTAGTATTACTACGTCAGTTTCTGTCACTTCAAGACTGATGGCAAGTCGTCAGACAGGGGGTATTGCTAAGGGCCTGTGTTGAGGCAACTCTAGAAATTCTCTGAGTCTCTTTTTGGACTGAGGATAGTCTTGGCATTCCCATTGGAAATGCTCTCGTAAGGTATGCAAGGTTTCACCATAAATGTAGATGTTCAAGTGTATTCACTGTTGCAATCATCACACTTGGGTTATCTGCCTGCAGGAAGCCCTCAGTCAGCCCGAATACCAGAGACTTAGTATTTCTGCATCAGATGCTGTCGCTCCAGGACTGACGTCAGGTCGTCAGGGATATAAAAACAGGCAGCCGACGCAATTACATCAGTTTTTCTTGCCACAAATGTCAGGAGCCCCCCAAATAGGGAGTTAGGTTATGGTGGGGAACACACCACCAGTAAAAAGTAAATACCAATACCCCAGAACAGGTTAGTAATAGTCATAGATAGAGAGAGAGATAAGGGGGAGGGAAACCAGGACTGCAAAAGTGAATACAATCGAACATCTACATTTATGGTAAATATACACAACTGTACTATGTTCTTCATGTTTCACTGTTGCAGTCATCACACTTGGGTGGATTCCCAAAGCTGAAGAAGGATGGAGGCAGTCAAGAAGGTTTAGGGTTGGCTAGTATGCCTTGCAGGACTGCTGTAGCAAATCCTGCCCTGGATTTGGAAAAGATAGGTAGGTGATAATGCTTGGTGAAAGTGTTTACAGAACTCCAGGTAGCAGCTTCTAGGATATCCCTGGTAGGGATTCCCCTGAGAGATGCTGTAGAGGTAGATGTTGCCCTAGTGGAATGTGTTCTGACACCCTAAAGGGTTGGTTTCCCATGGTACTTGTAGCAGAAATGGATGCAGTGTGCTATCCATTTGGAAATGGTTTGTTTTGATATGGCCTTGCCCTCTGCCCTTGTTGCAAACCTGACTAGTAACTGGTCAGATTTTCTGAAGGGCTTAGTCCTATCAAGGTAGAATCTGAGCTGTATGTGCACATCCAAGGAGTTCAGGATCCTGTCCCCCTTTATTTTGAGGATTAGGGAAAAAAGTTAGCAAATGTATGGATTGGTTGAGAGCCACACTGGACACCACTTTGGGCATAAAGGAAGGGTTAGTCCTGAGGGAAACCTTGTCAGCAGGGAAAATAATGAAGGGTTCCACAGTCATGAGTGCTTGTAGCTCAGACACTCTTCTAGCTGAAGTGATGGCTAGAAGCAAGGCTGTTTTCCAAGAGAGGAATTTTAACTCTGCTGATGCAGCAGGTTCAAAGGGGGGAAGCGTGAGCTTTTCCAGTACAAACTTAGGTCCCAAGCAGGAGTGGGTGCTCTCCTTGGTGGCCTTAAATTGCTTTACCTCTCAGGAACTGTTTGATAAGAGCATGTGAGAAGAGAGGTGGCTCAGTGTTGTAATGAGCAGAAATGGCTGAGGCATGTATCTTAATGGAGGAGAAGGACAAGCCTTTGTGGAGTAGATCTACTAGGTAATCCAGGATAAGAGGCAGAGTGGGCAGAGTTGTGTCCTCTCCTTTAGACTGAGTCCATGAACAGAACCTTTTCCACTTATCAGCATAGGATTTTCTTGTACTGGGTCTTCCGGCTTCAAGAATTATGTCCAGAACCTGTTTGCTAAAGGTTGCTAGGGGAGAATTCAAGGAATAAGCCAGGCTGCAAGATTTAGGGTTTGCAGTTGTGGATGCAGAATCGATCCCTCCTTCTGAGAGAGGAGGGTTGGATTCTGGTGTAGGTGCAAGGGTGGCACCGATGTCAGGCTGCGCAGGAGTGGGTGCCAGTGCTGGCGTGGCCAGTCCGGGGCAATCAGAATTGTCCTTGGTCTGTCCTGTTTTATCTTGAGTAATACTCTTGAAAGGAGGGGCAGAGGGGGAAAGGCATAGACTGAGAGATTTACTCACTGAAAAGATAGGGCCATCCACTTTCCAGGCCCTCCTGTGAGGATTCATGGTGGAGAATTTGCTGAGCTGGTGGTTGTAGGGGGAGGCAAAGAGATCCACCTCTGGGGTCCCCCAATTCTGAATCAGAAGGTTGAAGGTGCAGTGCTCCAATTGCCACTCATGTGGGTCTAGCAGATCTGCTTAAGTCGTCTGCCAGTAAGTTTTGTTTGCCTGGCAGGACTTGACCTTGCAGATGGACTTGAATGTCCAAGGCCGTGTTCCACAGGGCCATGGCTAGCCTGCAGAGTGGGTAGGAATGGGTTCCCCCTGCTTGTTGATGTACCACATAACTGTGGTGTTGTCTGTTTCTATTAGCAGTTGGCTTGGAAAGATTAGGGATCTGAAAGCTGTCAGGGCATTCTGTACAGCTAGCATCTCTTTTTGGTTGATGTGCAGAGGAATTTGACTTGGGTTCCAGTGGCCCTGAATACATTTGCCGTCCATGTGTGCCCCCCAGGCATATTCTGATGCATCTGTGGTTAGGGTCTGGGTGGCTTGGGGTTGAGTAAATGGCAGTCCCTTGTTGTGGTTGCATGCTTCTGCCCACCAGAGGAACTCTGTCCTTAGACAGGGTATGAGAGGAATGACTGTTTCCAGGTCCTGAGAATGTTGGCACCAAAGACGTTTTAAGTACCATTGGAGTTTCCTCATATGCAGTCTTGCATATGGAATTAGCAGTATACACGAGGCCATGAACTCTAGGGTTGCAGTATTTTTCTTGCAGATAGCTTGGTTCTGGTGGCCATTTGTTTGACGTAGTCTGTCAGACAGACTTGATTTTCTAAGGTGAGGTACGCCATCTGGAAAGTTGTGTCCAAGCTTGCTCCCAGGAATACAATCTTTTGACTGGGTGCCAGTTTTGATTTCTTTTCGTTGATGGTGTACCCCAAGGAGGTGAGAAGGTTTTTCACAAATGTCAGGTGCTGCAGCAACAATTCCTGACTGTTCGCCTGAATCAGGCAGTCGTCCAAGTATGGGTAAATTTAGATATTTCTCTGCCTGCAGTATGCAATGGCTGGAGCCAAGCATTTTGTGAATACTCTGGGTGCAGCAGATAAGCCAAAGGGAAGTGCAGAGAATGGATAATGCATAGACCCTGTCCTGAAATGTAGATACTTCCTGCATGATTCCCTTATGGGGATATGCAGACAGGCTTCCTTTAAGTCTAGGGTGACTAACCAGGCATCCTTGGCTAGCACAGGAAGAAGCTGTTGCAGGGTACGCATTTTGAATTTTGGTACCACCAGAAAGGTGTTGAGAATGGAAAGATCCAGGATTGGGTGCCAAGAGCCCTCTTTCCTGGGTACCAGGAAGAATCTGGAGTAGAATCATTGACCCCTCTGTTCTACTGGTACCAGCTGAATAGCTCTGACATTGAGTAGGGAAACTACTTGGTTTTGAGCCTCTGTCCACTGGTTTGGAGGAAGGTTTGGAAACTCGCTTGTGGTTGGCAGTGAATGGAAGTAAAATTTGTACCCCTGGGATACAATGTTGAGGACCCACCGGTCCTGAGTAATGGACATCCAGTTTTTTGCATGAAGGGCAAGTTTTCCTCCTAGGGGCACAATTAATTGGGCAGGGCTGGGGAAGTGGAGTAAAGAAGTCATTGGGGAATTTTTTCCATAAGGAGGTGGCTTACCACTCCCTGCTTTAAGGGTGGAGGCAGTCGCCTTCTTAGATCTCTGCATACCCTGAGACTGTAGTCTGGGTGGTCTGTTTCCCCTTGGTCTGGATTGAGAAGCCTGGAGGGGGCTGGAAAGGACCAGTGTTTGGAAGGGCAATGCCTACTGAATCTAGGGGGTTGCACTTGTAAGAATTTTTTAACAGTCTGCATAGACTTAGCTTTTCCTTCCATCTATTTAGGAACCTCTTCTGCTTTGGTGCCAGACAAACAGTCCTTATTCAAAGGAGCGTCTAGTAACTTTGATTTGACATGGTCTGCTCCTTCAGCCAAGCATGTCTTCTCAGTACAGAGCCAGTGACAGCTGCCCGGCAAGATGCTTCTATGGCGTCAAAGCCACACTGCAAAGTATGCTTGCTGACTTGGCTTGCAAAGTGCATAAGCTCCTGCAATTCTTTACTTTCTGCACAGTCTGAAAATGTTGCCACTTTTTGTTTAATAAGCTCCATAATATGTTGTTGGTACTTCAGCATGTGAAACTGACAATTCAATGCCCTAATAGCAAGAGTTGCAGAGGTATATACCTTCTTACCCCCATTTGTCCAAAGCTCTGGAATCCCTGTCCGAAGGGGTGGGATATTCTTGGCTGTAGTAGCCTTGATACCTTTAGGCCCCTGGGAAATGATCTCTGGGTCAGCAGTAAGATTCTTGAAAAGAAATGTGTGAGTGTCAGGTACTTTGTAGTACCTGTCTGGTTTCCTAGGGGCAGGAGGTAAGTGTCAGGAGTAAGACTGGATTCCATAAAAACATCATCCACAACATCCAGGACAGGGGCTATTGCTAAGGGCCTGTGTTGAGGCAACTCTAGAAATTTTCTGAGTCTCTTTTTGGACTAAGGATAGTCTTGGCATTCCCAGTGGAAATGCTCTCGTAAGGTATGCAAGGTTTCACCAAAAGAAAAGCAACTGGAGGGGAGGCAGAGGGAATGGATTCCTTTGCATCTGAATCCTCATAAGCAGATAAGGGCAAGTCTTCATAATCAGAAATTTCAGAGTCATCGGACTCTTGGTCTGTAGAAGCTGACTGGAACTGGACTCTGTCTCTTAGCAGGGGAGGATGACTTCCCCTAATCAGTGTAATAAGGTCTTTAGCCATTCTAAGCATTTGTTTTGTGGCATGGGAGCAGGTGCATGTGCTTTGGTCGTCGATTTTCTAGGCGTAGTGTGAACTCTGGGCCTAACAAACTCGGTAGTTTTGGTTAAAAAAGAAGTCGTCGGTTTGAGTCGAACATTGGTTGGGCAAATAACTGCCTCAGAAGCCGGTGCCTGCTCAGCGGCTATGGACCCATCCAAGGTAAAGACATCCGCAGGTTCCACAGTTGACGAAGAGTCTCGCGGCATACCGGACTCTGAATGGGTCTCAGTAGAGGCCTGCCAATCCAATGAAGCGGGCAACAAAGGCTGCGAAAGCGCCTCACCGAGTACCGGTGGACTGGCGACTAGCTTAAAGGAAGCGTCGTCAGCAGTTTTGGACCTATGCGGTCTGTCTCTGGTCTTTATCTTTACGTTTTTCAGAATATCGGTAGTCGGATGGCTTACCAAAGCCATTTCAGAACACGGAGATTGAGCGCGAAAGAATTTAGCGACAAAGAGAGCTCAACGATGAATGGTTCGGGCAAAAAAACGACAGCGAGGGACGTAGTTGTCTGGGCCTAAACAGGTGACACAGTAAGAATGAAAATCTCTGTGAGGTATTTGCTTTCCTCAGGCAAAACAATTGTTAACTTTGTCTGACATCGGTTAGAGCAAGAAAAAAGGATCCCCAACAGGGTACTTAGTTTTAGAAGACTCCAGGATTATTAAATTCGTAAACGAAAACTCAGGTAGTGGCCGACCGGCACTTGCGAACTGCTTCTGCTTCGGGCTCCTCGGCAAGAAAGACTGATGTAATGGCATTGGCTGCCTGTTTTTATACGTTTGACGACTTGACATCAGTCCTGGAGCAACCGCATCTGATGCAGAAATACTACATCTCTGGTATTTGGGCCGAATGAGGGCTACCCGCAGGCAGATAACCCAAGTATGATGACTGCAACAGTGAAACACAAAGAACATCAGGCAGCAGACGCCATTACATCAGCTTTTCTTGCCACAAATGTCAGGAGCCCCCATATAGGGAGCTAAGTTATGGTGGAAAAACACCACCAGTAAAAAGTAAATACCAACAGCCCTGTAAGGAGTGAAGAAGAGAGAGAGACAAGGGGGCTGGAGGGTGGGAAACCAGGATTGCAACAGTGAATACACTTGAACATCTACATTTATGGTAAGTGTACACAACTGTACTATGTTCTTCGTGTTCCACTGTTGCAGACATCACACTTTGGTTGATTCCCAAAGCTGAAGAATGGGTGGAGGCAGTCAAGAAGAGTTGGGGCTGGCTAGTATGCCCTGCAGGACTGCTGTTGCAAAGCCCGCCCTGGATTTGGGAAAGATAGGCAGGTGGTAATGCTTGGTGAAGGTATAAACAGAACTCTAAGTAGCAGGTTCCAGAACGTCCCTGGTAGCGACTCCTCTGAGAAAGGCTAGAGAGGTTGAAATCGCCCTAGTGGAATGTGTTCTGACCCCATGAGAGGGTGGTTTCCCATGGTGTTTGTAACAGAAATGGATACAGTGTGCAGTCCATTTGGAGATGGTTGTTTTGATATGGCCTTGACCTCTGCCCCTGGTGCAAAGCACTAGTAACTGGTCAGATTTCCTAAAGGGCTTAGTCCTATCAAGGTAGAATCTGAGCTGTCTTTGCACATCTAAGGAGTGCAGGATTCTTTCCCCCTTATTTTAAGTATTAAGGAAAACGGTGGGCAAATGGATAGAATGGTTGAGAGCCACACTGGACACCACTTTAGGCATGAAAGTTGGGTTGGTCCTGAGGGAGACCCTGTCAGCATGAAAAATAATGAAGGGTTCCACAGCCATAAGTGCTTGTAGCTCAGACACTCCTGTAGCTGAAGTGATGTCCAGAAGCAAGTCTGTTTTCCAAGAGAGAAATTTCAACTCTGCTGATGCTGCAGGCTCAAAGGGGGGGGGGGGTAGGGTGAGCTTTTCCAACACAAAGTTAAGGTCCCAAGCAGGAGCGGGGGCTCTTCTTGGTGGTCTTAAGTTGTCAGCCCCACTCAGGAACTGCTTGATGAGAGGGTGAGAGAAGAGAGGTGGCTCTGTGCTGTAACGAGCAGAGATGGTAGAAGCATGGATCTTAATGGAAGAGAACGACAGGCCTCTGTGGAGTAGGCCTACTAGGTAATCCAGGATAAGAGGTAAGGAGAGCTGTGCTGTATCCGCTCCTGTAGTGTGAATCCAGGAACAATACCTTTTCCACTTGTCAGCATAGGATTTCCTTGTACTTGGTCATCTGGCTTCACGTATGACATCCAGTACTTGCTTGCTTAGGCTGGCTACTGGAGGAGAATTCAATGAATAAGCCAGGCTGCAAGGTTCAGAGTTTGCAATTGTGGATGCAAGAACTATCCCTCCTGCTGAATTAGGAGAGTTGGGATCTGGGGTAGGTGCCATGGGGGCACTGGTGACAGACTGCACAGTAGTGGGTACCAGTGTTGGCGTGACCAGTCTGGGGCAATCAGGATTGCTACTGGTCTTTCCTTCCTTATCTTGAGTAATGCTCTTGTAAGAAGAGACAGAGGAGGAAATGCATAGATTGAGAGGTTTGCCCACTGGAAGGATAGGGCATCCACTTTCCAGGCCTCGCTGTGAGGTATCCTGGTGCAGAATTTGCTGAGCTGGTGGTTGTAGGGGGAGGCAAATAGGTCCACCTCCGGGGTACTCCATTTCTGAGTCACAAGACTGAAGGTGTTGTGGTTTAATTGCCACTCGTGTGGGTCTAGGAGATTTCTGCTTAAGTTGTCTCCCAGAGAGTTTTGGTTGCTTGGCAGGAATTGAGCTTGCAGGTGAATATGCATGGCTGAGACCGTGTTCCACAGGGTCATGGCTAGCCTGCATAGTGGGTAAGAGTGGGTTCCCCCCTGCTTGTTGATGTACCACATCACTGTGATGTTGTCGGTTTTGATTAGTAGGGGCCCTGGTGAGAGTAGGGATCTGAAAGCTGTCAGAGCATGCTGAACAGCTAGCACCTCTTTTTGGTTGATGTGCAGATGAATTTGATTTGGGCTCCAGTGGACCTGAATGCACCTGCTGTCCAGATGTGCACCCCAGGCATAGTCTGATGCATCTGTGGTTAGGGTCTGGGCGGCATGTGTTTGTGTAAAGGGAAACTCCTTGTTGTGGTTGCATGCGGCTGCCCACCAAAGAAACTCTTTCCTTAGACAAGTTATTACAGGAATGATAGTTTCCAGGTCCTGAGAATGTTGGCACCAAAGACTTTTTAAATACCACTGAAGTTTCCTCATATGCAGTCTGGCATATGGAATTAGTAGAATGCAGGAGGTATGAACCCTACAGCCTGCAGGAGTTTTGTGGATAGCTGGGTTCTGGTGGCCATTTGACTGAAGTAGCCTGTCAGATGGGCTTGTTTTTCTGGAGTAAGAAATGCCATCTGGGTGTCCAAGCTTGCTCCCAGGAATACGTTTTTTGACTGGGGACTAGTTTGGATTTATTTTCGTTGATAGTATACCCCAGGGAAGTTAGAAGGTCCTTTACAAATGTCAGGTGCTGTAACAGTTCCCTGACTGTCTGCCTGAATCAAGCATTCGTCCAAGTAAGGGTAAATTTGAATATTTCTCTGTCTGCAGTAGGCAATGGCTGGAATCAGGCATTTTGTGAAAACTCTGGGAGCAGTGGGATAAGCCAAAGGGAAGTGCAGAGAACTGATAATGCATAGAACCTGCCCTGAAACGTAGATATTTCCTGCAGGAGTCCCTGAATAGGATGTGCAGATAAGCCTCCTTTAGGTCTAGGGTGGCTAACCAGGCATCTTTGGACATCATAGGGAGAAGCTGCTGTAGGGTGAGCGTTTTGAATTTTGGTACCACCAGGAAGGTGTTTAGAATGGATAGATCTAAGATTGGGCGCCATGTGTCCTCTTTTCTGGGTACCAGGAAAAGTCTGGAATAAAAACCTTGGCCTATCTGCTCTGCAGGAACAGGCTGAATTGCCCTTATGGAGAGCAGGGACTGAACTTGGTTTTGTGCCTCTGCCCGCTGGTTTGGAGGAAGGTCTGGGAACCCTTTTGGGGTTGGCAGTGTGTGGAAATAAAATTTATACCCCTGGGATACTACGTTGAGGACCCATCGATCGTTGGTGATGGAGGCCCAGTTTTTTGCATGGTGGGCAAATGTTCCTCCTAGGGGCATGAGCAATTCGGCAGAGGTGAGTAGTGGAGTTGAGAAGTCATTGTGAATTCTTTCCATAAGAGGGTGGCTTAGCAATCCCTGGTTTAGAAGTAGAGGTACTCCATTGCTTAGATCTCTGCATATCCTGAGACTGTAATCTGGGGGGGGGGGGGTCTATTTCCCCTGGGTTTAGTTTGAGTTGGCCTTGAGGCGGGGCTGGAAAGGACCAATGTTTTGAGGCTGCACTTGCAAAAAATCTTTGACTGTTTGCATAGACTTAGCCTCTTCCATCGTTTTTAAAACCTCTTCTGCTTTGGTGCCAAAAAGACTGTCCTTGTGCAAAGGAGCGTCCAATAATTTTGATATGACATGGACTGGCAAGGTCTGCTCCTTAAGCCAGGCATGCCTTCTAAGTACAGAACCTGTGACTGCTACCCTGCAAGATACTTCTAGGAGTCAAACCCACATTGCAGGGTATGCTTCCTGACTTGGCATGCAGAATGCATAGGCTCCTGTAATTCTTTATTTTCTGCACAGTCAGGGAAGGTAGATAATTTTGCTTAATAAGTTCCATAGTATGTTGCTGGTATTTCAGCATGTGGAACTGACAATTCAATGCTCTAATGGCAAGAGGTGCAGAGGTGTATACTTTTTTACCCCATTTGTCTAACACTCAGGAATCCCTGTCAGAGGGGGTGGGATTCTTAGTTGTAGTTGCTTTTATTCCTTTAGGTCCTTGGAAGATGATTTCTGGGTCAGCAGTAGGATTTTGAAGAGAAATTTGTGAGAGTCAGGGACTCTGTAGTACCTATCTGGTTTCCTTGGAGCAGGGGGTAAAGTATCAGGAGTTAGGATGAATTCCATAAAGACATCATCCACAACATCCAGAACAGGAGGGATAGCTAAGGGTCTGTGCTGTGGTAAATCTAAAAATTCCCTGAGTCTCGTTTTGGACTAAGGATAATCCTGGCATTCCCAATGGAAATGATCTCTCAAAGTATGTAAGGTTTCACCAAAAGAAAGGTCCTCTGGAGGGAAAGCAGAGGGAATGGATTCCTCTGCATCTAAATCCTCATAAGCAGATAAAGGCATGTCTTCATATTCAGAAACCTCAGAGTCATCGAACTCCTGGTTAGATAGATAAAGCTGCTGGGGAAAAGTCTCTTTTTCTTTTAGTAGGGTAAGGTTGGCTTCCCCTAATCAGCATGATCAGGTCTCCTGCTATTTTAAACATCTGAGATTGTGGCAAGGAAGTGTTCATTTGAATTTGGGTCGTCGGTTTTTTAGGCATTGCTCAGACTCTTGGCCTTAGAAACTTAGTAGTTTTAGAAAGAACTGAAGATGCGAAAGAAGTCATCGGTTTAAGTCGAATATTGGTAGTGCGAAGAACTTCCTCAGAAACCGGAGCTTGCACAGCCGCTCCGGACCCATCCAAGGTAGAGACAGCCGCAGGTTCTGTAGTCAAAGAAGAGTCTCACCGCATACCATACTCTGAACGGGTCTCAGTAGCGACCTGCGAATCCACTGAAATGGGCATCAGGGGCTGCAAAAGCTGAGTACCGGTGAACTGGGGACTAGCTTATCGGAAGCGTCGTCAGCAGTTTTGGACCTGTGCGGTCTGTCTCTGTCTTTAGCTTTACGTTTTTTCGGAAGATCGGTATTCGGACGGCTTACCAAAGCCATTTCGCAATACGGAAATTGAGAATGAAAGTATTTAGCTACAATAAGGACCCAAGGACGAATAGTTTGGGTGTTGAACAAGGCACAAAACTGACAGCGAGGTACGTTGTGGTCTGGGCCTAAATAGGTGATGCAGTAAGAATGGAAATCTTGGTGTGGTATTTGCTTTCCACAGGCGAGACAATTGTTAACTTTTTCTGACATCGGTTAGAGCAAGAAAAAAGGATCCCCAATGGGGTACTTAAGGTTTTGAAGACTTCAGCATGATTCAATATCGGAATGAAAACTCAGGTAGCAGCCGACTGGTACTCGTGCAAACTGCTTCGGGCTCCTCAGCAAGAAAGACTGATGTAATGGTGTTGGCTGCCTATTTTTATACCTCTGACAACCTGACATCAATCTTGAAGTGACAGCAACCGACGCAGAAATAGTAAGCCTCTGGTATTCAGGCCGACTGAGGGCTACCCCTGGCAGGATAACCCAAGTGTGATGACTGCAACAGTGAAACACGAAGAACATCTATACCGAAGGTTCTGACCGTGCCACTGTGTCAGTAGAATTAGGAGGTTTTTAGATCTCGGCTCCAAAAGATCTGTAGGAGCCGAGGAAGGCCTTTTTTTCCTCTGTTAGAACTTTTGGAGGAAAAGGAAGAAGCAGGGCTTGAATGAGTTGACTTAGATTTGGATGTAGTCACCGATATAGGGTCACACTACCAGAAATGGCCTCGCCAAATGAAGATGGTATCATGTCCCCCAAAATGAGTTTATTTTTCCTTTCAACCAAGGCCCCATGGACTGGCAAATAGCAGTCTTCCTGCAGATGAAGGGGCCCCAGACAGTATACGCACAGGGAGTGCGAGTCACTGAAGTCATTTTGTGACCGCACTTTGTTCATTTCTTAAAGCCTGCTGGCTTACCCTGCTTCTCAGTCATGAAGAAGAAAGGGAAGGTTGAGAACACACACACACACACACACACACACACACACACACACACACACACACACACACACACACACACACAAAATTAATCTCTGAGAGAAAAAGGAGAGAGTTTTTTTTTTTTTTAATAAGGAAGGAGAAGGGGAAAAAGATACTATTAACAGTAGGAGGGATACCACAAAGGGTAAAGGGGAGAAAGAGAGAATAACCTAGTAAAAAACGGTTACTAGTGGAAAAAAGGAAGAGAGAAAAAGTAACGTAATAAAATATAGTTACTACCAGAAAGAAGAGTTCAGAGACCAAAGGGAAATAAGAAAACCTAATCACAGAGAAAAGAAGTAGGTAAGAAAAAGAGAAAAATATTGTAAATATCATCTCATTATCCAAGAGCTAGAAGGTTTAGACCATGTCTTCACGAAGTGGCAAACAAGATCTGAGGCAACACGGAGAGGTGCGTTGTGGGTAAGGGGAGGTGTCCAAGAGCTTTTTGGTTGTCAAGAGCTTAGTAAATGGTTGTGTCGGATCTGATGGATCAGATTTGGACCCATATGTGAGGACGAGATTTAAAATTGACAATATCAGATGTAGTCTTTCCAAATATTGTTGCTAAATAAAATTCCCACAAGTACGGTGACCTTGGAGCTGGTATTAAAAGTGCTAATTTACAAGCACAGATACATACATATGAATGCAGAATTCAAACTCTGCTTAGTGCAACAGGTAACACATTTGTGTTTGTGCAGAAGGCTGTGGGGGTTCTATTCCCACACCAGTTGAATGAATGGCTAACATTGCAGTGCAGCATAAGGGGGTGCTACACTCCTAAGTGTGCCATTCTTCAGATGAGATATTAAACCAAAGTCCCATTTGCTTGAGTTGATGGTAGCTCAAGTGCATGTAAATGACTCCACCGCACCTGCCGAAAACTGCAAGGAAGTTATCGATACCTGGCCAAATTTACTTTAGTAGTACAAATACTACCTCAGGTCTCCCCTGAAAAGAGGTCATTAGCTTAGTGAAACTAACTAACAAAGGATAAATAAATATAATAAGTAGAATCTGAAACAGAAACATTGATGTGGAATCCCAAATTAACACTTTTACTTCAAAAGATAAATGATAAACTCACAGAAGGACAGATCCAGGATAGATGTCCTGAGGTATGTACGAGTCTGTACAGGTAACATTTTTAGGATGAGACCTATATAAATGTGTTGAGAGTGGACAGATCCAGGATAGGTGTCCAGTCTCCATGTCTTGGTACAAGGGATAGTATGGAACAGAACCCTTTTCCTATGTATTGTGAGGGGAACTGGTTCTATTGTAAATTGTTGGATTAGAGTTTGAATGATGAGACAGAGCAGTTGAATCTGGGGATGCCCATGAATGGGTGAATCTCTTTTCAGGTCATTCTGTACCCACTGAATGATGAAAAGGATCCATTTGTCTGTTCTGATGAATAACCATGTTTTTAGGGATGAGAAAAGCCTTCTGGTGAGGAGCAGAGAAGGATCGAGGCATACGGAAGAGAAAGTACAGTTGTGTACACTTACCATAAATGTAGACGTTCGATTGTATTCATTGTTGCAGTCATCACCTGTGGGTTTATCCCTGCTGTGGTAGCCCTTGGCCAGCCCGAATACTAGAGTCAGTGTTTTTCTGCATCTGCTGCTGTCACTTGCTGGCTGATGATTTAAAGGAAGGCAGCCAATGTCATTACATCAGTTTTTCTTGCCCTAACCTGTCAGAGGCCCAAGTAAATAAGGTGAAGTGGTCCTGGTGGCTAAAAGCCACTGTTAGAAACTTATGTCTCCCAAAGAAAGAAGATATAAGGGGAAAGGAGGACTGCAACAGTGAATACGATCGAACATCGACATTTAAGGCAAGTGCACACAACTGTACTATGTTCTTCGTGCTTCACTGTTGCAGTCATCACCTGTGGGAGGATCCCCAAAGCTGAGAAGAGGGGTGGTAGGCTCAGTAAGAGACCCAGGAATGGGCCAGCATGCCCTGCAGAACTGCAGAGGCAAACCCTGCCCTAGACTTACAAAATAGAGGTAGGTGGTAATGCTTGCTAAAGGTATGGACAGAAGTCCAGGTGGCAGCTTCCAGGATGTCCCTGGTGGGAATTCCTCTGAGGAATGCTGTGGAAGTGGGGGCTGCCCTAGTGGAATGGGTCTGAATAGACCTGGGGGGGGGGGGTTCCCATGCAAACTGTAGCAGAAATGGATACAGTGTGATATCCATTTGGAAATGGTCTGTTTGGAAATGGACTTTCCCTGCACCCCTGGGGCAAAGCTGACAAGAAGTTGTTCCGTTTTCCTGAAGGGTTTAGTACGGTCCAGATAGTATCTGAGCTGTCTGTGCACGTCTAGTGAGTGCAGAATTCTTTCCCCTTGTTTTGAGAGTTAGGAAAGAAGGTGGGTAGATGCATGGCCTGGTTGAAAGTTACATTAGATATCACCTTGGGCATAAAGAAGGGATTGGTCCTCAGGGAGACCCTGTCTGCATGGAAGATGATAATGGGCTCAATGGCCATCAGTGCCTGTAGCTCTGAAATCCTTCTGGCTGAAGTGACAGCTTGGGGAAAAGCAGTCTTCCAAGAGAGGTACCTTAGTTCTGCTGAAGAAGCAGGTTCGAAGGGGGGTAAAGTAAGTTTTTCCAAAACATAATTCAGGTCTCAGGCTGGAGTGGGTGGCCTTCTTGGAGGTCTGATATTAGAAGTCCCTCTGAGGAATTGTTTAATCAAAGGATGTGAAAACAGGGGCTGTTCTGTATCAAAATGAGCTGAAATGGCCGAGGTGTGCATTTTATTAGAGGAGAAGGAGAGCCAGTATTAAGTAGCTCCGCTAGGTAGTCCAGAATAAGAGGGATGGAAGGTTGGCAGGTATTTTCCCCTATGGACTGGCTCCAAGAGCAGAATCTTTTCCAGCAAAGGATTTTCTGGTGCTGGGCCTTCTGGGCTCTGTGATGATGTCTAGGACCCGTTTGCTTAACATGGGCCCCTTATTTGCCTTTACAGTACAAGCCATGCTGATAGTCTTGACAGTCTGCAGGTCTGGGTGCAGCATCCCCCCCCCCCGCCAAGTTAAAAGGTCGGAGATCAGAGGAAGCTGCCTGGGAGCCCTGTATGGTCAGGCTGCACAGTAAGGGGTATCAATGTTGCCTTCGCCAATCTGGAGCAATGAGGATGGCCTTTGGCCTCTCCTCTCTTATTTTAATTAGAACCTTGGGGGTAGGAGACAGAGGAGGGAAAGCTAACACAAAAAGGGTGTTCCAGGGGAAGGTCAATGCATCCACCTTACAGGCTAGGTGGCGGTACTCCCTGGTACAGAATTTTTTTCAGCTGATGGTTGGGATGAGAAGCAAAGAGCTCCACACCTCTAGAGTCCTCCATGCCTGAGCAACTTGCAGAATGATTTTTGTGTGGAGCTGCCATTCATGGGGGAACAGAAAGTTTCTGCTTAAGTGGTCTAACAGGGTGTTGTTGATCCCTGGTAGATATTGTGCTATCAGATGTAGTCCCATGGACGAGGCTGTCAGCCACAGGTTCATGTCTAGCCTGCACAGAGGGTAAGAGTGGGCCCCTCCCTGTTTGCTGATGTACTACATTACTATGGTGTTGTCTGTTTTGATAAGGAAAGCCCCTGGCTTGGGATGGGGTTTGAAGGATGTCAGGGCTTTTTGTGCTGCCATCATTTCCTTCTTACTGATGTGTAAGGGAAGGGTGCTGTGCATCCCAAAGTCCTTGGGTGCACCTGCCTTCTAGGTGAGCACCCCAAGCTATGTCTGAGGTGTCGGTAGTAATGGTTTGCCTGGTTGGGTGGATGGTGAAGGGCAGACCCTTGTTCTGGGCACAGGACCCTACCCACCAGAGAAACTCGGCCCTTATACAGGGGATCAGAGGGAGAGAGGACTCTAGAGACTGAGAGTGCAGACACCAAAGGTTCTTTAGGTACCAGTGAAGTTTTCTCATGTGAAGCCTGACCAGAGGAATTAGAAGGATGCAGGATGCCACGTACCCTAAGGGTTGCAGGAAAGTACAGTTGTGTACACTTATTATAAATGTAGATGCTCAAGTGTATTCACTGTTGCAGTCATCACATTTAGGTTATGCCTACCAGGGTAGCCCTCGGCCAGCCCAAATACCAGAGGCTTAGTATTTCTGCGTCTGTTGCTGTCGCTTCAGGACTGACTTCAAGTCGTCAGTAGTGAAGGCAGCCGACGCCATTACATCAGTTTTTCTTGCCCTAACCTGTCAGGACCTCCCAAGTAGGGGCCAGGTTCTGGTGGCAGAACCCCACCAGTAGAAAGTAAATACCAATATGCCCCTTGTGAGGAAAGATAAGAAAAAAGGGGGATGGAGGGAGGGAAACCAGGACTGCAACAGTGAATACACTCGAACATCTACATTTACAGTAAGTGTACACAACTGTACTATGTTCTTCATGTTTCACTTTTGCAGTCATCACATGTGGATTGATTCCCAAGGAAATGGGTGAAGGCAGTCAAGGAAAAGTACAGTTGTGTACACTTACCATAAATGTAGATGTTCGAGTGTATTCACTGTTGCAGTCATCACACTTGGGTTATCTGCCTGCAGGTGGCCTTCAGTCATACCGAATACAAGCGATTTAGTATTTCTGCAACGGTTGCTGTCGCTCCAGGACTGACGTCAGGTGTATAAAAACAGGCAGCCGACGCCATTACATCAGTTTTTCTTGCCACAAATGTTAGGAGCCCCTCAATAGGGAGCTAAGCTATGGTGAGGAAAACACCACCAATAAAAAGTAAATACCAATACACCTGAAAGGGAGGGGGGGGGGTAAAAGGCATAGAGAGAGAGAGAAACCAGGGGGTTGGAGGGAGGGAAACCAGGACTGCAAAAGTGAATACATTCGAACATCTACATTTATCGTAAGTGTACACAACTGTACTATGTTCTTCATGTTTCACTGTTGCAGTCATCAAACTTGGGTGGATTCCCAAAGCTGAAGAAGGGTGGAGGCAGTCAAGAGGAATTAGGGCTGGCTAGAATGCCCTGCCGTTGCAAAACCTGCCCTGGATTTGGAGAAGATAAGCAAATGGTAGTGCTTGGTGAAAGTGTGTACTGAACTTCAGGTCCAGCTTCCAGGATGTCCCTGGTAGGGACTCCCCTGAGAAATGCTGTAGAGGTAGATGTTGCCCTAGTGGAATGTGTTCTGACCCCCTGAGGGGTTGGTTTCCCATGGTGCTTGTAGCAGAAATGGATGCAGTGTGGTATCTCTTTAGAGAATGTTTGCTTTGAAATGGCCTTGTCCTCTGCCCTTGTTGCAAAGCTGACTAGTAACTGGTCTGATTTTCTGAAGGCCTTAGTCCTATCCAGGTAAAAGCTGAGCTGTCTGTGCACATCCAAAGAGTGCAGAATCCTTTCCCATTTATTTTGAGGATTAGGGAAAAAAGTTGGCAAATGTATGGCTTGGTTGAGAGCCACACTGGACACCACTTTAGGCATAAAGGAAGGGTTTGTCCTGAGGGAGACCCTGTCAGCATGGAAAACAATGAAGGGTTCCACGGCCATACTTGCTTGTAGTTCAGACACTCTCCTAGCTGTAGTGATGGCCAGAAGCAATGCTGTTTTTCAAGAGAGAAATTTTAAGTCTGCTGACGCCGCAGACTCAAAGGGTGGAAGTGCGAGCATTTCCAGTACAAAATTAAGGTCCCAAGCAGGGGTGGATGCTCTCCTTGGTGGCCTTAAGTTGTTTGCCTCTCTCAGGAACTGTTTGATAAGAGGGTGCGAGAAGAGAGGTGGCTCAGTGCTGTAATGAGCAGAAATGGCTGAGGCATGTATCTTAATGGAAGAGAAGGACAGGCCTTTGTGGAGTAGATCTGCTAAGTAATCCAGGATAAAAGGCAGGAAGGGCAGAGTTGTGTCCTCTCCTTTAAATAGACTCCAGGATCAGTATCTTTTCCACTTATCCACATAGGATTTCCTTGTATTGGGTCTTCTGGCTTCAAGAATGAGGTCCAGCACCTGCTTGCGTAGAGTTGCTGGGGTAGGATTCAAGGGATAAGCCAGGCTGCAAGATTTAGAGTTTGCAGTGGTGGATGCAAAATCTGCCCCTCCTGCTGAGAGAGCAGGGTAGGGTTCTGGTGTAGGTGCCATGGTTGCACCGATGTCAGGCTGCGCAGGAGTGGGTACTAGTGTGAGGTGTCCAGTCCGGGGCAATCAGAATTATCCTCGGTCTGTCCTGTCTTATTCTGAGTAATACTCTTGTGAGAAGGGGCAGAGGTGGGAATGCATAAATTGAGAGATTTACCCACTGAAAAGATAGGGCATCCACTTTCCAGGCCTTGTTGTGAGGGTTCCTGGTGCAGAATTTGCTGAGCTGGTGTGCTTGTAGTGGGAGGCAAAGAGGCCCACCTCTGGGGTCCCCCATTTTTGAATCAGAAGGTTGAAGGTTCTAGGCTCTAACTGCCACTCATGTGGGTATAGGAGATTTCTGCTTAAGTTGCCTGCCAGTGAATTTTGTTTGCCTGGCAGGAAATGAGCTTGCAGATGGACTTGCATGTCCAAGGCCGTGTTCCGCAGGGCCATGGCTAACCTGCAGAGTGGGTAGGAATGGGTTCCCCCCTGCTTGTTGATGTACCACATAACTGTGGTGTTCTGTTTTTATTAGTAGTTGTCCTGGAAAGGGTAGGGATCTGAAAGCTGTCAGGGCATTCTGCACAGCTAGCATCTCTTTTTGATTGATGCACAGATGAATTTGACTTGGGCTCCAGTGGCCATGAATGTATTTGCCGTCCATGTGTGCTCCCCAGGCATAGTCTGATGCATCTGTGGTTAGGGTCTGTGCGGCATGGGGTTGAGTAAAGTGCAGTCCCTTGTTGGGGTTGCATGCTTCTGCCCACCAAAGAAACTCTGTCCGTAGACAGGGTATGATAGGAATGACTGTTTCCAGGTCCTAAGAACCAAAGACTTTTTAAGTATCATTGAAGTTTCCTCATATGCAGTCTTGCATATGGAATTAGTAGTATACATGAGGCCATGAACCCTAGGGCCTGCAGTATTTTCTTTGCAGATAGCTGGGTTCTGGTAGCCATTTGTTTGAAGTTGGCAGGCAGAATATCTTGTTTTTCTGAAGTGAGGAATGCCATCTGGGATGCTGTGTTCAAGCTTGCTCCCAGGAATACAACCTTTTGACTGGGCAACCGTTTTGATTTCTTTTCGTTGATGGTGTACCCCCAAGGAAGTGAGAAGGTTTTTCACAAATGTCAGGTGCTGCAACAGCATTTCCTGACTGTCTGCCTGAATCAGGCAGTCGTCCAAGTATGGGTAAATTTGGATATTTGTAAATAAACCGGCTCAGCTCCCCAGACACTGCAAACTTTAATAGACCAAAAGAGCGAAAAAACACATAATAATTCTATATATATATGAAAAAATAACAGCGCTTTCACCCACATACATAGTCAGGCATCATCAGAGTGAAAGAGCCCTTCATCTTTGTTGCATTTAAAGCTATTGGTTACAGACACACCCCTCTAGGCAACCAACCTCAACCAAAAAGCAATTTATAAATTAAAGTCACAGTAAAACATCAATCCTATGCTTGTTGGAAAGCATAGTTACTTATAACTAGAAAAAATATTGTTCAACTTAAAACACAAACATTTTAAAAAATCTATATATAAACATGTTTGTATAAATGAAGTAAAATAAAAATAAATAAATAAAAAATAAAAAAATAATATAATGCTTAACATTCTTCAAACAAATGTAGATTTATACTTTAAAATGCTAGAGACAGAAATGTGATCAATAATGCCTGGTGGTCTAGATGCATCCAGCCTCAACTGCCAGATGCACTCCCTCATCTCAAGTAAAACTTTTAACTTTTAATTGGATATTTCTCTGCCTGCAGTATGCAATGGCTGGAGCCAGGCATTTTGTGAATACTCTGGGTGCAGTGGATAAGCCAAAGGGAAGTGCAGAGAACTGATAATGCAGAAATCCAGCCCTGGAACATAGATACTTCCTGCATGACTCCCTTATAGGGATGCGCAGATATACTTCTTTTACGTCTAGGGTGACTAACCAGGCATCCTTGGCTAGCATAGGTAGAAGCTGTTGCAGGGTAAGCATTTTGAATTTTGGTACTACCAGGAAGGTTTTGAGAACTGAAAGATCCAGGATTGGGTGCCAAGTGCCCTCTTTTCTGGGCACCCGGAAAAGTCTGGAATAGAATCCTTGACCTATCTGTTCCTCTGGAACCGGCTGAATAGCCCTGATAGAGAGCAGGGATAGGACTTGGTTTTGTGCCTCTGCCCACTGGTTTGGATGAAGGTCTGGGAACCCTTTTGGGGTTGGCAGAGAATGGAAACAGAATTCTTACCACTGGGATACAATGTTGAGGACCTATCGGTCTTTTGTGATGGACATCCAGTTTTTTGCATGAAGGGCAAGTTTTCCTCCTAGGGACACAAGCAATTGGGTAGAAGCGGGGAGTGGAGTAGAGAAGTCATTATGAGTTTTTTCTGTAAGGAGGTGGCTTACCACTCCCTGTTTTGCGGGTGGGGGCACTCCATTGCTTAGATCTCTGCATAGTCTGGGACTGTAGTCTGGGTGGTCTGTTTCCCCTGGGTCTGGTTTGAGATGGCCTGGAGGGGGCTGGAAAGGACCAGTGTTTTGGGGGGCAATGCCTACCGCATTTAGGAGGTTGCACTTGTAAGAATTCTTTACCCATCTGCATAGATTTAGCTTTTTCTTCCATCTTTTTAAGAACCTCTTCTGCTTTGGTGCCAAACAAATTGTCCTTGTTCAAAGGAGCGTCTAGTAACTTTTGATTTGACATGGTCTGGCAAGGTCTGCACCTTTAGCCAAGCATGCCTTCTCAGTACAGCACAGTCTGTAAAGGTTGCTACTTTTTGTTAAATAAGTTCCATAATATGTTGCTGGTACTTCAGCATGTGAAACTGACAATTCAGTGCCATAATGGCAAGAGTTGCAGAGGTATATACTTTCTTACCCCAGTGTTACTTTTTAACATTTAGGAGAGTTAAACAAGTTTGTACTCATTTAATACAGGTTTTTAAATTTCACTGTCATTACAACATTATGTTACTATTAAAGAGTTGAGTATGGGATGTTTTTAATTAAACTTTTAGGGTGCACAAAGTATTGAACTGTAAATGATACCTTTTAGGCCCCTGGGAAATGATCTATGGGTCAGTAGTAGTATTCTTGAAAAGAAATTTGTGAGTGTCAGGTACTCTGTAGTACCTGTCTGGTTTCCTAGGGGCAGGGGGTAAAGTATCAGGAGTAAGACTGGACTCCATAAAGACATCATCAACAACTTACAGGACTGGGGGTATTGCTAAAAGCCTATGCTGTGGCAAATCTAGAAATTCTCTGAGTCTTTTTGGACTGAGGATAGTCTTGGCATTCCCAGTGGAAATGCTCTCTTAAAGTATGTAAGGTTTCACCAAAAGAAAAATCCTCTGGAGGACAGGCAGGGGGAATGGATTCCTCTGTATCTGAATCCTCATAAGCAGATAAGGGCATGTCTTCATAATCAGATATCTCACGAGTCATCGGATTCCTGGTCTGCTGAAGCTGCAGGGGACTGGTCCCTTTTTCTCTTAGCAGGGGAAGGCTGACTTCCCCTAATCAGCATAATAAGGTCTTCTGCCATTCTAAGCATTTGTCGTTGTGGCAAGGGAGCAGGTGCATGCGCTTTGGCCGTTGGTTTACTCTTGGCCTTAGAAACTCTGTAGTTTTAGATAAAAATGAAGTTGTCCGTTTGAGCTGAACATCAGTAGTCTGAAGAACTGCCTCAGAAGCCGGTGCCTGCTCAGCAGCTCCGGACCCATCCAAGGTCGAGACATCCGCAGGTTCCATAGTCAAAGAAGAGTCTTGCAGCATACCGGACTACAAACGGGTCATGGTAGAGGCCTGCGAATCCACTGAAGTGGGCATCAGGGGCTGCGAAAGCACCTCACTGAGTACCGGCGAACTGGCGACTAGCTTAACCGAAGTGTCGTCGGCAGCTTTGGACCTGTGCGGTCTGTCTCTGTCTTTATCCTTATGTTTTTTTCGGAAGATTGTTAGTAAGATGGCTTACCAAAGCCATTTTGGAATACGGAGATCAAGAGCGAAAGAATTTAGCGACAATGAGAGCCCGACGATGAATGGTTCAGGCGTTGAACAAGGCACAAAACCAACAGTGAGGTATGTCGTGGTCTCGGCCTAAACAGGTGACGCAGTAAGAATGGTATTTGCTTTCCACAGGCAAGGCAATTGTTAACTTTTTCTGACATTGGTTAGAGCAAGAAAAAAGGATCCCCAATGGGGTATTTAGCTTTAGAAGACTTCAGGATTATTCAATTTGTACATGAAAACTGAGGTAGCGGTCGACCGGCACTTGCAAACTGCTTCTGGTTCCTCGGCAAGAAAGACTGATGTAATGGTGTCGGCTGCCTGTTTTTATACCCCTGACGACCTGACGTCAGTCCTGGAGCAACAGCAACTGACGCAGAAATACTAAGTCTCTGGTATTTGGGCTGACTGAGGGCTACCTGCAGGCAGATAACCCAAGTGTGATGACTGCAACAGTGAAACACAAAGAACATCTAGGGGCTGGCTAGGATGCCCTGCAAGACTGCAGAGGCAAACCCTGCCCTGGATTTAGAGAAGAGAGGCAAGTGGTAATGTTTGATCAGGTGGCAGCCTCTAGGATGTCCCTGGTGAGGCCTCCTCAGAGGAAAGCTGCAGAGGTGGAGGCTGCTCTGGTGGAGTGAATCCTGACCCCCTTGGGGGGAGACTTTCCATGTTGTTTACAGCAGAAATGGATACAGTGTGCTATTCATTTGGAAATGGTTTGCTTGGAGATGGCTTTGCCTTCTGCCCCTTTAGCAAATCTAACCAGCAATTGATCAGACTTTCTGAAGGATTTAGTCCTGTCTAGTCAGAATCTGAGCTGTCTGTGTGCATCTAGAGAGTGAAGAATCCTTTCCCCTTTGTTCTGCGGATTAGGGAAAAAGGTGGGCAAATAAATGGATTGCTTGAGAGGCACACTGGACACCACCTTGGGCATAAAGGATGGGTTAGTTCTGAGGGATACCCTACAAGCATGGAAGATGATGAAGGGTTCCACAGCCATGTGCGCTTGCAGCTCGGAGACTCTTCTGGCTGAAGTGATGACCAGAAGGAAAGTTGTCTTCCAGGAGAGAAATTTTAGCTCTGCAAAAGAAGCTGGTTCGAAGGGGGGCAGGGTGAGCTTTTCCAACACAAAGTTAAGGTCCCAAGCTGGGGTTGGTGCTCTTCTGGGTGGCCTCAAGTTGCTAGCCCCTCTTAGGAACTGTTTACTCAAAGGGTATGAGAAAAGGGGCTGCTCAGTGGGAAAATGAGCAGAGATAGCAGAGGCATGAATTTTATTAGAGGGATAAGAGAGGTCAGTGTGTAGCAGGTCAGCTAAGTAATCCAGGATAAGAGGGAAGGAGGGCTGTGCCGTATTGGCTCCCTTAGCCTGAATCCAGGTGCAGAACCTTTTCCATTTGTCCGCATAAGACTTTCTAGTACTAGGGCGTCTGGTCTCACGTATAACATCTAGAAGCTGCTTACTGACATTGGCAGACTGATCGGGGGTTAGGGAATAAGTCAAGCTGCCAAACTGAGTGTCTGCAATTGGGGATGCATGAATTCCCCTTCCCTCTGGGTCAGGAGGATTGGAATCTGAGGAAGATGTTATGGTGGCAGTAGGGACAGGCTGCGCAGCAAGGGGTACCAGTGCTAGCGGGGCCAGTCTGGAGCTCTGAGAACTGCCCTTGGTTTTCCTCCCTTATTTTGAGCAGTACCCTGGGGATGAGAGGAAAGGCATAGACCGATAGATTGACCCAGGGGAAGGACAGGACATCCACTTTCTAAACCATGCACTGATGCTCCCTGGTGCACAATTTGCTAAGCTGATGGTTGGTGTGGGAGGCAAAGAGGTCAACCCTCGGGATGCCCCATTTCTGAGTTATTAGGGTGAAGGTTCTTCTGTTGAGCTGCCACTCGTGGGGGGTCCAGAAGATTTCTGCTTAATTGGCCTGCCAGAGAGTTGAGAAAACCTGGTAGGAATTGTGCTAAAAGGTGGAGTTGCATGGCAGAGGCTGTGTGCCAAAGGGTCATGGCCAGCCTGCATAGGGGGTAGGAATGAGTTCATCCCTGCTTGTTGATATATCACATCACAGTGGTGTTGTCTGTTTTGATGAGGAGAGCCCCTCGGGAGAGAAGGGGTTTGAAAGCTATCAATGCGTGCTTGACAGCCATCATCTCTATTCGGCTGATGTGCAAAGGGATTTGCTGTGGGCCCCATTGGCCTTGTATGCACCTGCCGTCCAGGTGTGCACCCCAGGCATAATCTGATGCATCTGTGGTGAGGGTCTGGGCAGCGTGGTGTGGTGAGAAAGGTAGTCCCTTGTTGGGGGAGCATGCTGTTCCCCACCAAAGAAAATCTTTTCTGAGGCAAGGAATTATAGGTATAAGAGTCTCCAGGTCTTAAGAGTGTTGACACCAAAGGCTTTTTAGGTACCACTGAAGTTTCTTCATATGCAGTCTGGCATATGAAATGAGTACCATGCAAGATGCTAAGAACACCAGAGCTTGCAGGATTTTCCTTCCAGATAGTTGGGGTCTGGTGGCTAGTTGAGAGAAGTAAGCTGTCAGGAAAATTTGCTTTTCTGGTATAAGGAATGCCATTTGGGATGCTGTGTCCAGGCTTGCTCCCAGGAATATAATCCTTTGGGGGGGGGGGCACCAGTTTGGATTTCTTTTTGCTGATTGTGTACCCTAGGGAGGTTAGAAGGGACTTTACAAAGGCCAGGTGCTTGAGCAGCTTTTCCTGGCTGTCTGCCTGAATTAGGCAGTCGTCTTAAGTATGGGTAAATCTGGATATTCCTTTGTCTGCAAAACACAATGGTTGGAGCCAGACATTTTGTGAAAATTCTGGGAGCAGTGGATAAGCCAAAGGGAAGCGCAGGGAATTGAAAGTGTTGAGATCCTGCCCTGAAACGGAGATATGTTCTGCATGTTTCCCTGATAAGAATGTGGAGGTAGGCCTCCTTTAGATCTAGGGTGGCTAGCCAAGCATCCTTGGAGAGCAAGGGTAGCAGCTGCTGGAGGGTGAGCATTCTGAATTTTGGGATCACCAGGAAGGTGTTTAGAATGGATAGATCAAGGATGGGGATGCCAGGTGCCCTCTTTTCTGGCTACCAGAAAAAGTCTGGAGTAGAAACCTTGACTTTTCTGTTCTGCAGGAACGTGCCCTACTGCCCTCAAGGAGAGCAGGGAAAGGACTTGCTTTTGTGCCTCTGCCCACTGGTTTAGAGGAAGATCTGGGAACCCTTTTGGGGTTGGAAGGGTGTGGAAAGAAAATTTGTATCCCTGGGACACTATGCTGAGAACCCAGCAGTCGTTGGTAATGGTGGCCCAGGTGCTGGCGTGAAAGGAGAGTTTTCCTCCTAGGGGTAAGTGAAGGTGGGCAGAGGGAAGGGTTGGGGTAGGTGAGTCATTGTGAGTTCTTACCATAAGGGGGTGTCTTAGAACTCCCTGGTTTTGAAGTGGAGGTAGTCCACTGCTTAGATCTCTGCATTCCCTGTGGCTCCTATCGATGGGGTCTGGCCTGAACTGGCTTAGTGGGAGCAGGAAAGGACCAGTGCTTAGTGGGACAATGCCTACTGAACCTGGGTGTCTGCACAGATGTTGCTTTTTCTTCCATCTTTTTTAAGACCTCTTCTGCATTAGTGCCAAATAAGTTGTCTCTGTGCAAGGGGGCATCCAACAATTTAGATCTGACATGGTCTGGCAAGGGCTGTTCCTTAAGCCATGCATGCCTTCTAATGACAGATCCGGTGATTGCTGCCCTGCAAGAAGATTCCAGGGTGTCAAAACCACAGAGCAAGGTGGGTTTAGTTACTTGACTTGCAGAATGCATTAACTCTTGTAACGTTTTAGTTTCTGCACAAGCAGGAAAGGAAGACATTTTTTATTTGAGGAGTTCCAGGGTATGCTGCTGAAATTTTAGCATATGGAACTAACAATTTAGTTCCTTGACAGCAAGGGTAGCTGAGGTGTGTACTTTTTTTACGCCATCTGTCTAGTGCTCAGGAATCCCTATCTGAGGGGGTGGGATTCTTAGCAGTGGTTGCTTTAATCCCTTTAGGCCCTTGAGAAATTACCTCAGGGTCAGCAGTAGGATTTTTAAAAAGAAATTTGTGTGAGTCAGGGACTCTGTAGTGCCTGTCTGGTTTTCTGGGTGCAGGAGGGAGGGTGTCAAGAGTCAAGCTGGATTCCAGAAAAACAACTTCCACAACATCCAGGACTGTGGGTATGGCCAAGGGTCTGTGCTGTGGAAGATCTAAGAATTCCCTGAGTCTCTTTTTAGACTAAGGGTAGTCCTGACTCTCCCATTGGAAATGCTCCCTTAAGGTATGAAGGGTTTCCCCAAAGGAAAAACCCTCTGGGGGAGAGGGTAAAGGTAATGGAATCCTCTGCATCAGAATCCTCATAAGTAGAGAGGGGTTGCATGTCTTTATATTCAGATGCATCAGAGTCATCTGACTCTTCTTCAGACAAAACTACAGGGGACAGATCTCTTTTCCTTTTGGAGGGGGTAGCTTGGCTTACCCTGATCAGCATGATAAGGTCTTCCGCCATTTTTAAGCATTTGGGTCTGAGGCATGGAAGCAGGTGCCTGAGACTGGGTCATTGGTTTCTGGGTGTGGTTCGTACCCTGGGCCTAAGAACCTCGGTTGTTTATAAAAGAATGTTAGACTGAAAGAAGTCGTTGGTTTGTGTCAAGAATCGGTAGTGCGAAGGACTTCCCCGGAAGCCTGTGCCTGCTCAGCAGCTCTGGACCCATCCAAGATAGAGATGACCACAGGATCCTTAGTCGAAGAAGAGTCATGCTGCATACCAGAGTCTGACAGAAGCGGGTATCAGGGGCTGCGAAATCACCTCACTGAGGACCGGAGAACTGACGACTAGCTTAACGGGAGTGTCGGCGGTAGGTTTGGACCTGTGTGGTCTGTCTCTGTCTTTATCTTTATGCTTTTTCAGAAGATTTGCTGTTGGATGGCTTACCAAAACCATATCAGAGTTTGAGGACTGTAAGCAAAAATATTTAGCTACAATAAGTGCCCGACGATGGATAGTTCTGGCGTTGAACAAAGCACAAAAGCAACAGCGGCGGGGGACGTTGTGGTCTGGGCCTAAACAAGTGACGCAGTAAGAATGAAAGTCCTGGTGTGGTATTTGCTTTCCACAGGCGAGACAATTGTTAACTTTTTCTAACATTGGTTAGTGCAAGAAAAAAGGACCCCCGATGAGGTACTTTGCTTTAAAAGACTTCAGCTTGAATTCAGTAGACGAAAGTCAGGTAGTGGCCGACCGACACTCATGCGAACAGCTTCTGCTTCGGGCTCCATGGCAAGAAAGACTGATGTAATGGCGTTGGCTGCCTTACTTTATATTACTGATGACCTGACATCAGTACTGAAGCGACAGCAACCGACGCAGAAATACTAAGCCTCTGGTATTCGGGCCGGACGAGGGCTACCCTGGCAGGGATAACCCAAATGTGATGACTACAACAGTGAAATACGAAGCGCATCAAGGGTTTCTTGGGGGTAGTTATTAGACAACCAGCTTAAGAAGTCTTCTAGGGTATCTGTGTTCCTGCCAGGGGAAATGTAGACACAGACAATGTTTATACTTTTGTTGCTATTAATTTGTAGTTTTGAGATGAGAATTTCGGCATTACTGACCTGGGGTGGTTGTTGGGTATCTGTGGTGGCAGATAATGTAGACTTGTAAAGTATTGCTACCCCACCGCCTTTCCTAGAGGTACGATCTAGTCTAAACATATTATATCATGGTGGCAGAACCTTGTTGTCCTTGGTGGATGGTTTTAGCCATGTTTCTGTGAGGCATAGTATATCAGGTGAATGAACAGCTAAGTGGGCATGCAGGTGCTGAATTTTATTATTTATGCTCCTGATGTTTAGATGGCAGGCCAGTAAGGAGTGTGGACGTCTAGTTGATGGAGCTATGTTGACAGGGGAGTTAGTAGGGGGATTGGGGTCCACAGGTGGGGTTGGTCCAGGGTTTGGGTGGATGTCACCATCCATTGTGAGGTTATAATTTAACCTATGTATGAGTTTCCAGATTTTTAATAGGATATTTTGATAGTATCTATGTCTAGGACTAGTGGAGCTATGTCTAATAAGGAGGTAGTTTTTTGGGGGTTGAGGAGTGGAGCACGAGAGAGAGGGGGAGGTGAGCATATTTTTTTATTACTGGTGGAGTGGACGTTTGGAATTTAGCATAACAGAAGCCCAGATGACCCTGGTGTTCGTAAGTAGAAAGGAGATATGGGATAAGCAACAGGTATTGTAGTAGGGAAAACAACAGTATTTTGGGTGATAGCATTGCTATTTGATTGAGGCCTGAAGCTAGACCAAAAGAGGATGCAGGGGGAGGGGGCGAGTAATAGCAAGTAGGGGATAATGCGGTTTAGAGTACAGGTTGTTGCTGATTGGTTTAGGAGAGCCAGGGGAGTGGTTTGCACCAAATAAATTTAGGAACTCTAGGGGCGGGTGGAATTTGGGGGCAGGGTGGGGCACGGAGTGAGCCCAAGCAAAGCAAGGGAAAATGGAGTGGTGTTGAACCAAATCACAAGACGCCAGTATTCACAGCTTACAGGATAGATATATAGTTTAATATTTAAAGTTGTATTTTTTGTTTTCTTTTTAGGAATGTCTTCTTTCTGGTAAAAAGCTAGTTTAAAACTATAGTTTTGGTGGAAGTAGGGAGTTGAATGCTGTCACTAGGTTAGATAAACACTAGTGACTCAGGGTTAGCCAAATTTTTTTTACGTAATTCTTACTACTTGTAAGGGGCTCAGGGGCTATTTGTCAGTGCAGGACCCAGTAACAGTTGCTATGCAGTCACAAAAGACATTTAGGTAAATTAACCTTGTTGTAGACTGTTTTGTTTATGGACAGGGGTGGTACAGCATTCCACGTTGATCGCAGGCTAGGCGGGTTATTCTGTAGCGTCGGGACCTTTCTGGGAGCAGTAGTATAGGGCAAGAACCTTGTTGTAGACTGTTTTGTTTATAGTCAGGGGTGGTACAGCATTCCGCGTTGATCGCAAGCTGGGTGGGTTACTCTGTAGAGTCAGGAGCTTTCTGGGAGCAGTAGTATAGGGCAAGAACCGGGCTTTACAGCAGTTAACTGGCTGGGTCCTGGTGCACTGGAGGTTTAATAGCTGAACATTTTCAATAAAAATAAAAAATGAACATAATATCTTCATTTATTTACTCAATTCTAGGAAACATCTTACATATACAATGGCAAACACCTTGTCAATAAATAATCCAACTGAAAAACAAACCTCAGTTTTCAATAAAATCATAATTCATCCATGTTCAAACATTTTCAGTTTCTTTATTTTCTATTCTTTGGTGAATAATGCACACTAACATTTTTCATTCTAAATTAACCAAGTGCTTCTTCTTACGACCCTTCTGAGTTTTGTCTGCTGGAAAGTGTCCTGGCAACTTCAATCACTTCTGACCCCATTTGCCAGTCTGATGGATAACACGGTCCTCAGTGAGAGCTGAGCCCCGACATGAAGCATGCTGTTACCCACACCATCAGGCAGCCATTTGGCTAGATCTGGGAGGGTTTCCTAAACTGCCAGGAGCCAACGGCTTGAAGCCACACTTTTTTCAGTCATCGATGGAGGTAACAAGGATAAATTTTGTCCCACCTTCTCTGAATTTTGAAATAAGGTGCATTACAAAAGGGAATGCAGGACTGACATACAGGAATCTTCCACATCATGGCATGCAGAATGCATTCACTGCTAACTGCCTCTTGGCTTATAATACATTTCACACTGAGCTAACTGGAGGAAGGGCACTGAGCAAACCCTGATCTGTGATATATAACGTTAAGTATCCTGCGTTTTGATTATTTTTACGAGTTATTTATAGCACTTTTATTGTCTGCTGCATACTTTTCTAGCTAGTTTCACTGTGTGTGAGGTATTAACTGGAAATTTTCTACATTTGTTAAGCACTTGTTTGGGTTTGTTTGTTCTGATTTTCTGCCAAACAGTGTATCATATAACTTATTTGTTTGCAGTTAAAGGCATTCTCTAGAGTCTCCTTGCACCTTTATCTGTTTAAAACTTTCTAAAAGGGTTACTGCTGCTTTTCTGCTGTGATAAACATTTCTGCAATTTTTATTCTACCCAAGTAGTGTGGGTAGTTGTAGCATTGTCCATATTCAGGCTTGTGTTTTGGGCCTAGTTGTTTGTTTGCAGAGGTTGTGTCTGAGCACATAATCCAGGCCATCTTAGTTTACTCGAAGCCATTCTTGCATTTCAGTGAGAGGGGAGTGTTTATGGTCATTGGTTGATTGGGATTACCTGGACTACGGCTTGGAGTAAGCACATCATTGGTTCTTTCGAGCTTTTTTTACAGTTGTTTCAGGTTTCAACTTTCTGTTACTTAAGAAGTTAACTTGTAAGCGTTTCTGCCATTTCACACTGAGCTGAACGGAGGAACGGCACTGAGCAAACCCTGATCTGCGATATATACAACATTAAGTATCCTGCTTTTTTGCTTATTTTTGCAAGTTATTTATAGCACTTTTGTCTGCTGCATACTTTTCTAGCTAATTTCACTGTGTGTGAGGTATTAACTGGAAATTTTCTACATTTGTTAAGCACCTGTTTGGGATTGTTTGTTTGTTCTGATTTTTGTCTGCCACCCTCCCTCCCTATTGGTATCCTGTTCTTATACTTGGTGGCTTTGCACTTGCCTGCCCCTACTGTAAATGTGATCTGGGACACTCCTCCCAGTTTAGTGTCATTACCTCATTCTACCTAACACAGGGAGTACATTTGAGAAGGGCAACCCACTTAGTTCTTAACCTTGAGTTATATTCAGATCCTCCTTAAACCCTTTCCACTTTACAAAAAAAAAATTCTAAGCTTGTTTCCTGCCTATCCTGTAAGTAGTCTAGTTCAGATACAGATTTGCTGTATCCAGGACTGTTTGTAAGCTTCTGAGCCATCGCCACTTAACTATGGTTAAAGTATTCCCGGCGCCATAAAGTCTGTTCTTCAAATTTTCCCTTAGAACTAGCCAGTTTTTTTAGTTTTAGCACTCAAATATGTTTCTTTGAGCTCAGCACTTGTTCAAAACTGGTTGTAAGAACTAAATAAGCTACACATTACTACAGCACTCAACTTTCCTCACTTGTCTAGAGGAAAAAATGTTTTAGTACTTAATAAATAAGCACCTATCCAGGCATGTCTAAGGTTTAGCTCCCGGTGTTTTCTCCTGTCTACCTGATGAATCTGGGCATCTTGGGGCAATGCAGGAATGGCCTCATGCACACAGACAACCCTCTCCTCCTACCACCCAGCACTACAACCTGTGAGACATGCACTTATATAGCTAAACTGGAAGTAAAGCTCTCTTCACACAAGACTGGACTAGATAGTCAAGAGGAGAGGGTAAACACTTGCACCACACTACACTCATCACATAGTCCCTCAAATCCTACACCACCAAAACACACACACAGAAACACAAAACACACCTACATTTGCGGAGTCTCAATAAAAATCTGCCCAAGCAACAGGGACCTCCAAAGCAGAAATGCAAGCAACATCTATCCCCTTAAAACAACCCAAATGACACATAGCCCAAAAACTCAGTGTGCCATTCAACCACAGCCCATAAGGCATAACAACATATCCAACACTCTAGTCATAGGTGACTCTATAGTCAGGCACACTGATGTTCCACTCACCAGGCTAAACAAGGAGAAAATTACTGTCAGCTGACTGTTGAGTGCCAGGATCCGCCACACAACGCACACACTCAGGTCACTCCACAACAAGTACAAATATAACTCTGTCATTGTCCATGTTGGTGTGAATGACCTGAGACGTACCTTCCTGGACTACATGGAAGAGCTCTCCGATCTTGTAGCCCAGGCAGGTATGACCCTAGCCCTGAGTAGCATCCTGCCATCACCCAGAATTATACCACAGTACGAGGACAAAATGATTGACTTCAGCAATTTACTAAGCTACTGGCGCCATTCTAAGGGGATCCAGTATCTGTCTGCCTGGGATGACATGATCGACAGACCACAATGCTTTGCCAGAGATGGCCTGCACCTGTCACCCTTGGGATTCCGGATACTGGCTAAGGGTGTTGCCACCCCTATAATGCCTTTTTTTTAGGCAAGATTCAAATGACAAACTCAACACCCTAACACATACAAACAAGCAAAATCTGAGGGTAATGCTACTCAATGCTAGAAGTCTAAACCTCAAAATGGACTCACTCGAGGCACTCCTTAAAATGAAAAACATCGACATAGTACAGTTGTGTACGCTTACCATAAATGTAGATGTTCGAGTGTATTCACTGTTGCAGTCATCACACTTTGGTTATCCTGCCAGGGGTAGCCCTCAGTTGGCCAGAATACCAGAGGCTTAGTATTTCTGTGTCATTTGCTGTCACTCCAGGACTGACGTCAGGTCACCAGAGGTATAAAATCAGGCAGCCGACGCCATTACATCAGTTTTTCTTGCCCAACTGTCAGGAGCCCCCAGATAGGGAGCTAGGTTATGGTGGAAGAACACCACCAGCAGAAAGAAATACCAAAACTTCCCTGCAAGGAGAGAGGAAGGGAGAGAGGAAGGGAGAGAGAGTGAGAGACAAGGGGGATGGAGAGTGGGAAACCAGGACTGCAACAGTGAATACACTCGAACATCTACATTTATGGTAAGTGTACACAACTGTACTATGTTCTTCGTGTTTCACTGCTGCAGTCATCACACTTGGGTTGATTCCCAAAGCTGAAAAAAAGGGTGGAGGCAGTCAAGAAGACCGGGGGCTGGCTAGGATGCCCTGCAAGACTGGTGGCAAAGCCTGCCCTGGATTTGGAGACGATAGGCAGGTGGTAATTCTTGGTGAAGGTATGAACAGAAGTCCATGTTGCAGCCGCCAGGATGTCTCTGGTGGGGACTCATCTGACAAAAGCTGCAGATGTGGAGGTTGCCCTGGTGGAATGCATCCTGATCCCCTTTGGGGGTGGTTTCCCGTGCTGTTTGTAACAGAAATGGATGCAGTGTGCTATCCATTTCGAGATTGTTTGGATATGGCCTTGCCCTCTGCTCCTGCTGTGAAGCTGACTAGCAATTGGTTGTTTTTTTCTAAAAGATTTAGTTCTATCCAGATAGAATCTGAGATGTCTGTGCACATCTAGAGAGTGCAGAATCCTTTCCCCCTTGTTATGTGGGTTAGGGAAAAAAGTGGGCAAATGAATGGATTGTTTGAGAGTCACACTGGACACTTTAGGCAAGAAGGATGAGTTAATCCTACGGGAGATCCTGTCAGCATGGAAAATGATGAAGGGCTCTACAGCCATGAGTGCTTGTAGCTCTGAAACTTTTCTAGTTGAAGTGATGGCCAGAAGCAAGGCTGTTTTCCAAGAGAGGAATTGTAACTCTGCTGAAGCTGCAGGCTCAAAAGGGGGTAGGGTGAGCTTTTCTAACATAAAGTTAAGGTCCCAAGCTGGGGTAGGAGTTCTTCTGGGTGACCTTAAGTTGTTAGTCCCTCTTAGGAACTGTTTGATGAGAGGGTGTGAGAAGAGAGGTGGCTCTGTGCTGTAATGAGCACAGATAGCAGAGGCATGAATTTTAATAGAAGTGAAGGATAGACCCCTGCGTAGTAGGTCTGCTAGGTAATCCAGGATGAGAGGAAGGGATGGCTGTGCTGTTTCGGCTCCCTTAGCCTGGATCCAGGTGCAAAACCTTTTCCAGTGGTCAGCATAGGATTTTCTAGTGGTGGGTCGTCTGGCCTTACATATAACATCCAGGACTTGTTTGCTTAGGCTGGCAGCTTGAGGAGAGGTCAGGGAATAAACCAGGCTGCCAGGTTCAGGGTCTGCAGTTGTGGATGCATGAATTCTCCATTCTTCTGGGTCAGGAGTGTTGGGATCTAAGGTAGGTGCCATGGTGGCAGGGGTGACAGGCTGCGTGGCAGAGGATACCAGTGCTGGCATGGTCAGTCTGGGGCAATCAAAATTGCCCTTGGTTTTTCCTCTCTTATTATGAGCAGTACCCTTGAAATGAGTGGTAGAGGGGCAAATGCATAGATCAAGAGGTTTACCCATTGGAAGGATAAAACATCCACTTTCCAGGCCTTGCTGTGAGGTTCCCTGGTGCAGAATTTGCTAAGCTGATGATTGGAATGGGAGACAAAGAGGTCCACCTTCGGGGTACCCCATTTCTGGGTCACAAGGTTGAAGGTTTTGTGGTCTAGCTGCCACTCGTGTGGGTCTAGCAGGTTCCTGCTTAAGTTGTCTGCCAGTTTAGGGAGCCTGGCATGAATTGTGCTAGCAGGTGTATTTGCATGGCTGAGGCTGTGTGCCAAAGAGTCATGGCGAGCCTGCAGAGAGGATAAGAGTGAGTCCTTCCCTGCTTGTTGATATATCACATCAGTGTGGTGTTGTCTGTTTAGGGGTCTGAAAGCTGTCAGGGTGTGCTGAACAGCTAGCATCTCTTTTTGGTTGATGTGCAGATGTATTTGATTTGGGCTCCAATGGCCCTGAATGCACCTGCCATCTAGGTGTGCACCCCAGGAATAGTCTGATGTGCCTGTGGTGAGGGTATGGGCGGCGTGGGGTTGTGAGAAGGGAAGTCCCTTGTTGTGGTTGCATGTTGTTGCCCACCAAAGAAAAATCTTTCCTTAGACAAGGCGTCATAGGTATGATAGTTTCTAGGACTTGAGAGTGTTGACACCAAAGGCTTTTTAGGTACCACTGTAGTTTCCTCATATGCAGTCTGGCATATGGAATGAGTAGAATGCAGGAGGCCATGAATGCTAGAGCTTGCAGGATTTTACTTGCGGATAAGTGGGTTCTGGTGGCTAGTAGAGACAAGTAGCCTGTCAGGTAGGCTTGTTTTTCTGGAGTAAGGAATGCCATCTGGGATGCTGTGTCCAGGCTTGCTCTCAGGAATACAATTTTTGTGTGGAGACTAGTTTTGATTTCTTTTCGTTGCTAGTATACGCCAGGGAGGTCAGTAGGTCCTTTACAAAGGTCAGGTGCTGTAACAGCTTTTCCTGTCTGCCTGAATCAGGCAATCGTCTAAGTAGGGATAAATTTGAATATTTCATGTTGTCTGCAAAAAGCAATGGCTGGAGCCAGGCATTTTGTGAAAACTCTGGAAGCAGTGGATAAGCCAAAGGGAAGCGCAGAGAACTGAAAGTGCATAGATCCTGCCCTGAAATGTAGACATTTTCTGCAAGATTCCCAGATTCGGACGTGTAGGTAGGCCTCTTTTAGGTCTAGGGTGGCTAACCAAGCATCCTTGGAAAGCATAGGAAGAAGCTGCTAGAGGGTGAGCATTATGAATTTTGGTATCACTAGAAAGGTGTTTAGAATGGATAGAGTGAGGATTGGGGGCCAGGTGCCATCTTTTCTGGGTACCAGGAAGAGTCTGGAATGGAAACCTTGGCCTATCTGGTCTGCAGGAACATGCTGTACTACCCTCCCGGAGACCAGGGAAAGGACGTGCTTCTTGCCCTCTGCCCACTGGTTTAGAGGAAGACCTGGGAACCCTTTTGGGGTTGGCAGAATGTGGAAATAAAATTTGTATCCCTGGGACACTATGTTGAGGACCCATCGGTCGTTGGCAATAGAGGCCCAGTTGTTTGCATGGAAGGAGAGTTTTCCTCCTAGGGCCACAATCAGGTGGGCAGAGGTAAGGGGAGGAGGTATAAAGTCATTGTGAGTTCTTACCATAAGAGGGTGGCTTAGCACTCCCTGTTTTTGAAATGGAGGAACTCCATTGCTTAGAAATAGCCAGGGAATTGTTATGGCTAGGCTTGTATAGGCCCTAGGGCTGATAGCCTAGTACCAACCTATGAACCTATAAAGATCTCTGCATTCCCTGAGACTGCTGTCTGGGGGGGGGGTCTGCTTCCCCTGGGTCTGGGCTGAGCTGGCCAGGAGGGGGTCAGAAAGGACCAGTGCTTGGAGGGGCAATGCCTACTGAACTTCAGAGGCTGGACCTGTAAAAAGTCTTTAACTGTCTGCATAGATTTAGCTTTTTCTTCGATCGTTTTTAAGACCTCTTCTGCCTTGATGCCAAACAAATGGTCTTGGATCAATAGTGCGTCCAATAATTATGATTTGATATGGTCTGGCAAGGTCTGTTCCTTAAGCCAAGCATGCCTTCTAAGGCCGGTGACTGCTGCCCTGCAAAATGCTTCTAGGGCGTCAAAGCCACACTGCAAAGTGTGCTTAGTAACTTGGCTTGCAGAATGCATAAGCTCTTGTAATTCTTTATTTTCTGCACAAGCAGGAAAGGAAGATATTTTTCATCTGAGGAGTTCCATGGTATGCTGCTGATATTTCAGCATGTGGAACTGACAATTTAGTGCTCTAACAGCAAGATTTGCAGAGGTGTATACTTTTTACCCCATCTGTCTAAAACTCGGGAATCCCTGTCTGAGGGGATGGGATTCTTAGCTGAAGTTGCTTTAATTCCTTTTGGTCCTTGGGAGATTACCTCTGGGTCAGAAGTAGGACTTTTTAAAAAGGAATTTGTGAGAGTCAGGGACTCTGTAGTACCTGTCAGGCTTCCTGGGAGCAGGAGGAAGGGTGTCAGGAGTCTAAATGGATTTCATAAAAACATCATCCACAACATCTGGGACAGGAGGAATGGCTAAAGGTCTGTGCTGTGGTAAATCTAAGAATTCCCTGAGTCTGTTTTTTGACTGAGGATAGTCCTGACATTCCCACTGGAAATGCTCCCTTAGAGCATGTAGGGTTTCACCAAATGAAAAATCCTCGGGAGGAGAAGCAGAAGGAATAGATTCCTCTGCATCAGAATCCTCATAAACAGAGAGGGGTTGCATGTCTTCATATTCAGAAACCTCAGAGTCATCGGACTCCTGTTCAGATAAAACTACTGGGGACAAGTCTCATTTTCTTTTGGAAGGGGTAGCCTGGCTTCCCCTAATAAGCATAATAAGGTCTTCTGCCATTTTAAGCATTTGAGATTGAGGCATGGAAGCAGGTGCTTGAGCTTGGGTCGTTAGCTTTTTAGGTGTAATTCATAACCTGGGCCATTGAAAACTCAGTAGTTCTAGAAAGAACTGAAGATGCGAAAAAAGTCGTTGGCTTGTGTCGAGTATCGGTAGTGGGAAGAACTTCCTCAGAAGCCGCTGGCTGCTCAGCGGTTCCGGACCCATCCAAGGTAGAGACATCCGCAGGATCCTTAGTCGAAGAAGTCTTGGGGTATAGCGGACTCTGAAGGGTCTCGGCAGTGGCCTGCCAGCGGGCATTAGGGGCTGCAAAAGTGCCTCACTAAAAACCAGAGAACTGACGACTAGCTTAATGGAAGCACTGTCAGCAGTTTTGGACCTGTGTGGTCTGTCTTTGTCTTTATCCTTATTTTTTTTGGAAGATCGGTAGTCGGATGGCTTACCGAAGCCATACAGGAATATGAGGACTGAGAACGAAAATATTTACCTACAATAAGGGCCTGACGACGTATAGTTCTGGCGTTGAACAAAGCACAAAAGCGACACCGAGGGATGTCGAGGTCTGGGCCTAAACAGGCGACGCAGTAAGAATGGAAGTCTCTGTGTGGTATTTGCTTTCCACATGCGAGACAATTGTTAACTTTTTCTGACATCGGTTAGAGCAAGAAAAAAGGATCCCAAACGGGGCACTTAGCTTTAGAAGACTTCAATTTCAATTCGGAAACGAAAACTCAGGTAGCGGTCGACCGACACTCGTGCGAACTGCTTCTGCTTCGGGCTCCTCAGCAAAAAAGACTGATGTAATGGCATCGGCTGCCTGATTTTATACCACTGACGACCTGATGTCAGACCTGGAGCGACAGCAACCAACGTGGAAATACTAGGCCTCTGGTATTAGGGTCGACTGAGGGCTACCCCTGGCAGGATAACCCAAGTGTGATGACTGCAACAGTGAAACATGAAGAACATCTGTGCAGTGACAGAGAGACCTGGTTCAAGGCTCCAGAGAGCACCCCTGCATTACCAGGCTATAATTCATGCCACACCTTTCAGCCACCTAACCAGGACCGAAACACTAAAGGCGGAGGCGTGTCCATATTCATTAAGGATATCCACACCTCCAGGCTAGCTGCCCAGCATAATGCATCTGAGATTATCCAAGTGCAACTAACTCTGGGCAAGGCTGCAATCCAAATTGTAGCTTGCTACAGATCCCCCACCATGCCCCAGGATTCCCACTCCTCATTTCTTGATACACTGAAAAATATTAGGGTACAACCTGACACCCTAATAATGGGTGATTTCAACTATCCCACCATTAACTGGGAAAACTACTCATGTACCAACTCTTTTGCTCAACGTTTTCTGGAATTCATAAATTCCAACACCTTGTATCAACTTATCCACACCCCCACCAGGGGCAGCAATATCCTAGACCTGGTCATTATCAACATGGGCAACCGGGGTTCCACACCAGAGGTCAATTCCTTGTTGGTCAGATCCGACCACAAGCTAATAACCTCAGACATCCACATCCCGCCCGCCACCCCACATTAGGGAAACCACCATAAAAAAATTCTCCAAAGCCAACTTCACTCTTATTAATACAGAAGTGGCAAACTTCACGACACCCATGCAAATGGACAATAGAGGTATGACTGCTAAATCCTACACAAATGCACTCTATAAGCACTTACACGAGTGCATGGATTGTGCAATCCCTAACAGAACCAAGATGCTATCCTCCAAAAAAAGGAAGCCAATCTGGTGGTCCCCTGCCATAAACAAACTCTTTAACAGAAGGAAGAAACTGTTGCAAAAAAAAAAGAGTAAAATCCCGTAATTGGAGGAACTCCCTGGTCAGCCTCAGTAAAAAGCTGAGATCCCTCATAAAATCTTCCAAAGCCAGTTACGAAAACAAAATTGCCACTGATTCTAAAGATAACCACAAAGCATTCTATAGCTATGTCAAGAATCTCAATGGCAACACTCAGATCTGCTCTGAGTTACAACACAATGTCACTAAATATACAGAACCAACTGATATTGCCAACATCCTGGCAGATAGGTTCAGTGCTAACTTTACCCTCCTCTAACCCCCTGAAGGGCCCATCTCTATACCAGAAGAATGCAAAGTTCCTGTAATCAGGGCTGCACAGGTAAAAACCACACTCTCCAAATCCAAGAACTCAGCATCCATGGGACCAGACAACATCCCAGGCTATGTTCTACACGAACTACAAACGAACTGGCACCACATCTAAGTACTATGTTCAATCATAGCCTCGCCTCAGGCTTTGTGCCCACTAAACGGCGCACAGCGATGGTTTTCCCAATCCACAAAAAAGGGGAGCCACCACAGACCCCGGGAACTACCACCCCATTAGCCTGACGAGCCTGGTCTGCAAGGCTATGGAACGTATCATCATGGAACTTATAAACAATGACATTGGTAATCTCCAAACTCTGGATCCCACCCAGTTCAGGTTTGTAAAAGGCAGATCATGTCTCCTAAACCTGACAGACTTCTTTGAAGCGGTCATTAAAGCCATAGATGAGGGTAAGGTGGTTCACACAGCCTATCTGGATCTCGCCAAGGCTTTCGAAACAATCCCTCACTCTGGAATTATAGATAAACTCACTAAACTAGGAATAAATCCCTATGTCACAAGACGGGTTACCAAATGTCTCAATGACAGAATCTACACTGTGAAAGTAGCAGACTCCAAATCCGACTTCAGACCGGTGACAAGTGGAGTACCACAGGGTTCAGTCCTGGGTCCTCTCCTGTTTGGTATCTACTTCTCTGAAGTACAGGCTAACACAGAAGGTCTTTGGCTAAAGAAGTTCGCAGATGATTGCAAACTAGGAGTCATAATCGAAACTCCTAATGATGTAGACATCCTACAAAAGGGCCTCACTGAGACAGATGCCCGGTGTCAAAGCCATAGCCTCAAGCTCAATTCCAAAAAGTGCACTGTCATCCTTTATGGTAAAAACTCTGTACCCATGAACTACCACATAGGCAGTAGTCTACTTAACACCGAAAGTTTGATAAGAGACCTTGGGACACACGTGGACAGTAGTCTCTCCTTTGATAATCACATCGCCACAGTAGTCAGGAAATCCTTCTATGTGACACACCTCATCACAAAAGGTTTCTCATCCAGGAAAAAATAGGTCATTGTTCCCGTCTACTCATCACTCATTAGACCCATTATAGAGTACAATGTCCCTTTTGGTATGTACCTCACAAGACATCTACAACAACTAGAAAGGGTGCAGAAATATCTCACAAAGAGGATTACTGGCCTCAAACAGATGCCCTACGTAGACCGTCTCAAAAAAACTTCAGCTTTACTCCATCGCATATCGCCTACTCAGAGGTGATCTCTGCCTAACATACAAGGCCATGTCAAACCCAGAGCTGTTGGACATGCTACACTTAAAAAATCCCAATCCCTCCGAGATACACGCTCTAGGGACCTAAACTTTGTCACCACAATAAATAGAACATGCTGGAGGGATAGATTCCTGTCCCAGAGACTTCCCATACTCTGGAACAAACTACCTATCTATATCAAACAAAGCTCCTCATTAGCACTCTTCAAGAAAAATCTTGATGATTGGATGAGAGATAGGAAATTCACCCCGGGGATCACTTCTGTGGCTCTGCTTGACAGGGGCACAGGAAAATAATTTTCTTGGGTGGTGAAAGCCAGGGTACCTTTTTGGTTAGGCTTATATAGGCCCTAGAGCCAATAGCCTAGTACCTACCTATGAACATGTCATGGTATGCCGAATGCATTCCCTGCTAACTACCTCTTGCCTTACTATACACGTCATGGCATGCTGAATGCATTCACTGCTAACTGCCTATTGCCTTAATTAAACAAGTCATGGCATGCCAAATGCATTCACTGCTAACTGCCTCTTGCCTTAATTACACACGTCATGGCATGCTGAAAGCATTCACTGCTTACTGCCTCTTGCCGTATTACACACATCATGGCATGCCGAATGCATTCACTGCTTACTGCTTCTTGTCTTATTACACACATTATGGCATAAAGAATGCATTCACTGCTAACTGCCTCTTGCCTTACATGCAGAATGCAATCACTGCTAACTGCCTCTTGCCTCATTAAATACATCATAGCATGCTGAATGCATTCACTGCTAACTGCCTCTTGCCTTATGACACACATCATGGCATGCTGAATGCATTCACTGCTAATTGCCTCTTGCCTCATTAAACACATCATGGCACGCCGAATGCATTCACTGCTAAATGTCTCTTACCTCATTAAACACATCATGGCATGCTGAATGCATTCACTGCTCACTGCCTCTTGCCTAATTAATCACGTCATGGCATTTTTTTAGGCAAAGTTCAAAGGACAAAACCACCACCATAACAGGTACAAGCATGAAAATCTGAAGGTAATGCTACTCAATGCTAGAAGTCTAAACCTCAAAATGCACTCTCTCGAGGCACTCATAAAAATGGAGAACATCGATATCTGTGCAGTAACTGAGACCTGGTTCAAGGCTCCAGAGAGCACCCCTGCAATACCAGGCTACAACTCTTACCACACTTTTTGGCCACCAAACCAGGACCGAAACACTAAAGGTGGAGGAGTGTCAATATTCACCAAGGATATTCACACCACCAGGCTAGTTGCCCAACACAATGTGTCTGAAATTCTCCAGGTGCAACTAACACTAGGTAAGACTGTAATCCAAACTGTAGCTTGCTACAGATCCCCCACCATACCCCAAGATTGTCACTACACCTTTCTAAACATACTGGAAAATATTAAGATAGAAACAAACACCCTAATACTGGGTGATTTTAACTACCCTGCCATTAACTGTGAAAACTACTCATGTACCAACACCTTTGCTCAACGGTTCTTGGAATTCATAAATTCCAACGCCCTGGATCAACTAATCCAATGTCCCACCAGGGGCTCCAATATCCTAGACCTGGTCATTACCAACATGGAAATTGATGCTCCACACCTATGGTCACCCCCTCGTTAGTCAGGTCTGACCATAAGTTAATCACCCTTAACATCCACATCCCACCCCCACCCCCCAGTAAGGAAACCTCCATAAAAAACTTCTCCAAAGCCGAAACCTCCATAAAAACTTCTCCAAAGCCAACTTCATGCTACTCAAGTCAGAAGTGACAAACTTCATGACACCCATGCAGACGGGAACTGAAAGTTCAACTGCTGAATCCTACATCCTACACTAAGGCACTGTATGAGCACATCCATTCATGCATGAATTGTGCCATCCCAAATAGAACCAAGATGCTCTCATCCAAAAAAAGGAAGCCAATCTGGTGGTCCCCTGCCGTAAACAAACTTTACAACAAAAGGAAGAAACTGTTGCAGAAAAGAGGAAAATCCCAGGATGCAAAAAACTCCCTTACCAGCCTCATTAAGAAACTGAGATCCCTCATAAAATCCTCCAAAGCTAGTTACGAAAATAAAATTGCCAAAGATTCCCAAGACAACCACAAGGCATTCTATAACTATGTCAAGAATCTAAATGGCAATGCTCAGATCTGCTCTGAGCTAAAACAGAATGGCATTAAATATACTGATCCCAAGGATATTGCCAATATCCTGGCAAATCGATTCAGTGCCAACTTCAACCCCCCCTCACCCCCTAAATGGCCCATCTCAATGCCGGACGATTGCCAAATGCCGGTAATAATGGCCACACAGGTAAAAAAACGCACTCTCCAAAGCTAAAAATACAGCATCCATGGGACCAGATGACATCCTGGGCTGTTTACTACATGAACTACAATATGAACTGGCACCTCACCTAAGTGTCATGTTTAATCATAGCCTCACCTCAGGTTTCCTATCCACTGAGTGGCGCAGAGCTACAGTTATCCCACTCCACAAGGGGGGGATCCACCTTGGATCTCGGAAACTACCATCCCATCAGTCTGACAAGCCTTATCTGCAAGGCCATGGAGCATATTATCATGGAACTTATAAACAAAGACATCGGCAACCTTCAAACACTGGACCCCACCCAGTTTGGGTTCGTGAAGGGCCAATCTTGTCTCCTGAACCTGACTGACTTCTTCGAATCAGTCTCCAGAGCCATGGACAAGGGTAAGGTGGTCCACACAGCCTATCTAGACGTGGCTAAGGTCTTTGACACCATCCCCCACTCTGGAATCATAGATAAACTTACTAAGCTGGGCATTAATCCCTACGTCACCCAATGGGTTGCTAACTGGCTTACTGATAGAACCCACACTGTAAAAGTAACCGACTCCAAATCCAGCTCCAGACAAATGGCAAGTGGAGTACCTTAGGGTTCAGTCTTGGGACCGCTCTTGTTTGGCATCTACTTCTCTGAAGTACAGACCAACACTAAGGGACTCTGGCTAACAAAGTTCGCAGATGACTGCAAACTGAGAGCCATTATTGAATCCCAAATGATGTGGATGCTCTACAAAAGGGCCTTACAGAAACAGATGCTTGGTGCCAGAGCCATGGGCTCAAGCTCAATGCCAAGAAATGTATAGTTATCCCCTTTGGGGAAAAAACATGTATCTGTGAATTACCATATAGGTGGCAGTACACTAAACACCGAAAGTGTGATAAGAGACTTAGGGACACAGGTGGACAGTGGTCTCACCTTCGATAAACACATCGCCACAACAGTCAGGAAATCCTTCATTACTAAGGGCTTTTCATCCAGAAAAAAGGAGGTCATTGTCCCACTGTACTCATCCCTCATTAGACCCATTATAGAATACAATGCCCCGTTTGGTATGTACCTCTCAAGTCATCTGCAACAACTGGAAAGGCCGCAGAAATACCTCACTAAAAGAATCACAGGCCTAAAGCAGATGCCCTACGCTGACCGCCTTAAACAACTCCGGCTATACTCTGTCGCATATCGTCTACTCAGAAGCGATCCCTGCTTAACATACAAGGCCATGTCAAACCCAGAGCTGTTGGACATGCTACACTTAAAGAAATCCCAATCCCTCAGAGCCACACGCTCCAGGGATCTAAACCTTGTCATCACAATAAACAAAACATGCTGGAGGGATAGGTTCCTGACCCAGAGACTCCCCAGACTCTGGAATAGATTGCCCATACATGTCAAGCAGAGTGCCTCTTTGGCCCTCTTCAAAAGGAACCTTGACGATTGGATGGGAGAAAGGAAATTCACCCCAGGCATCACGTCAGTCGCCCTGCTAGACAGGGGTCCAGGGAAGTAAACAGTGTGGGAAGAAATAGCCAGGGAATTGTTATGGCTAGGTTTGTATAGGCCCTAGGGTTGATAGCCTAGTACCAACCTATGAACCTATGCCGAATGCATTCACTGCTAACTGCCACTTGCCTTATTACACACATCATGGCATGCTGAATGCATTCACTGCTAACTGCCTCTTGCCTCATTAAACACATCATGGCATGCTGAATGCATTCACTGCTCACTGCCTCTTCCCTAATTAATCACGTCATGGCATGCCGAATGCATTCACTGCTAACTGCCTCTTGCCTCATTAAACACATCATGGCATGCCGAATGCATTCACTGCTCACTGCCTCTTGCCTTATTACACACATCATGGCATGCTGAATGCATTCACTGCTCAGTGTCTCTTGCCTTATTACACACATCATGGCATGCTGAATGCATTCACTGCTCGCTGCCTCTTGCCTCATTAAACACATCATGGCATGCCGAATGCATTCACTGCTCACTGCTTCTTGCCTTATTAAACATATCATGGCATGCCGAATGCATTCACTGCTCACTGCCTCTTGCCTTATTACACACATCATGGCATGCTGAATGCATTCACTGTTCAGTGCCTCTTGCCTTATTACACACATCATGGCATGCTGAATGCATTCACTGCTCGCTGCCCCTTGCCTCATTAAAAATATCATGGCATGCCGAATGCATTCACTGCTCACTGCCTCTTGCCTTATTACACACATCATGGCATGCTGAATGCATTCACTGTTCAGTGCCTCTTGCCTTATTACACACACCATGGCATGCTGAATGCATTCACTGCTCGCTGCCCCTTGCCTCATTAAACACATCATGGCATGCCGAATGCATTCACTGCTCACTGCCTCTTGCCTCATTAAACACATCATGGCATGCCGAATGCATTCACTGCTCGCTGCCTCTTGCCTTATTACACACATCATGGCATGCCGACTGCATTCACTGCTCACTGCCTCTTGTCTTATTACACACATCATGGCATGCTGACTGCATTCACTGCTCGCTGCCGCTTGCCTTACTGCAGAACACAGACAAGGAAAATGAGAACAGATGCATTCTCTTCATTACTAAACAGGTTAATCTCCAGAGTGTAGTGCTTCCTGTAGATGGGAAGCAGACAGCTCTTCAGTTTGTAGCTCCACAGCAGAAACGGAGGAGCAGATCAAAAGTCAGCAGCATATTCACTTCTCCTGGGATATAAAGCACTCGAGGAGTGATGCCCCTTGTGTGCAGTTCGCTGCCAGATGCACATTTCCCCTCTCTACAAAGAGGAATAGAACGGTGTGCTCCATGATTATTTCGAACAAAATCTCTGTTAAACTGAATGAAAAGAAGCTCGAGGAGCAGTTCTACCTCCACAGCCTTTATGACTAGGACAACAGTATACATTTCCAACATCTTAAAATGAACCACATCTTCATAGGGTACACCTTCCTTTCTACCAGAAGGTGAGGAGTTGAGCTCCCTCATCCTTTAAGTGAAGCATCTGTTTTTAAGTACCAGCTGCAGGAATGGGTGACTTACTGCAGGGCTGGTGAGGATTGCTCATAATGCCATGACTCGGCTCAGAGAAATGGTTTTACCACGAGAAGATGATCTGTGAATCTGTAGAGACTCTAGCCAAGGTACATCACAATCTGCGAAAACACACCCATCTTCAAGTAGACAAACACTGTGAGGAAACACCCCCCTTTCATTTTGGACAAACTTTCCATCATCTTTGCCCTTGTGCTTTAAGAGATGCTCTGGGAAAGTAGTTGTGTTAGAACTTACCATAACAACGGATATTCGAATTCCACAACAGCCTTTGGCTATTTGGGTTGTTTCCTGCCTAGGAAGCAACAACTGGCCTGCTTCAAAAGCTTTGGCTCCTCCCACACCTTTCCTCTGGCTACTAACTGGCCAGCACCAATCAGATAAACAGCAGACAGAAGGAAGTGACAGATAAAATAGGAAGCGACCTCATTATGAACCTCTAATCAGATATAAATACAAAAGCAATTTATATTTCCAAAAAACAATTGTATATAGGAAAGGAAAGGGTGATGGCAAATTTGTGCGGCCACTGCAGTAGTGTGCAATTCAAACATCTCCTGTTGTGGTTCGTGCTTGCACAACTGAACTACGTTCATCATGCCCACTGCTATAGCAGCCTTTTATTACCAAAGCTTATCCAACCTAGGAGGTGGAAGGATAAGGGAGCAGGAGCCCCTGGAGAATGGTCCTTGGAATGCTAGCTCTGCAAATGGAAAAGGAATCCAGTTTGCAATGCTTTGTAAAGCTCTACAATGCTTCTAGAGTCCACCCTTCCCAGGATGCCATTGGAGAAAATAAGACTCTGCAAGTGTGCCTGGAACAGATTTGCCTTGGTGGGGATAACAAAAAACAAAAGCAGAGGACAGACATCAAGAAATAGTTTTGGGAAAGGTTGTCCTTTCTTAGTTCCCATCATATAAATAGCTGTTCAGCTTTTCTAAAGGACTTAGTTCTGTCAAAATACTACCTGAGCTGTCGATGCATTTCTAGAGTATGTAGAATCTTTTTTCCCTGGTTTTAAGGTTCTGAGTAGAACATCAAGCGACTGATGGCTTGATTCAAAGTAAACTCTGAGACGACTATGGGCACAGATGAAGGATTTGTTCTTAAAGTAACCCTATCCTTGCCACCATGAAAGATTGCAACTCAGATACTCTTCTTGTAGAGCAATAAGAACGGTTTTCCAAGTAATAAACCATAAATCTACCACAAGTGGCTTCAAATGGAGACATTTATTTTTTCTAGTGCAAAATTGAGGTCCGAAAAGGAAGCCACTTCCTTCTTGGTGGCCTTGTGGAAAACCCCTTTTAAGAAATGTTTAATTAAAACCAAAGAGTTTTGGATGGAGTGCAAGGGTGGAGTCATAACCAGATATGCTGAAATGGCCACAAGATGAACCTTGAAACAGAAATTAGACAGGACAAAGGACAGTGACTCACATAAATATTTGGGAACCAGTGGTACATAATGCCTATTAGGGCACTGGTTATTGACTAGGCACCAACTAGAAGATCTTTTTTCACTTGTCAATATATGACTTCTTAATAGCTGTTTTTCTCGTCTCCTTTACTACCTGTGCACATTCTCATGAAAGAGATGCCCAAAAGGTATCAGAATTCAATCAATACAATACAATAAGTTGTAGTTGTTTGAGATGGGGTGTATTAAATACCCTTGGTCTTGTACGCAGAGATTCAGTGTGTAAAGAAGTTTGTGGCAATAGTTCCTAGACAATTCCATAAAAAGGCAGAACCACTGTTGCCTGGGCCTGTGGGGAGTTACCACAAAGATGTTTAGAGTCTTTCTGAATTTTGATAATGATCCTGTATATTAGTGGAAAGGGTGGAAATGCATCTGTTCTCTTGGTCTACCTGTAAGGAGTCCTAGAACAGATTCTGGTTAATTCTGTTTTGAAAGGCAGCAAACATATCTACTTTAGGTGCTCCCCACAACTGGTTCAATCCCTGAAGACCTTCTCATGTAGTTTCCATTAGTGAGGGTCGGTCCTGGCCCTGCTCCACTTGTCTGCCACTGGATTGCTCTGATGGAAAACAAGATGCTTACAGGATCAAGAAATGCTGAAGACTTGCCTCTCAAGTTATGATAAGCAGCCAGCACAGAGAGTAAGACCTGGTATCCCACTGCTAGTTGAAGTGCCACATCATTGTGGTGCTGTCTGAAATCACATGCAGGGGTGCCACGTCATTGTGGTGCTGTCTGAAATCACATGCAGGGGTGCCACATCATTGTGGTAATGTCTGAAATCACATGCAGGGGTGCCACGTCATTGTGGTGCTGTCTGAAATCACATGCAGGGGTGCCACATCATTGTGGTAATGTCTGAAATCACATGCAGGGGTGCCACATCATTGTGGTGCTGTCTGAAATCACATGCAGGGGTGCCACGTCATTGTGATGACATCTGAAAACACATGCAGGGGTGCCCCGTCATTGTGGTGCTGTCTGAAATCACATGCAGGGGTGCCACATCATTGTGGTAATGTCTGAAATCACATGCCGGGGTGCCCCGTCATTGTGGTGCTGTCTGAAATCACATGCAGGGGTGCCACGTCATTGTGATGATCTGAAAACACATGCAGGGGTGCCCCGTCATTGTGGTGCTGTCTGAAATCACATGCAGGGGTGCCACGTCATTGTGGTGCTGTCTGAAATCACATGCAGGGGTGCCACGTCATTGTGGTGCTGTCTAAAATCACATGCAGGGGTGCCATGTCATTGTGGTGATGTCTGAAATCACATGCAGGGGTGCCACATTATTGTGATGATGTCTGAAATCACATAATATCTATGACAATTAACACAGAATCATCTTAATTCATCTAAAGAACATTTGTAAGAATTAATTCACATATTTTATCATTCATTACTGTATGTAACCTTGATTGTACTGTTTTTTGGAGCTTTTCTCCCCGGGCCTCCACTAAAAATGGGTACTTCTTGGCCCAGTGGACTTCCCCGGTAATCAAACTGAAATAAATAAATAAATAAATAAATGCAGGGGTCAGTGTGACCCCAAGTTAAAAAATAACAGCACTGCATGGGTCATAGCTCCCTTTGACATCAATGTGTTTTGGTGTGTCTGTCATGTCCTACAGGCTGCACTTTTTTATCCTCATCGAAACTGTTCCCCAACCAAAATCTGAGGCATCTGTTGGTACAGACTGTGTTGGGATACAAAGAAAAAAGGTAGATCTAAATTCTGAATTACATGCTGTCTCCACACATGCAGTTCCTTCTTGATAAGGCCCAAAGCTGGGATCTGAAGTCTCAGAGGATGACAATGTTGGGTCATCATGACCCCTGGATATACTGTCCTGTTTGATGGAGTCAAAGAACGGCTTTGAGTACTTATCTTGAACCCTAGACTGATGAAGAAGGAGACAATCTATTTTAAAGACTCCTGCCTTCCAAGAAAAAACAATGCAAAGATAAAGTTGTCTAAACAAAGGCACATGACAATACCTGGCAACTGCAAAGAACTATTCCTGGGTATAGGCCCTTTGTGAATACCCTTTAGAGCTGTGGATAATCCAAAGGGTAACACACAAAATCTGGGAAGGTCAAGATCTAGCAGTTGTCTTGAGGCAAGTTTATAGGTTCTCAGGGTACTAGAAGGCTAACAACCCCAAGAGGCTTTTTTAATCCTATCCATTTTCTCAAAGGTACAAATGAAACTCTGTACCTTGTGTCTATAATGTAAACAACTTAACCACTGTGCCAACCCCCAACCCCCTTTCCTTGGCATCAGAAACAATTTGAAATAAATGCCTTTGCCCCTGTTACTAAAGAGTACTGGATCGGTTATTTGTAGGTTAGTATGTGATTGGATAGAGAGAGATCAAGATCCTGCATCTGGGACAAAGTTAGAGCTACAACGGCAGGAGTGGAGGGAAAGGGGGGGTGCAGATACAGTCATTCTAAAGGTGTATATTGACCACTTTCTGAAAAGATCCATGTTTTGTTAATGTTGATCCCTTCCTGCCATTTCTTCTTTGTACTTTGTTTGCCAGAAGTAGGCAGAGGCTGTTAAGTGTTCTGAAGGAGGTAAAGGCTCTATTTGATTTATAAAGCAGGACCTAAAAAAAAAAATCTGTGAACTCCCTGAACTACTTTCCCCTCTTTCATCATACTGTTCGACAGCCTAAGTAACAAAAGTACCAAACACAACTTCTTTATCTAAACAAGAGTTTAACATCTAAGATTTAACTTCATCTGTGAACATTGTGTTACATACCTAGGCATACCTCCCCATAGACACATTATCTGCATAATCATGCACATTTTAGTGCCTCTTTATAGAGCTGATGAATATTAGAAATAGTAGGATTCAGAAAGGATTTATCATCTGAATGCAGATTAGTATAGTATTCTTTTAAAGTTTCAACACAATGTAACACAAGCTTTCACATATGTCTCTGGTAATTGAGAATTCTAAAAGTCAAACTGGTTTAAGAGAAAATTCTCTTCTTAAATATATCCAAACATCGGACCTTCTTTATTCCCTGGAGAGGATTAACTTTTAACAAAAGACTTTTGTCAGCTGATCCTGAAGCAGAAACGGCTGCAGGATCAGGATGAAAGTTAAAAAAAAGAAACTGTAAACTCTAAATTCTGCCTTTTTAAAGACCGAGTCCGGATTACTACAGGCAGCATTAAATACATCATCTGAGGCTGGTAAGATAGGAGGAAAAGGAGTAATATGGGGCCTCCACTTGTAATAGCTCATAGAATCTCCTCATTTCAGCACAACATCCACTTGTTCCCATAAAATACATAATTCACCCTGGAAGAAACCTCCTCTAAGGGAGAGGGGCACATGTGCTTTCCCCAGAACCACAGTCCTGACTTGGGAATCCATAGGAGAGGGATCTCCATCTCCATCAGTGTTAGATTCTTCTGAATGAGTATTGTATGAATATGCAATAAATGTTTGGCTAAAGTAATAATTTCATCTTTATGTACTAGAAGTACATCTTTAGAAGAACAGTGTCTGACCTTCTGTTTCTTTTTCCTACATGAAGTATCCCTGTAATATGACCAACTTGAGGAAGGCTTTTTATCCTGGGTAAGAGGCTCTTTCCCTGTCCACTCAGACAGGAATCTCCAGGATTATTTCCCCAATGCAAAAGTAAAGCCTGTTCTCCCATGCTCTTATTGGACAGTGGAACAGTAGCAGAAGATGCCTGACCCCTGATTCCTGAAGGTGGAAAAAGCAATACCATAGGAACTTTGAGAAGCCAATGGAGGAACTGAGGAACAATGAATGGCCACTGTAGGCTCCCCCCACCAGTGGCTGAGGCATGACTAAGCCTGTTTACTGAAACAGCTTATTTTTAATAAGATTTTTTCTTTTAGGTACAGTGGGTGAAAAGCCAGCAGAAAGTACAGTTGTGTACACTTAACATAAATGTAGATGTTCGAGTGTATTCAATGTTGCAGTCATCACATTTGGGTTATCCCTGCCAGGGTAGCCCTCAGCAGGCCCGAATACCAAGAGACTTAGTATTTCTGCGTTGGTTGCTGTCGCTTCAGGACTGACGTCAGGTTGTCAGTAGTATAAAGTAAGGCAGCTGACGCCATTACATCAGTTTTTCTTGCCCTAACCTGTCAGAAGCCCCCAAGTGGGAGCCAGGTTCTGGTGGAAGAAACCCCACCAGTGGAAAATAAATACCAATATGTCCCCTGTAAGGAAAGGAGAACAACAAGGAAGAATGGTAACAAAAAGAAAAAGGGGGAAGGAGGGAGGGTAACCAGGACGGCAACAGTGAATACACTCGAACATTTACATTTATGGTAAGTATACACAACTGTACTATGTCCTTCATGTTTCACTGCTGCAGTCATCACATTTGGGTTGATTCCCAAATCTGAGGAAAAGGGTGGAGGCAGTCAAGGAGACTAGGGGCTGGCTAGGATGCCCTGCAAGACTGCAGAGGCAAACCTTGAACTGGATTTGGAGAAGAGAGGCAGGTGGTAATGCTTGGTAAAAGTGTGAACAGATGTCCAGGTGGCAGTTTCCAGGATGTCCCTGGTGGGGACTCCTCTGAAGAAAGCTGCAGAGGTGGAGGCTGCTCTGGTGGAGTGTGTCCTGACCCCCTTGGGGGAGGCTTTTCATGCTGTTTGTAGCAGAAATGGATGTAGATCAGACTTTCTGAAGGAATTAGTCCTGTCTAGATAGAATCTGAGCTGTCTGTGCAGATCTAGAGAGTGAAGAATCCTTTCCCCTTTGTTCTGGGGATTAGGAAAAAAGGTGGGCAAATGAATGGAATGGTTGAGAGACACATTGGACACCACTTTGGGCATGAAGGATGGGTTAGTTCTGAGGGATACCCTGTCTGCATAGAAGATGATGAAGGGTTCCACAGCCATGAGTGCTTGCAGCTCAGAGACTCTTCTGGCTGAAGTGATGGCCAGAAGGAATGTTGTTTTCCAGGAGAGAAATTTTAGCTCTGCAGAAGAAGCTGGTTTGAAAAGGGGCAGGGTGAGCTTTTCCAGTAAAAAGTTAAGGTCCCAAGCTGGTGTTGGTGCCCTTCTGGGTGGCCTCAAGTTGCTAGCCCCTCTGAGGAACTGTTTGATTAAAGGGTGTGAGAAAAAGGGGCTGCTCAGTGGGAAAATGAGCAAAAAAAGCAGAAGCATGAATTTTAATAGAGGAGAAAGAGAGGCCACTGTGTAGTAGGTCATCTAAATAATCCAGGATGAGAGGGAAGGCTGTGCTGTATTGGCTCCCTTAGCCAGGATCCAAGTGCAGAACCTTTTCCATTTATCAGCAAAAAACTTTCTGGTGCTAGGGCGTCTGGCAAACTGAGTGTCTGCAATTGGGGATGCATGAATTCCCCCTTCCCTCTGGGTCAGGAGGTTTGGAATCTGAGGAAGATGCCATGGAGACAGCGGGGGCAGGCTGCATAGCAAGGGGTATCAGTCTTGCCGGGGCCAGTCTGGAGCTATAAGAATGATCCTTGGTTTTTCCTCCCTTATTCTGATCAGTACCCTGGGGATGACAGGAAGGGGAGGAAAGGCATAGACCGACAGATTGACCCAGGGGAAGGACAGGGCATCCACTTTCCAAGCCATGAAGTGATGCTCCCTGGTGCAGAATTTGCTGCGCTGATGGTTGGTGTGGGAGGCAAAGAGGTTGACCTTCGGGGTTCCCCATTTTTGAGTTATTAGGGTGAAGGTACTTCTGTTGAGTTGCCACTCATGTGGGTCCAGATGATTTCTACTTAACTGATCTGCCAGAGAGTTGACAGAGCCTGGTAGGAATTGTGCTAACAGGTGTAGATGCATGGCAGAGGCTATATGTCAAAGGGTCATGGCCAGCCTGCATAGAGGGTTGGAGTGAGTTCCTCCCTGCCTGTTGATGTACCACATCACAGTGGTGTTGTCTGGTTTGATCAGGAGAGCCCCTGGAGAGAGAGAAGGGGCTTGAAGGCTATCAAGGCGTGCTGCACAGCCATCACCTCTTTTTGACTTGATGTACAGAGGGATTTCCTGTGGTCTCCATTGGCCCTGTATGCACCTGCTGTCCAGGTGTGTACCCCAAGCACAGTCTGATGCGTCTGTGGTGAGGGTCTGGGTGACGGGGGTGGTGGGTAGAAAGGCAGTCCCTTGTTGAGGAAGCATGCTGTTGCCCACCAAAGAAAATCTTTTCTGAGGCAAAGAATTATAGGTAGAAGAGTTTCCAGGTCTTGAGAGTGTTGACACCAAAGGCTCTTTAGGTACCACTGAAGTTTCCTCAGATGTAGTCTGGCATATGGAATAAGTAGTATGCAAGATGCCATGAGCCCCGGAGCTTGCAGGATCTTCCTTGCAGATAGCTTGGGTCTGGTGGCTAGTTGAGAGAAGCAGGCTGTCATGAAAATGTGTTTGTTTACTGTAAGGTATTCTATCTGGGATGCTGTGTCCAGACTTGCTCCCAGGAAGATTATCCTTTGGGTAGGCACCTGTTCTAGGGAGGTTAGGAGGGTCTTTACAAAGTCCAGGTGCTTGAGCAGCTTTTTCCTGGCTGTCTGCCTGAATAAGGCAGTCGTCTAAGTATGGGTAAATCTGAATATTTCTTTGTCTGCAAAAGGCAATGGACAGAGCCAGACATTTTGTGAAAACTCTGGGAGCAGTAGATAAGCCAAAGGGAAGAGCAGAGAACTGAAAGTGTTGAGATCCTGCCCTGAAACGGAGATATTTCCTGCATAGGAATGTGGAGGTAGGCCTCTTTTAGATCTAGGGTGGCTAGCCAAGCGTCCTTGAAGAGCATGGGTAGCAGCTGCTGAAGGGTGAGCATTTTGAATTTTGGGATCACCAGGAAGGTGTTAAGAATGGATACATCGAGGATGGGGAGCTAGGTGCCCTCTTTTCTGAGTACCAGAAAAAGTCTGGAGTAGCAACACTGGCCTATCTGTCCTGCAGGAACATGTTCTACTACCCTCATAAAGAGCAGGGAAAGGATTTGCTTTTGAGCCTCTGCCCACTTGATTTGGTGGTAGATCTGGGAACCCTTTTTGGGTTGGAAGGAAAATTTGTATCCCTGAGACACAATGTTCAGAACCTAGTGGTCCTTGGTAATGGTGGCCCAGGTGCTTGAGTGAAAGGAGAGTTTTCCTCCTGGGGGTAATTGAAGGTGGGCAGAAGGAGGGGGTGGAGGAGGTGAGTCAATGTGAATTCTTAACATAAGGGGGGTGGCTTAGAACTCCCTGGTTTTGAAGCATAGCCGGCCTTAGGCATAGGCCAACTAGGTGGCCGCCTAGGGCGCCGCTCTAACTGGGGTGCTTTTCCAATATTTATTTGCTGTAAGAAGACCAGGATGGGGGCACCGAGTGGTGTGGTTGGGGGCGCCGTGTAACCCTTTTGCCTAGGGCACCAGCTGACCTAAGGCCACTCCTGTTTTGAAGTGGAGGTAGTTCACTGCTTAGATTTCTGCAATCCCTGTGGCTGCTGTCTGGGGCTGTCTGTTTCCATGGGGGCCTTGGCTGGGCCAGTTTACTGGGAGCAGGAAAGGACCAGTGTTTGGAGGGACAATGCCTGCTAAACCTAGGGGGCTGGACCTGCAAGAAATCCTTAACTGTTTGCATAGATTTTGCTTTTTCTTCCATCTTTTTTAAGATGTCTTCTACCTTAGTGCGAAATAAGTTATCTTTGTGCAAGGGGGCATCCAACAATTTAGATGTGACATGGTCTGGCAGGAGCTGTTCCTTACGCCATACATGCTTTCTAATGACAGATCCAGTGACTGCTGCCCTGCAATTAGCTTCCAGGGCATCAAAACCACAGTGCAAGGTGTGTTTAGTTACTTGACTTGCAGAATGCATTAACTCTTGTAAATCTTTAGATTCTGCCCAAGTAGGAAAGGAAGGCATTTTTATTTAAGCAGTTCCAAGGTATGTTGCTGAAATTTCAGCATATGGAATTGACAATTTAGTGCCCTGATAGCAAGAGTAGCTGAGGTGTATATTTTTTTAACCCCATCTGTCCAATGCTCGGGAATCCCTGTCTGAGGAGGGTGGCATTCTAAGTGGAGGTTGCTTTAATCCCTTTTGGCCCTTGAGAAATGACCTCAGGGTCACCTGTAGGATTTTTAAAAAGATATTTGTGTGAGTCAGGGACTTTATAGTACCTGTCTGGTTTTCTGGGAGCAGGAGGAAGAGCATCAGGAGTCAAGCTGGATTTGAGGAAAACATCCTCCACAACATCCAGGACTGGGAGGATGGCCAAGGTCTGTGTTGTGGAAGATCTAGGAATTCCATGAGTCTCTTTTTAGACTGAGGGTAGTCCTGACTCTCCCATTGGAAATGCTCCCTTAAAGTATGCAAGGTTTCCCCAAAGGAAAAATCATCTGGGGAGAGGCTGAAGGAATGGAATCCTCTGCATCAGAATCCTCATAAGTGGAGAGGGGTTGCATGTCTTCATATTCAGATGCATCAGATTCATCTGACTCTTGTTCAGACAAAACTACAGGTGACAGATCTCTTTTCCTTTTGGAGGGGGTAGCTTGGCTTCCCCTGATCAGCATGATAAGGTCTTCTGCCATTTTAAGCATTTGAGACTGAGGCAAGGTAGCATGCGCCTGAGAGTGGGTTGTCAGTTTCTTGGATGTGGTTCGTACCCTGGACCTAAGAAACTCAGTCGTTTTTGAAAGAACGGTAGTCATGAAAGAAGACGTAGGTTTGTGTTGAGACTTGGTAGTGCAAATTACTTCCTTGGAATTCGGTACCTGCTCAGTGGCTTTGGACCCATCCAAGGTAGAGACGACCTCGGGATCCTTAGTCAAAGAAGAGTTTTGCGGCATACCGGACTCCGAAAGGGTCTCAGTAGCAGCCTATGAATCAACAGAAGCAGGAATCAGGGGCTGCAAAAATGCCTCACTGAGTACAGGAGAACTGATGACTAGTGTAACAGAAGTGTTGTCAGTAGGTTTGGACCTGTGCGGTCTGTCTCTGTCTTTATCTTTATGTTTTTCGGAAGATCTGCTGTTGGATGGCTTACCAAAGCTATACTGGAATTCGAGGACTGTAAGCGAAAATATCTGGCTGCATACAGTAAGGGCCCAACGACGGATAGTTTTGGCATTGAACAAAGCACAGAAGTGACAACGGGGGACGTCGTGGTCTGAACCTAAACAAGTGACGCAGTAAGAGTGGAAGTCTCTGTGTGGTATTTGCTTTCTTCAGGTGAGACAGTTATTAACTTTTCTGACATGTGTTAGTGCAAGAAAAAAGGATCCCCAATGGGGTACTTAGTTTTACAAGACTTCAACTTCAATTCGGTAGACGAAAACTCAGATAGCGGCTGACCGGCACTCACACGAACTGCTTCTGTTTCGGGCTCCTCGGTAAGAATGTCTGATGTAACGGCGTCGGCTGCCTTACTTTATACTACTGATGACCTGACGCCAGTCCTCAAGCGACAGCAACCGACGCAGAAAAACTAAGTCTCTGGTATTTGGGCCAGCCGAGGGCTTCCTTGGCAGGGATAACCCAAATGTGATGACTGCAACAGCGAAACACAAAGAACATCTGGAGTGCGCATCCTTGCTGTGGCCGAGGAAGAAGCCTAATTGCCAGTAAGCAGTGCTGGAAAGAGTCGGTTGAAAGGTAAGTTGCCACAAAGTGTTCATAAGCAGCAGACACACACATGTCCCCAAACAGCCAAAAGCAAGGTAGATCCACAAGCAGTGCACATAACGTCCGAATGAACAGTGTTTCCTTTCCCTGCACTGTCAAGACTGAAACAAACAGTAAGTTGTCATGAAGTACATAAAACTACGGATATTGTTTGTAGAGTTTAACATTCCCTGTAGGCAAAACACCAACACAAACTGAAAAGCTGCAAAAAAGTACACTTTTAACACAAAACAATGACCCTAAGAAAGGAAATAAGCATCCAAATGTAATAAGTTGTTTCTGACAGGAAACTACTGATACTAAACAAATATCAGGTTTCTAAAAAAAAAAAATGCCACTTTTAGACAAATATAATAAAAAAACAAATGCTCTAATCTAGAACAAAGCAATGTATTCTGTTTGGAAGGGTTCCCCAGTTGTGACTTATCTGCCAGAAATTAAGCTGTAGACACATTGCAGTTCTTGGGGACCGGGGTTTGGTATTACTAGTCAAGATGCTGACCTCACAAAGACAAGGCACAGGGTTTGATTCTCACTTTTGAAAGCAAAATTGCCTAGGCTTAAAATGGCCCACAAGGGCAGCTGGCCTAGTACCTACCTATAAAAAGCTCCTTAGTTGCTTTTTTTGAGGTGGTATACAGTACTAAAATGACTTCTTTCTGGTTGCTATTTATCCGATTATTACTGGCCAATCAGCAGCCGGAAGGAAGGTGTGGGGAGTGAGCTTTTGAAGCACTCCAGTTGTTGCTTACTAAGCAGGAAACAATCCAAACAGCCAAAACCTACTGCAGCAGTGGAAATAATGAGCATTGTTCATAAAACATTGACATAATTAATGCAAGCTAAGTACAATGACCCAGTGACTCAAGTACAAACAGTGTTCGGTCTTAAAGAGGGGTTCCCAGTGAAAGTGGGTGTGCATCAGGGTTCAGCTTTGAGCCCACTGCTGTTCATACTGGTGATGGGTTACATTAGCAAACAGGTCAGAGGGGACCGGTCAACAAAAAGTACAGTTGTGTACACTTACCATAAATATAGATGTTCGAGTGTATTCACTGTTGCAGTCATCACACTTGGGTTATCCTGCCAGGGGTAGCCCTCAGTCAGCCCGAATACCAGAGGCTTGGTATTTCTGTGTCGTTGCTGTTGCTCCAGGACTGACGTCAGATAGTCAGTGGTATAAAAACAGGCAGCTGACGCCATTACATCAGTTTTTCTTGCCGCAAATGTCAGGAGCCCCCCAAATAGGGAGCTAGGTTATGGTGGAATAACACCACCAGTAGAAAGTAAATACCAAGTAGCACTGCAAGGAGTGAGGAAGAAAGAGAGAGAGAGAGAAGGGGGATGGAGGGTGGGAAACCAGGACTGGAACAGTGAATACACTCGAACATCTACATTTATGGTAAGTGTACACAACTGTACTATGTTCTTCGTGTTTCACTGTTGCAGTCATCACACACGGGTTGATTCCCAAAGTTAAGGAAATTAAGGAAACGGGTGGAGGCAGTCAAGAAGAGTTGGGGCTGGCTAGTATGCCCTGCAGGACTGCGGTTGCAAAGCCTGCCCTGTTTTTGGAAATGATAGGCAGGTGGTAATGCTTGGTGAAGGTATGAATAGAACTCCATGTTGCAGCCTCCAGGATGTCCCTGGTAGGGACCCCTCTGAGAAAAGCTGCAGAGGTGGAAGTTGCCCTAGTGGAATGTGTTCTGACCCCCTGTGGGGGTGGTTTCCCGTGGTGTTTGTAACAGAAATGGATACAGTGTGCTACCCATTTAGAAATGGCTTGTTTTGATATGGCCTTGCCCTCTAACCCTGCTGCAAAGCTGACTAGTAACTGGTCAGATTTCCTAAAGGGATTAGTCCTATCCAGGTAGAATCTGAGCTGTCTGTGCACATCTAAAGAATGCAAGATTCTTTGCCCCTTATTTTGAGGTTTAGTGAAAAAAGGTAGGCAAATGAATAGATTGGTTGAGAGCCACACTGGACATAACTTTAGGCATGAAAGTTGGGTTAGTCCTGAGGGAGACCCTGTCAGCATGACAAATGATGACGGGTACCACAGCCATGAGTGCTTGCAGCTCAGACACTCTTCTAGCTGAAGTGATGGCCAGAAGCAAGGCTGTTTTCCAAGAGAGGAATTTTAACTATGCTGAAGCTGCAGGCTCAAAGGGGGGGGGGGTGAGCTCTTCCAACACAATGTTAAGGTCCCAAGCAGGAGTAGGGTTTCCTCTGGGTAGCCTTAAGTTGGTAACCCCTCTATGGAACTGCTTGATGAGGGTGTGTGAAAAGAGAGGTGGCTCTGTGCTGTAATAAGTAGAGATGGCAGAAGCATGGATTTTAATAGAAGAGAAGGATAGGCCCCTGTGAAGCAGGTCAGCAAGGTAATCCAGGATGAGAGGTAAGAAGGGCTGTGCTGCTTCAATACCTTTTCCACTTGTCAGAATAGGATTTTATAGTGCTGGGGCGTCTGGCTTAAAGTATAACGTCCAGGACTTGCTTGCTTAGGCTGGCCACTGGAGGGAAGGTCAAGGAATAAGCCAGGCTGCCAGGTTCAGGGTCTGCAATTGTGGATGCAAGAACTCTCCCTTCTGTTGGGTCAGGAGAGTTGGAATCTGAGGGAGGTGCCACGGAGGCAACTGTGACAGACTGCGCAGTAGTGGGTACCAGTGTTGGCATGGCCAGTCTGGGGCAATCAGGATTTCCCTTGGCCGTTTCTCCCTTATTTTGAGTAACACACTTGTAAGAAGAGGTAGAGGGGGAAATGCATAGATCGAGAGGTTTACCCATTGGAAGGATAGGGTATCCACTTTCCAGGCCTTCCTGTGAGGCTCCCTGGTGCAAAATTTGCTGAGCTGGTGGTTGTTGTGGGAGGCAAATAGGTCCACCTTCAGGGTGCCCCATTTCTGGGTTACGAGGCTGAAGGTGTTGTGGTTTAATTGCCACTCGTGTGAGTCCAGGAGATTTCTGCTTAAGTTGTCTGCCAGAGAGTTTTGGTTGCCTGGCAGGAATTGTGCTAGCGAGTGAATCTGCATGGCTGAAGCAATGTGCCAAAGGGTCATGGCTAGACTGCATAGTGGGGAAGAGTGGGTTCCTCCCTACTTGTTGATGTACCACATCACTGTGGTGTTGTCTGTTTTGATTAGTACAGGCCCCGGAGAGAGTAGGGGTCTGAAAGCTGTCAGAGCATGTTGAACAGCTAGCATCTCTTTTTGGTTGCTGTGCAGATGAATTTGATTTGGGCTCCACTGGCCCTGAATGCACCTGCTGTCCAAGTGTGCACCCCAGGCATAGTCTGATGCATCTGTGGTTAGGGTCTGGACGGCGTGGGGTTGTGAAAAGGGAAGTCCCTTGTTGTGGTTGCATGCTGCTGCCCACCAAAGAAAATCTTTCCTTAGACAAGGTATCATAGGTATAATAGTTTCCAGGTCCTGAAAATGTTGACACCAAAGGCTTTTTTAAGTACCACTGAAGTTTCCTCATATGCAATCTGGCATATGGAATGAGTAGAATGCAGGAGGCCATGAACCCTAGAGCTTGCAGGATTTTCCTTGCGGATAACTGGGTTCTGGCGGCTAGTTGAGAGAAGTAGCCTGTCAGGTAGTCTTGTTTTCTGAAGTAAGGAATGCCATCTGGGATGCTGTGTCCAGGCTTGCTCCCAGGAATACAATTTTCTGATTGGGGACTAGTTTGGATTTCTTTTCGTTTATACTGTACCCCAGTGAGGCCAGTAGGTCTTTTACAAATGTCAGGTGGTGCAAGAGCTTTTCCTGACTATCTGCCTGAATCAGGCAGTCATCCAAGTAGGGGTAAATTTGAATATTTCTTTGTCTGCAAAAAGCAATGGCTGGAGCCAAGCATTTCGTGAAAACTCTGGGGGCAGTGGATAAGCAAAAGGGAAGTGCAGAGAACTGATAATGCATAGATCCTGCCCTGAAACGTAGATATTTCCTGTAGGAGTCCCTGACTGGGATGTGCAGATAGGCCTCATTTAGGTCTAAGGTGGCTAACTAGGCATCTTTGGACAGCATAGGGAGAAGCTGCTGTAAAGTGAGCATTTTGAATTTTGGTACCACTAGGAAGGTGTTTAGAATGTATAGATCTAAGATTGGGCACCAGGTACCCTCTTTTTCTGGGTACCAGGAAAAGTCTGGAATAGAAACCTTGGCCTAGCTGGTCTGCAGGAACAGGCTGAATTGCCCTCATGGAGAGCAGGGAATGAACTTGGTTTTGTGCTTCTGCCCACTGGTTTGGAGGAAGATCTGGGAACCCTTTTGGGGTTGGCAGTGTGTGGAAATAAAATTTGTACCCCTGGGACACTATGTTGATGACCCATCGATCGTTGGTGATGAGGCCCAGTTTTCTGTAAGGGAGGCAAGTTTTCCTCCTAGGGGCACAAGCAGGTGGGCAGAGGTAAGAGGTGGAGTTGAAAAGTCATTATGAATTCTTTCCATAAGGGAGTGGCTTGGCACTCCCTGTTTTAGAAGTGGAGGTACTCCATTGCTTAGATCTCTGCATTCCCTGGGCCTGTCTGGGGGGGGGGGTCTGCATCCCCTAGGTCTTAGTCTGAGCTGGCCTAGAGGGGGCTGGAAAGGACCAATGCTTGGAGGGGCAATGCCTACTGAACCTCGAAGGCTGAACCTGCAAAAAGTCTTTAACTGTCTGCATAGATTTAGGTTTTTCTTCCATCTTTTTTAAAACCTCTTCTGCCTTGGTGCCAAACAGATTGTCTTTGTTCAGTGGTGAGTCCAATAATTTTGATTTGACATGGTCTGGTCCTTAAGCCGAGCATGCCTTCTAAGTACAGAACCTTTGACTGCTGCCCTGCAGGATGTTTCTAGGGCATCAAACCCACATTGCAGGGTATGCTTAGTAACTTGGCTTTCAGAATGCATAAGCTTCTGTTGTTGTTGTTGTTGTCTTTCGGCTTTTCCTGGTTAGGGGTCGCCACAGTGGAATTCCGGTCCGCTAATGATTGGCAGTAGATTTTCATGAACGCCGAGGTGCCAGCTCAACATCCAACCTTCAACGAAGGCATGCCCTTTTTACACGTGTCTTTCGAATGCCCACCCAACCGCGGAGAGGACATACAGACTCCACACAGAAGGCACTCCCCGCACTTCAGCCGAGAATCGAACAGGAGAACCTCTAAGCTCCTGTAATTCTTTATTTTCTGCACAGTCTGGAAAGGTAGATCATTTTTGTTTAATAAGTTCCATAGTATGTTGTTGGTATTTCAGCATGCGGAACTGACAATTCAATGCTCTAATGGCGAGAGTTGCAGAGGTGTATACTTTTTTACCCCATCTGTCTAAAGCTCGGGAATCCCCGTCCGAAGGGGTGGGATTCTTAGCTGTGGTTGCTTTTATTCCATTAGGTCATTGGGAGATGACCTCTGGGTCAGCAGTAGAATTTTTTAAAAGAAATTTGTGCGAGTCAGGGACTCTGTAACGCCTGTCAGGTTTCCTGGGAGCAGGAGGTAGAGTATCAGGAGTTAAACTGGATTCCATGAAATCATCATCCACAACATCCAAAACAGGAGGAATAGCTAAGGGTCTGTGCTGTGGTAAATCAAAAAATTCCCTGAGTCTCTTTTTGGACTGAGGACAATCCTGGCATTCCCAATGGAAATGCTCTCTCAAGGTATGTAGGGTTTCATCAAAAGAAAAATCCTCTGGAGGAGAGCCAGAAGGAATTAATTCCTCTGCATCCGAATCCTCATAAGCAGATAAGGGCATGTCTTCATAATCAGAAACCTCAGAGTCGTTGAACTCTTGGTCAGATAAAGCTGCTGGGGATAAGTCTCTTTTTCTTTTAGAAGGGATAGGCTGGCTTCCCCTAATCAGCATAATAAGGTCTTCCGCCATTTTAAGCACTTGAAAGTGAGGCATGGAAGCAGGTGCGTGAGCTTGGGTCGTTTATTTAGGTGTAGTTCATACCCTGGGGCTTAGAAACTCGGTAGTTTTAGAAAGAACTGAAGACGTGAAAGAAGTCGTTGGTTTGTGTCGAATATCAGTAGTGCGAAGAACTTCCTCGGAAGCCGGTGCCTGCACAGCGGCTTTAGACCCATCAAAGGTAGAGACATTTCCCAGGTTCTGTACTCAAAGAAGAGTCTTGCGGCATACCGGACTTCAAACTGGTCTCGGTAGTGGTCTGCGAATCCACAGACGTGGGCATCAGGGGCTGGAAAAGCACCTCACTGAGTACCGGTGAACTGGCGACTAGCTTAACGGAAGCATTGTCAGCAGTTCTGAACCTGTGCGGTCTGTCTCTGTCTTTATCCTTACGTTTTTTCGGAAGATCGGTAGTCAGATGGCTTACCGAAGCCATTTCGGAATACAGAGATCGAGAGCGAGAAGTATTTAGCTATGATAAAAGCCTGACGACATATAGTTCTGGTGTTGAATAAAGCACAAAACCGACATGGAGGAACGTCATGGTCTGGGCTTAAACAGGTGACGCAGTAAGAATGGAAATCTCGGTGTAGTATTTGCTTTCCACAGGTGAGGCAATTGTTAACGTTTTCTGACATCAGTTAGAGCAAGAAAAAAGGATCCCCAACAGGGTACTTAGCTTTAAAAGACTTCAGCTTCAATTTTGGAAATGAAAACTCAGGTAGCAGCCAACCGGCACTCGTGCAAACTGCTTCTGCTTCGGGCTCCTCGGCAAGAAAGACTGATGTAAAGGCGCCGGCTGCCTGTTTTTATACCACTGACAACCTGACATCAGTCCTGGAGCGACAGCAACTGACGCAGAAATACTAAACCTCTGGTATTTGGGCCGACTTAGGGCTACCCCTGGCAGGATAACTCAAGTGTGATGACTGCAACAGTGAAACGCGAAGAACATCTATAGCTCCATCAGCTTAACCAGCCTTATCTGCAAGGCCATGGAGTGAATCATCATAGACCTCATCAATAAAGATATAGGAACTCTCCAAACACTTGACCCCACCCAGTTTGGCTTTGTCTAAGGGAGATTATGCCTGCTGAACTTGGTGGACTTCTTTGAGACAGTCAGCAAAGCTCTAGATGCGGGCAATCTATGTACACGGCCTACCTGGACTTTGCCAAGGCCTTCGACACAATCCCCCCACTTGGGCATCATTGATAAACTCACCCAGTTGGGTATCAACCCATATATTGTCAGGTGGGTTGCAAACTGGCTCACTGATAGAACTCAAAAATAAAATAGGGGACTCCACCTCCTCTAGCAAACCCGTAACCAGCGGTGTAACACAAGGTTCCATTCTAGGACCCATACTGTTCGGAATCTACAGGCAAAAATAAAGGCCTGTGGCTGACCAGGTTTGCTGATGATTGCAAACTGGGAGCAGTCATTGAGTCTCCAATGTCAACATCCTGCAAGAGGAACTTACACAGACTAAAGATTGGTGCCAAAGTCATGGTCTTAAACTAATGCAAAAAAATGCATCATCATCTCTTTCAGCAAGAGCGGTGTTCCTGCAGACTACCACATCAATAACAATACCCTAAGCACGCATTCAGTGGTGAGAGATCTGGGCACACAGGTTGACAGGAACCTTACCTTCGATCAAAATGTCTCCACAGTGGTAAAAAGGGGATTTTACATTGCTCATTTCATAAGTAAAGGCATTGCCTCTAGAAAAAAAGAGGTTATAACCCCCCTGTACTCTTCCCTTATCAGACCAATAACAGAATACAGTGCCCCCTTTGGTATGTACCTTTTCAAGCACCTGCAGCAACTGGAAAGACCACAAAGTTTCCTTACGAAGTAAATTCAGGCCCTCCAGCATCTGTCATATGTGGACAGACTGAAATCACTATCACTTTACTCTGTGTCATACAAACTGCTCAGAGGCAACCTGTGCCTGTCATATAAGGCAGTCTCTGACCCTCTTTTAATGGGAATGCTGCACATTTGCAAGTCAAATGGCACACACATCACTCACTCAAAAGATCTTAACCTGGTATGTGACATAAAGAAAACCTGCTGGAGGGATATATTTGTCTGCCAGAGGTTGCTCCACCTTTGATACAGGCTTCTAATTCATGTTAAACAGAGTCCCTTGTTGACCCTATCTATGCACAAACTCAATGACTGGATGGGAAACTGGAAATTCTCCCTGGGGGTTCCACCTGCGTCCCTTCAGTACAGGGGCAATAGGTGCAGATTTTTTAGTGTCTGCTTTAATGGACAATCTTTGGAACAAGGATTTAACTTCGCTATTAACTTGGTATGGGCCCCCAGGGTCATTAGCGTAGTAACCTCCTATGATCCTATTTTCTCATCATCTGTCCCTCTGATCACTGAAGTCATTGAATATTTTTCATCATCTGTCCTTTTGAACAATGAAATCATTGGATATCTGATCTTCTATCCATATGACCACTGAAATCACTGAATATCAGATATGAGCTCAGTAACTGTAAATATTGTACTACTGTCAGCTTTATGTGTGGGTCATGCCTGAAAGGGGTCCAGTACACTTACCCAGGCCAAATAAATAAAACCCTAAATAAAACTTCTTTGTCATTCAGCATGGAATTTTAATCTGAACTAACTCTGTCTACAGCAGTCAAGGAAATATTAAATAAGCTGGTAACAGAGCCTTTTGTACCTGCTTCTGATGGCGATCTTCCCCCTTCCACTAACTTCTTTTTCCCCTTTTCCTTTATTAATAGACACTTATAACCTACCCTCTTCACACAACTGCTCTTTTCAACCTTCTTCCCTTACCATCATGTTTTATCTTGTACATGTATAAGCAGTCACCATTACCACTGTTTCCTGGACCACTGATATTTGTTTCACCCGCACTATTCTTTCCAGAAATGTCCTTATTTATTCTACCTTCGTCATACAATGAGATCCGTTCTCCTCCCATGCCCACAGTTCTCTTTTTCTGATTATTACTGCCTAATTACATTTTTTGCTTTTTTGCTTACTTGTGAACTTGCTATACCCCTGTAGGTAATCTCTCTGTTAAAACAGCACTCGAATGAGTGTTTTCATTGCTCTGTGGAGACCATGTATGGTGAATGTAGGAGATGATTTTCTAGTTTTCTTTCCACTTCTTGTAACGTACCCTTCGTTCTTTTTCTCTTCCTACTTTTTTTGTTAATACTATACTCTTCAGCAGTAACAAATTACATTTCAGTAATTGTCTCAAACATTCTCATTTTGTCTGCTTGTTGCCTCAGCAGTTACATATTACGTTTCATTAATTGTCTCAAACCTTCTCATTTTGTCTGCTTGTTGCCTTAGCAGTAACAAATTACATTTCATTACATTTAATTGTCTCAAACCTTCTCATTTTGTCTGCTTGTTGCCTCAGCAGTTACATATTACGTTTCATTAATTGTCTCAAACCTTTTCATTTTGTCTGCTTGTTGCCTCAGCAGTAACAAATTATATTTCATTAATTGTCTCAAACCTTCTCATTTTGTCTGCTTGTTGCCTCAGCAGTAACAAATTATATTTCATTACATTTAATTGTCTCAAACCTTCTCATTTTGTCTGCTTGTTGCCTCAGCAGTAACAAATTACATTTCATTAATTGTCTCAAACCTTTTCATTTTGTCTGCTTGCTGACTCAGCAGTAACAAATTATATTTCATTAATTGTCTCAAACTTTCTCATTTTGTCTGCTTGTTGCCTCAGCAGTAACAAATTACATTTCATTAATTGTCTCAAACCTTTTCATTTTGTCTGCTTGTTGCGTCAGCAGTTACAAATTACATTTCATTAATTGTCTCAAACCTTCTCATTTTGTCTGCTTGTTGCGTCAGCAGTAACAAATTACATTTCATTAATTGTCTCAAACTTTCTCATTTTGTCTGCTTGTTGCGTCAGCAGTTACAAATTACGTTTCAGTAATTGTCTCAAACCTTCTCATTTTGTCTGCTTGTTGCCTCAGCAGTAACAAATTACATTTCATTAATTGTCTCAAACTTTCTCATTTTGTCTGCTTGTTGCGTCAGCAGTTACAAATTACGTTTCATTAATTGTCTCAAACCTTCTCATTTTGTCTGCTTGTTGCCTCAGCAGTTACATATTACATTTCATTAATTGTCTCAAACCTTCTCATTTTGTCTGCTTGTTGCCTCAGCAGTAACAAATTACATTTCAGTAATTGTCTCAAACCTTCTCATTTTGTCTGCTTGTTGCCTCAGCAGTAACAAATTATATTTCATTACATTTAATTGTCTCAAACCTTCTCATTTTGTCTGCTTGTTGCCTCAGCAGTAACAAATTACGTTTCATTAATTGTCTCAAACCTTTTCATTTTGTCTGCTTGTTGCCTCAGCAGTAACAAATTATATTTCATTAATTGTCTCAAACCTTCTCATTTTGTCTGCTTGTTGCCTCAGCAGTAACAAATTACGTTTCATTAATTGTCTCAAACCTTTTCATTTTGTCTGCTTGTTGCCTCAGCAGTAACAAATTATATTTCATTAATTGTCTCAAACCTTTTCATTTTGTCTGCTTGTTGCGTCAGCAGTTACAAATTACATTTCATTAATTGTCTCAAACCTTTTCATTTTGTCTGCTTGTTGCCCCAGCAGTAACAAATTACATTTCATTAATTGTCTCAAACTTTCTCATTTTTGTCTGCTTCTTGATTACACTGTAACTACGGTCAAAATTTCTTCCTCTCTCAAATGCCTTTCTTAAACAAAATTTATTTTGTCTTTTTGACTGTCAGATACTGTTTCAGATTCACTTCGCTAACATGCACTAAAAAGACAACCACATTGCTAAGTAACCTTGCTAAAATTATCTTCGCGCAAGGAATACAAATCAAAAATTAAAGTTGCTTTAACATGCTGAAGTCTAAGTTCTATAGGCTGTTCAGAGTCCCACAGATTACAGAACTAAAACCAAAAACTTATAAATGAGTCACCAGTAACAGTTTTTACAAACTGGAACAGAGCCACTCACCTCCTCCAATGTGCACCTTACACCAACTATATCACCTGTCCTATAGCCTGACCACTTGCTAACGTGGTGCCTTACATTTATTTACGTAACTATATTTGTTTACCGGGTCGTACGCTGATCAATATCGGCCAATTTCAGGCTCAGCCCAGGTGAAAAGCAAAACATTTCACAAAAAATACAGAAAAGTAAGCAAAAACAGAAGAGTCCAGACTAATTCATTTTCCTAGATGCCCAAACTAAACTACTGGGTGTCATAGTTGATAACCTGAAGTTTGATGCACATATCAATCAAACTATCAAAACTACTAATAAAAAACTTGGCTCTCTTTACAGAATCAAACCTTTCCTTACCCCACTTGCTAGAACTGCAATTGCCCGTTCACATCTGCTATCAACTCTTCTCTACGCCTCACCTGTATTCTCCAACTTAAACAAAACAGATTTTAATAAACTATCATCCTGCTATAACCACATTGCCAGATTTGCTACTGGCATAGCCTATCGGACACACCACTGTCACAACCTAAATCACCTAGGATGGCTTGAACTGCCAAGCCTACTGCAGTTCAACCAGCTAATAGTGGCACATAAAGTCCTTTACCAACCAGAAAATACACCTGCACTAAAAAATATTATCAGCCCCTACACTAACATCCGGCCACTGCGATCATCCACTAGACTCCTAGTTCAAACATACAAATCCAACTACTCAGCTGGGGACTCTGTTTGCCAACTCTGTTGGAAAAATATGGAACAGACTCCCAGCTGACTTGACCCTACAACCCTCACTAACTCAATTCAAAAACAAACTCAAGAAATACTTCAAAACGCATTGGTTATGTCCTTGCACTAATCCTGACTAGTGACCTCTCTATTTCTTAGGTGCCTTACCTTCAACTACTTCTAACTTTTTTCTACTACTCCATTTCAGGAATGGTCAATTGTATAACTGCTGCTCAGTGTGTCTTAAACCTGAATGTAATGTTATGTATGTTTAACTTCGAAAGTAATGTTATGTTTTGTAAAGTGTTTTATGATAAGTTAGTACTATATGTGCTAAATGCTGTTCAATGTGAATTATTATCTTGGAGCTTTTCTCCCCGGGCCTTCGCAGAAAATGGACATTTATCCAGTTGGACTATCCCAGTCAACAAATGTAAAATAAATAAATAAAATAATTACATAAAAAAATGTGTGCATACATTCCAGTGAACAAACGGTGCAATGTACAATCAAGCAGAGTATAATGTACAATAAAGTGAATGTTGAGAGAGGAGAAGAGACTCAGAAAGGAGACAGGTTAGGTGAGATGTCCCGTGCTGAAGCTGGAGCACTTGGCTTGGATGAGAAAATAGTTTTTGAGCTGCAGTCTGAATTTGAAATAAGTGTTGATTTCCTTAATGTCGGTGGGGAGAACTTGCCAAAGAGTAGGTGCCCTGAGAGGAGAAGGCATGTGCAGTGCTGTGGGGTTTGGTTTTTGGGTAATGAGAGGTGGTGTGACAGAACATTTGCAGTGCTGTAGACTTTGGTTCTAGGGATAATATGGGGTTTGCTTCTAGGGGTAATGAGAGTTTGTGTGACAGAGCATGTGCAGTGGTGTGGAGTTTGGTTCTAGGGGTAATGAGAGTTGGTGTGACAGAGCATGTGCAGTGCTGTGGTGTTTGGTTCTAGGGGTAATGAGAGTTGGTGTGACAGAGCATGTGCGGTGTAGTTTGGTTCTAGGGGTAACGAGAGTTGGTGTGACAGAGCATGTGCAGTGCTGAGGGGTTTGGTTCTAGGGGTAATGAGAGTTGGTGTGACAGAGCATGTGCAGTGCTGAGGGGTTTGGTTTTAGGGGTAATGAGAGTTGGTGTGACAGAGCATGTGCGGTGCTGTGGAGTTTGGTTCTAGGGGTAATGAGAGTTTCTGTGACAGAGTTTGTACAGTGCAGTGGAGTTTGGTTATAATGGCAATGAGAGTTGGTGTGACAGAGCATATGCAGTGCTGTGGGGTTTGGTTCTAGGGGTAATGAGAGTTGGTGTGACAGAGCATGTGCAGTGCCATGGGGTTTGGTTCTAGGGGTAATTAGAGTTGGTGTGACAGAGCATGTGCTGTGGTGTGGAGTTTGGTTCTAGGGGTAATGAGAGTTGGTGTGACAGAGCATGTGCAGTGCTGTGGGGTTTGGTTCTAGGGGTAATGAGAGTTGGTGTGACAGAGCATGTACAATGTTGTGGAGTTTGGTTTTAGGGGTAATGAGAGTTGGTGTGACAGAGCATGTGCAGTGCTGTGGGGTTTGGTTCTAGGGCTAATTACAGTTGCTGTGACAGAGTATGTGCAGTGCTGTGGAGTTTGGTTCTGGGGTAATGAGAGTTGGTGTGACAGAGCATGTGCAGTGCTGTGGGGTTAGGTTCTAGGGATAATGAGAGTTGGTGTGACAGAGCATGTGCAGTGCTGTGGGGTTTGGTTCTAGGGCTAATGATAGTTGCTGTGACAGAGCATGTGCAGTGCTGTGGAGTTTGGTTCTAGGGGTAATGAGAGTTGGTGTGACAGAGCATGTGCAGTGCCGTGGGGTTTGGTTCTAGGGGTAATGAGAGTTGGTGTGACAGAGCATGTGCTGTGGTGTGGAGTTTGGTTCTAGGGGTAATGAGAGTTGGTGTGACAGAGCATGTGCAGTGCTGTGGGGTTTGGTTCTAGGGGTAATGAGAGTTGGTGTGACAGAGCATGTACAATGTTGTGGAGTCTGGTTTTAGGGGTAATGAGAGTTGGTGTGACAGATCATGTGCAGTGCTGTGGGGTTTGGTTCTAGGGCTAATGATAGTTGCTGTGACAGAGCATGTGCAGTGCTGTGGAGTTTGGTTCTGGGGTAATGAGAGTTGGTGTGACAGAGCATGTGCAGTGCTGTGGGGTTAGGTTCTAGGGATAATGAGAGTTGGTGTGACAGAGCATGTGCAGTGCTATGGGGTTCGGTTCTAGGGGTAATGAGAGTCGGTGTGACAGAGCATGTGCAGTGCTGTGGGGTTTGGTTCTAGGGGTAATGAGAGTTGGTGCGACAGAGCATGTGCAGTGCTGTGGAGTTTGGTTCTAGGGGTAGTGAGAGTTGGTGTGACAGAGCATGTACAATGCTGTGGAGTTTGGTTTTAGGGGTAATGAGAGTTGGTGTGACACAGCATGTGCAGTGCTGTGGGGTTTGGTTCTAGGGCTAATGATAGTTGCTGTGACAGAGCATGTGTAGTGCTGTGGAGTTTGGTTCTGGGGTAATGAGAGTTGGTGTGACAGAGCATGTGCAGTGCTGTGGGGTTAGGTTCTAGGGATAATGAGAGTTGGTGTGACAGAGCATGTGCAGTGCTGTGAGGTTTGGTTCTGGGGTAATGAGAGTTGGTGTGACAGAGCATGTGCAGTGCTGTTGGGTTTGGTTCTGGGGTAATGAGAGTTAATGTGACAGAGCATGTACAGTGCCGTGGGGTTTGGTTCTAGGGGTAACAAGAGTTGGTGTGACAGAGCATGTGCAGTGCTATGGGGTTTGGTTCTAGGGCTAATGAGAGTTGCTGTGACAGAGCATGTGCAGTGCTGTGGAGTTTGGTTCTGGGGTAATGAGAGTTGGTGTGACAGAGCATGTGCAGTGCTGTGGAGTTTGGTTCTGGGGTAATGAGAGTTGGTGTGACAGAGCATGTGCAGTGCTGTGGAGTTTGGTTCTGGGGTAATGAGAGTTGGTGTGCTTGTGAGTAGTATCTCAAGTTGTATGACAAGGTTTTTTTGAAGTGTCTAGCTGCAAGAGGAGTAGATTATGTGGTGCTGGAGTAGTTTGTAGTGTTGGGATCCTAAAGGTAGGTTAGAGTTTTGTTTTATGGGTAGCCATTTGGCTTTTTCCATGGTGATACAGTGATGCTCACAGACAGGCGATTTTGTAATGAGTTGACTGAAAGTGCTAGAATGGAGTGTAAAAATGTTTTTCTTGAAAGGAGAAGGAAAAAAAATGATAGTCCATTTTCAAGATGAGAAAGGAGAAAGAATAGTTGTGTAAAATCTTACCATAACCATAGATGTCCTTCTCTTCCATGTTGCAGTATTCATAACATGAGGGATTCTCCATCTAGATGACTCGAATGTCCGGCCAGTATACAAAAGACTTTTACTACTGCAAGGTACGTGGGACATCGCATGAAGGCAGCAGGATGCGTACACCATAAAAGTAATGTCCGCACGTACCATCCTCAGAACTGAAGCCCCAGTCAGAACACCAGTCCAAGGATAAAAAGGAGAGGCAAACTATCATCCAGAGAAATACAAGGACCAAGGGAGAAGGAGGGTGGGATAGAATACTGCAACATGGAAGAGAAGGACATCTATGTTTATGACAAGATCAGTGTGTGTGTACAACTTTAAGAAGCTTTCTATGGGCTTGCACAAGTGTATAAATACTGAGCACGTGCGAGCCTGACTGCCATTTTGTAGTAAGCTGTTGAGAAGTAAGCATGCATATTTGTAGTCTGTCTGTTACTCAGTTTGTTTATATTTTGTAAAACTGCTATCCATCCTGATGTGTTTCTATGTGATAAAGCATATAAACCAACTACCCCACCTGTTCGTCATTTATAATAGAGAGGGATGAGCAACATGGTGTCAGAAGTGGCATATCTAAAAGGACTTGTGGCCAGAAAGAGACCAGATTCTTCAGTTCTAGACTGAGAGGCACTCAGTTAACACTGGAGGAATATATAGGAGTGAATCATCCCGACTGCATGTATAATTTTGCAAAACAGGTCAGAAACGAATTTCAGGTATTAAAACTGGCTCAGGTTATTTCTTTGTTCGCAAAATATGAAACAAAGCATTCAGGACGCTGTAAACAAATTTCTATGTAACAGATATATTTGATACTATGATATATCAGAAATACTTGAAATAACTACAGACAATGTTTGAAATAAAGTAAGAAACACATAAAACAAATAAAATAAGGGAAGGAAACAACCACATTTTTTTTTCGCTAGGCACAACTTTTTCACATTAATCAAAGTTATTCAAGTTGTCTGAAATGTTTGCATGTTTGTGCAGTATTACAGTACAGTTAGTTCACAAAATACAGCCATTACAGAGTATATTTCGCAAAGTAAAGCATTTCAAAGAGTTCAGTGTGCATTTGAATGCTATTACAAATGCTGGCTGTGTGCATGTTCATACACACTTACAAGGGCCATATTTTTCAGTGTTTGGGCATAATTTGTTGGCATGGCAGATGGAGTTCGGAAATCAACTCCACTGGAGTTTTAAAATAATATTGCAGAGAACTGGAGAGTGTTTGAGCAAGATTATGATACAGGCTGCATTTTCTGATAAAGATGACCATACAAAGGCATTTATTCTGTCTAATTTAGCTGGTTCAGAAGGCACAGAAAGGGAGCGTTAATTTGTGTATGCACCTGATGTCTTAGCAGGAGAGGGGGAAATCCATCATATATTATACTGGCTGAGTCAAGGGAGAACCCAGAGTGTTTAAAATGTAAATTTAGAGAAACGTGTAACCCCCAAACGAATGTTACAATGGAAAGGCACTTATTTTACACAAAGGATGAAAAGCCTGGTGAAACTTTTGCAGCATGTATAACCGATTTGAGAAACAAAATAATTTAAAGGATGCGTTGATAAAAGACAAACTTGTGTGTGATATTAAAGACGACGTTGTGAGAAAGATTTTGCTTTGCGACAGTGATTTAACTTTGAATAAGGCCACTGAGATTTGTCAGATATATGAGCTTACAGAAAAGCACACAAATATGCTTGCAAATGAAAGATGCATGCTTCCAGTAACTTCTAAAGACCGTGTTGATATTATGCAGTATGTGGTTAACATAAACAGTCCTAAGCACATGGCTGCCAACTGTAAACCCTGCAACACTCATAAAGAAACCCCGCAGCAGCTTTCTAGCAAGTTTTAAGGCGTTGTAACTGTGGAAGAAGTCATGAGCCTAAAAGGGAAAAATGTTTAGCTTTTGGTCAGCAATGTCACAAATGCAATACGTGGAATCATTTCAAAAGGTTTTGTAAATCAAAGGGCATACATTCTTTTATTAAAAGGGAACATTTTATGAAATGAGTTGATCAGTTAGACTGTGACAACCCTACTCTTTATGTTGATGGTGTGTCAGTGCTTGGTGAAACAGTCAATGCAGTAGACTTATGGGCAAAGAATGAAGTATTTTGTACTGCTCGGATAAATGTTAGACCCATAGAGCTCAAAGCTGACACAGGTTCAAAGTGCAATGTTATGTCTGCAGAAACATTTGCTCTAGTATGTGCTGGTGAAAAGTTTGACATGGCAAAGATGGTAAAGCTTGTTGGTGGTGAAGAGTTTCAAACTGAGGGCTTTCATGTTGCTCTGCTGGGAGAAGCTACGACTTGTTATTTTATGTGGTCAAAAGGCATGTCCAGTCATTATTAGGGCTCACAGACAGTTTGAAAATGGGACTGCTTTTATTTAATAAGGAAGTCCATCATGTTAGTTTAAAAGACCACTGCTCAAATTTCACCCAGTATATGTTCTCTACATATGCTGATCTTTACGAAGACAAACTAGGCAAGCTTCCGGTTGTGTACTCCATGAAGTTAGACCCAGATGTCAGTCCAGTTGTCAGACCAGCCCAGAAAGTTCCAGTAGCTATGCAGAACAGAGTCAAAGCCAAGTTAGACAAAATTGTGCAGCAAGGTGTAATTTGTCCAGTCGATGAACCAACCAAATGGGTATCTACCATGGAGGTAGCTCATAAGAAAAGCTCAGATGATATCAGAATATGTACTGATACATGACATTTGAACAAGGCACTGAAAACACTTCAGTCAATGTGTACAGTTGAAGTTGTGGCTCTGATGCCAAATGCCACTGTTTTTTCTCTCTTAGATGCAATAATTAATTTTGGCGAATTTTGCTTGATAAGATATCAGTACTCTGTTTGGCAGGTACAGATTTTTGAGAATGCTATTTGGGATAAATTCTGCCAGTGAAGTCTTTCAATGTGCAACTGAGCAATTTTTTTTCTGAGTACCCCTGTGCTACTATGATATTCTAGTAGGCAGTAATGGCGAAACTGAGCATGACAGAAACCTCAAGAAAGTTCTGGAAACAGCTCATCATGTGAATCTTAAGCTGAATCCTCGGAAATGCAAGTTCAGGTTATGAGAAATTACTTATGTTGGTCATTTGTTTACCAGTTCAGGCTTACAACCAGACCCTTCCAAGCAAACAGCCATTCCTGAGATCCCAGGTCTAGACAATGTTCAAGCCCTTCAATGCTTTCTTGGCATTATCTACCTAGGGAAGGTAATTCCAGACTTACCCCAACTAGCAGCACTGCTTAGATAGCTAACACGTAAAGATGTATCCTGGTCATGGCTGGACCACCACCAAAGAGCATTTGATGCCCTAAAACAGAGAACTGCTAGTCCACCAACTCTCAGATACTATGATGTTCACACAGACCAGGTACTCTTTCCTGTGATGATTCAAAATTTGGTCTTGGTGCAGTCATTCTTCAAGAGGGTCAACCTGGGTGAACCTGTTGCCTGTGCATCCAGATCTCTAACCCAAACTGAAATGCAGTATGCTACGATAGAGAAAGAACTCTTGGCAATTGTGTTTGCATGTTTAAAGTTCCATGATTATATTTATGGTAGACCTATCCAGACTGAAACAGACTACCAAACTAGTTACTATTTTGAGAAAGCCTATGCATTCAGCTCCATATAGATTGCAACATATGAAATTGAAACTGCAGAAGTAGAGTTCCAATCTTGTCTACATGAAAGGCAAACTTCTTTACCTAGCTGATACATTATCCAGACCACCTACAAATACCACTGAACAGCATGAGAATGAGAAACTTGATTTTGAAATCATGGAAGTGAGTAATTTTTCTTCCACACGTCTCAAAGAGCTTAGAAGTCATACAGCCTCAGATCCTGTTTTACAGAAACCACTTTATCGATCAAGGGTGGTTGTCAAAGCAATCTAGTTTACCTCAAGAAGTGCAATCTCATTTTGCATACAGAGATGAAATTTTGTCTGATAATGGTATCATCAAGAAAGGTTCAAAATTCATTGTTCCAAAGTCCTTGCAACAGGAGTATATTACTGTCTTGCATTGTGGGCACCCAGGAAATGATTCTACAAAAAGAAGGGCAAGAGGACTAGTGTTTTGACCGTCTATGTCACAACACATTGATAAGAGTACTTTCATCTTGTTCTGTATGTAATAGTACAAAGCCACATCAACAGAAGGAACCACTTCAGCTAAACCAGATTCCTGAACTACCTTGATCGACAGTAGCCACTGATATTTTTGAGTGGAATGGTCAACATTACTTGGTGTTATTAGACTCTTATTCTAACTGGTTCGAGATTGACCCACTTCCTAACCTAGCATCCACTATTGTCATTACTAAGATGAAGCGTCATTTTGCAATCCATGGTAGTCCGCACAAACTTATTTCTGACAATGGGACACAGTTTACTAGCCAGCAATTCAAAAGATTCACCGAAGAGTGGGACTTTACACATGTCACAAGTAGTCCTGAGTACCCGCAGTCAAATGGTTTGGTTGAACATGCAAGTTCAAAGTGCAAAACAGTTGCTAGAGAAGTCGAAATGAGATAATAGTGACGTTTTCCTGAATCTCTTGAATCTCAGAAATGTTCCTCCTGATAAACATCTTGGTTTACTTGCCAAGAGACTTCTGTTGAGACAAACCACAACTACCTTACCAGTCAGCAGTAGTTGTTGGTTCCGAGTGCTAAGAATAACAGATTTGTGAAAGCCCACCTATTAAACAAATGCCTAGCCCAGAAGTCTTATTATAATAAGTCCAGCAAACCACTCAATCCATTATGTGAAGGAGAGACAGTGAGAATGTAAAAGTTATGATTGGATTGGAGTCGTGAATAGTATTTGCCCAGAGCTGACATCATACATTGTCGAACTACAAGGAGCAGAGTTTAAGTAGAATCGGAAACATTTGATGCTGGTGTCTGAGCCTGTACCACAGCACCCAGTTTGTGAGAAATATTCTATCTCAGAGTGAGTTGTTCAGAGTTCCAGTTCCTGAGGACATTCCAGTAAATATCTCTGTTCCCGAGATGAATCCTGAAATTCCTGATAAGAGTTTTTCACCGAAGACTGATCAGGTCATACTTCCAGACCATGTAACAGATACACAGCAACTTGGACATGAACATTGTGTTTGTTTCTAATGTTTATATATTATTACATGTCTTATTCTAATGTCATTTCATTGAAGACAATCTATTTAAGAGGGAGAATGTAGATCAGTGTGTGTGTGTGTGTGTGTGTGTGTGTGTGTGTGTGTGTGTGTGTGTGTATGTATGTGTGTGTGTGTGTGTGTGTATACAGCTTTACAAAGCTTTCTAGGGGCTTGCACAAGTGTATAAATACTGTGAGCCTGACTGCCACTTTGTACAAAGCTTTTGAGATGTAAGCATGTATGTTTGTGTAGTCTGTCTGTTAATCAGTTCAGTTACATTTTGTAAAGCTACTACCCATCCTGATGTGTTTCTATGTAATAAAGCATATAAACAAACTACCCAGCCTGTTCGTCATCTCTAATAGAGAGGGACGAGTGACAACAACTGTTCTGTGTCCTTCTATTCTCATGTTGCAGTATTCATAACATGAGGGAGAGTACCAAAGCTCATGAAAGGGAAAGTGAGGATAGAGCAGAGGAACTCTCCACAAAACCATGCAGGATTGCCCTGGCAAACCCTGCTCTAGATCTGGAGATGCCATCCAGCTTGTAATGTTTGATAAAGGTGTGAACAGAGGACCATGTAGCTGCCTCCAAGATGGAAGCAGTCTCCAACCCCTTGAAAAACGCCCCAGATGAAGCAACAGTCCTAATGAAATGAGCTTTTACTACGGAACAGAGATTTTTATCATGGAAAACGTAGCAAAAAGAAAAGGCCTTAGAAATCCACGAAGAGATAGTCTATTTAGACACCGAATCACCCAGCTCCCTGGGGTGAAAGGAAACAAAGTGGCTCTGATTTCCTAAAGGACTTGGTTTTATCCAGGTAAAATCTGAGTTTTCTATGCACATCCAAAGTATGTAATAACCTTTCACTGGAATTTTGAGATTAGGGAAAAAAGGTAGGCAAATTAATAGATTGGTTAAGGAACAAATCATTAACCACCTTGGGCATGAAAGAAGGGTTAGTACGCACACAGACCCTATCTTTGTGAAAAATGAGGAAAGGTTGAGATACCACTAAAGCTTGGAGTTCAGAGACTCTCCAGCAGAAGTGATGGCCACCAGCAGCACAGTCTTCCAAGTGCGATGCTTTAAAGAAGCCATGACGGTAGGCTCAAAGGGGCTTGGGTGAGTTTTTCCAGTACAAAATTCAAATCCCAGTGTGGAGGAACTGGTTTCCTGGGAGGTCTTACATGAAGGATGCTGTGGAGACTGGTTGAGAAGGGTGAAAGCTGCCAGCCTAGCCAGATAGAATTGTGCAGATAATTCTATCATCTGTAAATATGAATGTAAACTACATGCTTGTTGTCTTAAAAGTAAAGAAATACTGTTACATGTGGAACTGGAAATAAATGTGACAACAGTGCACTCTACTGAACAAAGTAAAAGCATGTGGTGACCCTCTGAAGTGACAGCAGTGCCAAAAAGTCTATATTAAGAAACTATTTCTATTATTTTAACCAAGAGTTAAATTGCTAGACTTAAACATGCAAATGTACTTTTATTGCTCTGTTCCTGACCATCTGCAAGATAACAAAAGGGAGATGTTAAGAATGTAAATGGAGTTAATGTGTAGCCTGGGAACACCAGGAAAGTTTAAAAGATTATGTAATGTTTATCAGAACTACAACAGCAATTTAAACAGAGAGAATCAGAAGACATGAAGCATTTTTGCCTTGAGTATCCAACTCACAGCACTTTGCCTTGCTCTATGTAAGTAAATTATTTTAGAAGCGTGTTTTCTTTTACAAATAGCTAGAAATTAGAAAGATTAGACTAAGTGTTTTTCTGTGATGTCAGAACTGTACTACTGAATTATTTTAAGTATTTCTGTGTGATTTCTGAGCTCTTGACTAGCACTGACTGTGTAGTAAAAAGTATTGTCTTGTGGTTTTAATTATTTATTATTAAATATTTTAAAACCTTTTAACTGTGGCTGTTTTGTGTAGAGATAGTTTAAGCTCTAGAGTACATTGCATATTTATAGAGTTTACTGTCCAGGTCACTCAAAATAAGCTTTGACTGTTTCGTCACATCTACCAACTGGATAATAATATTGCACAGTAATAATTGGACACCCTTTTAAGGGCCTTTGAGTAGTTGATAATTATTAGTGGGTAGTGGCAGCTGGTACTACCGTATAGTCTGGGTAAAAAGGGCTGCAGCTGGAGAACCTGTGCCAGCCTTCCCCAGAAGTGTCTGTGTGGGTGTGTAAACTCTTATCTCAAAGTGTGTGTGTGTGTGTGTGTGTGTGTGTGTGTGTGTGTGTGTGTGTGTGTGTTAGCTACCTGGGCAGGGACACGAAGCACTGATTGGACAGAGAGGGAGCTGGAGATTTTAACTTGCCCACTAGGCTGAGATCTGGACCCTATAGCTGTGCCAGTGGGGAGTCTTATTGGGGACCTGGAGAACAAGGGAGCGACCAGCCCTGGACTGACTGTGATGTCTGTGTGCTCTTAAGGGAAATTGCACTTTACTATGTGTATTTGTTATCCTTTCCTCATATATGAAACACTCTCTCTGGTGTTAGTGGTGAGGATTGAGGCTCCTTGATTGCTGATCCAGGGCATGGGCATCATAGATGCCTTTAAGAAAAAAGGTTAACCTCTAGCCTAAACGCTAAGGGAGGAGATAGGGGCAGACATGCAGAAATGGCAGATAAGTGTGTTTTTACAGAAGAATAAGCCAATCCAGCATTAAGCAGCTCACACAAGTAAGATAAAACTACAAGGATATCCACTGAAAATTGATCTAGCTGTTTCTTTAGACACAAGATAGAGAACCTCTCCTATTTAGATAAGTAGGATCTCAAAGTATTAGGTTTCCTGGCCTCCTGAGCACATCCTCAGAGAAAAGGTGTCAGAAAGGGATCAGAAGCCTATGACCCAAGGAGTTGGGTTCTGGGTTGTTAAGTGTGGGTGAATGAGTGATCCCTTGTCTTGTGTAAGGAGTTCCACCCTGTGAGGTAACTTGCGATGATTGCCCTTGGCTAAATGCAGAAAAAGAGAGAACCAGTGCTATCTTGGCCAAAAGAGGGCTACCAACTAGATTTTTGGTTTGCCCTGCTGACTCTTCAGGAGAACTTTCTGATTAAGTGGGAAGGGGAGATGTGTAAAGTAGCAACCCCTTCCAAGATATTGAAAGAGTGTTCACTTTCCATACTAGAGGACCTGGGACTCTGGCAGAAAACTGTGGAAGTTGTCTATTCAGAGAGTAGGCAAAAAGATCTATTTGAAGTATATCTCTGGTGGAGAAAGTCCAGAAGCACATCCCTGTGGAGCATCCATTCATGGGATTGAGTCATGGACCTGCTTAGAGCGTCTGCCATGACATTTTGAGCAGAAGGAATGTAAACAGCTTGTAAGGTGACTTTTGACTGGGAAGCAATCTCCCAAGCCTGAACAGCCAACCTGCACAGTTGATAAGAATTTGTCGTCCCCCATTCCCTGTTTGTTCACATACCAAAGAACTGTGGTCTTGTCTGTGAACAGCTTCAGGTGGCCTGGGTGAACAGAAGACTGGAAAGCTTGAACAGCAAAATTCAAAGCCCTCATTTCTTTGATGCTTATGTGCTTCTTCTTATAGAGGGGGACCAAAGACCCTGGACCTTCAGGTTTCCCAGTGATGCTTTCCACCCAGAGTCTGAGGCATCTGTGAAAGTACAGTTGTGTACACGTACCATAAATGTAGATGTTCAAGTGTATTCACTGTTGCAGTCATTACATTTGTGTAATCTGTTGGCAGGTTGCCCTCAGTCAGCCTGATTAACAAGGTCTTGGGTCCTGCGTCGGTTGCTGTCCCTTCTTCCATGACGTCAGGTCGTCAGGGGTATAAAACATGCATCCAACGCCATTACATCAGTTTTTATTGCCCCAGATGTCAGGTGCCCCCCAAATGGGAGCAGCCCCAGATGTCAGGTGCCCCCCACATGGGGAGCAAAATATATATATATGTATATATAAAATAAGGAACACAAAAATATACCTCCAAACAAAAGCAAATACACCAAAAAGGCTTTTAAGCATAATAAAAGAAAGTAGAGGTATAGTAAAAGAAAAACAGGGGGCTGGAGGGATGGTAACCAGGACTGCAACAGTGAATACACTCGAACATCTACATTTATGGTAAGTGTACACAACTGTATTATGTTCATCGTGTTTCACTGTTGCAGTCATTACATTTGGGTAGATTCCCAAAGCTAAGGTGGGGAGGATGGATTTATACAGCATTAGGACCAGCTATAAGGCCCCGCAAAACAGCAGTGGCAAAGCCAGCTCTGGATTTATAGAAAATTGTTAAGTGATAATGCTTGGTGAAAGTATGAACTGAACTCCAGGTAGCAGCTTCTAGAATATCCCTGGTAGGAACACCTCTGAGAAAGGCTGCTGAAGTAGATGCAGCCCTGGTGGAATGAGATCTGATCCCCTGAGGGATAGGTTTTCCATGGTGCTTATAACAGAAATTAATACAATGGTTTATCCATTTAGAAATGGTTTGCTTTGAAATAGCCTTTCCCTCTGCCCCTGCAGCAAATGCTACCAGCAGTTGTTCAGATTTTCTTCGAGATTTAGTCCTGTCCAAGTAGAATCTAATTTGTCTGTGTATATCCAATGAATGCAGAATCAGCTCTCCCTTGTTCTGTGGATTGGGAAAGAAAGTTGGCAAATGAATGGACTGATTAAGAGCCACACTGGATGCCACCTTGGGCATGAATGATGGATTGGTCCTGAGTGACACCCTGTCTGCATGAAAGATGATGAAAGGCTCCACTGCCTAAGGGGCTGTAATTCAGATACCTTTCTAGCTGAAGTGATTGCTAAAAGAAAGGCGGTTTCCCAGGAAATAAATTTTAAATCTGCAGTTGCAGCTGACTCGAAAGGAGGTAGAGTGAGTTTCTCCAATACAAAGTTAAGGTCCCAGGCAGGGGTTGGAGCTCTCCTGGGTGGTCTCAAGTTTTTGGCCCCTCTGAGATACTGCTTTAGAAGAGGATGAGAGAAGGGGGGGTCTGTGTTGTAATGAGATGAAATGGCTGAGGCATGGATTTTTATGGAAGAAAAAGACAGGCCCTTATGAAGCATCTCAGTTAAGTATTGCAATCTGAGGTAAATTGGGCACTGCTGTGCGTGTCATCCCTTGAAATTTATTCCAGGGACAGAATCTTTTTCATTTGTCAGCATAAGATTTTCTAGTACTAGGTCTTCTCACCTCCAAAATGACACCCATCACAGGTTTGCTGAGGGATGCTAAGGGTGAATTTAAGTGATTAGCCAAGCTGCAAGATTGAATGTTTGGGGCTGAGAGTGCAGAATTTGGTTCTCCTGCTGTGACAGTAAGGAAGGTGTCTGAGGCAGGTGCCATGGAAAAATGTGTGACACACTGCGCAGGAGTGGGTACCAGTATTGGCGAGGCCAGTCTGGAGCAATCAAAATAATTTTTGGTTTGTCCTGTTTGACTTTTAGTAGAACTTTGGAGAGCAGAGGCAGAGGAGGGAAGGCATAGACAGATACGTTTTTCCAGCTGAAGGACAGAGCATCCACTTTCCAGGCTTTTTTGTGATGAGTTCTTGTGCAAAATTTGTCATAGGTTAGGTTCATACTAGGCTATCTGCCCAAGGGCATTTATAAGCCTAGCCCATAGTTATGTGGCTTTCGCCACTCCTTTAGTTTAAATATAGATTAGTACTAAGCTAACTGCCCTTGTGAGCCATTTTAAGCCTAGCCAATTATCCTTTGTGAGACTCAAACCCTGCACCTTGTGCTTACAAGGCAGACACCTTAACCTTTAGGCCACCCTCCCAACTGGTAGTTCTGGGGTGAGGCAAAAAGATCTTTGTCTGGGCTCCTATTTGTGTGTCAACATGTTGAAAATCCATGGTTCCAGTTTCCATTCGTGAGGGTCCATGAGATTTCTGTTTAGTTCGTCTGCCAGAACATTCTGCTTTCCTGGCAGGAATTGAGCTTGTAGTTGTTCTTGGTAGCTCAAGGCCGTGTTCCACAATGCCATGGCTAGTCTGCAGAGGGGGTAGGAATGTGTATGTACCCCCCTGCTTGTTTATGTACCACATAACGATGGTGCTGTCTGTCTTTATCCGTAATTGCCCTGGATGAAGGAAGTCCTTCAAGGCTGTCAGTGCATTCTGTACAGCTAGCATTTCTTTTTGATTGATATGAAGATGCATTTGATTTGGGCTCCATTTGCCCTGAATGCACGTCCCTGCCAGATGAGCCCCCCATGCATAGTCTGATGCGTCTGTAGTTAGGGTTTGGGAGGCAGGAGGTGGTGTGAATGGCAGTCCCTTGTTTTGGTGGCAGGCTTCTGCCCACCATAGGATCTCTAGGCACAGGCAAGGTATGATAGGAATCATTGTTTCCAGGCTGTGACAATATTGACTCCATAAGCTTTTTAAGTACCACTGAAGTTTACTCATATGCAGTCTTGCATATGGAATTAGAAGAATGCATGAGGCCATGAACCCCAAGGCTTGCAGTATTTGCCTTGCAGATAGCAGGGTTTTTGTGGCCGCCTGTTTGAAGTAAATCACCACATGAATTTGCTTTTCTGGCGTAAGTAAAGCCATCTGGGCAGTTATATTCAAGCTTGCACCCAGGAATGTAATTTTTTGAGAGGGTACCAATTGAGATTTCTTTTTGTTTATGGTGTACCCTAGACAGGTTAGAAGTCTTTTTACAAACGCCAGATGTTTTAGAAGAATGGTCTGGTTTTCTGCCTGAATTAGACAATCGTCCAGGTATGGATATATTTGAATATTTCTTTGCCTGCAAAATGCAATTACTGGAGCCAGGCACTTTGTGAATACCCTGGGCAGAGTAGACAACCCAAAGGGCAGTGCAGAGAACTGATAATGCACGCAGCCTGCTTTGAAGGGTAGGATTCTTCTGCAAGATTCCTTGATTGGGATATGCAGGTATGCCTCTTAAGTCGAAGGTTGCCAACCAGGCATCCTTGCGTAGCATAGGAAGTTACTGGTGAAGAGTCAGCATCCTGAATTTTGTAATGTCCAGAAAGGTGTTTAGAGTAGACAGGTACAGAACTGGACGCCATGATTTGTCTTTTCTGGGTACCAGGAAAAGTCTGGAATAGAAACCTTGTCCCTTTTCCTCTTCTGGTATTAGTTGAATAGCCCCCATGTTTAGGAGGGAAAGTACTTGTTTCTGAGCCTCTGCCCACTGATTTGGGGGCAGGTCTGGCCACCCATTTGGTGTTGGCAGCGTGTGAAAATGAAATCTTTATCTCTGGGACACTATATTTAAAACCCATTTGTCCTGGGTTATAAGTTGCCAGTTTTTTGAATAAAGAGCCAGTTTTCCCCCAAAGGGGTGACTAAGAGGTAAGTACTTAGTAATTTCAAAGGGAAGTCATTGAGACTGTTTACCATAGGGTGGTGTCTTGTTGTTTCCAGATTTGGAAGTGGAAGCACCCCATTGCTTATTCTGAAAGTCCCTTGGGACTGAAACCTGGTGGTTTTGGAATGTCTGGGTTTGGCCGTAGTGGCTCTGGAAGGAGCTGGAAAGGACCAGTTCTTAGCAGGCCAATGCCTACTAAATCTAGGAGGTTGCACTTGTAAGAAATCTTTCACAGTTTGCATAGATTTAGCTTTATCTTCCATCTTTTTTAGAACTTCATTAGCCTTATTGCCAAATAAGCGGTCCTGCTGTAAAGGAGCATCCAACAATTTTGCTTTAACATGATCAGGCAGAGATTGCTCCTTAAGACAAGCATGCCTTCTAAGCACAGACCCAGTAACAGCAGCCCTTCAAGAGGCCTCTACGGAATCAAAACCACACTGCAAAGTATGTTTGCCAACTTGTTCAGCTGAATGCAATAAATCCTGCAATTCTTTATTCTCCACACAGTCAGAAATCAACATCATTTTCTGTTTATGCAGTCCCATGATATGGTGTTGATATTTTAGCATATGGAATTGGCAGTTTAAAGCCCTGATTGCTAAGGTTGCAGAAGTTTAAACCTTTTTACCCCATCTATCCAGCGCCTGGAGTCTCTATCAGAAGGGGTAGGATTTTTAGCAGTAGAAGCCCTAATGCCCTTGGGCCCCTGTGAAATGGTTTCAGGGTCTGCAACAGGATTTTTGAAAAGGAATTTGTGGGATTCAGGAACCCTGTAGTACCTGACTGGTTTGCTAGAGGCTGTAGGCAAGTAATCAGGGGCCATACTGGATACCGAAAACACATCAACAATATCTAGTACAGGAGGTATAGCCAAAGGCCTATGCTGAGGAAGAAGAAGGAAATCCCTAAGCCTCTTTTTGGATTCAGAGAAATCCTGAAGTTCCCAGTGGAAATGCTCCCTTAAGGTATGTAAAGTTTCCCCAAAAGAGAAATCCTCAGGTGGAGAAGCAGAGGGAATGGAATCCTCTGCATCAGATTCCTCATAAGTAGGAATGGACAAATCCAGATCATTAGAAGAGTCAGAAGAAACAAGAGTCCTGTTCAGAAGATTCATAGTCAAATTCAATCCTAGGCCTCTTGGGGGGGGGGGGGGGGGTTGACTACCCCTGATTAGAGTAATTAAATCTTCAGCCATTTTGAACATTTGTTTTTTTAGGTATAGGGGCCTGAACATGTGGCCTGAGCATCGGTTTTTAGACATAGATCGAGATTTAGGCCTTAGCACTGAAGTTGGAGTTGGTTTAATATGCAAGTCTGTAGGCCTGAATACACCCTCAGAAGCCGGTGTCTGCTCAGCGGCTCCGGATACATCCAAGGTAGAGACATCCGCGGATTCCATATGTGAAGCATCTTGCGGCATACCGGACTCTGAATGGGTCTCAGTAGAGGCCTGCGAATCAGAAGTAGCGGGTATCAGGGGCTGCGAAAGCGCCTCACTGAGTACCGGCGAACTGGCAACTGGCTTAGGAGAAGCGTTGTCGGCAGTTTTGGACCTCAACGGGCTGTCTCTGTCTTTTTCTTTGCGTTTTTCGGTATTACGGTAGTCGGATGACTAACCAATGTAATTTCTGGATAATTAAACTGAGAACCAAAATATTTTGAAGCAAAAATGTACTGACGATGGATAGTGCACTGATTAAATAAAGCACAAAACCGACAGCAAAGTACATCGTGGTCAGGGCCTAGGTAAGGAATACAGTACAAATGAAAATCCTTACGAGTTATTTGCTTTCCACAAGTAATATAATTATTAACTTTTACTGACATCGGTAAGGAGCAAGAAAAAGTTTCCCCAACGGGGTACTTAGCTTTAAGTTGAAGACTTCGGTTCTGAAACTCGAAAACGAAAATTTCAGGAATCGGCTGACCGGCACTTGCGAACTGCTTCTGCTTCGGGCACCGCATGGCAAGAAAGACTGATGTAATGGCGTCAGATGCATTTTTTATACCCCTGACGTCATGGAAGAAGGGACAGCAACCGACGCAGGACCCAAGACTTTGTTAATCAGGCCGACTGAGGGCAACCTGACAGCAGATTACCCAAATGTAATGACTGCAACAGTGAAACACGATGAACATCAGCTCCTGCACAGAAAGAAGACGCTGCAGAGGTAGACCTGGGTTCAATGAAATTTGCTGAATCCACCACTGCATTTCTTTCTTCAGCCAAAGAAGAAAAGGAAGAACAAAACCCAGGGGATGTGCATGCTGGGAGCACAGAGATTTCAGAAACCACTGGAATTGCCACATGGAGCTTGGCCAAGAGTAGCACAGAAATAATGGATGCCATGAAACCCAGAAGTTTGAGAAACTCCCTGGCTGTCAAGGAAGTGAATGGTTGGAGGTGCTGAAAGTAGGCAAGAAAAGACTGCACTTTCTGAAGCGGCAGAAACACCATCATGATATATGCCCTTATCCTGCACCCCAGGAAGACCTGGTCCTGACATGGAGTGAGGGAGGATTTCTTGTAATTGACAGTGAACCCCAGGCTTAGAAGCAAGCTGATGGTTGTGTGGAGATTCTCCAGCAGAATTTCTGGATGAGTTACCTGAATGAGCAGGTCATCCCGCTAATGATAAATATGTATTCCTTGAAGTCTGCAAAAGGCAATAACAGGAGCCAAGCATTTTGTGAATACTCTTGGGGCCATCGAGAGTCCAAAGTGCAAAGCACAGAACTGAAAATGAGAAAAGCAACAGAAAAATGAGACTTCTTTAAAGATCTTTATACGTCTCTAAAAATGTAAGTATTTCCTGAAAAAGGGATGAATGGGGATATGAAGATATGCATGTCTGATGTTCAGAGAAAGCAGAAAGGCCTGAGGCAGTAAATGTGGCAACAAGGTCTGGAGGGGGAACATTCGTAAAGTAGGAACCTGAAGAAAGAGGCTGAGGTGAGACAAGTCTAGGATGGGTCTCCACGGGCCATCCTTCCTGGGAACTAGAAACATGTTTGAGCAAAAACATCTTCCTCTTTGGTGGGAAGGGACTTCCTGAATGGTTCACTAGGAACATAAAAATATGCTTAGGTTTCTGTAACTCCTCTTTTTCTTGAACAGGTTTGAAAAGAGGAGCAGCAGCATTAGCACCAAAGAGAGGAGAGTTATCAAGAGGAGCATCCAGAAGTTTTGGATTGACATCATCAGGCAGGGGCTGTAATGTCAACCAAGAATATCTTGTAAGGACCGAACCACATGCAGCTGATCTGGCACATGCTTCAGCTGCATCACAGCTGTACTTTACAGAACGATGAGTCACTTGGGAAGAGGCTGTCAAGACAGAGGAGAGGAGAGCCGAACCTTGACAGCAGCTGTGAAGCCTGTGACAGCAGGGCCAAAACATATTTGGACATAAGTGTTTGGTAATTAATGGCCCCTGAGGCCAGTGTAGATGAAGTACAGACTTTTTTTTACCCAGTCTCTCCATCATCTTACTGTCTTTATCAGATGGAAGTAAGGAAGTGGAAGGCACAAGTTCAGAAGGTCTATCTGCACACACAGAGATAACAGCAGGATCTGCAAGTGGACATTTAAAACAAAATTTACTGTCCTCTGGCACCTTGTAAACTCTATCTGGCCTTTTTGGGGCAAGGGGTTGACAGTCAAGATGCTCACAAGAAGACATCCAAAAAGGCACGCAATACAAAGGGTACAGCAGAAGAGGAATGGGGGTTCAATCTGTAAGCGATCATAGTACCTCTTCTGCACCTCTGAGACTTGAAAGTAGTCCCATTTAAAGAAGTCTCTCATCCTAGAAATGGTTTCTCCAAATGACATGTTCTCCTCAGTGGAGTCAGTGCCATTTGACTCTACTTCAGGGGAAGCAGAACCCAAAGGAGAAGCTATCTGCGTGGAACAGCACACTCATTTGAAGAGGAAACTTCCTCTTCAGAAGGCTCAAGGCTCCTGCTCTAAATTAGAGCTCCTTGGAACTGAAGTGGGAGAAACCAGAGGAAGAGAAGCAGCAGAGGAAGGTCTCAAAGAAATAAAGGCTTTAACAATACCCTGTGAAAGGGCCTGCCAGTCTGGAGTAGGGTCCTGAGGGGGTGAAACATGCTACAGCTTCCATTTCCTTTTAACAGGAGGATCTGCTTTAAGCTGAGAGGAAGGGACCAACAGAAGGGACCAACAGAAGGGACTGACTCTGGCACAGACGTTGAACTCTTTTCACTGGCTATGTAGTGAGAAGTACTTCAAGGGGCGCCCAAAGAGATGAGCCGTGGTTCCCCCTTACCATCCTGACTAGACATCTGTGAAATCTCTGTGGATGTGCTAATAGCAACTTCCTTAGTGGCCTACAATGCGGTACCTGCTGCAAGAAGATTGTCAGCAACTGTGCAGGCCTCCGGGTCTTCATCAGCCTTGAGAGGGATGTTTGGATTCAGAGGAGCAGCCAAAGATTCGGGCCTAAGTTTTTTTATCTTCTCCTTTGGAGGTTCACTGGACAGACCAGATGGACCCGATGTATCCTCCATAACAAGTGCTAGTCACTTTAGTCTCTGGTTCTCCAGATAAATATTTAAAGCAGACAGATGACTGTGGAGCATCTTAGGGACAAATGCCTGACAAATCCCAAATGCTTTATTAAGTGTGTGCAGACCCTAGACAGAACAGACACTGGTAGTGAATATCTTTGCATGGAATCTGTCTTCCACAATGGCACTTGTCTTTCTTGGATGACATAAATCTCCAAAAACATGCAGTAGCAAAAAAAAAAAAAAATACAAGAAATATCCTCCAACAGGGCACTTATTTGAAAACAGCAACCACTCGGCAATCAGACGAATGACAGAAGGTGGCGTTCGGACTGGCGGCAGAGAAGTTCTGAGGATGGCATATGCAGACGTGACTTTCAACGTGACTTTCATGGCTTACACATCCTGGTAATTTCGTGCAACTTCCCAAGTACCTTGCACTAGTAAAAGGCTTGGCTACACTGGCCAGACATTCAGATCGCCTAGACGGAGAATCCCTCGTATTATGATTACTGCAACATGAAAATAGAAGGACAACTCCTTTGCCAATGGCTCCTCTGGCTGCTTGGGACAGGAGGGAGTTTATTTTGGATCTCACTTTGTCTATCTGGAAATGGAAGTTTAGTGACTGATCAAGCCAGTTCTAGGTATTTGAAGGATTTAAATCCCTCTGTACAACCAAAGCATAATTAGTCTCCCAAAGAACAAAAGACGTTGCTAAGGAAACAAAACAAAAATAAAATGCAAAATGTAACATGCTTTAGTAGCTATAGATCAAGTTTAAAACTACAAAGGTGTTCAAACAGCTACACTGGCTATATTACAGCCCAACTGCTTGCTAGAACAGTACCTTAAATGCCACTACAACTCAAACAGAACTAGTCTCCCAAAGAAGAACAGATGTTGCAGCAAGAAATCGAATTAAAATAAAATACATGTACCTCTGGTTCACTAGTTGCAGGCTGAATTTAGAACCCCAAAGGTGGTCAAACAGCTGTATCAATTTTATGACAGCTTGACCTCTCACTAAAGCAGTGCATTCAGTGTCTCTACAACCTGGGCAGAAATACCCCCCCAACACACACACACACAAACACACAAACACACACACACACACACACACACACACACACACACACACACACACACACACACACACACACACACACACACACACAAAACAGATGGATGGACTGTAATGCAAGCACACAGATATGTTCCAACCAGTGGCAATGACTGTGGGACACTAATGGCAGAAAAATAACAGGAAAGCATGTTTGTTTGAAAAACTGTCCAGTAGTCATTACACTAAGTAAATGCTAGTTTGCCTTGTGAACATCTCTCACAGGGGAGTCGTATGCTTCTTTTAATTAATTAGAAGCTCGACATCAGTACGACACACACAAGTAACAACTCCTGCATCACTCCCACCAGGAACTGAGTCAGTTCCTTAGTAAAGCAGGACGAGGAGGTGGGGTATAACATGCTGTGTCAAAGTGTTATTTTTTTAATATATGTATAGTGTTTCCTTGCTCCTTATGTGCATGTATCTCAGTGATTAATAGGTCACTGCTGATAGCTAACTTTAAAACACCAGTTAAGCGCATTACTCGTAAGTACCTTGTCACACTGTATGATGCATACTTACACAGTGCTTGTTGTGTAGCTGGTGTCACCCCCTTCCACGTACTGCACCTGGTTCTGGTACACATGCTGTACTGGTACCTGCTGTAACTGCTGAACCTGTGACAATGCAGGAAAAGCACAAGTCAGTACTGGCACAGTCCTATTCTAGCCTTATTCATGCCTTATTAGTACATGCCATAAAACAGGAGGGATGAATGCCTGATGGAATAGACTTGCATGACTGTACTCACCACAGCTGTACTTGAGGCAGGCCACCCCAGCTGTATATCGTAACATTTCAGCACATGCTCATTAATACATCAGTGATCTACTCAGGTACCCAGGCGTTCTCAGCAGCTGAACTCTCCCCATTTACTCCAGTGTTAACACTGGCAGACACCATCATCACATTTTCTGAGTGAGAATTTTTTTTTTTTTTTGTCCTGCCGGATTTCACTGATACTGGCGTAGCATCCAGTACTGTCCACTCTGGGTGTACCACCACTCTCCTGAAGCCTACTAGACATGCTCCAGTATTACCGGGGACAGTAGTGGATCCTAAGGGTGAGTCAGGGGCTCAGTTTTTTGTGTGTTTTGTTTTTTTTTATTTTATTTTTATATGTGCAACCCTTGTTTTCCTTTCTCTGCCTCCATGCTCACTGGTTGTGTGCGAGGACAAATCTGCTATTTGGACCACACCTCCTCTTTAGGGAGCTCACCAGTTAGCACCCTCCTCCCAGGATGGTCACCCCCATCCCTCCCTGCTGCTGCATCAATAGCCCAAGCTGCTAATCAAACCCGGGATGGCTGGGCAGCAGTAAGTTTTTTCCCCCTTTACACCACCAGAATGGCCTCTGACTGAGAAATCTTAGGTTGTACTTGGTGAACACTCTTGACAAACATACAATATACGCAATAAAAACTGTTACACCACAAATATCACACAACTGCATACAAATATTCAAAATCACCGTGTTGTATACTTGAATCAAATCCAAAACACTGACGTTTTTACTGCCACAGCAACGTTTCCCACAAAGACCTATTGGTGAGGATGGTACTGCTTATTGACCTGGAACACACACAGTCAAAGAGAACAACCAGCATGCATTTGTGGTACGTGAAATAAAGCAGTGTTTCACTAAATATTTCTGCGGGGGCAGATCTCCTGCAACTCTGCTCTAGGGAGGTACTGCCCCACACTCCTGATCTCTAAATATACTACATCTAAGGTCACATCACAGTGAAGAAAAATTAATCCCCAAGGTGTGAAAACTTAGTTATAAGATTCTATACAGGGACTGGGGTATAGAAGCAGAGCCCCCAACACTGAAAGTGCAGTACCTCTGCAAAAATGCTTGAAAACCACATGTACTCACAGTATAAGATGCCATCTATGAGTAGGCCTTCCACAATAGTTAACTGTTGTGATTTCCTTTTCTGCAACCTCCAGCTAGGCAACATTTTACTCTCCTGTTCTCATAATCAGGGTATGTGTGCCTCTTCTTTATATATGCTGTGACATCACATAGCAGCACAGAATAGCATATCCAGACCTTGTTCCACACAAGTCAGATGTCGCCTACTGACTGAGCACAAACAACATAAAGAGTATATGTGAATGCAGCCACAGAATGTTGACACTGCCAAGCATAAAGAGTGTACCTGCAGCCACAGAACGACGACACTGCCAAGCATAAAGAGCATATGTAACTGCAGCCACAGAACGACGGCACTGCCAAGCTTAGAGAGTATATGTGAATGCAGCCACAGAATGTTGACACTGCCAAGCATAAAGAGTGTACCTGCAGCCACAGAACGACGACACTGCCAAGCATAAAGAGCATATGTAACTGCAGCCACAGAACAACACTGCCAAGCATAAAGAGTATATGTAAAGTACAGTTGTGTACACCTACTATAAATGTAGATGTTCAAGTGTATTCACTGTTGCAGTCATCACATTTGGGGTATCTGCCTGCAGGTAGCCCTCAGCTGGCCTGAATACCAGAGTCTTCGGATTTCTGGTTAGATGCTGTCTCTTCTTCCATGACGTCAGGTCGTCAGGGATATAAAACATGCAGCCGACACCATTACATCACTTTTTCTTGCCCCAGATGTCAGGTGCCCCCACAATAGGAAGCAATTATATGGTATGGTATACCCCCATCAAAAAGCAAATACACCAGAAAAAATAAATATACCAAACATGAAGGAAAGGTAGCGCCAAGACAAGTCAGGGGGTTGGAGGGAGGGTAACTAGGACTGCAACAGTGAATACACGTGAACTTCTACATTTATGGTAAGTGTACACAACTGTACTATGTTCTTTGTGTTTCACTGTTGCAGTCGTCACATTTGGGTTGATTCCCAAAGCTAAGGAAGGGAGGAGGAAGTTACAGAGCATTAGGGCCAGCTATTAAGCCCTGCAAGACTGCAGTGGCAAATCCAGCTCTGGAATTAGAACAGATAGACAGGTGGTAATGCTTGGTGAAGGTATGTACAGAGCTCCAGATAGCAGCTTCTAGGATGTCCCTGGTAGGGACTCCTCTGAGAAAAGCCACAGAGGTACATGCAGCCCTGGTGGAATGTGATCTTCTCCCCTGTGGGGTAGGCTTTCCATGGTGCTTGTAGCAGAAATGAATGCAATGGGCTATCCATTTGGAAAAGGTTTGCTTTGAAATGGCCTTCCCCTCTGCCCCTGCAGCGAAGCCAACTAGCAGCTGTTTAGACTTTCTGAGAGGCTTAGTCCTGTCCAAATAAAATCTAAGTTGTCTGTGCACGTACAGAGAGTGCAGTATTTGTTCCCCTTTGTTTTGTGGATTAGGGAAAAAAGTAAGCAAATGAATGGACTGACTTAGGGCCACACTAGACACCACTTTGGGCATAAAGGAAGGATTAGTCCTGAGGGAAACCCTGTCTGCATAGAAGATAATGAAGGGTTCCACTGCCATGAGGGCCTGTAATTCAGACACTCTTCTTGCTGAAGTGATGGCTAGAAAGAAGGCTGTTTTCCAAGAAAATAATTTCAACTCTGCTGTTGCAGCTGGCTCAAAGGGGGGAAGAGTGAGCTTTTCCAATACAAAGTTAAGGTCCCAGGCTGGAGTGGGAGCTCTCCTGGGGAGGTCTTACATTTTTGGTCTCTCTAAGGAATTGTTTTAGCAAGAGGTGAGAGAAGAGGGGTGGCTCAGTATTATAATGTGCTGAAATGGCAGAGGCATGAATTTTAATTGAGAAAAGGATAGGCCCTTGTGGAGCATTTCTGTTAAGTACTGTAGAATATGAGATAAGCTGGGCACCGTTGTGCACATCCCCTGAGCCTGGCTCCAGGAACAGTCTCTTTTCCACTTTTCAGCATAGGATTTTCTAGTACTTGGCCTCCTTGCCTCCAGAATGACATCCAGCACCTGCTTACTGAGGGATGCTAGAGAAGAGTTCAAGGAATTAGCCAGGCTGCAAGGTTCAGGGTTTGAAGCTGAGGGTGCAGAATCTGGCCCACCTACTGGGACAGCAGGGAAGGGGTCTAAGGCAGATGCCATGGTTGCAGCAGTGTCATACTGCACAAGAGGGGGTACCAGTGCTGGCATGGCCTATCTGCTGCAATCAGTATTGTCCTTGGCTTGTCATGTTTGATCTTTAGTAGAACCTTTGAGAGGAGAGGCAGAGTGGGAAAGGCATAAACTGAGAGGTTTTCCCAGGTAAAGGACAGGGCATCCACTTTCCAAGCTTGATTGTGGGGAGTGCTTGTGCAGAATTTGTTCAATTGTTAGCTCTGAGGGGAGGCAAACAGGTCTGCCTCTGGAGTCCCCCATTTGTTCCTCAAGAGGTTGAATATTTTGGGTTCTGCTTAAGTCGTCTGCCAGTGAATTTAGTTTGCCTGGCAGGAATTGAGCTTGTAGGTGTACTTGGTAGCTCAAGGCTGTGTTCCACAGAGCCATGGCTAGTCTGCAGAGAGGGTACAAGTGGGTTCCCCCCTGCTTGTTTATGTACCACATAACTGTGGTGTTGTCTGTCTTTACCAATAGTTGTCCTGGAAGAATACGGTCTTTGAAGGCTGTCAGAGCATTCTGTACAGCTAACATTTCTTTTTGATTGATATGCAGGTGCATCTGTCTCGGATTCCATTTGCCCTGAATGCACTGCCCTGCCATGTGAGCCGCCCATACATAGTCTGATGCATCTGTTGCTAGGGTTTGGGCAACAGGGGGTAAAGTGAAAGGGAGTCCCTTGTTGTGGTAGCAGGCCTCTGCCCACCAAAGGAACTCTGTCTTCATACAAGGAATGATAAAAATCATTGTTTCCAGGTCCTGAGAATGTTGACACCATAGGCTTTTTAGATACCATTGGAGTTTCCTCATATGCAGTCTTGCATACGGAAATAGTAGAATGCAAGAGGCCATGAACCCCAGGGCTTGCAGTATTTTCCTTGCAGGCAGCTGGGGTTCTGTGGCCAATAGTTTGAAGTAGGTTGTCAAATAAGCTTGTTTCTCCGGAGTGAGGAATGCCATCTGGGAAGTTGTGTTCAAGCTTGCTCCCAGGAATACAATCTGTTGGCAGGGTACTAGGTGAGATTTCTTTTCGTTGATGGTGTACCCCAGTGAGGTTAGAAGTTTCTTTACGAATGCCAGGTGTTGTAATAGCAAGTCCTGGCTTTCTGCCTGAATCGGAAAATCGTCCAAGTATGGGTAAATTTGAATATTTCTCTGCCTACAAAATGCAATGGCTGCAGCTGAACACTTTGTGAATACCCTGGGCACAACAGATAAGCCAAAGGGAAGTGCAGAGAACTGATAGTGCACAGGGCCTGCTTTGAAGCGTAGGTATTTCCGGCAAGATTCCCTTATTGGGATGTGCAGGTAAGCTTCCTTTAAGTCTAGGGTTGCCAGCCAGGCATCCTTGGCTAGCATAGGAAGAAGCTGTTGAAGAGTTAGCATTTTGAATTTTGGAACTACCAGAAAGGTGTTGAGAATAGAGTGGCCCAGGATAGAACGCCAGGAGTTGTCTTTTCTGGGAATCAGAAAAAGTCTTGAATAAAACCTTGTGTATACTTTCTTACTCCATCTGTCTAAGGCTCTAGCTATCAGATGGGGCAGAAATTTTGGCAGCAGTAGCCTTAATGCCTTTTGCTCCTTGGGAAATGGTCTCTGGATCCGCAGAAGGATTCTTGAAGAGGAACTTGTGAGAGTCAGGTACTCTGTAGTACATGTCAGGTTTTCTGGGAGCTGGAGGTAAAGTGTCTGGGGTAAGGCTAGATTCCAAGAAAGCATCATCTACAATGTCCAGAACAGGAGGGATAGCTAAAGGCCTGTGTTGATGCAGGAGTAAGAATTCCCTAAGTCTCTTTTTGGACTCAGAGTAATCCTGGCTTTCCCAGCGGAAATGCTCCCTAAGAGTATGCAAGGTTTCACCGAAAGAAAAATTTTCTGGAGGGGAAGCAGAGGGAATGTAATCCTCTGCATCAGAATCCTCATAAGTAGATAAGGGCAAATCCTGGTAATCAGGAGCAGAAAAATCAGATTCCTGATCAGAAGAATCAGAAAGAAATTCAGTTCTAGGTCTCTTAGAGGGGGAAGGCTGGCTTCCCTTAATTAAGGTAATAAAGTCTTCAGCCATTATAAGCATTTGTTTTTGAGGCATATGGGCTTGAGCCTGAGGTTTGGTAGTCGGTTTTCTAAGCGTAGTGCGAGTTTATGGCCTGAGGGATTTGGAACTTCTGGATGGAAGCGATGGCGTCTGTTTAATATGAATGTCTGTAGGACTGAATACACCCTCAGAAGCCGGTGCCTGCACAACAGCTCTGGACCCATTCAAGGTAAAGACATCGGCAGGTTCCATAGTCGAAGAAGCATCTTGCAGCATATCGGACTCCGAATGGGTCCCAGTAGAGGCCTGCGAATCTGAAGTAGCGGGTATCAGGGGCTGTGAAAGCGCCTTACTGAATACCGGCAGACTGGCGACTAGCTTAACGGAAGCGTAGTCAGCAGTTTTGGACCTATGTGGTCTGTCTCTGTCTTTATCCTGACGTTTTTTTCAGAAGATCGGTAGTCGGACGGCTTAACAAAGCCATTTCGGAGTACTGAGATCGAGTACAAAAGTAAATGGCTGCAAAAATAGCCCAATGACGAATAGTTCGGGGGTTGAACAAGGCACAAAATCGACAGCGAGGGACATCATGGTCTGGGCCTAAACAGGGGATGCAGTAAGAATGAAAATCTCTATTGCTTTCCACAGGCAAGACAATTATTAACTTTTACTGACATCGGCTGTAGCAAGAAAAAGGATCCCCAACAGGGTACTTATCTTTTTTGAAGACTTCGGGTCTGAAACTCGAAAATGAAAATTTCAGGAGACGGCCAACTAGCACTTGCGAACTGCTTCAAACTGCTTCGGGCACCACACGGCAAGAAAGACTGATGTAATGGTGTCAGCTGCATGTTTTATACCCCTGACGACCAGACGTCATGGAAGAAGAGACAGCATCCGATGCAGAAATCTGAAGACTCTGGTATTCAGGCCGGCTGAGGGCTTCCTGCAGGCAGATAACCCAAATGTGATGACTGCAACAGTGAAACACGAAGAACATCTGCAGCCACAGAAAGACGACACTGCCAAGACACAGAGGGATGACAGAAAGGTAATGAGCAGCTACAGTAGAAAAACACTGCAAAGATAACGAACACAGTTTGCTAATATTTGTAACACTGCAGAAAGTCACTGCACAAACAACTGATGTTGTGAGCTGGTATTTGTAACACCCTGCAGAAAGCCTTGGCACAGAACTTATACAGTGAGCCAGTATTTGTAACACTGTACTGAAAGACAGTGCACAGATAACTGGTACAGTGAGCTGGTATTTGTAACACACTGCAGAAAGTCACTGCACAGATAACTGATACAGAGAGCTGAGATGGTATTTTTAACAATCTACAGAAAGTCACCAAATAGATATTCGAAACAGGTTCATAGGAGACTACTAAGCTAACGGCTTAAGGGTCCTTATAAGCACAACTAATATAACCCGATTTTACCCAATATATGGCCTCTAGGGGCAAGAGGATGGCATGGATTTTTGCCTGTGCATTGAGTATCTTACAGATTGCCCCTGTCCATAAGGAGCACAGGCACTACTCCAGGTGTGAATTTGTGATTCTCCATACATTGATCCAAACTACATTTAAAGAGGGCCAAGGAAGGCCTCTGCTTAATGTAAATTGAAAGCCTTTTCCAAAGAAGGGGTGATCTCTGAAGCACATATATGTCTCTCCAGCATGCTTTGTTTGAGTTACTGACTAAGTTTACATTCCTATATCAGGTGGCCCTCGTGCTCACTAACTTGCAGATGTGTAACAGCTCCATCAGGGCTGAATTTGTGAGTGCCTTGTATGGTAGGCGTATGTCACCCCTTAATAGCCGGTAGGAGACAGAGTAAAGCGATAGGGCTTTCAGTCTATCCGCATAGTTCATGTTGTTTGCACCCTGTATTTTCTTTGTGAGGAACCTCTGAGGTTGCTCCAGCTGCTCTCAGTGCCTAGTCATACGTACCAAATGTTGCCCTGTACTCGATTACTGGTCTAATGAGGGCCAAGTACAACTGAGGGCCAAGTACAACAGAACTACAATTTCCTTGGATCTGGATGCTAATGCATTTGTGCCACATAAAATGACTTCCTCACCACTGTGATCATATGCCAGTCAAAGTTTAGGCTACTATCTATCTGTGTACCTATATCTCTCACCTTAGAATCTACTCTAAGGGGTGTGCTACTGATGTTGTGCTTTGCAAGAATATTTGACTTCCCAAAGGGTATGACAATGCATTTTTTTTTGCATTTAGTTTTAGGCTATGGTTCTGGCACCAATCATTTATCTGCTGTAGACTTTACTAAAGGAAAGATATCTACATAATTGGAGAATTCAATGACTGACCCCAGCTTGCAGTCATCTGCAAACTTTGCCATCCAGAGGCCTTCTTCAATAGTCTTGACTTCAGAGAAGTGTATTCTGAACAAGATGGTCCCAACACCGAGGCCTGTGGCATACCTCTAGTAACTGGTCTTTTGCTGTATCTGAATTCACCAATTTTAACTCGTGTCCTCTCCACGAACCAAATGGCTACCCATCTTGTGACACAGGGATTTCTGTCAGGTTTTGAGAGTTCATTTACAATAACTAAGTGGGGAATTGTATCAAGTGCCGTGGCCAGGTGAAGGTAGGTAGTATGCACTGTTTTACCTCATCCATAGCCTTAATGACTTTCTCAAAGAAATCCATCAGATTCACTAGGCACGACCTGCCCTTGACAAAGCCAAATTGGGTCAGGTCCAGTGTTTGGAGGACTCCTACATCATTATTTATCATGTTCACAATTACTTTTTTCCATGGCCTTTCATATAAGACTAGTCAAACGTACGGGTCTGTAACTTCCCGGCTGAATAGATGTTCTCCCCTTAATGTAGAGGGATGACCGTTGCTGTCCTTCATTCTATTGGGACAAAACCAGTCCGGAGGCTGTGGTGAAAGAAAGAGCCTAATGGGCTTGATAAGTCCTGACTTAAGCTGTTTAAGAGGCAACCTGGTCAGGTCCCACTGAAGCCATGTTTTTAGCTTTAGAGAGCAAAGTGGCAAAATGTTGGTGATAATTGGCAGTGGAGTAGTGGATGGTATTTCTTTGGGAAGAACTGGGGGTGATGAGAGGTGAAACTTGAGCTGAATTTGTCGGCCAGCAGATTTGCTTCAGGCTAAGTATAGGTGTTGCCAACTACATCACATCCCCAAAGACATACTGCAAGTGGATTGGACACGCTAAAATTGGCCCTAGGCGTGAGTGCGTGCTTGTGTGTGCCTTCTGTGGAAGGTTGGGCGCCAGGTTGGCAACTCGACACCGTAAAACCTCCACTGCCAATCATGAGCAGACAAGGTGATCTGCTGTGGCGACCCCTAAACGGGAAAAGCTGAAAGAGAGAGAGAGTTGGGTGTTGTCCTTAAGACTGCGACCATAACTGAAAAAATGTCTTATGGTTATCCTTAGCTTTGAAGGCTATTTTTTTTACCTCAAAGTCTGCTTTCAGAGACTTGACTAGTTCCTGATTCACTTGTTTAGACTAATGAAGGACCTACTGCTCTGTTGTGCACATTCCCTCTTACTTCTCAACAGGATTTTCTTTCTTTTGTTGTACAACCTATTAATACCAGGTGTCCACCACTGTGGCTTGTTTTTGCGGTTTAATCTGGGTTTATTTTGGTGTGCTACTGCCATTTCTATGCAGGTGTTTATATGGTCGTACAGGGCTTTTGTGTATTCCTCTGCATAGACTTCTGTGTTTTCTGGATTTGGGGGAGCCTGCAAACTAGCTACGCCATCCCTTAACAGCAGGTAATTTACCTTAGAGTAGTTCTTAAAGTTTTTGGGGTTAGGTGGGGGGACTAGATTTTCCCTTTATTTCAAGGGAGACCGCTTTATGAGCTGATCTTACCAGTGAGGACATCAGACTGGGGAAGGGGGGGAGGCGGGATTGCAGCACTCTCCCTTATTTGTCAGTACCAGATCTAGGATACTTGTTCTCCTAGTGGGAGTGCAGACTAGCTGCTCCAGGGCATTTGAATTTACAAAGTTAAGAAACTTTTGGGTCTGCATGTTGGTGGTCATGTATGCCTCCCAATTAATGGAAGGAAGGGTAGTTAAAATCACCCATAAATATGGTACTGGGCTGGATGGTGAGTGACTCTAGTAACTTCAGGTATGATGTATGGGGTTTTCCTGGTTCATGGTGGGGGGCCTGTAGCTAGCAAGAATATGGTAACAGATTTTTCCCGTGGTTAGTTAGACATAGAGTAGCTCAAGCATGTCATATTGTTTGACCAGCCTTGAGGTGGACTTATCTTTTATGTAGATACCAGATACACTTCTGCCTTTTGCTCTTGTATGTTCAGTGGGTGGTTGGAATGTATGAAAGGCATTATAGCCATGTACTGCCAGACTGCTTTCCGTGGCTTTGAACCATGTTTCAATAACTGCATAGAAGTCAGCATCCTCCAGGGCGAGGGGAGCTTCCAAGGAGTGCAGTTCCTTGTTAAGGCTTCTAGCACTGATCAGTAACACCTTTAACTTGTCCTGAGTAACTTTTGTTATGCTGGACGGTTTGTCTGTTCGGCAGTGCCTAAACAGAGCATTATAGAGGTGGATAATGTTTTGGCCAATAAAAAAGCATAGAGGTGACAGGTGAAAACCATGCCTGGCAAAGCAGCATAGCCAGTCATCCATGTCCTCCCTGGCTGACAAGTATTGGACCCCTTTGGAATGATAAGTCAATTGTTAATGTCAATTATTTTCTGCTGCTATTGTGATATCATCCTTGGAGATGGTAGAATGCAGCTCAGTGCCAGGCTCATACCTGCTGGAATTGTGGCATCATTCTTGTGATAGTAGAATACTGCTCAGTGCCAGGCTCGTACCTGCTGGTACTGTGGCATATTCCTTGGAGGTGGTAGGATGCTGCTCAATGCTAGGCTCATACCTGCTGGTATTGTGGCATCATCCTTGGAGATGGTAGGATGCAGCTCAGTGCAAGGCTTGTACCTGCAGGTTTTGTGTCATAATCCTTTGAGATGGTAGAATGCAGCTCAGTGTCAGGCTCATACCTGCTGGAATTGTGGCATCACTCTTGTGATGGCAGAATACTGCTCAGTGCCAGGCACGTACCTGCTGGTATTGTGGCATCATCCTTTGAGATGGTAGAATGCTGCTCAGTGCAAGGCTTGTACCTACTGTTACTGTGGCATCATCCTTGGAGATGGTAGGATGCTGCTCAGTGCTAGGTTCGTACCTGCTTGTATTTTGGCATCATCCTTGGAGATGGTAGGATGCTGCTCAGTGCTAGGTTCGTACCTGCTCATATTTTGGCATCATCCTTTGAGATGGTAGAATGCTGCTCAGTGCCAGGCTCGTACCTGCTGGTATTGTGGCATCATCCTTGGAGATGGTAGGATGCTGCTCAGTGCCAAGCTCGTATCTACTGGTATTGTGGCATCATCCTTGGAGATGGTAGGATGCTGCTCAGTGCTAGGCTCATACCTGCTTGTGGCACATACTCTGAGAGGGTGATCATTTCTCTCTTCATATAGTCCAAGGAGGTACATCTCATGTCATTTACACCATATGAACTACTGCTGAGTCATACTGGTAGTTTGGGTTAAGTGACCTGATTGCTTGTGTTCATAGGTTTATAGGTGTTTACTAGGCTAACGACCACAAGGGTCTTTTTTAAGCCTAGCCATGCATCCCAAATCTGACAAGTTCTGCTACCCCTGATAAGTGTAAGCATGGGCCCTTGGAGATAAACCATTTACAGGTTACCTGTGTCCATTACAGAAATAGGTGCCAAACCAAGGATGAATTTCCGTCTTCCCATCCAATTGTTCAAGTTGCATTTGAACTGGGTTAGGGAGGAACTCTGCTTCACAAAGATTGGGAGTCTGTTCCATAGACAGGGTAGTCTCTGGGATACATACCAGTGATCTGGTGAATTCTGGCCCCTGACAGGCAACTAACTGTAACCTTCCCCTTATCCAGCCTGGTAAGAGGGACATCGGTGCATCTCACAATGGAGCGCACTACGATCAGGATAATGGGTTGTGGAGTGTTTCACCTTAAGGGTTTGGTAACTGAGGCACAGTGAGATGTGGCTTTATGTGTTGTGGTGGAACTTGTTTTGTCTGTGTGCATGCAGAGTTTCTAAGGACCGTGTCTGAGAGGCCTTTGGGGTTTGGGTAAGTTACATGTGAGCACCTTCTCATATGTAGGTCTATGTGTGTGGTCCTTTGTGGGTGTGGTGAATGATGTGTGTGAGTCACTGACAACCTGTGTTTGTATGTGAGTCTTATCTCCAGTGTCAATATGTAACTGCCTATCTCACATACTGTGTTTGCCTGTTCGAGAATTAAGTGGTTGTCAGTGTACATAAGGCAATTGTTACATTGCCTTAGGATACCAAAGTCCACCAAACTGGATGCATAGATAGCAAAGGAGGGGAGGGTGTAACTGGACGAGGGAAGGGTGCTTACGTGGTGTAATCTGCAGCCAAACTAAGATGAGCTGGTATTTGAAATACTCTGCAGAAAGTCACTGCACAGACATTTGATATGGTCCAGGTGGTATCTATAACACTCTGCAGAAAGTCACCATATAGATATTTGAAATGGAGTAGTAGAAAGCTACCAGCTAGATAATGGGTATGGAAAACAGGTATTTGTAGTACTGAACGTTTATGACATTCTAATGAGTAACCTTAGAAGAATCTCAAGAAGTGAAAGCTAAATCTCCAGGAAAAGGAGCTGAAAAGACAAAAAGGCAGAAGCTCAGGGGCAGAATTAGATAACACTGAGGTGCCGAAAGTAAGACAGCTCTTCCAACCAGAGTCCAAGTAATAACACTTGGTAAAGGTGTGAGATGACTACCGAGTGCATAAAGATTTGTGAAGTGCTAGACAATGCGTGAACAAACAGTAGAAACAGACGCACCTCTTGCGGAGTAACCTTTGACAGCAGCCTTTTCAGAGTTGTCTGCAGGTTGATGGCAAAACACAGCACAACTACTAATCCACATGGAGAGAATATCTTGACAACTGCCAGTCCCTTTCTCCCTGGAGTAAAGAAAACAGACAAAGGTTTGCCCTTTCTGAATTCATGCACCATGTTCAAGCGAAACCTGATCTGGTGAAGAACCAGCATGGGTTTAAAGGGCTCCTTTTTTCCTAATTTCTCCCCTCAGAAAGAAAACAAGGGAGAGACTGGACTAGTTTAATTCTGACACCAGTTTCAGGCAGTACCATGCTTTAATCCTAAGGAACATCTGATCCTTACAAAAGACCAGATATGCTTCAAACAAGAACCCGAAGATCTGAGATCCTGTAAGTGGATGTGATGTTCCCAAGGAAAGTGCCCTCCAAGAGACAAGTACATAAACCACTACATCAGCTGGTGTCAATCAAGAAGGTCCATTTCCTAAGGAGTAGAATATTATTCAAAGGATGGACAAAATGCAGGCACTTAACTGTTTAACCCGACAATTTTGTGACAGAGTTCACTTCCATACTCAAGAACATTTGTGATGTCCCCACTCTAGGCCAGTAATCTAGGAGCCTGAATCCTCACCACTGGCACTGGACAGGGATGTTCACTTGGAACAAAAATGTATACACCCAGTATTTCCAGATGCAGCTCCCTGCATCAAGCACAATTCCACTTAAGAGCATACAGGGAACACATTCATTCCAGGGTTTGCATTTCTCTACTTGTCTCCCTCCAAGTCCCCAATGAGACTCCCCACTGGCACAGCTATAGAGTTAAGAACTCATGTGAAACCAGTGCTTCGTGCCCCTGCTCCAAGTAGCTGACACATGCGCGCGTGCGTGCGCGTGCGTGCGCACACACACACACACACACACACACACACACACACACACACACACACACACACACACACACCACACACTTTGAGATTTGATTTTCTCTCACATACCCACCCACTCCCCTGGGAAAGGCTGGCACAGATTTACTAGCTAAGCCCCTTATCGCCCAGACTACAAGGTAGTTACACTGCCACCAGACAACCCAAAGCCAGCTATACCAACGCTCTTACAAGGGCACCCAATTATACTGAATGAAAATAGAAGTTATGTCCTTACCATAACGTTCCATGTGGAGTGTTCATCTCGCCTTTGTTCTTACACATGGGTTCGGAGCCGATCCTCGGCTCCGTGTCGGCCGCTTGCAAGCTCTGCATCGAGAAGAAGCTCGAGATCACCTAATACCCACAATCCCCCTCTGCCTTTACCTCAGATCTAGTTTGCAAGCAAACCAGCAGCCAGAGAGAGCACACTCATACCAAAATTTACACAATCAAAGATCATCTATATACATATATATACATATATATACACAAGTGTATCATACAAATACAACTATTGCAAATGCAGCAGGAGAATACTCCAGACCAGGCACCAAATTGAACGTTCTTCCTGAGGGTGGGAGGGTGGGAATGTAAGAACAAAGGCGAGATGAACACTCCACATGGAACGTTATGGTAAGGACATAACTTCTATATGTGAGAGTGTTCAATCTCGCCGTTTGTTCTTACACATGGGTAGCGTCCCTAGCTCCATGTTCCTGAGGAACTCACGGGAGAACGTTCTTGAGCACAGTGGAACCAAAGGTTGCCCTATCCCTAGAAACCCTGTCCACTTTGTAATGAGAGATAAATGTATGCGGTTTAGCCCAAGTAGCAGCTGCACAAATCGTGTCTAATGGTAGGCGAGCTGCGTGAGCCAAGGATGTAGACACTGATCTTGTAGAATGTCCTTTAGGTTTGACCGATAAGGTTTGATTAGAAGACTCATAAACGTATATGATACAATCAGTTAGCCATTTGGAAAGAGTTCGTTTAGTAACCGCTACACCTTTCCTGCTGTCAGCAAAAGCTACAAATAGTTGATCAGATTTCCTGTGATCTTTTGTTCTATCCAAATAAAACCTGAGTTGTCTGTGGACATCCAATTTGTGCAACATATACTCTAACTTATTAGTGTGATTTTTGAAAAAGGTGGGTAATTCAATGGACTGATTAATGTTATTGGTAGAGCAAACTTTGGGGAGAAAGGATGGATTAGTGCGAAGAGATACTCTGTCAGAGTGGAAAATCAAATAAGGGTGTTTAATAGAAAGAGCCTGAAGCTCAGACACCCGCCTAGCGGATGTAATGGCTACCAAGAAGAGAGTCTTCCACGATAAAAACTTCAATGGGCAAACAGAGGCTGGCTCAAAAGGGGGCAACATCAATTTAGAAAGTAAGAGGTTCAGATTCCAAGGTGATGTAGGAGTTCTCACTGGTGGTCTAATATGAAAGGATCCTTTTAAAAAAGCCTTACAAAGTCTGTGAGCCATAACAGGCGCACCACATTCTTCCACATGAAAGTTGGAAATGGCAGCCAATTGTACTCTTAAAGTGGCAGGAGAAGCTCCTTCATGGAACAATTCTGTCAAAAACTCCAAGATCTTGTTTAACGGAGCTATAACAGGGCCCAAATGATGTGAATTCGCCCAGAAGACGAAACACTTCCATTTACTGGTGTAGGTCTTTGTAGTGGAAGCTTTATGAGAAGCCACTAATATATTCTGAACTGCCGGTGTAAGAGAGTCAGACCTGGCTAGAAAGGGAAGCGGAGCAGCCAAGCTGCTAGATGGAGTGATTCGAGAGATGGGTGAGGAACTCCTGACGAGTGAGTCAGTAGATCTGGCTCTGGGTCCAGAATCCAAGGTCCCCGAATGCGGTGTTGCAATAGAAAGGGGAACCAAATTTGACGAGGCCAGAATGGGGCAATGAGGATTATCGTCCTCTGAAGGTTGTTGGCTTTCTGTAGAAACTTTGCAATCAGGGGAAAGGGAGGAAAAGCGTACAGGAGACCCAGGGGCCAATCGTGCACCAGCGCATCCCTGGGGACTTCCCCTGGAGGGGGTAATAGGGCAAAGTAGCTCCTGCATTTGGCGTTCATTGGAGACGCAAAGAGATCGCAGGAAGGCTGGCCCCACTTGCGAAATATCGTCTTCGCAATTGACTGTTTGAGGGACCACTAGTGAGGTAACAGAATTGCTCTGCTCAGCCTGTCGGCTATGACGTTGGATGACCCCGGGATGTGCGTTGCGATCAGAAAGCGACCCGTGGACTCCGCCCATTGCCAAATTCTCATGGCCTCTCTGCATAGTTGATAAGACCTGGTTCCCCCTTGCTTGTTTATGTACCAGACTACAGACATGTTGTCTGTCTGAACTGCAATAGTCCCTAGAGGAAGAAGGGGAGCAAAGTGTTGCAACGCTAAAAACACTGCCCTCAACTCCAGAACATTGATGTGCAGATTGTACTCCAAATTGGTCCATTCGCCTTGGACTGTCTGTCCCTGAAAGATGCCCCCCCACCCTATCAGGGAAGCGTCCGTGGTTATCGTCGCTGACAGCGTGGGTAGCACAAATGGTCTTCCGCTGGAAAGGTTGCAAGTCTGAAGCCACCAGGTTAGGTGTGATTTGCATGTTTTTGTAATCAGAATTTCATGTGTCAGAGGTAGCTGTTGGAACGACCATTGTGCAAACAGTAGCCATTGTAGAACTCTCATGTGCAGTCTTCCCAATGGTATCGCAATGAGAGAAGCTGCCATGAGACCCAAGACCTTCAGAACCAGCTTTGCTGGGGACTTTTTGGACGACAGAAGGAGAGATATGTGGCTTTGAAGTGAGACTATCCTTTCTGGAGGGAGCCTTAGAATTAAATGATGCGTATCTAATTCCGCTCCTATGAATAAGATATGCTGTGATGGCTGTAGTAAAGATTTTTCAAAATTTACGGAAATTCCGAGGTGAACACAAAGTTGTAGGGTGTAATCCCTGGCCTGTATCAGTTGACGCCGGGTGGTGGCAGAAAGGAGCCAGTCGTCCAGATACGGAAACACCTGGAATCCTAGGCGTCTCAGATGAGACGCTACCACTGCCATGCATTTGGTGAAAACCCTGGGGGCTGAGGTCAGACCAAAGGGCAGGGCTCAAAACTGATAGTGACTGGCTCCCAGCCGGAAGCGCAAATGATCCCTGGACGCCCTGGCCATTTTGATGTGGTAGTATCGTCCTTCAGATCTATTGAGCACATCCAGTCGCCCTTCTGTAAGAATGGAAGGATCGATTGAAGCGTGACCATTCGGAACTTTTCTTTCTTGACAAAGGTGTTGAGGTTGCTTAGGTCCAGAATAGGCCTCCAGTCCCGTCTTCTTTGGAACTAAAAAGAACCTTGAGTAAGTTCCGAATCCTATTTGGTCCGCTGGGACTGGTTGGATGACTCTTTTTTTCTAGCAGCTTTGAAATTTCTATAGCTGCTGGGTCTCGCAGATGGGGCGGTACATCTGGGAGTTTTCTCTTTGGAATGGGGGTGGATAGGAATGGTATTCTGTAACCTCTGGTAACAACGCTTTTTACCCAGTTGTCTGTAGTAATATTTTGCCAGGCCTGAGGGTATAAAGCTAAGCGACCCCCGACTGCCTCCAGAGCAGGACAGTCGGGCCTCCTCTCAGGAGTGCTGGAAAGGTTTTCCAGGGGGGTATCCCTGTCACCTTGGTTTTGCGGACCCCCTCTGCCGCCAGGGCGGCGTCTTCCACCTCTGCCCCTCCTCTGCCTCTAGAGGGAGCATCACCCTGTGTGCCTGGGAAAGATCCTTGGGGTTTTGAAACCACATTTTCCCACCACGTTGCCCTTTGGGGTACGGTCTGGAAGGGTGGAAAACGGACTCCGACAGCAGACAGAGTCTTTCCCTCCTGTTCACACCGGGTAAGGGTCTCCTTTACTTTGGGGCCAAAGAGAGTGGCACCATCAAATGGGGCGTTAGTAAAGGAAGACTTGAAGGCTTCCGCAAATGAACATAAGCGCATCCAGGATTGCCTGCGAAGAGCAATCGCTGAAGCTGCTGCCCTACTCGATCCTTCGGCTGCGTATGATATCAGCCTCATGGATGAGTTAACAATGGATGTAAGGGTATTGAGATGTGCTGTAACTTTCTCTGAGACCGCAGCATCTGTAGTACCCTGGAGGGTATCTCCCAGCTCTTTGATTAGATCCCTCTGTAAACGTGTAAAATGGGTCAAATAGTTCAGGGATCGCATAGAAAAAGCCGCTGAACTAAAAATGCGCTTCTCGTATCTGTCCATAGTCCTGGAATCTTTGTTAGGTGGATGGCCAGATGAGGAAGATTCCGACATCTCCTTTTTCGTGGCCGCTGCCATCACCATGGCGTCCACTGGAACTCCCTTTGTGAGGTAAGCCTTGTCTTGGGGTGCAGTGATGTACTTATTAGGCTTCCTAGGGACTGGTTCCACCGTGTCAGGTGTCTCCCACACCCTTCGAGCAATCAACTCCATTAACTCATCGAAGGACGGAGTGACCCAGGAGGAGGAAGGGCGAGCACCGAATGCCTTCAGCAAGACTGACTCATCCTCAGAAGGGGGAAGGGACTGCCAATCACCTCTCTGTTTTAGGATCTCCAAGATGTCAGAAAAGGAGACATCTTCTGAAGGTGACTTTGAGGACCCTTCTGACTCATCCAAGTCAGTATCGGATGTCAAAGATTCTTGTGGAGAATCTAAGTGTCTCCTCTTACACAATCTTTTCCTAGGGACTTCTTTGGGGGGAGCATCCGAAGAAGCCTCCGAGGAAGAGGGGGCACCCTCCAGGGGTGGCTGAGACACCGGTGCTCGACGCTTGGATGTGGCCGTTGGTGCAGAGGAAGATAACGGTCCTTTATGGGGAGGAGAGGCTGCTTCTACTGATGTGGTTGTCTGGGTAGACAACACCTTCCTCATGAGATCGAAGGCCCCCGGGTCCCGAGTCGAGGAATCTCCGGTTCGAAGAAATGGGAAGAATCCCCGAAACAGGCACCGAGGGCATCGACCCCGAGGACGGAGCCGAATCGATCTGCGCCGAGGCCCCGAGAGGAAGAGTCGGAACCGAAACATCGGTTCGACTCTCGGCCCCGGAACCAAGGATGGATCGTCGGCTCCGAGACTCCGGTACCGGATCCGACGGAGTCGAGGTGAACGGAGCCGACCGAGAAAAGGACGGTTCTGGCACCGAGGGCTCCACAATCAGTAGATCAACCTCTTCCGGCTCCAAAGACTGGACAGGTCTCGGAGGAGGAAGGGATGGAGATAATGGAAGGCCTTCAAGTTTCGACACCAATTGGGTTGAAACCGATATAAGTTTGGATAGGGCCGTATGCTCCAATAATTTCTGCACCACACGGTCCACATCGATGTCGGAGAGGGGCTTGGAAGAACGGGTCGAAGGAACCGAAGACGGAGCCGACCTCAACAGTGTCGGGGGAGGGAGCTCCATCACCGGTTCCAAGACTCGAGGCTCGGAAACTGACAACAGTTGAACACTCGGCCCCGAAGTCTGTGGAACCGGTGATCTAACTTTAGCTGAAGAGCTCGAAGCCGATGACTTGGGCTCCAACGTCTTCGATTCCTTCGAGGACTTGGATGCCTGGTCAGAAGCATCCAGAGCCTCCTGAAAGGAAGGTTTTAACAAACATCTATCCATTAGTTTCCTGCGCCTATCTGTCATGACCCTCCCACTGAAAGAATGACAAATAGAACAGTCTTCTTGCAGATGGAGAGGGCCAAGACAGTAGACGCAGGAACTATGATTGTCAGTTACTGACATTTTTTGCCCACATTGGCAACGCTTAAACCCCGATTTAGCCTTTTCAGACATGTCACTATAAAGGAGAAAAAAGTCAAATCCAGTAAAATAGTCTAGTCCTGTGATATTGTCAACTCCAGTAATATTAGTCAATCCGGTTGTCTAATCCAAGAAAGGGGTGGTAGGCCCCGAAGAGAACTCTAAATAAGTTTTAACAACTTAAAGGTACCGAGATTCCCTCAACCTTACCACACACACACAAAAATTCACTAAATAACCTATAAGATAAAAGTACCAAGAAAAAATACAAGAAAAAATATCTTAATCTTATCTTAGGTGCTCGAGCTCGACCCGGTGATGCGAACGCTGCAGCGGCAAACTAGATCTGAGGTAAAGGCAGAGGGGGATTGTGGGTATTAGGTGATCTCGAGCTTCTTCTCGATGCAGAGCTTGCAAGCGGCCGACACGGAGCCGAGGATCGGCTCCGAACCCATGTGTAAGAACAAACGGCGAGATTGAACACTCTCACATTTAATATTAACACAAATGGTAATGTTGACCAAACAGCCAGGCTTTCAGGAGTGGCCACAGTGTCACTAACAGATACAAGCACTCTCAAAGGTTAAAATATTCTCTAAAGGACTAGCCCCGATGAAAAGTTTCAATATATTTAATAATAAATAGTAAAAGAACATGAACACAGTAAATACCTCTTTACAATACACACCAGAGTTTCAGTCGAAGGAAATATTAAAAATAAGACAGGTGGACAGGTTCACACAGTTACAGAAAATACAATACTTATCTAATCTTACTATATTTTCGTGACTGATCTAAAGAATTATTATTCCCTGGTTACTTACTACAGCAAGGCAAGATGAAGTAGGTGAGAGAACCTTCTTTCTCAGGTTACAAAAACAGAGTGCAAGGAGACTTCAGTTTCACCAAGTGCTGAAATATCATTTTAGTGATGGATTACAGAATGACATCACATACATCTGGTCATCTGACTTCTGATTCCCATGCAACCCCCCATTGCTAGAAGCTGTCAGGATTTGGCACTGTGTGTCAATAATACACACACACACACACACAGAGCCACACACAGAGCCTTGCTAAGATCTGCTGCAGCTCCAGGTAGTCATAAAACAATTTCAAATATCTAACCTTCCACAGTAGCAATTAGTTAACCCCAATGACAATGCAGGAAGATTTCTAGTACAGACTTTTTGTCCCTGGCTGCACTGAGAACTGTAAGATAGAATTGTTAAGTAATTTAACTTCTTACTAATTTCCAAAGTCAGGTGGTTTGAGATCAACCTCTTCTCTTCCAGTATCCTCAGTTACAATATATACATTTCAACAGTTACAATATATGTACATTTCTTCCTGTGTCCAGCAGGACACACTGTTGATACATTTTTACACAAGCAACTTTACAAATACATTTTTCAACACAAGCATCTGTACAAATCAGTTTGATATACGAATGACATATAATTCTTTACAAATTTCCAGCTAGCTGTGCTGGCATATGTTACACATCCACTGCCCTATTTCTCCTGGCATAGCTGGCAATATCTCATACCATCACAACGCTGACCATGACAAAGGAATAACAGTCATAAAGGTGCCTGAAAAAAGTTAAGATCACCTGCAAGCTCAGTGACAACATACCTCTCTGCCGGAAACTGCATAACTTCTTCCACTTAGCAAAATACTTATGAATAGAAGGAGACTTTCTAGTGGACCCATCCTGCAAAAAACTTGAGGTGCAGAGATCTAAATGACAGCCCAGGCCTTGAGATACAGTGACTCAACTAAGGGGAATATCCTTGGCTTCTAGTGTGACAGTTTGCAGAACTTCCAGGGATATAAATGTACAAAGTTCTAAGCTCAAATGCCCTTCCAAAGTCTTCAAGGTGAAAATCCCTGTTCTATGTTCCAGGTTGTTGGTATGAGGCCCTGTTCTTCGGGTAACCACATTATCTCTCTGAATAAGGAAGGAATCTAGGTGCATAGGAAATGAAGTGTTCCTTGACAGGACCTGCAATGGGTTCTGCTCATGAACAGCCTACAGAGATTAAGGGATACAGTAATTTGCTCTAGAACCCTGTGAAAAGGGTCTGACAGCAAAAGATCTCGAACTGTGGAATGACTTTTAAGCCCATGACACATCAACATCTACTTCAACACCTACATCTTCAGACACACAAAGAGAATTGTGAAGTTTCTAGTTATTATAAGGCTCCAGAAGCAAAGGAAAGCCTCAGCATGAATGTTCAGCTGCATCTTCACTTCAGCTGCCAAGAACAGGGCTTCCTGAACATTCTCCATAAACTGGAATACCATACAGTGAAGACATTCAAGTTCTGCCATAAAGAAAGCATTCCTTAGAGTCAGAACTGGCGAGGACTTTCCTCAGTCTGTAAAGATCCCTAAGAACTGTAACCACAGGAGTAAGCAAGTAATGGGTGCTAACACAGTCTCTCTCAATGGGACCACCAACACCCCCTCACCCAAGAAGAGGAACACACAAAGTACATTCTCCAGCAAGGTTTCTGTCACAATTGGTAATCACTACAACTGCAGAAGTGAGATCAAACATTAATACCCTGCAGTGAAAAGTGAAGCCCTCAGAGAACAAGAAAAATGAAGAAACCTCTTCTAGTTAGGGATCCCAGTACTTGCGTACCAAATGGAATCCTCCATATCCATGGACATCATCCCAGCACCCTGCTGTATCTGAGGCAAAGATGTTCAGAGAGTCGCCATACAGAAATTGATGTGCAGGGTGAAGTTGCTAGGACTGAAGAGAGGCCATTAGTCTCTCATCCCCTTTGGAAACAAAAGGGAAAGAAAAGGCAGGGGTAGAAACCCAGGTCTCTCTGAAGGAATAAGGGGCTCCATTGTCCCTTGTGGGATGTAGTCTAAGCCTGTTTAAGAGATATGCTGAAACTGCCAGGTCACACAGCAAAGCTCTTTCTGGCTGAAACTAATAAATCTAAGACAAGGTCATCTGTGATAAGTCTATAACCCACCAGTTGATGACACTGGCATTCCAGGATGAGGCAAACTCTGAGAGCCAGGCTTCCACAAGTAGTCCTAGATAAGTATGACTGCAAAAGGTAAAACATTTCAAAGCTATACGAGAAAAGCTCACTCAGACTGTATCACAGAATGCTGTGAGGGAAAGGTTCTTGTAATTTGTACTGCTTCATTGCCCTTTTCTGTTTTGTATATTGTGGTGTATGTCTTACACTGTGCTTTAATTGTGTTCTGCTTTCAAATGCATACTTAAACTAGGAAAGAGACCAGAGTTGTGTCTCTTGTGAGTCACACAGAAATTAAATTTGCCCCAAACCCTCTCACTCTAGTGGTGTTGTGTTTTTACACTAAATTGACTCTTTAGTTGCCCACTCCTTATGTAAATTTCTTTCCCTCTCCTTTCAATGGTTATTGTTAAGCACAAAATTATCATTTTCTGAAGTCACCCCCCTTCAGCTATTTACATTTATTGCCCATCCCAATAAATTTTACACAGCCAGAATACTAAGTGCTCACTCCTTTCCAGTCTATCTTGCTCTTTTAAAATTAGTGTCTCTCCTCTTAGTTATGAAAGAGGGAGTAACTCAAGCTTTAGCAATCTAACTGCTTTGTGCACGCTCCAGCTCTTACGATATTAGCCCAGTTTTTTTTATCTCACCTTTAACATCTGCAATATCTAGTCCAACACAGCCAATTATCGGTGACCCCCATTGTGCCTCTCAGTAGTCATCATGGGATACGTGCTTCTGATTTGCTCTTGGTAAGAGAAGGTGCATAGGGACACTATTTCCTGGGACCGATGATCACCAATAAGTCTGACAATTGCTTCATAGGTGCCAGCTTGGAATTTGTGCTTATGTTTTGCTCCTGCTCAGGGAAGAAGCAGAGTGCATTGATTCCTGTCTCTGACTGGGTAGTGAGTGTCTGTGTGGGACCCTTCTGATTGGTCTGGTTGCTATAAAATAATAATAATAATAAAAAAACGCACCCTAAAGAGTGTCCTTGAGGTAAAATTCCACATTTAATAGGAACATAAAACACAGTATTAAGTGCTTTCATCCCTACAAACCGGGGACTTCATCAGAATACATTTCTCCTTTCTAAAACAATTAAATATCCCTCCATTACTTCATATTCTCACTGCAACCATTTAATCAATAAAAAGCATATGTTGCCAATGATATGAATTATGAGAGTTTACTAGGCTATCCACCTGGAGGTCATTTCAAGCCTAGCCATTTCATCCTAATGTAATACCACATATACTCTCAATACCCAGGATTGTATTTACTAATGACTGCCCATGTCTGCAAGGGATGCAGGTGCTATCCCCAGTAAAAATTTACGGTGCCTCATCCACTCGTCCATGTTCCTTTTGAACAGTGTCATAGAGGTGCTCTGCTCCACATGAATTGGCAGCCTATTCTAAAGATGCAGCAGTCACTGGGAGACAAATCTGTCCCTCCTATTCAAGTTACAAGCCATATTTAGGTCCCTGGGACAGGCAAGTCTATTCCCATTTGATTTATGGATGTGCAGCAAATTCATTAGGCTTTGGTCAGAAATTGCTCTGCAAGCCAGGCATAAGTCTCCCCTAAGAAGTCTATATGATACTGAGTATAGTGACAGGGACTTTAGTTGGTTTGTTTAAGGCACATGCTGGAATCCCTTGATCTTCTTAATTAGAAACCTCTGAGGTCTCTCTAATTGCTGCAGGTGCTTTGTATGAAACTTACCAACAAAAACATGGTAAGGTGTCTGAAATTAAACTAATAACAAAATACATGTGCCAAATTCCGAAAACCATGAAAATAAATGGTGCAGATGTCAGTAAATCGCACAAATGGAAAACACTTTAATTCATTGTGAAGCACTTTCATCCCTGTACAAAGGGACTTAAAAACATAAAATAACTTCCCCATCAGTTTACAGTCTCACAAATAAAATGGCGCCAATCAAAAACTAAAATCAATTAAAATACAAAATACAGGTACATTTAAAGCTGAAGCAGTAGTTCACATAATCCTTATTTACATTGTCTGAAACACACAAAATAAGCCTATTACTATATGCAACATAGGGACATGGAAAAGACATTTACCTATTATGAAAAAAATCCATATAATGGAATTCATACAGTAAAATGGGTCTACTTCACTTGACCTGAAACTTATTTGACTGACACCCAATTGCATGACACTCAATTGACCTAAATTTCATTTGACCGACTCCCATTTCAACAACATTTAAGACATCGACTTCTTGTGGGGTTTCCTTCACCTTTGACTTGCTTGTGATAAAACGAATTACTGTAGCTTACAGTGCTGACTGTCAGAATTCCGATAGTCATGTAGATAAGTAGTGTTTCTAAATGTGGGTTTATCTCTTTACATTTTTATGGGAAGTATCTAAATAATTTGGAGAATGTTTTGTGCTTTCCCAGAAGTAGTGGCAGTGTGTAGAGTACTGTAAGGCAAGTTAAAGGTATATGCCCTTTTCCCCACTGTAGTGCGATCCTGGAGTTAGTATATATAATTAGTGTGGTATGGGGGGCACAGCCCCCCACATTGGGGGGTGTAGTCTCCCCCATCCAGTTTGGTTGTACATTGTCCCGTTTCTGTTAAGAGGGTACATAAGTAGTTTTTAAGTTCTGGAAAGGGTTAGTTATTGGTGTTCCAAGTGTGACTGTCTATAGTTAAGATTTAGTATGTTGAAATTCAGCATTCTAAGCTGTCATTGAAATGAGAGTCAGTCAAATGAGTTATCAGTCAAATGAAATTTAGGTCAATTGGGTGTCAGTCAAATGACGTAGATCCAGTAAAGCACATAAATGTTATTTAAAAAAAATAAATAAATAAACTTCTCCAGGAATATTCAAACGTAATCAAGTGACAGAGCGTCAGACCCCATCTAAAAGAGAGTTTTTTTCCGATAATACCACACTTATACGGACATACTTACAAAAGTCATTCTGTAAATCCAGTTAAAAAGTTAAAAAGCCTAAACATTAAGGTTAAACTTTCTTGGATGGCGTAAGCTCTATGGAACCTTGCTGGCTAGGCTTACGTAGGCCCTTGGGCCGATAGCCTAGTACCTACCTATTAACCTATAAACTTTATTGGCCCTTAAATCGGTAAAGGGTCTATGGAAGTAACTTTATTTAAACCTTGGGAGGTTGTAACTCTCAGCTTCATTTGCCAAACCATTTCACAGTACTCGAGTTTGATTTCCCATTCACCTCCTCGTAAATAAATTTTTAGCTGTTCTAATAAATCAAATCTGGACTCTAACAGAGAGGTGTTTATACAAAACATTATTTACATTTTTGTTATTGATATTGCATAAATGTTCATATATATATATATATATATATATATATATATACATGTTTACGTAAACACCTCTCAGTTTTGTCAATGTAAAAGCTTGGACATCCCATACAATTCGCAATGTATACGACCCTTTTAGTTGCACAATTTCCTCTACTTAAATGAACCCGAAAAATCTCTCCTATGTCCAACTGCAAAATGTCACTTATCAAAATATATGGACATTGATTACAACTCCCAGATTTATGCACATTTTTGACCTTCTGGCTCAAATTAGGACCCATTCAAGAATCCCCTTCAGATTGAGGGCTGTTTTATAAACAAAGGTTATAGTATCCCCCAAAATTTAAAATATAATAGGGTTTGCCCTTAGGACTCTCCAGTTTTTTGTTATAATATTCTTTACCTACTTTGTACCAGAGTTATAGTGAACCACCATGGCATATTCAAATCTTAAAATCAACTGCTTATACTGTACTATGACCCTCATTCAATAGTCCAACTCCTAAAAGGGGATCATATTTAGTACTCCAACCTGACTTAACTTGCTTACAAATACGCATCACTAAATATGTGGGATAATATGTGGGATAACTCCGAGATAAGCATATTTTTAATCAAATCCAATTCATTCACCATGTCTTCATACTTTGAAGTCATCCGCACAGCCATTGCACACTGTCCCTTCACTTAATTCCTTTTATGAAACATGGGGTGTGCACTCTTATAATGTAGATACAAATTACTAAATGTTGACTTCCTATGTATTTGTGACTTAAAACCATTGTTAGCACGTGATATCAAGGTATCTAAATACTTAATAGCAAATCTGATGTCAGTTTTCATTCATTCCTCAACCACCGGGTTTGGATCAGATCCTTGGAACCAATTTGGCCATTACTAAAGCTCGTGGCCAGCAAAAACTCTCAATCTCCTCCCTTTTACCATGATGCACCAACTCTAACACTGCTCAGATCTCTTTTGCTGCTTTAGCATGTAGACATGGTTGCCTTTGGCTTTCAAGCTAAAACAGCATTTTTGAATTCCGATAAGTGAAATTTTCTTTCTATAACGCTTAGTATTATATTCTTTACTCTTTGTATCACCCTTTCTATAGTTTTGAGTGTACTTATCTTACCACTGCAGGTGTTTCTATCCTTTATACCCTTTTTTAGGGTAATCTTTTTACCAATCGCTGGTATCTCCTGCCTAACAAAAAAAAAAAACTTTCTTACTTCTCTCCTTTTATTAGTGTAGAAATAATGTCTGAAAAATCCCTTTTGGGTTTCAAAAATGTACAGAATGTGGGCATAAAATTGCGCTTTCTGATTCTCACTCATTATGTGTGTACTGTTTAGGCCCTCAGCACCTCACTGTTGAATGCAAGATTTGTCAGGGATTTAATCCTAGGGTCTTGGCTTATCAGAAGGAATAAATGAATATTAAAAGGGCTTCTTCCTTCTTTTTCCAATGCCTTATCTGGGGCTCAACTTGCACCTAAACACAAGCCAAGAAAGAGAGTCTTTTAAGCTTAATGGATACTCTACACCATCCTTGGATCCCACCACTGAACCACCGAGGAAAAAGGCCAAACTAAAATTGCATCCGAAACCTATTCCTGCATCGGCATCTGAAGTAAATCGGCTTCATCAGATTCAACTTTCTTGGATCCAAAACTGCCATCAAGGACAACATACTCCCCTTCCCTGGATCCTGTACCATCATGCATAACTTCTCCATTCACAGATATATATCGATGCTCAAATCCCCTTCACTGGCACTTTTCATTCTTCCAGGAGCCTCACAGAGGCAGATGCAGACAGGATGTGGAGGACATTCCTCTCCGTGCAAATACAGATGGGAGCTATTTCAGCTCCTATGCCATCTGGTCAGGAAGCCCTTATAAGCACTACACCAACCCTTTCAGCTCCTTCACCAATCCGACTAGTAATTTTGGTGCCCTTGGATCCAAGTCTTCTGGGACAATCAACTTTGGATCCAAAGATATTAGTTTCTTTGGATCCGAGACTTACTCGGAGTGCTCCGGCTCCCACTGTTTCAGATCTGGATGACTCTTGGAGCCAGAGTGTCTCTGTCAGGTCTGAGGTGCTAGAGTCGACTCTGAAGTTTTCAGAGTTATCTCTGCCCCTTGGAGCTTTGGCAATGGATAGTTCGGCTCCGTCCTCTGCCTTCAGTAGGTTGCTTCAGGGCAGGGGGAGCCAAGGGGTCAGAAGTCTGGCTTCTTAGCTCCATCGGCTTCCTTCTACTCGGAGTGGTCTACCTTTGAGGTAGTGGAAAAGGTGTTTTCTGCTCCTGCAGGATGGACAGTTCTTCCCCCTTGGATCATCCATCTGGATCACACATGTCTTTGGGTGCTGAGCCTCATTATCCTGGTTCACAAGAACTGCCTACCCAAAGTCTCCAGGATACCCAGAAGGGTATTACCATTTCTTCTGATACCTCTCTGGAACATCATACCAAAGAGGTCCCCAGGAAGAGAAAGTGCAAGAGAAAGCACTTGGAGATCCCTCAGGAATCTATCACTGAAGATATTGATTTTGATGAAAGGGAAGGATCCCCAAGATCACCACCTAAAGACATCTCCTTTGGAAACATCCTTAAAATCCTACAGCAAAGAGGTGGTAGGTCAGACAAAACCCTTCCTTGGAGGAGTCCGTGTTCTCGAAGCCTTTTGGGTGTGGCCTTTCTTCGTCCCAGGTGACTCTGGCCGCCAACGGGTTCACTGATTTGATCTTTTGGCGGGAGTGGACAGAACTGGACACAGTTGAGCCAATCCCCAAGATTCTGGCACCACCAGCAGGTAGGGTATTTGGAGCAAGGGAGTGCCCGTAGATGCCATAGTTGTGGTGGTGGCCACTTAAAAGTAACTCGTGAAACAGAGTTCCTCTATCCATTCCACTAACAAGGAGTCTAAGGCAATGGACAGATTTGGGAAGCGTGCATATGCTTCAGGGACATTTGCTCTCACATCTATGAACTACCTAGCCCATTTCACAAGACTTCAAAGGGATCTGATAAAAGAACTATCAAATTATCTTTCAGGAACCATCACTGTTGAGGCTCAGGCTACAGTGGCATCACAGATGGTTATCCTATCATCGACTTCTAACTCATCCATGAGGCTTATCTCACATGAGGGTGAAGGTCATTCAAGGATGGCAGTTTCCGGCAAATCCATAAAGAGGATCACCTGGATGCATTTGTGTGATTTTGTGAAGCCCTTTAAGTCCCTGTTTGCAAATGCTCATTTTGATGGCAGTTTTTTGTTTGGCCGGAAAGTGAAGGACACACTCTCCAGGTGTGAGAAGGATGGAAAGATCCTCTCTGCAGTGGCATCTGCTTTTCAACTCTTCAAAGGACCTTCTCAAGGAATCAGCGAGGTTGTCGAAAGATGTGGCTCAGGAAGTCCCAGGGTCCTGTCCAAGATCCATGTGGAGATGGTTCCCCCAGAAGCAGAGAGGGGAACTCAAATGGAAGATGCCGCCCTCTTGGCAGAAGAGCCCACAGAACCAGGGGTCCAGAGATTCTTCTTCTGATAGACCTTATCAACACTCCTGAAAGGAGGCGCAATTGTTCCACTTTGGAGGCAGTCAGGGGTTGTTTATCTCTGTACCACAGAGTTTGTCTAGAAACTACAAAAGATACTTGGGTGCAGAGAATTATATCCAGAGGCTATATAATTCCCGTTTCCCTTTCACCTCTATAGAACTTTCCTGACGTACCACCCGGTCAGAGGAAATTAGCAAAAATAGAAATTCAAAAGCTCCTAGAAGAAAGAGTCATCCAAGAATTCCCACCAGATCAAACAGAATGGAACTTACTCAAGATTAGTTTTAGTACCAAAGAAAACAGGGGACTTGAGACTAATTTTGGATCTCAGCATCTTTACCAAGTCAGTTCAACACACAAAGTTTTGGATGGTCATGATTCAGTCCATTCTGCCTTTTCTGAGCAGGATGACTGGATGTGCTCAGTAGACCTGCAGGATGCATACCATCATATAAAAATGAACAGACAATCCAGAAGTATCCATGCTTCCGGCTGAGAGCCAGTCACTATCAGTTCAGGGCACTGCCCTTTGGCCTCCCCACAGTCCCCAGGATGTTCTCCAAATACATGGTAGTGGTAGCAGCTCACTTGAGACTACAAGGAGTCTGGGTATTTCCACATTTAGACAACTGGCTCATTACTGGAACAACAGGAACCAAGCAGGAAAAAACAACGAACACAAACTCCACCAAAAGGATTTATTGCACACTGAAAAAACTCTCTCTTTTTAACTGGCTCATTACTGCCTAACAGACATCTATTACTACAAGCGTGAGATCATGTGCTCTACACTTGCTCCAACCTGTGGATAACCATAAACTACAACAAGTCTCATCTGGAAACATCTCAGACTCTGACGTTTAAAAGAGCAGTGTTCAATATGGAATCAGTGACAGTTTCTCTTCCACTCTCAAGTGAACTATCAGATTCCAGGTCAATAAAATAAACTTCAGTTTTCAATTCTACAATTTCAGCTCGGTTGATTCTACAAGCCTTAGGGTCAATATCAGCAGCCACAATTCTAGTTCCCCTTGCAAGATTTCATATGAGAATTCTTCAATGCATACTGTCAATGGAATGGTCAATTCTTTATCACCCCATGTTAGCAGAGACAAAAATAACCAGTAGAATTATTCAATGCATACTGTCAATGGAATGGTCAATTCTTTATCACCCTATGTTAGCACAGACAAAAATAACCAGTAGAATTCTTCAAAGCATACTGTCAACGGAATGGTCAATTCTTTATCACCCCATGTTAGCACAGACAAAAATAACCAGTAGAATTCTTCAATGCATACTGTCAATGGAATGGTCAGTTCTTTATCACCCCATGTTAGCACAGACAAAAATAACCAGTAGAATTCTTCAACACATACTGTCAATGGAATGGTCAATTCTTTATCACCCCATGTTAGCACAGACAAAAATAACCAGTAGAGTTCTTCAATGCATACTGTCAACGGAATGGTCAGTTCTTTATCACCCCATGTTAGCACAGACAAAAATAACCAGTAGAATTCTTCAATGCATACTGTCAATGGAATGGTCAATTCTTTATCACCCCATGTTAGCACAGACAAAAATAACCAGTAGAATTCTTCAATGCATACTGTCAACGGAATGTTCAATTCTTTATCACCCCATGATACCACAGACAAAAATAACCAGTAGAATACTTCAATGCATACTGTCAACGGAATGGTAAATTCTTTATCACCCCATGTTAGCACAGACAAAAATAACCAGTAGAATTCTTCAATGCATACTGTCAATGGACTGGTCAATTCTTTAACACCCCATGTTAGCACAGACAAAAATAACCAGTACATACTGTCAATGGAATGGTCAATTCTTTATCACCACATGTTAGCACAGACAAAAAAAAAACAGTAGAATTCTTCAATGCTTACTGTCAATGGAATGGTCAATTCTTTATCACCCCATGTTAGCACAGACAAAAATAACCAGCAGAATTCTTCAATGCATACTGTCAACGGAATTGGCAATTCTTTATCACCCCATGTTAGCACAGACAAAAATAACCAGTAGAATTCTTCAATGCATACTGTCAACGGAATGGTCAATTCTTTATCACCCCATGTTAGCACACACAAAAATAACCAGTAGAATTCTTCAATGCATACCGTCAACGGAATGGTCAATTCTTTATCACCCATGTTAGTACAGACAAAAATAACCAGTAGAATTCTTCAATGCATACTGTCAACGGAATGGTCAATTCTTTATCACCCCATGTTAGCAAAGACAAAAATAACCAGTAGAATTCTTCAATGCATACTGTCAATGGAATGGTCAATTCTTTATCACCCCATGATACCACAGACAAAAATAACCAGTAGAATACTTCAATGCATACTGTCAACGGAATGGTAAATTCTTTATCACCCCATGTTAGCACAGACAAAAATAACCAGTAGAATTCTTCAATGCATACTGTCAACGGAATGGTCAATTCTTTAACACCCCATGTTAGCACAGACAAAAATAACCAGTACATACTGTCAATGGAATGGTCAATTCTTTATCACCTCATGTTAGCACAGACAAAAAAAACAGTAGAATTCTTCAATGCATACTGTCAACAGAATGGTCAATTCTTTATCACCCCATGTTAGCACAGACAAAAATAACCAGTAGAATTCTTCAATGCATACTGTCAATGGGATGGTCATTTCTTTATCACCCCATGTTAGCCCAGACAAAAATAACCAGTAGAATTCTTCAATGCATGCTGTCAATGGAATGGTCAATTCTTTATCACCCCATGTTAGCCCAGACAAAAATAACCAGTAGAATTCTTCAAAGCAATGGTCAATTCTTTATCACCCCATGTTAGCACAGACAAAAATAACCAGTAGAATTCTTCAATGCATACTGTCAATGGGATGGTCATTTCTTTATCACTCCATGTTAGCACAGACAAAAATAACCAGTAGAATTCTTCAATGCATACTGTCAACGGATTGGTCATTTCTTTATCACCCCATGTTAGCACAGACAAAAATAACCAGTAGAATTCTTCAATGCATACTGTCAACAGATTGGTCAATTCTTTATCACCCCATGTTAGCACAGACAAAAATAACCAGTAGAATTATTCAATGCATACTGTCAACAGAATGGTCAATTCTTTATCACCCCATGTTAGCACAGACAAAAATAACCAGTAGAATTTTTCAATGCATACTGTCAACGGAATGGTCAATTCTTTATCACCCCATGTTAGCACAGACAAAAATAACCAGTAGAATTCTTCAATGCATACTGTCAACGGAATGATCAATTCTTTATCACCCAAGTTAGCACAGACAAAAATAACCAGTAGAATTCTTCAATGCATACTGTCAATGGAATGGTCAATTCTTTATCACCCCATGTTAGCACAGACAAAAATAACCAGCAGAATTCTTCAATGCATGCTGTCAACGGAATGGTCAATTCTTTATCACCCCATGTTAGCCCAGACAAAAATAACCAGTAGAATTCTTCAATGCATACTGTCAACGGAATGGTCAATTCTTATCACCCCATGTTAGCACAGACAAAAATAACCAGTAGAATTCTTCAATGCATACTGTCAACAGAATGGTCAATTCTTTATCACCGCATGTTAGCACAGACAAAAATAACCAGTAGAATTCTTCAATGCATACTGTCAACGGAATGGTCAATTCTTTATCACCCCATGTTAGCACAGACAAAAATAACCAGTAGAATTCTTCAATGCATACTGTCAACGGAATGATCAATTCTTTATCACCCAAGTTAGCACAGACAAAAATAACCAGTAGAATTCTTCAATGCATACTGTCAACGGAATGGTCAATTCTTTATCACCCCATGTTAGCACAGACAAAAATAACCAGCAGAATTCTTCAATGCATGCTGTCAACGGAATGGTCAATTCTTTATCACGCCATGTTAGCACAGACAAAAATAACCAGTAGAATTCTTCAATGCATACTGTCAACGGAATGGTCAATTCTTTATCACCCCATGTTAGCACAGACAAAAATAACCAGTAGAATTCTTCAATGCATACTGTCAACGGAATGGTCAATTCTTTATCACACTATGTTAGCCCAGACAAAAATAACTAGTAGAATTCTTCAATGCATACTGTCAACGAAATGGTCAATTCTTATCACCCTATGTTAGCACAGACAAAAATAACCAGTAGAATTCTTCAATGCATACTGTCAATGGAATGGTCAATTCTTTATCACCCCATGTTAGCACAGACAAAAATAACTAGTAGAATTCTTCAATGCATACTGTCAATGGAATGGTCAATTCTTATCACCCTATGTTAGCACAGACAAAAATAACCAGTAGAATTCTTCAATGGATACTGTCAATGGAATGGTCAATTCTTTATCACCCCATGTTAGCAGAGACAAAAATAACCAATGCATGCGAGAAATACCTTTGGTGGGGGATTCAACCAGATCAGCTTGTACAAGGTTGCCCCTTCATTATTCCTCAACCCAAGGCCATAGTCACCACGGATGCATCCTAGAATGGGTGGGCGAGGCACTTCCTGGGAAAGACAGTCCAAAGCACTTGTTCCACCAAATAGGCCAAAATGCACATCAATGTTCTGGAAATGAGAGCAGTGCTCTTACAGTTGCAGGTATTCCAAGACTCTCTCCCTTTCAGGATAATTGCGATTCAAATGGACATGTGAGTAGTTTGGCAGATCAACAAACAAAGGGTAACCAGGTCTTACCCCTTGTGTCGAGAAGCCTTCAGGGTCTGGCAATGGGTGATCTCACCCAACCACTTTCTAATAGCAACACACATTCCAGGGAAGTCCAACGAGATAGCAGAAAACCTGAGCATGTCCATTTTACTACCTTACGAATGGTCTCTCAACAACAAAGTGACAGATATGATTTTCAGTCAATGTGGTCAGCCTTGCTGTGACTTTTTTTGCATCTCCTCTAAACAACAAGTGCAGCAGCTTCTTTGTCCTAATCCTCCCACAGAGGGGAATCACTGAGAGATGCTCTTCTCCACAATTGGCCCTCTAGTCTTCTCTGTGCATATCCTTCGATTCCCCCAATCCCCAAATTTCTACAGAAAGATGTCTGCTTGAAGAGCAAGGTTATCCTCATTGCTCCTTACTGGCCATGACACACTGGGTTCCCCCTCCCTTTGGCCTTACCTATTATACCTACCTTGGATTCTGGATTCAATTCTAGACTTCCTGTCTCACCCGACAGGCATGACACATCTGGATATTTCAAACATCAAGCTAACAGCATGGTTTCTCCAATTCCCTTGATAGCCAGACAACTGATGCTCGCTTTCCCTGGTCGCCAAATACTTTTATCTGCACACAAGGCTTCCACAAGAAAACTTTATAGAAGCAAATGGAAAATATTTGTTTTTTGGGCTCAGCAAACACATGTTTATTCTTTTTCAGCTCCAGTGCAAAGGCAACAATTCTTAATGAGGAAGCTAGCTCCTTAAAGTCCAGTTAGCAGCACACTGGATTTGACAATCTTCCTTAGCTTCATCTAAACTTTCTAAAGCCTTTTTCAGGGGTACCCTCCTGCTCAGACCACCTTATAAAGACCCTACTCCACCATGGGATTTAAATTAGGTGTTACAAACTTAAATTCAATCCCCATTCGAACCAGCAGCTAAATGTGAATTCAAATTCTTGACCTGGAAAACTATTTTTCTAGTGGCCATTATTTCTGCAGGAAGAATCTCAGAACTTCAGTCTTTATCATATAAACCTCCTTACTTGATTTTTCATAAGGACAAAGTAATATTATGTACCAACACTTCTGTGACACCCCTGCAGTGGCCCAGTAATCAAGGAGCCTCAATCCTCACCACTGGCAACAGTGAGGGACGTACACAATGGGAGGATGACAAGTACACAAGAGGATGACAAGTACACACACAGTAAAGTACAATTTCCCTTAACAGCACACAGAGAGCACAGTCAGTCTTGGAGCTAGTTTCTCCCTTCTCCAGATCCCCAAAGACTCCCCACTGGCACAGCTATAGGGTTACGATCTCAGGTGAGGGGGTCAAGTCATAACCTCCAGCACCCTCTCTGTCCAACCAGCGCTTCGTGTCCCTGCCCAAATAGCTGACACACACACTTTGAGATTTAATTTATATACAAACACACAGACACTCCTGGGGAAGGCTGGCACAGGTTCACCCCATTTTGCCTAGACGTTAAGGTAGTTATCACTGCCACCAACCTCTCTTTATCAGCTACTTAAGGCCCTTACAAAGGGTAACCAATAGTACAATTGTGTACACTTACCATAAATGTAGATGTTCAAGTGTAGTCACTGTTGCAGTCATCACACTTGGGTTATCTGCATGCAGGCAGCCCTCAGTCGGCCCGAATACCAGAGTCTTGGGATTTCTGAGTCAGATGCTGTTGCTTCTTCCATGACGTCAGGTCATCAGGGGTATAAAACATGCAGCCAACACCATTATATCAGTTTTTCTTGCCCCAGATGTCAGGAGCCTTGAAAATAGGAAGCAATCACATGGTGTGGAACACCTCCAGTAAAAAGTAAATACCACTGCCATAAGATATGGCCAAAAGAGAGGATAGGTAGAAAGTACAGAAAAGTCAGGGGGCTGGAGGGAGGGTAACCAGGACTGCAACAGTGAATACACTCGAACATCTACATTTATGGTAAGTGTACACAACTGTACTATGTTCTTTGTGTTTCACTGTTGCAGTCATCACACTTGGGTTGATTCCCAAAGCTGAGGGAGGGTGGAGGCAGTCAAAAAGTATTAGGGCTGGCTAGCAGGCCTTTTAAGACTGCTGCGGCAAATCCAGCTCTGGATTTAGAAAAAAAAGGTAAGTGGTAATGCTTGGTAAAGGTGTGTACAGAACTCCAGGTTGTAGCTTCCAGGATGTCCCTGGTAGGGACTCCCCTGAGAAATGCTGTAGAGGTTGAGGTAGCCCTAGTGGAATAAGTTTTGATCCCCTGTGGGGTAGGTTTTCCATGGTGTTTGTAGCAGAAAAGGATGCAGTGTATTATCCATTTGGAAATAGTTTGCTTTGAAATGTCCTTGTTCTCTACTCCTGTAGCAAAGCTGACTAGCAGCTGGTCTGATATTCTGAAAGGTTTAGTCCTGTCAAGGTAGAACTTGAGCTGTCTGTGCACGTCCAAGGAGTGCAGAATCCTTTACCCTTTATTCTGAGGATTAGGAAAAAAGATTGGTACGTGGATGGGTTGGTTTAAAGCCACACTGGATACCACCTTGGGCATAAATGATGGGTTAGTCCTGAGGGAAACCCTGTCCACATGGAAGATAATGAAGGGTTCCACACCCATAAGGGCCTGTAACTCAGACACTCTTCTTGCTGAGGTGATGGCTAGAAGTAAGGCTGTTTTCCAAGAGAGGAGTTTTAACTCTGCTATAGCAGCAGGCTCAAAAGGGGGAAGCGTGAGCTTCTCTAGTACAAAGTTAAGCTCCCAGGCAGGAGTGGGAGCTCTCCATGGGGGTCTTAAATTGTTAGCTCTTCTCAGGAACTGTTTGATCAGAGGGTGAGAGAAGAGGGGTGGCTCAGTATTATAATGAGCTGAGATGGCAGAGGCACTGGTGTCAGATTGCTTAGGAGTGGGTACCAGTGCTGGCGTGGCCAGTCTGGTGAAATAAGGACTGTCCTTGGCCTGCCCTATTTGATTTTGAGTAGTACTTTTGAAAGGAGGGGCAGAGGGGGAAAGGCATAGATTGAGAGATTTTCCCATGTAAAGGATAAGGCATCCACTTTCCATGCTTGGCTGTGGAGGGCTGGTGCAAAATTTGCTCAGTTGATGGTTTTGGGGGGGAAGCAAAGAGGTCCACTCTGGTGTCCCCCACCTGTGAATTAGAAGTTTGAATGAGTTGGGTTCCAGTTTCCACTCGTGTGGGTCCATAAGATTTCTGCTCAAGTCGTCTGCCGGTGAATTTTGTTTGGCTGGCAGGAATTGAGCTTGCAAGTGCACTTGATTGCACAAGACTGTGTTCCACAGAGCCATGATTAACCTGCAGAGTGGGTAGGAATGAGTTCCCCCCTGCTTGTTTATGTACCACATAACTGTGGTGTTGTCTGTCTTTATCAAGAGTTGTCTTGGAAGGATAAGGTATTTGAAGACTGTCAGTGCATTCTGTACAGCTAACATTTCTTTTTGATTGATATGCAGGCAAATTTGTCCTGGGCTCCATTTGCCTTGAATGCATTTACCTGCCATGTGAGCACCCCATGCACAGTCTGATGCGTCTGTTGTCAGGGTTTGGGTGGCGGGGGGGGGTGAAAGGGAGTCCCTTGTTGTGGTTGCAAGCCTCTGCCCACCAAAGGAACTCTGTCCTTAGGCAAGGAATGATAGGAATCACTGTTTCCAGGTCCTGAGAAAGTTGACACCAAAGACTTTTTAAGTACCATTGAAGTTTCCTCATATGCAGTCTTGCATATGGAATTAGGAGAATGCATGAGGCCATGAATCCTAGGGCTTGCAGTATTTTTTCTTGCAGATAGCTGGGTTTGGGTGGCCAGTAGTTTGTCAAATAAATCTGCTTTTCTGGAGTAAGGAATGCCATCTGGGAAGTTGTGTTCAAGCTTGCTCTCAGAAATACAATATTTTGGCTGGGTACCAGATGTGATTTCTTTTCATTTATGGTATACCCCAGAGAAGTAAGGAGTCTCTTTACAAACGTCAGGTGCTGAAATAGCAATTCCTGACTGTCTGCTTCAATTAGGCAATTGTCCAAGTATGAGTAAATTTGAATATTTATTTGCCTGCAGTATGCAGCGGCTGGAGCCAGGCACTTTGTAAATACCCTTGGTGCAGTAGATAAGCCAAAGGGAAGTGCAGAGAAATGATAGTGCATAGAGCCTGACCTGAAACGTAGACATTTCCTGCAAGATTCCCTCATGGGGATGTGCAGATAAGCTTCTTTTAAGTCTAGGGTGACCAGCCAGGAGTCCTTGGTTAGCATAGGAAGCAGCTGCTGGAGTGTAAGCATTTTGAATTTTGGTACCACCAGGAAGGTGTTGAGAACTGACAGATCCAGGATAGGGCACCAGGAGTTCTCCTTTCTGGGCACCAGGAATAATCTGGAGTAGAAACCCTGTCCCCTTTGCTCTGTTGGAACAGGTTGAATAGCCCTGATACTGAGAAGAGAAAGTACTTGCTGTTGGACCTCTGCCCACTGGTTTGGAGGAAGGTCTGGCAACCCGCTTGGGGTTGGCAGTGAGTAGAAGTAGAATCTGCATCCCTGGGATACAATGTTTACATTGGCCCTGGGTAATATACTCCCAGTTTTTTGCATGCAGGGTGCGTTTTCCTCCTAGGGGTGCAAGTACTTGGGCATGGCTGGGAAGGATGAAGGACAAGTCATTGTGAACTTTTTCCATAAGAGGGTGGCTTACCACTTCCTGTTTTTGAGGTGGGAGTGCTCCATTGTTTAGATCTGTGCATACCCTGAGACTGTAATCTTTGTGGTCTGTTGCCCCTGGGTTTGGACTGAGAAGGTCTGGGAGGGACTGGAAAGGGCCAGTTTTTTGAAGGCCAATGCCTACTGAAGCTAGGTGGTTGTACCTGTAAGAAATCTTTAACAGTTTGCATAGATTTATCTTTTTCCTACATCTTTCTAAGTACTTCTTCTGCTTTTGTGCCAAACAAACATTCTTGGTTTAATGGAACATCTAGTAATTTTGCTTTGACATGGTCTGGCAATTCCTTCAGCCAAGCATGTCTTCTCAGAACAGACCCAGTGACTACAGCCCTGAAAGATGCTTCTAAGGCATCAAAAACACACTGCAAAGGATGTTTACCAACTTGGTTTACAGAATGCATTAACTCTTTTAAATATTTATTTTCAGCACAATCAGGAATCAACAACATTTGTTGTTTAATTAGTTCCATAATATGCTGCTGGTACTTCAATATGTGAAACTGGCAATTTAAAGCCCTGATGGCAAGAGTTGCAGAGGTATATACCTTCCTACCTCATCTGTCTGAAGCCCTAAAATCCCTGTCCGAAGGGATAGGGTTTTGGCTGTAGTAGCCTTAATACCTTTAGGTCCCTGGGAAATGGTCTCTGGATCTGCAGTGGGATTTTTAAAGAGAAATTTGTGACAGTCAGGTACTCTGTAGCACCTTGTCAGGCTTTCTAGGAGCTGGTGGTAAAGTATCAGGTGTAAGACTGGATTCCATGAAGACATCATCTACAATATCCAGGACAGGGGGTATAGCTAGAGGCCTGTGCTGAGGCAAGTCTAAAAATTCCCTGAGTCTCTTTTTGGACTGTGGGTAGTCCTGGCATTCCCAGCGGAAATGCTCTCTTAGGGTATGCAAGGTTTCACTGAAAGAAAATTCCTCTGGGGGGGGGGGGGAGGCAGAGGGAATGGAATCCTCTGCATCTGAATCCTCATGGGTAGATAAGGGTATGTCCTGATAATCAAAGGGGTCACAGTCATCGGACTCATGGTCTGTAGAATCAGAAGGAAAATCAATTCTTTGTCTTTTAGAGGGGAAGACTGGCTTCCCCTAATTAAAGTAATAAGGTTTTCAGCCATTCTAAGCATTTGTTTCTGTGGCATGGGAGCTTGAGAATGCGCTTTGGTCGTCGGTTTCCTAGGTGCAGTGCGAACTCTGGGCCTGAGAAATTCAGTAGTTTTAGTCAGAAACCAATTAGTCGGTTTAATACGAACATTGGAAGGTCTGAAAAAACTCTCAGAAGCCGGTGCCTGCACAGCGGCTCTGGACCCATCCAAGGTAGAGACATCCACAGGTTCCATAGTCGAAGAAGCATCTTGCGGCATACCGGACTCTGAATGGGTCTCAGTAGAGGCCTGCGAATCTGTAGAAGTGGGTATCAGGGGCTGCGAAAGTGCCTCACTGAGTACCGGTGGACTGGCTACTAGCTTAACAGAAGCATTGTCGGCAGTTTTGGACATATGCGGTCTGTCGCTGTTTTTATCCTTGCGTTTTTCAGAAGATTGGTAGTCGGATGGCTTACTGAAGCCATTTCGGAATATAGAGTATAAGAGCGAATGAAGTTAGCAACAAAGACAACCCGATGACAAATAGTTCGGACGTTGAACAAGGCACAAAACCGACAGCAAGGGACATTGTGGTCAGGGCCTAAACAGGTGATGCAGTAAGAATGAAAATCTCTGTGAGATACTTGCTTTCCACAGGCAAGACAATTGTTAACTTTTTCTAACATCGATTAGGGCAAGAAAAAAGGAACCCCAACAGGGTACTTAGCTTTAGAAGACTTCAGGTTTTATTTATTTATTTATTTAACATTTGTTAACTGGGAAAGTCCGACTTGGAACAAAGCCAATTTTCAGTGGAGGCCCTGGGAGAAAGGCTCCAGATGCATGCCTTTGTAATGTTTGAAACTCGAAAAACGAAAATTTCAGGTAGCGGCCAACTGGCACTTGCGAACTGCTTCTGCTTCGGGCTCCCATGCGGCAAGAAAAGCTGATGTAATGGTGTCGGCTGCAAGTTTCATACCCCTAACGACCTGACGTCATTGAAGAGTCAACAGCATCCGACGCAGAAATCCCAAGCCTCTGGTATTCGGGCTGACTGAAGGCTACCTGCAAGCAGATAACCCAAGTGTGATGACTGCAACAGTGAAACACGAAGAACATCCTACTGTGTAATGTTACTGTTATCCAAATGGTAAGTGTGACCAAGACTTGCAAAGCTATTTAAGAGTGGCCTGTGCAGTGTCAGTGTGTTTTGACTAGAGAGCTGCCAACCCTACCTCCCTATTGGTATCTTGTCTTTATACCTGCTGGCCTTGCAGTTGCCCTCCCCTACTCTAAATTTGATCTTGAACACTCCTCCCAGTCTAGTGTCATTAGCTCATTCTACCTAATACAGACAGAACATCTGAGAAGGTCAACCCACTTAGATTTTCCCCTTCTGTTCCTCCTTTCTCCCGTTCTAAAAAAAAAAAATGCCTGAAGCTCCTAGTGTTCTGGCTGTGCTTCTCAAACATTTTGGAAATATAGAGTATATTTTAGTGCATTTATTAAAACTGTATTTGCTTTAATATTGCTACAACTCAAGTGCTCTAGGTTGCACTGCATCTGAAATGTTTTAGTGTTGTTTTAGCTGCTTTTCTGTATATATATATATATATATATATATATATATATATATATACATATATATACTTTTATGTATATATAAACTAGCCACTTATTCTACTGTATTACTGCCACTAAAATCATTTTTCAGTTGTGCACTTGTCTTGCTTCATTTAAAAAGTTTTAAATTGCTAATTTTGTAGAGTTTTAAATGCATTTACTGTTTAGGGCTACACACTCAAGTGCGTTAGTCTTTTCTGTGTTTATTTACTGTATTATTGCATTGTTTAGCCTGTTTCAACAAAAGAAAAATACTATCTCGTTTGCTCGTTTCCTGCCTTTCCTAGCTAGTATAATCCAGATCCCAGGCTTTGCTGGTTTTAGGGCTGCCACCTTTTCAAATGGCCAAAGTGGGACATTTTTGTAGAAACCTCAGATTTTGCAGAGCAAAACATACCCATGGCCAGTACAAAGGACACAACTTCACTTTTTTGCCTAAATAAAAGCCTATTCTTATAGCATTTTAGTTGCTTATTCTGTTTCTTATAACATTTAGATGTTTCATATACAAAATAACTGTTTTATGCAACTATTAAAAAACATATAGGAAAATGTTTGCCCTAAAATCTCAGGACATTTGCCATTTTTTCAATTTTTTTGCAGGACACAATTGGCCAAAGAGGGACTGTCCCACGCAAAGTGGGACATGTGGTAACCCTAGCTGGTTTCAGGACTTCATTTTCTGTGTTCAGAGCTATCCAGACCTTGCTGTGGTACAGGGAAGTCCTACCAGGCTTTGCTGGTTTCAGGACTTTATTTTCTGTGTTCAAAGCTATACAGACCTTGCTGTGGTAGAGGGAGGTCCTACTGCTTACCAGTGGGAGTGGTGAACATTGTACTGCCTAGAGGAGTAGTTTCCAGCTCTGAAATTGTAATTTTATTAGACATTTTGGGCTGATTTCTATCCCTTTCAACTTTCTGGCTTATAAATGCGTGTTTTTCGCATCTTGCAGCACAGCGAGGCTACAGTTAAACTATTTCAGATGCCAGAAAGTCTGCTCTTCAAATTTTCCCTTAGAACTAGCTGGTTCCTTGGTAGTAGCTTTAAAATCTGAATCCCTGTGACTAGCACTTGCTCTAGAACCTGCTGGAAAGCACTAGGAAGCCTTAAACTAATACAAGCACTCAACTTTCCTTGTTTATAAGGAGAAATTAATCGTAGGCAATAAATAGCTTATAATTGCAAAGTACCTTGCGAAGGTAAGGGAAAAAGTACAGTTGTGTACTCTTACCATAAATGTAGATGTGCGAGTGTATTCACTGTTGCAATCATCACATTTGGGCTATCTGCTTGCAGTAGCCCTCAGTCGGCCTGATTAACAAAGTCTTGGGTCCTGCGTCAATTGCTGTCCCTTCTTCCGTGATGTCAGGTCATCAGGGGAATAAAACATGCAGCCGACGCCATTACATCAGTTTTTCTTGCCCCAGATGTCAGGTGCCCCCCTAATGGGAAGCAATTAAATCTATAAAAATACAATGTTATACTTCCAACAAAAAAGCAAATACACCAAAAAGCTTTTGAGCATAGTAAAGGAGAGTAGAGGTATAGCCAAAAGAAGTAAGGGGGCAGGAGGGAGGGTAACCAGGACTGCAACAGTGAATACACTCGAACATCTACATTTACAGTAAGTGTACACAACTGTACTATGTTCTTTGTGTTTCACTGTTGTAGTCATCACATTTGGGTAGATTCCCAAAGCTAAGGAAGGGAGGAGGTATTTAGATAGCATTAGGACCAGCTATAAGGCCCTGCAAGACTGCAGTGGCAAAGCCAGCTCTGGATTTACAAAAAACTGGCAGATGGTAATGCTTGGTGAAAGTATGTACAGAACTCCAGGTAGCAGCTTCTAGGATGTCCCTGGTAGGGACACCTCTGAGAAAGGCTGCAGAGGTAGATGCAGCCCTGGTTGAGTGGGGTCTGATCCTCTGTGGGATAGGTTTTTCCATGGTGCTTGTAGCAGAAATGAATGCAATGGCCTATCCATTTGGAAATGGTTTGCTTTGAAATGGCCTTCCCCTCTGCCCCTGTAACAAATGCCACCAGCAGTTTGTCAGATTTCCTTTGAGGTTTAGTCCTGTCCAAGTAGAATCTAAGTTATCTGTGCACATCTAAGGAGTGCAGTATCCGTTCCCCTTAGTTCTGTGGATTAGGAAAGAAGGTTAGCAAATGAATGGACTGATTAAGGGGCACACTGTATACCACCTTGGGCATGAGGGAGGGATTGGTCCTGAGGAACACCCTGTCCGCATGAAAGATGATGAAAGGCTCCACTGCCATGAGGGCCTGTAATTCAGATACCCTTCTTGCTGAAGTGATTGCTAAAAGGAAAGCTGTTTTCCAAGAAAGGAATTTTATGTGTGCAGTAGCAACTGGCTCGAAAGGAGGAAGAGTGAGTTTCTCCAATACAAAGTTAAGGTCCCAGGCTGGAGTTGGAGGTCTCCTGGGTGGTCGTAGATTTTTGACCCCTCTGAGGAACTGCTTGAGCAGTGGATGAGAGAAGAAGGGGAGGTTCTGTGTTATAATGAACTGAAATGGCTGAGGAGTGAATCTTGATGGAGGAGAAAGACAGGCCCTTGTGAATCATCTCAGTTAAGTATTGTAAAATCTGAGATAAGTTGGGCACTGCTGTGCTCATCCCTTGAGACTTTTTCCAGGCACAGAATCTTTTCCATTTTTCAGCATATGATTTTCTAGTACTAGGCCTCCTTGTCTCTAAAATGATATCCAGCACTGGTTTTGTGAGGGATGGTAAAGGAGAGATTAGGTAATTAGCCAGGCTGCTAGGTTCAGAGTTTGAAGCTGAGGGTGCAGAATCTGGTTCTCCTGCTGGGACAATAGGGTAGGAGTCTGAGGCAGGTGCCATGGGGCAAACAGTGACACACTGCGCAAGAGGGGGTACCAGTGTTGGCGTGGCCAGTCTGGTGCAATCAAAATTGTCCTTGGTTTGTCTTGTTTGATCTTTAGTAGTACTTTGGAGAGCAGAGGCAGAGGAAGAAAGGCGTAAACTGATAGGTTTTTCCAGCTGAAGGACAGAGCATCCACTTTCTAAGCTTGTTTATGAGGAGTCCTTGTGCAAAATTTGTCCAATTGATAGTTCTGGGGGGAGGCAAACAAGTCTATATCTGGGATCCCCCATTTGCTTGTCAACATGTTGAAAATCCTAGGTTCCAGTTTCCACTCATGTGGGTCCATGAGGTTTCTGCTTAGTTCGTCTGCCAATGTATTTAGTTTTCCTGGCAGGAATTGAGCTTGTAGATGCACTTGGTAGGTCAGGGCTGTGTTCCACAATGCCATGGCTAGTCTGCAGAGGGGGTAACAATGTGTACCCTCCTGCTTGTTTATGTACCACATAACAGTGGTGTTGTCCGTCTTTAACATTAATTGTCCTGGAAGAATGTGGTCCTTGAAGGCTGTCAGAGCATTCTGTACAGCTAACATTTCTTTTTGATTGATTCGAGGGTGCATTTAACTTGGGTTCCATTTGCTCTGAATGCACTTCCCTGCCAGGTGAGCCCCCCCCCCCATGCATAGTCTGATGCGTCTGTTGTTAGGGTTTGGGCGGCAGGGGGGTAGTGTGAATGGTAGTCTCTTGTTTTGGTGGCAGGCCTCTGCCCACCAAAGAAACTCTTGGCGTAGGCAAGGTATGATAGGAATCATTGCTTCTAGATCCTGAGAATGTTGACATCATAGGCTTTTCAGATACCATTGTAGTTTCCTCATATGCAGTCCTGCAAATGGAATTAGAAGAATGCAGGAGGGCATGAACCCCAAAACTGTTGTATTTGCCTTGCAGATAGCAGGGTTTTTGTGGCCACTTGTTTGAAGTAGGTTGTCAAATGAATTTGTTTCTCTGGCGTGAGGAAAGCCATCTGGGAAGTTGCATTCATGCTTGCTTCCAGGAATATAATTTGTTGACAGGGTACCAGATGTGACTTCTTTTCATTTAGTGTGTACCCCAGACAAGTCAGCACCCTTTGTACAAAGGCCAGATGATTCAAAAGTATGTCCTGGCTTTCTGCCTGAATAAGACAATTGTCAAGATAAGGGTATATTTGAATATTTCTTTGCCTGCAAAATGCAATGACTGGAGCTAGGCCTAGCAAAGGAATACAGTACGAAAGACAATCTTTATGAGGTATTTACTTTCCACAAGTAATGCAATTATTTACTTTTACTGACATCGGTTTAGAGCAAGAAAAAGGATCCCCAACGGGGTACTTAGCTTTTAGTTGAAGACTTTGGTTCTGAAACTTGAAAACGAAAATTTCAGGAGTCGGACGACCGGCACTTGTGAACTGCTTCTGCTTCGGGTACCGCACAGCAAGAAAGACTGATGTAATGGTGTCGGCTGCATGTTTTATACCCCTGATGACCTGACATCACGGAAGAAGGGACAGCAACCGACGCAGGATCCAAGACTTTGTTAATCAGGCCGACTGAGGGTTACTGCAAGCAGATAACCCAAATGTGATGACTGCAACAGTGAAACACGAAGAACATCAGCTCTTGTACTTTAAAAAAAAAGCACCTAAACAGGCATGTGCAAGGGTCAGCTTCTGGTGATTTCTCCTGTCCACCTGGTCAATCTGGGTATACTGGGGCAATGCAGCAACTGCCTCGTACACAGAGAACCCACTCCTCTTACCACCCAACACTACAACCTGCGAGAGATGCACTTACATAGCCAAACTGGAAGCAAAGCTCTCTCCAGCCAAGATTGTGCTAGACAGTCAAGAGGAGAAGGTTAACACCTGCACTATACCTCAAGCAATACATAGCCCTTCAAAACCCATACCATCAACACCCACACATAGCAACACTAAACCCACATTTGCAGAGGCCCTTAACATTAACCTGCCCAAGCAACAAGGACCTCCGAAGCTGAAACGCAAACAAACACCAGTCACAACCAAAGTGACACATAGCTCACAACACCAGTGTGCCACCCAACAACAGCCCCTAAGGCAAGAAAATGTACCCAACACTTTAGTCATAGGCGACTCTATAGTCAGGCACGCTGATGTCTTACTCACCTGGCTGAACAAGGAGAAAATTACAGTCAGCTGCCTGTCAAGTGCCAGGATCTGCCACATAACGCATGCACTCAAGTCACTCCACAACAACTACAAATACGACACTGTCATTGTCCATGTTGGAGTGAATGACTTGAGATGCACCTCCCTGGACTACATGAAAAGAGACATGGAAGAGCTCTCAGATCATGTGGCCCAGGCAGGTATGACCCTAGAACTGAGTAGCATCCTGCCTTCTCCCAGAATGATACCACCGTATAAGTACAAAATGACTGACTTCAACAACTGGCTAAGCTTCTGGTGTCATTCAAAAGGGATTCAGTATCTGTCTGCCAGGGACGACATGATTGACAAACTACGATGCTTTGCCAGAGATGGTCTGCACCTGTCACCCCTAGGATTCAGGTTACTGGCTTAAGCTCTTGCCACCCCTATAGTGCCTTTTTTAGGCAAGGTTCAAAGGACAAAACCACCACAGTAACAGATACAAGCATGCAAAATCTGAAGGTAATGCTACTCAATGCTAGAAGTCTAAACCTCAAAATGCACTCTCTCGAGGCACTCCTAAAAATGGAGAACATCGATATCTGTGAAGTAACTGAAACCTGGTTCAAGGCTCCACAGAGCACCCTTGTAATACCAAGCTACAACTCTTACCACACTTTTCGACCACCAAACCAAGACCGAAACACTAAAGGTGGAGGAGTGTCCATATTCACCAAGGATATTCACACTTCCAGGCTAGTTACCCAACACGATGCATCTGAAATTCTCCAGGTGCAACTAACACTAGGTAAGACTACAATCCAAATTGTAGCTTGCTACAGATCTCCCACCATGCCCCAAGATTCTCACTACACCTTTCTAAACATACTGGAAAATATTAAGATTCAACCAAAAGTACAGTTGTGTAAACTTGCCATAAATGTAGATGTTCGAGTGTATTCACTGTTGCAATCATTACATTTGGCTTATCTGCATGCAGGTAGCCCTCAGCCGGCCTGAGTATCAAAGTCTTGGATCCCTGCATCGGATGCTCTCTCTTCTTCCATGATGTCAGATTGTCAGGGGTATAAAGCATGCAGCCAATTCCATTACGTCAGTTTTTCTTGCCCCAGATGTCAGGTGCCCCCATAATGGGAAGCAATTATATATAAGGTTACACCTCCAACAAAAAGCAAATACACCAGAAAGGTGAAATACACTAAACAAGAAGAAAGGTATAGCCAAGAGAAGTCAGGGGGCTGGAGAGAGGGTAACCAGGACTGCAACAGTGAATACACTTGAACATCTACATTTATGGTAAGTGTACACAACTGTACTATGTTCTTTGTGTTTCACTGTTGCAGTCATTGCATTTTGGTAGATTCCCAAAGCTAAGGAAGGGAGGAAGAAGTTAGAGAGCATTAGGACCAGCTATTAAGCCCTGCAAGACCGCAGTGGCAAAACCAGCTCTGGATTTAGAGAAAACAGGCAAGTGGTAATGCTTGGTGAAGGTATGTAGAGAGCTCTAGGTAGCAGCTTCTAGGATGTCCCCGGTAGGGACACCTCTAAGAAAGGCTGTAGAGGTAGATGCGGCCCTGGTGGAATGTAATTTTATCCCCTGTAGGGTAGGCTTTCCATGGTGCTTGTAGCAGAAATGAATGCAATGGCCTATCCACTTAGAAATGGTTTGCTTTGAAATGGCCTTCCCCTCTGCCCCTGCAGCAAAGGCAACTAGCAGCTGTTCAGATTTTCTGAGAGGCTTAGTCCTGTCCAAATAAAATCTAAGTTGTCTGTGCATGTCCAAGGAGTGCAGTATTCGTTCTCCTTTGTTCTGTGGATTGGAAAAGAAGGTTGGCAAATGAATGGACTGATTAAGGGCCACACTGGATATCACCTTGGGCATAAAGGAAGGATTGGTCCTGTGGGGCACCCTGTCTGCATGGAAGATGATGAAGGGCATCACTGCCATGAGGGCCTGTAATTCAGACACTCTTCTTGTTGAAGTGATGGCTAGAAGGAAGGCTGTTTTCCAAGAAAGGAATTTTAACTCTGCAGTTGCAGCTGGCTCAAAAGGAGGTAAATGAGCTTTTCCTATACAAAGTTAAGGTCCCAGGATGGGGTAGTGGCTCTCCTGGGTGGTCTTAAAATTTTGGCCCCTCTGAGGAACTGTTTCAGCAGGGTGTGAGAGAAGAGGGGTGGCTCAGTATTATAATGTGCTGAAATGGCTGAGGCATGAATTTTAATTGATGAGAAGGAAAGGCCCTTGTGTAGTATCTATGTTAAGTATTGAATAATATTCTGTAAGCTGGGCACTGTTGTGCCCAATCCCTGAGTCTGGCTCCAGGAACAGTATCTTTTCCACTTTTCAGCATAGGATTTTCTGGTACTAGGCCTCCTAGCCTCCAGAATGACATCTAACACCTGCTTACTGAGGGATGTTATTGGAGAGCTCAGGGAATTAGCCAGGCTGCAAGGTTCAGGGTTTGAAGCTGGGGGTGCAAAAACTGGGCCCTCCTGCTGAGACAGCAGGGAAGGGTCTGAGACAGGTGCCATGGTTCCATCAGTGACATATTGCGCAAGAGGGGGTACCAGTGCTGGTGTGGCCAGTCTGGTGTAATCATATTGTCTTTGGTTTGTCCTGTTTGATCTTTAGCAGAACTTTCGAGAGAAGAGACAGAAGGAGAAAGGCATAAACTGAGAGGCTTTCCCAGGTTAAGGACAGGGCATCCACTTTCCAAACTTGACTGTGGGAAGTCCCTGTGCAGAATTTGTCCAATTGGTAGTTCTGAGGGGAGGCAAACAAGTCTATCTCTGGGTTCCCATATTTGTTTCTCAAAAGGTTGAATATATTTGGTTCCAGTTTCCACTCATGTGGGTCCAAGAGATTTCTGCTTAGGTCATCTGCCAGTGAATTTAGCTTGCCTGGCAGGAACTGAGCTTGTAGGTGCACTTTGCAGCTCAAGGCTGTGTTCCACAGAGCCATTGCTAGTCTGCAAAGAGGGTATGAGTGGGTTCCCCCCTGCTTGTTTATGTACCACAAAACAGTGGTGTTGTCTGTCTACCAATAATTGTCCTGGAAGAATGTGGTCCTTGAAGCCTGTCAGGGAATTCTGTACAGCTAACATTTCTTTTTGATTGACATGCAGGTGCATCTGACTCTGTTTCCATTTGCCCTGAATGCACTGCCCTTCCAAGTGAGCCCCCCATGCATAGTCTGATGCTTCTGTTGTTAGGGTTTGGGAGGCAGGGGGTAGAGTGAATGGCAGTCCCTTGTTGTGGTAGCAGGCCTCTGCTCACCAAAAGAACTCTGTCCCTTATACAAGGAATGATAGGAATCATCGATTACAGGTTCTGAGAATGTTGACAACATAGGCTTTTTAGATACCATTGTAGTTTCTTCATATGCAGTTTTGCATATGGAATTAGCAGAATGCAAGACGCCATGAACCCCAGGGCTTGCAGGATTTTACTTGCAGACAGCTGGGTCTTTGTGGCCAGTAACTCAAAACACATCCAGTAAATAAGTCTCTAGAAACATAAGATGCCATAACCAGGAAAGGAGCAAAAAATGCCAACCAAGGACAAGTGTTTTATTAATACAATTGTTCCGGTACCTCGGCTTCTTGCCTTCTAATGGAAACCTCTGAGTACCTTGAGACTGTAGCCTAGGTGGTCTGCTGTTCCTGGGTTTGGACGGAGAAGACCTGGAAGAGACAGGAAAGGACTAATTCTTAGAAGGCCAATGCCTACTAAATCTGGGAGGCTGTACTTGCAGAAAATCTTTAACAGTTTGCATAGATTTAGCTTTTTCCTCATATCTTTTTGAGGACGACTTCTGCTTTGTTGCCAAACAGGCGGTCTTGGTTTAAGGGAGCATACAGTAATTTAGCTGTAACATGATCTGGCAAATTTTGCTTCTTAAGCCAAGCATGCCTTCTAAGAACAGACCCAGTGACAGCAGCCCTGCAAGATGCATCTAGAGAGTGAAAACCACATTGCAAAGTATGTTTACCAATTTGTTCAGCAGAATGCATTAAATCCTGTAATTCTTTATTTTCAGCAAAGTCAGGAATCAACATCATTTTCTGTTTAAGTAGTCCCATAATATGTTGCTGATACATTAACATAAGAAACTGGCAGTTTAAGGCCCTAATGGCCAACGTAGCAGAAGTGTATACCTTCTTTCCCCATATGTCCAAGGCCCTGGGATCTCTATCAGAGGGGGTAGGGTTTTTGGCAGTAATAGCCTTAATGCCTTTAGGTCCCTAGGAAATGGTCTCTGGGTCCACAGTAGGATTCTTGAAGAGGAACTTGTGAGAATCAGGTACTCTGTAATACCCGTTAGGATTCCTGGGAACCGGAGGCAAAGTGTCTGGGGCCATGCTAGATTCCAAAAAGGCATCACCTACAATGTCCAGGACAGGAGGGATAGCTAAAGGCCTGTGTTGAGCGAGGAATAAGAATTCCCTAAGCCTCTTTTTGGAGTCAGAGTAATCCTGGCTTTCCCAGAGGAAATGCTCCCTAAGAGTGAGCAAGGTTTCACCAAAAGAAAAATCTTCTGGAGGGGGAGCAGAGGGAATGGAGTCCTCTGCATCAGAATCCTCATAGGTAGATAAGGGCAAATCCTGGTAATCAGAAGAAACAAAAATTTCAGAATCCTGATCAGAAGAATCAGAAGGAAAATCAGTTCTAGGCCTTTTAGAGGGAGAAGGCTGGCTTCCCCTAATTAAAGTAATAAGGTCTTCAGTCATTCTTATCATTTGTTTTTTAGGCATAGGGGCCTGACCATGTGTTTTGGATGTCAGTTTTCTAGGCGTGGGTTGAAGAAGATGCTGTCGGTTTGAAATGCAAGTCAGTAGGCCTGAATACACCCTCACAAGCCGGTGCCTGCACAACAGCTCCGGATCCATCCAAGGTAGAGACATCCGCAGGTTCCATGGTCGAAGAAGCATCTCGCGGCATACCGGACACCAAATGGGTCTCAGTAGAGGCCTGCAAATCTGAAGTAGTGGGTATCAGGGGCTGCGAAAGCGCCTCACTGAGTAACAGCGAACTGGTGACTAGCTTAACGGAAGCGTCGTCGACAGCTTTGGACCTATGCAGTCTGTCTCTGTCTTTATCTTTACGTTTTTTCGGAATGTCGGTAGTCGGATGGCTTACCAAAGCCATTTCTGGATAATTAAACTGAGTACCAAAATAGTTTGATGCAAAAAAGAACCGATGACGAATAGTGCGAGGATTGAATAAGGCACAAAACCGACAGCGAGGGACATTGTGATCTGGGCCTAGGCAAGGAATGCAGTACGAATGAAAATCTTTATGAGGTATTTGCTTTCCACAGGTAATACAATTGTTAACTTTTACTGACATTGGTCCATTGGTTTAGAGCAAGAAAAAGGCTCCCCAATGGGGTACTTTGCTTTTTTGAAGACTTCGGTTCTGAAACTCGAAAATGAAAATTTCAGGAGTCGGCCGACCGGCACTTGTGAACTGCTTCTGCTTCGTGCACCGCACGGCAAGAAAGACTGATGTAATGGTGTCGGCTGCATGCTTTATAGCCCTGACGACCTGACATCATGGAAGACGAGACAGCATCTGACGCAGGGATCCAAGACTTTGATACTCAGGCTGGCTGAGAGCTACCTGCAGGCAGACAACCCAAATGTAATGACTGCAACAGTGAAACACAAAAAAATCACTCTAATACTGGGTGATTTCAAATACCCTGCCATTAACTGGGAAAACTACTTGGGTACCAACACCTTTTCCCAACGGTTCTTGGAATTCATAAATTCCATTGCCCTGGATCAACTAATCCATTGTCCCACCAGGGGCTCTAATATCCTAGACCTGGTCATTACCAACATGGGAGATAGATACTCCACACCAGTGGTCACCCCCTCATTGGTCAGGTCTGACCATAAGCTAATCACTCTTGTCATCCACATCCCACCCCCCAGTAAGGAAACCTCTGTAAAAAACTTCTCCAAAGCCAACTTCATGCTACTCAAGTCAGAAGTGACAAACTTCATGACACCCATGCAGACAGGAGCTGAAAGTTCGACTGCTGAATCCTACACTAAGGCACTGTACGAGCACATCTACTCATGATTGAATCGTGCCATCCCAAATAGAACCAAGACGTTCTCTTCCAAAAAAAAGGAAGCCAATCTGTTGGTCCCCTGCCATAAACAAACTATACAACAGAAGGAAGAAACTGTTGCAGAAAAGAGGAAAATCCCTGGATGCTAAAAACTCCCTTACCAGCCTCAGTAAGAAGCTGAGATCCCTCATAAAATCCTCCAAAGCAAGTTACGAAAATAAAATTGCTAAAGATTCCAAAGACAACCACAAGACATTCTATAGTTATGTCAAGAATCTAAATGGCAATGCTCAGATCTGCTATGAGCTACAACAAAATGGCATTAAATATACTGATCCCAAGAATATTGCCAATATCCTGGCAGATCGATTTAGTGCCAACTTCACCCCCCTCTCACCCCCTAAAGGGCCCATCTCAGTGCAAAAAGATTGCCAAAGTCCAGTAATCATGGCCGCACAGGTAGAAACCGCACTCTCCAAAGCTAGTAATACAGCATCCATGGGACCAGATGACATCCTGGGCTATGGACTACATGAACTACAAAATGAACTGGCACCTCACCTAAGTGTCATGTTTAATCATAGCCTCACCTCAGGCTTCCTGCCCACTGAGGGGTGCACAGCTACAGTTATCCCATTCCACAAAGGGGGATCCACCTTGGATCCCAGGAACTACCGTCCCATCAGTCTGATGAGCCTGATCTGCAAGGGCATGGAATGCATTATCATGGAACCTATAAACAAAGACATTGGCAACCTTCAAACACTGGACCCCACCCAGTTTGGCTCTGTGAAGGGCCAATCTTGTCTTCTGAACCTGACTGACTTCTTCGATTCAGTCTCCAGAGCTGTGGATGAGAGTAAGGAGGTCCACACAGCCTATATGGACCTCACCAAGTCATTTGACACCATCCCCCACTCTGGAATCATAGATACACTTACTTGTTTGTGTCTTTCGGCTTTTCCCGGTTAGGGGTCACCACAGCAGAACTCAGGTCCGCTAATGATTGGAAGTGGATTTTTACGTATTGGGTTACCAGCCCTGACGCACAACCTTCAACGAAGGCACGCCCCATTCACGTATGCCTCCACAAAGAAGACGCTCTAGCTGAGAATCGAATGGGACAACATCTTGCTATGAGGTGACAACGCTACCGCAGCACCACCACTTACTAAGCTGGGCATAAATCCCTATGTCACTTAATGGGTTGCCAACTGGCTTACTGACAGAACCCAGACTGTAAAAGTAGCCGACTGCAAATCCAGCTCCAGACAGGTGACAAGTGGAGTACCTCAGGGTTCAGTCCTGGGACCGCTCTTGTTTAGCATCTACTTCTCTGAAGTGCAGGCCAACACTAAGGGACTCTGGATAAAAAAGTTCGTAGATGACTGCAAACTGGCACCCATTACTGAATCCCCAAATGATGCGGATATTCTGCAAAAAGGCCTTACAGAAACAGATACTTTGTGCCAGAGCCATGGGCTCAAGCTTAATGCCAAGAAATGTATAGTTATCCCCTTTGGGAAATACATGTACCCATGAATTTTCCCATAGGTGGCAGTACACTAAACACCGAAAGTGTGATGAGAGACTTGGGGACACAGGTGGACAGTGGTCTCACCTTCGATAAAGTACAGTTTTGTACCTACCATAAATGTAGATGTCCGATAGATATGCAACTGCAGTCATAACATATGGGTTGTCCTGCCTCAGGCAGCCCTCCGTCGGCCGGATTCCAAAGTCTGGGTCCGACGTCGGCTGATGTCGCATTTCTCTCCGACGTCAGAGCGGCTGGAGTATATAAGCATCAGCCAACGCCATTTTCTTCAGTGTTTCTTGCCCCAGATGCCAGGTGCCCTCCAAGGAAGGCTGTAATCAAATTGGAAGACAAAAACAGGATTCCAGACAAATAAGTAAGCAATAAACAGATACACCATAACAGATATCCCCAGCTAAGAGAAACAGGGATAGGAGTGGACCCAAGGCATAGAGGGGTATGGAGGGAGGGAAAATCCGACTGCAGTTGCATATCTATCGGACATCTACATTTATGGTAGGTACAAAACTGTACTATGTCCTTCAAGAATGCAACTGCAGTCATAACATATGGGTTGAATACCATATTTTAGCTGGGGGAGGAGGAATGCTCTAGGAAAGAGATGGTGTGGCAATCAAACCCTGCAGGACTGCCGAAGCAAAGCCTGCTCTGGATCTGGAGTATAAAGGGAGATTGTAGTGTTTGGAGAATGTATGCACGGAGCTCCATGTAGCAGCTTCTAGAATGTCTTTTGTAGGCACCCCTCTTAAGAATGCTGTAGAGGTGGCTGTAGCTCTGGTGGAGTGTGGTCTGACATTGGCTGGAACATTCTTCCCATGGAAGGAATAACAAAATCTGATGCAATGTCCAATCCATTTTGAAACAGTCTGTTTGGAAATTGCTTTTCCTTGTACTCCAGGGGCGTAAGCTACAAAAAGCTGATCAGACTTCCTACTGGTCTTGGTTCTGTCCAGGTAGTAGCGAAGTTGTCTGTGAATGTCCAAGGTATGCAACAGTCTTTCCCCTTTGCTCTCAGGATTGGGGAAGAAAGTAGGCAGGTGAATAGCTTGATTTAAAGAAACCCTAGATACCACCTTTGGCATAAAAGTAGGGTTGGTTCTTAAGGAGACCCTGTCTCTGTGAAAGATTATGAACGGTGGTATTGCCATTAGGGCCTGTAGTTCCGAAACCCTTCTTGCTGAGGTAATTGCCAACAGGAAAGCTGTCTTCCATGAGAGAAATTGTAAGTCCACTGAAGCTGCTGGCTCAAAGGGAGGAAGAGTTATTTTTTCTAGGACAAAGTTGAGGTCCCAAGCTGGCACTGGAGCCTTTCTTGGTGGCTTAATGTTCTTGATTCCCCTGAGAAATTGCCTTAACAAAGGATGTGAAAACACAGGCGGATCAGTGTTATATCTAGCTGAAATAGCTGAAGCATGTATCTTTATGGAAGAATATGAGAGTCCATTCTGTAGCATATCTGCCAAATATTCCAGGATGAGTGAGATGTTCAATAATGATGCATCATGTTCCTTGCTGGTATTCCAAATGCTGAATCTCTTCCATTTTGCTAAGTAAACCTTTCTGGTGGATGGTCTTCGAGCTTCTGTTAATATCCGCTGAACTTCCTTGGAGAGAGATAGATTGAGGTTATTCATGGGATCTCCCAGGCTGTTAGCTGCAGCGTCTGAAGGTTTGGATGCACTGTTTTGAAGTTGTGTTGAGTTAAAAGTAGGGGCCATTGGGGAAGGGCCCACTTTTTGTTGTGACATATGCTCCGTAGTAGTGGATACCAGTGTTGTCTTGGCCAGTCTGGAGCTATTAGGATCCCCTTGGGCCTCTCTGCTTTGATCTTTAGTAATACTGTGGTCATCAGTGGCAGAGGTGGGAATGCATAGATTTTTAGGAAGTTCCAGTTGAATGAAAGAGCATCTGTTTTCCAAGCTTGTGGATGATATGTCCTTGAACAGAATTTTTGTAGATGATGGTTGAGGTGGGAGGCAAATAGGTCTACTTCTGGCCTGCCCCATGTCGAGGTGAGTTGTGTGAAGATTTTCGGATGTAACCTCCACCCGTGTGGATCTATGAAATTCCTGCTTAGGCTGTCCGCCAGCACATTGTCTTTGCCTGGAACAAACTGGGATTGCAACTGTATGTTTAGGCTCAGTGATTTTTCCCAAAGATTCACTGTCAGTCTGCAAAGGGGGTAAGAATGGGTGCCCCCTTGCTTGTTTATGTACCACATCACAGTGGTGTTGTCTGTCCGTATCAGTAGATGGCCTTGCTGAAGTTGTTGTTGAAAGGCCTCGATGGCATGCATTACTGCCAGCATTTCCTTTTGGTTTATATGCAGATGTGTTTCCTTTGGAGACCATTGTCCTTGTATACATCTGCCCTCCATGTGCTCCCCCCATCCAAGGTCTGAGGCGTCTGTGGTCATGGTCTGTGTTATCAGAGGGTTTTTTTGAATGACATACCTGTGTTTGCCTGGCTTACCGAGGCCCACCATAGGAATTCCTTTTGTAGGCATGGAATGAGCGGTATGGTTGTCTCTAGGTTGTTGCTGTGCTGAGACCATAGGCTTTTTAGGTACCATTGAAGCTTTCTCATGTGTAGTCTTGCTAATGGAACCAGGAGAATGCAGGATGCCATGTAACCCAGGGCCTGTAGGAATCTCCTTGCAGTCATCTGGGTGAGTTTTGCCAAACCTTTGAAATAATGAGTTAACTTCTCTTTTTTGTCTTCTGTCAGGTAAGCCATTTGAGAGGCTGTGTCTAGATTGACTCCTAAGAAGGTTATTTGCTGGGATGGCTGAAGTCTTGACTTTTGGAAGTTGACTGTGTATCCCAGAGCCTGTAGCAATTGTATGACATAGTTCAAGTTTTTTGTCAAAATCAATTTGTCGTCCGCTTGTATGAGGCAGCCGTCCAGGTACGGGAAAATTTGGATCCCCTGGAGCCTGCAATGAGCAATTACTGAAGCCAGGCATTTTGTGAATACTCTGGGTGCAGTAGATAAGCCAAATGGCAATGCTGAGAATTGATAATGCTCTGGCCCTGCAAGAAATCTGAGGTATCTTCTGCAGCTGTGTCTGATAGGGACATGCAGGTATGCCTCCTTGAGGTCCAGAGTAATCAGCCAAGACCCCTTGCCCAGCATGGGAAGGAGTTGCTGTAGAGTCAGCATTTTGAACTTTGGTACTATGAGAAAAGTGTTTAATGCGGACAAATCCAGTATTGGTCTCCATTGAGCTTCTTTTCTTGGAACAAGGAACAGTCTTGAGTAAAACCCCTGGCCTTGTTCTTGTTGTGGAACTCTTTCTATTGCTTTGATCTGAGCAAGCAGAGAAATTTGCTTGATAGCCTCTGCCCTCTGGTTTTGTGGTAGGTTTGGCATGCCTTGTTTTCTTGGTAAGGTATGAAAGTGGAACCTGTAACCTTGGTCTATAATGTCCAAAATCCATTTGTCCTTTGTCAATCTGTGCCAATTGTCTGAAAACAGAGATAGTTTTCTGCCCAAGGGAGCTTCTATTTGCTCCTTGGTCAGCGGAAGTAGAGGAAAGTCATTGAGATTGTCCCTGTGGGGCAGGGGAGACCCCTGTGTCACTTCTTTGGTTTGCTGGTTGCCATTGTCGTCCCCTGTAAGAACCTCTGTATTGTCCTCTTCCTCGGCCACGCCTGTTTTTACACCTTTGAAATCTTTCAGGATTAGGAAAGGACCAGTTTTTAGAAGGCCAATTCCTGCTGAATCTGGGTGGCTGAACCTGGAGGAAATCTTTGACCGTCTGAACTGATTTTGCGTTTTCCTCGATGGACTTTAACACATCTTTAGCATTAGCACCAAAAAGCTTGTTCTTTTCCAAGGGTGCATCAAGAAGTTTTGCCTTAACATGATCTGGTAGAGGTTGTTCTTTTAACCATGCATGTCTACGAATGACCGCCCCTGTCATAGCTGCCCTACATGAAGCTTCCAATGCATCATATCCACACTGCAGAAAGTGATTGCTGACTTGCTGAGAATTATGTACAGCTTCCTGCAAAGACTTCCTGTCTAAAGGTTCTGGAGAGGCCAATGTTTTCTGTAAATCATCTAACAGGTAATCCTGATATTGAAACATATGAAAGAGGCAATTCAGAGCTCTCATGGATAAAGTAGTGGAGGTGTAGACCTTTTTCCCCCATCTCTCTAATGACCTAGCTTCCCTGTTGGAAGGCAAAGGATTTTTGGAGGTGGATGCTGAAACCCCTTTAGGTCCCTGAGAAATAGTTTCTAAATCAACAGCATGGGCCCTAAAGAAATGAGAATGTGTTTCTGGGACCCTATAATATCTGTCTGGCTTGGCTGGAGCAGGAGGAAGAGTATCCGGGGTAACACTGGAGTCAGAGTATAGGTCATCCAAAACATCAAGCACAGGAGGTATAGCCAGGGGCCTGTGTTGGGGCTTTTTAAGGAAGGTTCGAAGGCGCTTTCTGGAATCAGAATATTCCTGGCCTTGCCACTTAAAATGTTCCCTCATGGTATGCAGAACTTCCCCAAAATAAATATCCTCAGGAGGGGAGGCCGAGGGGATGGAATCCTCTGCATCCGAGTCCTCATAGGTCTGGAAGAGCTCTTCCTGGCCATCAGAGTGAACAGAGTCCTCAGAATCTTCATCTGAAGGGATAGGGTCAGAGGGTTCAATCCGGGGCCTCTTATCAGAAGGAGGCTGGGATCCTCTCTCAGGATGGGCCTGTGAACCTCTAATCATGGAAATTAAGTCTGCGGCCATAGTCATGATTTGTGTTTCAGGAGTAGGCTGAGGTAAGGCTTTAGCAGTAAGGTGCTTGGTCTTGCTGGCTGCCTTAGCACGTGTGTAGGCCTTAACAGACATGGCCATAGGAGGCCTAGCAGCTCCACGTGCAGGAGTGACCTTATCTACAGCAATGGTCTCGGGCATTTCCTCGGTTTCAGTATCCGGAGGAAAATCTATAACTGGCGTCGGTGTGGCCTCCGGTATCGGAGGTATCGGTAATGCGGTGTCTTCGGTTCGGAGCGGTGAAATAACCGTCTCAGAGGGAACCGGAGCACTCGCTGTAGGTTTTGGCGTGGAGTCGGTGGAAGACGCGGGCTGAGGATGTCAGTCCCGGTCTTTTCGTTTCTTAGGAGTCTGCGATGTCGGAAGTTCCGACGGCATTGTATAAGCAAATTTATCGCCGAAAAAGTCTTCAGCGAACTCCGCCCGGCGCCTGAGAGTGCGCTTATTGAAGCGAGCACAGGCGACACAGGCCGAGACGTCGTGGTCTGGGCCAAGGCAAGGAAGACAGTAAGAGTGGAAATCCTTATGAGGTATTTGTTTACCACAAGACAGACAATTGTTAACTTTTTCAGTAATGTCTGACATTGGCTGAGGCAAGAAAAGGTCCCCAATGGGGTACTTAGCTTTTTTGATGACTTCGGATTCGAAGAATACAGGAGCTGACCAACTGGCACTTGCGAACTGCTTCTGCTTCGGGCACCGCGCGGCAAGAAAGACTGAAGAAAATGGCGTCGGCTGATGCTTATATACTCCAGTCGCTCTGACGTCGGAGAGAAATGCGACATCAGCCGACGTCGGACCCAGACTTTGGAATCCGGCCGACCGAGGGCTGCCTGAGGCAGGACAACCCATATGTTATGACTGCAGTTGCATTCTTGAAGGACATCCACATCGCCACAACAGTCAGGAAATCCTTCTATGTGGCACACCTCATCACTAAGGGCTTTTCATCCAAAAAAAAGGAGGTCATTGTCCCACTGTACTCAACCCTCATTAGACCTATTATAGAGTACAACGCCCCGTTTGGTATGTACCTCACAAGACATCTGCAACAGCTGGAAAGACCACAGAAATAACTCACTAAAAGAATCACAGGCCTAAAGCAGATGCCCTATGCTGACTGTCTAAAAAAACTCCAGCTATACTCTATGGCATATCATCTACTCAGAGGTGATCTCTGCTTAACATACAAGGCCATGTCAAACCCTGAGCTGTTGGACATGCTCCACTTAAAGAAATCCCAATCCCTCAGAGCCACATGCTCCAGGGATCTAAACCTTGTCATCACAATGAACAAAAATATGCTGGAGGGATAGGTTCCTGACCTAGAGACTCCCCATACTGTGGAACAGACTGCCCAAACATGTCAAGCAGTGCGCCTCCTTGGCCCTCTTCAAAAGGAACCCTGCAATTGGATGGGAGATAGGAAATTCACCTCTGGGATCACGTCAGTCGCTCTGCTAGACAGGGGTCCAGGGAAGTAAATATTGTGAGAAGAAATATCCAGGGAATTGTCATGGCTAGACTTGTATAGGCCCTAGGGCCGATAGCCTATTACCAACCTATGAACCTATATGTAAGTACTGTAAGAGCATAAATATGTCTCACAAATATCAGACACAAACATAGGTTTAAATATATTTAATAATAAATAATAAAAAAACAAGATAATAACTACAGAGTTCAGAATCACAGGAGATATTTTAAAACAACACTGAAGGACAGTCTCAAAAATCTAAACTAACCTTTACTATATTCCTATCTATATCTAAGAAAGGTACTATGCCCTAAGTCTTACACAGCAACATGCAGGCAGAAGTGCTGAATGGATGTTTCAAGGTCCAAGACAAGATACAAAATGCACACAGTCTCTCTCTGAGAGAGTTCTTAAATTACTATCAAACATTACTGCTGGGTCAGCTTGGATGACATCACTCGGTCACCTGCCTTCAATTCCCAGGCTAACAGACACTAACATCTCTGTGTTAGAAGTACATATCTCTCAGAATTTTGCAGAACATGAAAGTCGTAAAACAATAAAACGCTTTTATATTTGAAACCTAGTAATTATTTCTGTTTCAAGACAACAGAAAAAAACTTCTAGCTCCTGTCTCCTTGCTGCATTAATGAACTTTTATAGCACATCGTAAGGTACTTCATTTCAACTTATTTTCTCTAAATTTTGTAGTAAGTTAATCTTCTATGTTCCAGCAGGGTATGCTATGGTTACATTCTTGAAGCTCAGTACATAACATAGTGTTCTGTACAAATCATATATATTTTCTTGTAATACTGCTGCCTAATAGTCTTTCCTTCAGAGATTAATGCAAAAATAAAAGAGCGACTGTCCATTTTGACTTTGCTGCAGCCTTCTAGCCCTAACTATACTTACTGATTGGTTTTGGCACTCTCTTCTCTTCCTGGCAGGTGAAATGCCTTCTGCTTTCACTCTATATTGCCACTCCCTGACCTTATGCGACCTTACGTCAACCTGTTCCTCCCGTGATGCCCTGGGGCATGTAAAATCAACACTTGGCATTCTGCCCCATTTTATTTCTAGCTTTTGGCCCTTTCCATGGAGGTGTGCATATGCTGACTAGGTAAAGACTGGTTTTACTCTTTATACAACTGAATAATTTAAGATACTGCTGTGTTTTTTATGCTGACTGTATTGTGTAACTTTTTATGTACACTGCAAACTGGAGCATGCAACACACTGGAGCTCCCATGTAAAAGACCATTACTGTTTGTTTTTTTGTTTTGATGCAACAACTCAACTGTTTTAAATTGTACTTAGTTTGAACTTGAGTAAATGTGGTACTGGGGAATTAGGCGGATCGTGGGTATTCCCCTGCATCTCCCTATGCATGATTATATTCACCCCTTTCTTAGCTAAACATTGGGTTTATCTCTACCGAATTTTCAGGCAGCATTGTGGCTACTTTTGTTACACTCAGTCTTGTTTTCAGCAGCTATTATTCATATTTCATAGCTTGCCCCGGCAATTGTTAATTCTGATACAGTGATATGTTTTCCAATTGCATAGCTGAACTGTGGTAAAAACTATATCATTTATATTCACATTTATCAACATTTGGTGATCTATGCATGGTTTTGTTTCTAATTGCACTCCATTCCGCACTAAGTAGTCTGCTACTGCTAGACTTTACATGCACGGATTTCCCTTGTAAGCAATGCAAGTTTTTTTTGCTCCAATTGCACTCTATTCCATACAGTGGAAAGGTTCTAATCTAAGTAGTCTACTACTGTTACTCTTTACTTGTATGTAGTGAATTGCTAGTTTTTTTATTTTAAATATATACTGCTCTTACTAATGCATATTCTGCTCAACTACACCCAGTTGTATAGCTATTTTTCCATTGCTTTCCTATTTCTCCCCTGTCTGACTCTGTCCCCCTATTTCTTATCCCTCATTCCCTCCTACTGTGTAGTTCTTACACCCTATTTCTGCCCTCCGTTCTCTCTGTATCTCAAGAGTTCTTTCTCACCTGTATTCCTACAACCTGGTTCTCATATCTACCTCTCCCTTTCCTGTCCTACAACTCCCCCCTCTTCTCTTTGGCTTTGTCCCTCCTAGTTTAAGCTTCCGATTTTCTCACTCGACCTCTATCCATCCTTAATTTACAGGTCCCTTGCAACAACGAAAGACTCTGAAATCCCTCACCAACCCAAGAAGACCACCCATCCTTCTCTGAATCTTGCCACAGTGGTGGACATTTTCCCAGCAAAAGATCTGAGTTTATTTCAGTGCATGTGTCATTGTTAAACTACCATTCTCCCTTGATTCCAATTTCTTTAACTTAAATAGCTAATATGGTGCTGGTCAGCATCAACACATTTTTGCACCCCCCACTCCTTTGCTTTTACAACCTACAATTGGTCATTCCTGTTTACCTAACTATAATGCTCTGCTGTTTTTTTTCTGATAGCTCTATTATTTACTGACTCCTTATGCACTGGCATATTCTCCCCATATCTAAACCTGCATACAGTGTGCCTTCAGACATTCACCCATAGACTTCTGAAACATTTGTACCATTTTGTCCCACAAAGTGTTTATTCTTTTTTCTTGTAATAATGCTGCCTAATAGTCTTTCCTTCAGAGATTAAGGCAAAAATAAAAGAACGACTGTCCATTTTGACTTTACTGCAGCCTTCTAGCCGTACCTATACTTACTGATTGGTTTTGGCATTCTGTTCTCTTTCTGGCTGGTGTAGACCCACTCTGTTCGCCCTCGCTAATGCTCGGGCTCACTTTGCTCCCCTACCCTACCTCCATTCCCACACCCCCATTTCAATTACATTTAGTCACACCCTGTTTTGACCACACCCCATTTACCCCTCCACACCCTGTACACTCCACCCAACCATATCCTCTCTCCATTTTCACTGCCACTCCCTACATTTCTACCTCTATCAACTGTTCTCCTCCACTCCCACTCCTCCTATTACTCTCACTGCCAACCACTCCCCCACTAATCCAATACTTTACCCTACCTTATTCCTTGTATTTCGACTCGCATACTCCTACAGAAACTTCCTTTTACCTTCCTACAGCTAAAACACACTATTACACCTACTCCTTTCAAATGTCCTCTACTCAGGGTTCCTCTCTCTCCATCCCTTACCATACCCCCCCCCAGTTTCCACCCAGCTGAGATCCTTACAGCTACCTGTAACTTACATGATCATAAAAGAATTACCATCACTACTATCTACATACCTCCCAGCAATAATATCCCCATACCAAACTAGAGCCATTTCTGGCCTGGATCTCTGAAAACACCTGCTATTAAACCATTATAATAGAGGATGTTAATATAGACTGGAGTCCTCTCACCATCAACTCCCCCAATACTAGCATTAATCTATATGACTTCACCAAAATCAACAATCCAGTACCATCTCCACTATAAGACTGGATACTTACCTCGCATCTCAATTATCATAACCCCTCTATTCTCCCTGACACATTTAGTGATCATCACCCTATCTCAATACATCGTCACCTGTTCCAACCCTCTAAAACACACATATACAGGGACTGCCATAATCTATCCAACTTTAACCCTGATTTATTTAATCAAACACACTTGTCTATAAACTGGTCCTTTCTTCAGCACCTCATCTCGAAGAAGCTGTTCTAACATTCAACAGCATCTTCTTTGACACTCTTAACTCCCTAGCCCCTCCTAGAAAAGTTTGGGTTAAAACAAATTTCACTCCATGGATATATAAAGCCACTATCTCTCTTATCCAGAAAACAGACATTGCATGGAAAATCTGGAACAAACACAAAACCCCTTCCAGCCTACAACACTATAGAGAACTCTGAAATGCCACAAAAAAAAAACCGAATCACCCTTGATAAGAAAAACTTCTAGCTGAATCGCCAAAGAAACCCCAACTCTAACGCTATACAGAAACTAATCCAACCTTACACTAACATTAATGCCATCCCACCCCCTCCATCCAGCCAAACCACCTTCTCTATCAAGCCTATCCCCACAACTGTCATCAGATCTCTACTCTGCAAACTTAAACCCTGCTCCCCTTCAGCTGATAACCTACCTCCCCTGTACCTCAAACTAGCACCCCTCCCTCCATAGCATATCCAGTCTCCATACTGATTAATCAATCCATACAGGAAAGCCTGATCCCCCAAATATGGAAAAAGGCCTACATTATACCCCTGCAAAAAGGAGGTAACTCTACCAACCCCTCAAACTTGAGGCCTATCGCTATTTTATCCCCAATCTCAAATATCCTAGAAAGGTGTATTCACAAACAGCTCATCACACATCTCATTATGGAAAATCTCCTCACACCTACCCAACATAGCTTTCATCCTCATCATAGTACTACTACCACTCTGTACTTCACTAACTCCATCTCCACTTCCCTCAATAACAATAAACTCATGTCTTCCCTCTTCCTTGACCTCTCTAAGGTTTTCGACCCCGTTTCTCATAACCTCCTTCTCTCCAAACTTGCCTCCTTCAATCTCTCTCCCTCCACCCTCAACTGGTTCTCTTCATACCTATCAAACAGAGCTCAATCTGTCACATGGATGTCAGCTACTTCTCATTTCCTTCTCATTCTTACTGGAGTCCAAGGCTTCATCTTGGGGCCCCTACTACTTAACATTTTTACTGATGACCTCTTCCAATCCTGGCCCCACTCTACACTCATACAATATGAAGATGACTCTACGATCATTGCTACCTCTGACAATCTATCCCACCTTCATACCCTCACACAAGACACACTTCACTCAGTTGAAAGATGGTTCACTACGAACCAACTGCTACTTAACCCCAATAAAACTAAACTTATTTTCTCCCCAAACCCTTCCAACACCTCAAATCTTCCTTCTCAATCTCTTCCCTAAACAGCACAACCATTCAGGTTGAGTCTCATACTAAATTCCTCGGTATAACCATAGACAGCAAACTAAAATTTGATACCCACATCAACAGCTGCATCAAAAAAACCCACCAGAAACAAAACATTCCTTACTCAAGAATCCAAAGTATTCCTTGCTCAAGCCTAGCTCCTATCTACATTACTGTTTCACCACAAATCTCCCCAATCGTTCACACCACTGCCTCGCCTTAACAAAATTTTACTGGCTAGAATTCCATAACCAACTCCTTCTACCTCAACTTCACCTGACACACTCCATCCTACAACAACCGTTAGCCTGTCCTTCACTAACAACTCCCATCTCCCCCTATATCCCTAACCGGGAGCTTCGTAGCTCAGACCAACACCTTCTCCGAAATTCCAAACCTAATAAATTCATAGGAAAAAGCCTTTACAGTCATGCAGTCTCCACATCTTGGAACAAGTTCCTTGTCTATATCAGAACTCACCAAGATTCACCCAATTTCAAACTAGCCCTAAAGGACTACCTACTCAACTCCTGGACCTGCCCCTGTGAAGACCCTACTTGAGTCAATTCCTCCCCAGCCATTTTTTCTCCCACATAGCCTCTGTCTCCTTTTCCTGCACCTTAGACTCTCCTGGCTGTATGTTTCTACTTACACATCAGTACCAATGTAGCTCTTTCTTAATCACTGTTCACAGTATCAGACAACTCTCCTCTAGGTCTTTCCTCGTTCCTTGCCCCTTCCCCTCTCTCTTTCCCCTGACTTATCTCCATCCTATAAGTAAGCACTTCCTACTTACTAGCCCTTCCTTTTCCCTACCTCCTATTTCTTACCATACAACTACATCATTCACATGTTATTTTACGATCACTAAATGTATCTTTGTAATGAATGTTAAAAACTAATAAGATTTTTTTTTATGTTTATTGTTTGTAGCTGTATTATGCTTGTAACTAATTATAATTGTCATATTCCGGAGCTTTTCTCCTTGGGGTCTCTGCTGAGAAGGGCATCAGCCCAGCCAGACTAACCCACTTAACAAATGGCAAATAAATACATAAACATCAATATTCACAAATGACATAGTAGCGTTCTGTATAAACCATATTAATATTCACAAATGACATAGAATTATTTACAAAATTCCAGATAGCTGGGCTGGCAGTGTCACAATCCCCCCCCCCCCCAAAAAAAAAAAAAAAAAAAAAAAACTCAAGCTAGTTTTTTCAAAGTGACCCTTGAGAAACATTGCTTGAAAGGGTTGAGCCTATCTGGGAATACCTTACCCCATTCCCTGTCTTGAGAGACCATCTGCATTGGCATTGCTAGCCCCACTGTGGTGCTGTACTGTCATGTCATATGCTTGCAACCCTAGGCTCCACCTTAGTAACTTAGCATTTTGCTGTCTGGCTCCATATAGCCATGTTAAGGGATTGTGGTCTGTAACTACAGTGAATTTACTTCCATACAGATAAGGCTGAAGTTTCTGCAGTGCTCACACTATGGCTAGACATTCATTTGCTACAGCTGCATAGCATTCCTCCCCAGGTTGGAGCCTACGGCTGAAATAAACCACTGGGTGCTCTTCTCTCTCTGAGGAAACCTGGCTAACTACAGCCCCCACCCCATAGATTGAAGCACCCACCTGCACAACAAATTATTTGCTGTAATCTGGACTGGCTAACACAGGGGGTCCTCCCAAAGCTGCTTTAAGCTTCTGGAATGCCTGCTCACATGCTGCAGTCCACACTACCTTATCTCGCCTGTTTTTCTTCATCAGGTCTGTGAGGGGAGCAGCTAGGGTACTATAACTGGAGACAAACTTTCTGTAGTACTCTGCTGTCCCTAAGAATGCCCTCACTTGTTTGGTTTTTTTTTTTTGGTAACAGGGGCAGGCCATGCCGGAATAGCTTCCACTTTGGCAGGTTCTGGCCTGATCTCACCACTCTCCAATCTATGTCTCAGATAGGAGATTTCAGCCATACCCACCTGACATTTGCTGGGCTTAATGGTCAGCCCTGCTCTCTGTAGTCTGCCCAGCACCTCCCTGACATGCTGAGGGTGCTCTTGCCAGGAATGGCTGTAGATGACAATATCATCTAAGTAAGCAAGGGCACAATCTCCTGCTCCTGCTAGGATATGATCTACAAGCCTCTGGAAAGTCGCTGGGGCATTTTTCATCCCAAAGGGCATCTTTGTGAACTCATAAAAACCAAAAGGAGTCACAAAGGCTGACCTCTCTCTAGCACTGGGAGTCAAGGGCACCTGCCAGTAACTCTTGGTAAGATTAATACTGGTAAGATACTTAGCCCCACCCAGCTGCTCTAGGGCTTCATCTGTCCTAGGCATGGGGTAAGCATCTGACTCTGTGTGACTATTTAATTTCCTGTAGTGCACACAGAACCTGGTGCTGCCATCCTTCTTTGGTACCAGCACCACTGGGGAGCCCCAGGACTGCTGGACACCTGAATTACGCCTACTACTTATATTTCCTGTATCTCCTCCCTCAGAGTCTGTCTGACTCTCTTAGGCACCCTATAAGGGGCTTGCTTAATATCCACATGGTGCTGCACTAGATGGGTGCACCCTGGTTTCCCAGTGAACATGCCCCCAAACTCCTGTAACACTGATCGGATTTCCTGAACCTGGGTAGCAGACAGCTGCTTGGACACTGCTACTACTTCCACTGAGGTGTCAGTCCGACCTTCACTGAGGAGATCAGTTACCATATCCCCTTCAGACTCCTCTTGCCAGCCACTGTAAATACTCAACACAAGGGCCCTCCTTATCATGGTAAGGTTTCATCATGTTAACATGGTACAATTTGTGCCCCTGCTTCCTGCCTAGCAATTCTACTATGTAGTTAATATCACGGACCTTCCTTACCATCTTGTAGCGTCCCTCCCAAGCTGCCTGCAGCTTGTTGTGTCTGACAGGAATGAGAACCATTACCTACTGCCCTCAGCATACTCTCTAACGTGAGTATTTTTGTCATACCAGACCTTTTTCTACTGCTGGGCTTCTGCCAGGTTCTCCCGGGCCAAGCCCATGAGTTTCCTGAGCCTTGTCCTCTGGTTTAGGACATATGACACAACAGACTTCTTGAGGGATTCACACTCACCCTCCCAATCATCTCGAATCAAATCTAGAGGCCCCTTCACCCTATGCCCATACAACTCAAAGGGTGAAAACCCTGTTGATTTCTGGGGCACCCCTCTGTAAGCAAACAGATGAGGCAAATATTTGCCCACTCCCTCTTGAATTGGTCTACAAATGTCCACAGTATGGACTTGAGTGCAGAGTGTAACCTCTCAACAACATTAGTCTGGGAATGGTAGGGGGTGGTCTTTAGGTGTTTTACCCCACAGTGCTTCCACAGGCACGCCAGCAGGTCTGACATGAAATTGGCACTGCTGTCAGTATTTCTTTTGGGAAACCCACCCCGCTGAAAATCTCTAACAAAGCATTTGCCACCTTTTCTGCCTCAATGGAGGACAGAGCCACTGCTTCAGGGTATCTGGTAGCATAATCTACTACCACTAGGATATACATTTTCCTGGGGAACTTGGGGTACTCAGAGGCCCCACAACATCCATAGCTACCCTCTGAAATGGTTCCTCAATCACAGGCAAAGGCATCAAAGGAGCTTTCTCCTTGTCTCCTGCCTTGCCTACCTTTTAGCACTGCTCACAGGTCCTGCAGTATCCTGTTACATCTCTGGAAATCCCAGGCCAATAAAAGTTCTGCATAATACGTCTCTTCATATGTTTTATGCCCATATGACCTGCAAAGGGAATATCATGGGCTGGGCACTACCAAATGCTGTATTCTCTCACCCTCTAGCCTTCCCTTAGGGGTCCAGTCTCTATACAGAAACCCTTTGTCCCAGTATACAGATTCCCCCTTCCCTTGACAATCAGGCACCTCACTGGCTACTTCCCTCAGGCTTTGTAATGTAGGGCTTGAGAGCTGAGCCTGTCTCAACTCTCTCTTTGTAACTCTTCCAGCTCCCCTTCCACAGGAAGTCTGGTATCCTCTGATAGTGGGGCCTCACTGTCAGCCTGGGTACCACTACTCACCTGTGCCCTTACAGTCACTCTGTCCAAGGGAACATCAGTACCCACAAGCAGCTGTGGCTCACCTTCAGTTTCACTGTTACAGGGCAGCTCCCTCCCTGAAGTAATCACCTCACCAGTCCTGGCTGCAAGTGTGCAGTCTGTCTGGGTCTCCCCCAGGCTACCAAACACACATGCTCGTCTCCAAGCCCGACTGCCTGTAACTGCATGCGCACACGGTATTGCATTATCAAATCATTCCCTATCAGGACATCTGCAGGGATATCCTCAAACACATCTACTTGCTGGCTTCCTTTTCCACCCTCACAGTCAAGGTGAACCCTAGCCAAAGGTATTTGGAATGGGGTCCCTCCTAAAGCTCTGACTGGATTAGACTGTCCAAGCAAGCAGTGCTCCTCTGTAACCACTGCAGGTTTCACAATGGTTAGATCAGAGGCTGCGTCTGTCTCAGCCATGGCCTCTTTCCCATTCACTAAGACAGGATATAACCTCTGGTGGTAGTTTGGTACCCTTGTTGTCTCGAGAAAACCTACTGTTGGCATTTTGTCATTCTCACTTACTGGCTCTTCCACCCTTTGTTCCCGATCTTGCCTCTGTGGATATCTATATGCTACATGGTCCCACTGGTTGCATTTAAAACATTTAACCCTTGGTCCTGGACGTGTACCTTGACTAGTGACCCCCCTGCTACTGCCGCACTCTGTTGGGGCAGAATGGGCTGCCCACCATGGGTTCCCTTTGACCCATGAGCAGCACTGGGTGTCTCTTTCCTGTGCAATGATGCCCTGCTTGCTAGGTACAGGTCTCCCTTCTTCCTCAACTCATCAGTAGTAGTGCATTGTCTATCAGCTAACCAGATTCTCATATCCTCAGGCAAAGTGCTACATGCTTGTTCCCTCACCAAAAGGTCTGCCAGCCCTTCAAAAGTGGTGACCTGACATCCACTCACCCACCTATGAAAACAAGTGCTTAGTTTAGCAACATATTCATACACACTTTCATCTGCCTTGCGTCTATGCTCACGAAACATTTTCTTATAAGCATCAGGTGTTAACTTAAAACATTCAAAAACACAGTTCCTTACAACATTATAACTTAAACAATCAGTATCAGACCGTTTAGAAATTACAGTTACAGCTTTACCATGGAGTAAGGGGGTCAGGAATAGTAAACATTATACTGTTTACATACCCTCTCAAACATATGAATGAAACTATCAAAATTATTCCTCTCTGCAAATTGTGGAAGAAATTTACTGACCTTTGTTGCTTCTGGGGTTCGGTTACTCCCTTCCCCATTACCTCCATGACTCTGATGAAGACTCAGCATCTCCTTTTCATGTTGCCTCTGCCTCTCCTTCTCTTCAGCTTCCAGGTTTCATAGTTTCTCATTTTCCTCTGCTTTCAGACATTGTAGTTTCTCATTTTCCTCAGTCTCTCTGCTGCCTCTACTTCCAAAATGCTTGGCCTCCAGGTCAAGTCATTTTACCTCCAGTTGGACTTTTAAGTCCTTTGTGGAAAGGTTGAACTGTCCATTTTCTGAGAGTTGTACATTCCCAAAGCCATTCTGATTGTTCTCCTGGTTACTTTTCTGCGATGCAACTATGACTAAAGCTGCAATCATGTCTGCTTTAGTCAGGCTGGCATGCACCAGTCCTTTAGCCTGGCACATCTCAGCGAACTAGCTCCTTGTCAGCTTGCCATACTCCTCTGCTGACATGCTTGCCTGCTCTCCCTGACTAACTAAGCTAACAAAAGAATAAAACAATTGTGATGTGAACTCTGAATGTTCACTGTGTGGCTGACTGACAGTACAAACACCTTCGGTGACCACTGTACATAGGCTACAGGAATTCAATATCCACACCACTACAAGCCAATTAATATGTGATGTGGCTATCTAACCACAGTCAACCAATTAACATGTGATGTGAATATCCCACCACTACTAACCAATTAATATGTGACACCCCTGCACTGGCCCAGTAATCAAGGAGCCTCAATCCTCACCACTGGCAACAGTGAGGGACATACACAATGGAAGGATGACAAGTACATACACAGTAAAGTACAATTTCCCTTAAGAGCACACAGAGATCACAATCAGTCTGGAGGCTGGTTTCTCCCATTTTCTCCAGATCCCCAAAAAGACTCCCCAATGGCAAAGCTATAGGGTTAAGATCTCTGCTGTGGGGTCAAGCCAAGTCCAACCAGTGCTTTGTGTCCCTGCCCAAGTAGCTGACACACACACTTTGAGATTTGATTTATATACAAACACACAGAGACTCCTGGGGAAGGCTGGCACAGGTTTACAAGCTACTCCCCATTCTGCCCAGACTATAAGGTAGTTTTCACTGCCACCAACCCCTCTTTAATAGCTATTCAAGGCCCTTACAAAAGGTGACCAATCCTACTGTGTAATGTTACTATTATCCAAATGGTAAGTGTGACCAAGACTTGCAAGGCTATTTAGGAGTGGCCTGTACAGTGTCAACAAATACATATGCAAATACTATCTATGTCTCACAAATATCAGCCACAAAGGTGTAAATATATTTAAAAATAAACAATAAAATAAGGCAATACTCAATCAACACAGTAACTACAAATTTCAGAATCACAGGAATTATTTTAAAACATTGCTGAACAGCCTAAAATAAATACAGATAACATCCAAACTAATCTTTACTATATTCCTATCTATATTTAAGAGAGATACTATACCCCAAGTCTTCCTTACAGAGCAAGGAGCAGGCAGAAGTGCTGAATGGATTTTTCTAGGTCCAAGACAAGATACAAAATGTACACAGTCTCGCTCTGAGAAGAGTTCTTAAATTACTATCGAGCACTACTGCTGCGTCATCTTGGATCACATCACTGTCTGTCACCTGCCTTCAGTTCCCAGGCCCACAGAAACTAACATTTCTGTGTTAGAAGTACATATCTCTCAGACGTTTGCAGAACTTGGAAGTCGTAAAACAATAAAACACTTTTACATTTGAAACCTAGTAATTATTTCTGTTTCAAGACAACAGAAAAAACTTCTAGCTCTAGACACCATTTCTCCTTGCTTCATTAACATTTATAGCACATCATAAAGCACTTCATTTCAACTTAATTTCTTGAAGTTTTGCAAGTTAATCTTCTATGTTCCAGCAGGGTATGCTGTGGTTACATTCTTGAAGCTCAGTACATAACATACAGTTCTGTATAAATCATATGAACTTCTGCTACAAGAACTTCAATCTTAGTAATCTAAACCTCCTTACTTGATTTTTCATAAGGACAGAGTAACATTACATACCAACACTTCTTTCCTTCCTAAGGTGGTGTCAGAGTCCAATATCACTCAATCAATTAATTTACCAGTTTTCTTTCCTAAATTTTCAAACAAAGGTGAATATATGTTGCATTTACTGGATGCTCACAATTAAGTTTTTATTTACATAGAACGAAAGAGATGATAAAAACAGACCATTTGTTTGTATCCTTTGCAGATTCAAAATTAAGCAAACCAGTTGCAAAGGTCACTGTAGCAAAATGGCTGATGGACTGTGTAATGTTTACCTACAATAAGTTGGGCATAACCTTACCAAAACCCATAATAGCACAATCGACAAGATCTATGACAACATCCACTGTATTTCTTTCTAAAGCTTCCATGGATGATATATGCACAGCTTCAATCTGGACAAATCCTCATACGTTTATCACGCATTACAAATTGGATCTGGTCTCTACAGGAAGAGGAGCCTTTGGTTCAGCTGTGCTCAGGAACATCCTTCCTTAGAGTCCACCTAAGAATTTAGGTAGCTGGGTACTCTGTTCCAGTGGTTGAGGAATGAATGAAAATTGACAACATCAGATAAAGAAGTTATCTACTCACCATAACGTTCCATCTATATTGTCCATTTTCATTCTTCCTCAACTTACCACCCACCAACCCTGATACCTTTCTCTTATTTTGCTTTTGGAAGAACGTGAGGCTAAAAGGACACCAGTGTCCTTCAGAATGAGCTCTACATAGGCTCTATATGCTTAAGTCTTTCTAAAAAAGTTCATACCTTTAATATGGTACAGATAAATATATAAGAGTGTGTACATACATATCACAGCAAACAAGACCTGAGAAGTGTTAGGGTTGGTGCATTATGGGAAAGGGAGGAGCAAGAGAGTTTCTGGTGGCCACGAGCTTTAGTAACAGCCGAGTGAACCCAATAGTTGAGAAAGAATGAAAATGGACAAACACAGATGGAATGCTATGGTGAGTACATAAGTTTTTTTTTGCTAAACTGTGACATAAAATGAAAGAAATCAGTAATCTTACTTAAATACATTAAAAATTGAACTACCATATCAACAGGTCCACCCCAGAGAATAAAAATATCATCTAAAAAGCGTAAATAAATTTTGAGTACTTAAAAAAAAAAAAATTAATTCTTAAAAAAATGTTTTTCCCATGAAACCAAAACTAAACTGGCAGATAGACACAAATGCAGCGCACATTGCCACAGCTTTAATTTGCTTAAACATTTTGCCCTCAATACATATATAATTATTATCCAGCACCAATGATATGATATCAATTCCATAAATAAGTTCACTATCAGTTGGCAAAACATTCCAGTAAGCTGTCATGGAATAATTCTAGCCCTTCCTCGTGAGGTATTGAAGAAAAAAGATCCAATATGTCAGTCTCATGTAAAATATTCACCAGTGCCACAAAATACTCAGAACTGTTAGAAAGTTCAGTACCCTCTCCCTTACCAGATTTCATTACTCCCAGGCTGTCGTTGTTAAGCAATTCCTACAAAAGTTTTCTTTCACGTTCTGAAAGATTATGGTGAAACCTAAGTCTTCTATTATTTGTTTCCACAGTGAAGTCCCCAACAACAGCCTGTTCAAATACAATGATTAAGATTCATGATTCAAAAGATTCAAAGAAACTTGATTGCCATTAAGGAAACACAAGTGCTACCTAAATGAAATTTCAAGTGTCAGCTCTTTTACAGGAGAAAACAAACACAAAAAGGCAGGCACGATAGGTAGTAAAGAATAAACAATACCTACAGTACAAAAGTAACTATCTAGGTAACACGATAGGTAGTAAAGAATAAACAATACCTATAGTACAAAAGTAACTAGGTAACACGATAGGCAGTAAAGAATAAACAATACCTATATACAAAAGTAACTATCTAGGTAACACAATACATAGCAAAGAATAAACAATACCTAAAGTACAAAAGAAACTATCTAGGTAACACGATAGGTAGCAAAGAATAAACAATACCTATATACAAAAGTAACTATCTAGGTAACACAATACGTAGCAAAGAATAAACAATACCTAAAGTACAAAAGAAACTATCTAGGTAACACAATAGGTAGCAAAGAATAAACAATACCTATAGTACAAAATTAACTACCTAGGTAACACGATAGGTAGTAAAGAATAAACAATACCTATAGTACAAAAGTAACTATCTAGGTAACACGATAGGTAGTACAGAATAAACAATACCTATAGTACAAAAGTAACTATCTAGGTAACACGATAGGTATAAAAGAATAAACAATACCTATAGTACAAAAGTAACTATCTAGGTAACAAGATAGGTACTAAAGAATAAACAATACCTATAGTAGAAAAGTACCTATCTAGGTTACACGATAGGTATTAAAGAATAAACAATACCTATAGTACAAAAGTAACTATCTAGGTAACATGATAAGTAGCAAAGAATAAACAATACCTATAGTACAAAAGTAACTATCAGGGTAACACGATAGGTAGTAAAGAATAAACAATACCTATAGTACAAAAGTAACTATCTAGGTAACACGACAGGTATTAAGAATAAACAATACCTATAGTACAAAAGTAACTATCTAGGTAACAAGATAGGTAGTAACGAATAAACAATACCTATAGTACAAAATTAACTATCTAGGTAACACGATAGATAGTAACGAATAAACAATACCTATAGTACAAAAGTAACTATCTAGATAACACGATAGGTAGTAATGAATAAACAATACCTATAGTACAAAAGTAACTATATAGGTAACACAATAGGAAGTAATGAATAAACAATACCTATAGTACAAAAGTAACTATCTAGGTAATATGATAGGTAGTAACGAATAAACAATACCTACAGTACAAAAGTAACTATCTAGGTAGCACGATAGGTATTAAAGAATAAATACCTATAGTACAAAAGTAACAATCTAGGTAACACAATAGGAAGTAAAGAATAAACAATACCTATAGTACAAAAGTAAGTATCTAGGTAACACGATAGGAAGTAAAGAATAAACAATACCTATAGTAGAAAAGTAACTATCTAGGTAACATGATAGGTATTAAAGAATAAACAATACCTATAGTACAAAAGTAACTATCTAGGTAACACGATAGGTAGTAAAGAATAAACAATACCTATAGTACACAAGTAACTATCTAGGTAACACGATAGGTAGTAACGAATAAACAATATCTATAGTACAAAAGTAACTATCTAGGTAACATGATAGGTAGTAACAAATAAACAATACCTATAGTACAAATGTAACTATCTAGGTAACTAGATAGGTATTAAAGAATAAACAATACCTATAGTACAAAAGTAACTATCTAGGTAACACGATAGGTAGTAAAGAATAAACAACAGCTATTGTACAAAAGTAATTATCTAGGTAACATGATAGGTAGTAAAGCATAAACAACACTTACAGTACAAATGTAACTATCTAGGTAACACGATAGGTAATAAAGAATAAACAATACTTATAGTACAAAAGTAACTATCTAGGTAACACGATAGGTATTAAAGAATAAACAATACCTATAGTACAAAAGCAACTATCTAGGTAACATGATAGGTAGTAAAGAATAAACAATACCTATAGTACAAAAGTAACTATCTAGGTAACACGATAGGTAGTAAAGAATAAACAATACCTATAGTACAAAAGTAACTATCAGGGTAACACGATAGGTAGTAAAGAGTAAAAATTCTTATAGTACAAAAGTACCTATCTAAGTAACATGACAGATATTAAAGAATAAACAATATCTACAGTACAAAAGTAACTATCTAGGTAACACGATAGGAAGTAAAGAATAAACAATACCTATATACAAAAGTAAGTATCTAGGTAACACGATAGGAAGTAAAGAATAAACAATATCTATAGCAGAAAAGTAACTATCTAGGTAACACGATAGATATTAAAGAATAAACAATACCTATAGTAAAAAAGTAACTATCTAGGTACCACGATAGGTGATTAAGAATAAACAATACCTATAGTACAAAAGTAACTATCTAGGCAACACGACAGGTAGTAAAGAATAAACAATACCTATAGTACAGAAGTAACTATCTACGTAACACGATAGGTAGTAAAGAATAAACAGTACCTATAGTACAAAAGTAACTAGCTAGGTAACACGATAGGTAGTAAAGAACAAACAATACCTATAGTACAAAAATAACTAGCTAGGTAACACGATAGGTAGTAAAGAATAAACAATACCTATAGTACAAAAGTAACTATCTAGGTAACACGATAGGTAGTAAAGAATAAACAATACCTATAGAACAAAAGTAACTATCTAGGTAACACAATAAATAGTAAAGAATAAACAATACCTATAGTACAAAAGTAAGTAACTATCTAGGTAACATGATAGGTAGTAACGAATAAACAATACCTATAGTACAAAAGTAACTATATAGGCAACACGATAGGTAGTAATGAATAAACAATACCTATTGTACAAAAGTAACTATTAAACAATACCTATAGTACAAAAGTAACTATCTAGGTAACACGACAGGTAGTAAAGAATAAACAACACCTACAGTACAAAAGTAACTATCTAGGTAACATGATAGGTAGTAAAGAAAAAGAAGTTATGTACCTACCATAATGTTCCATGTTAGTTGTGTTCATCTCGCCTTCCTTCTTGCTGTTTGGGTTCAGAGCCGATCCTCGGCTCTGACTCGGCCATCTTCTATAGGTCGAGAGCTATTTACTGGCTCGAGGCTGCCCCTTATCCCAGCATGCCCAGCGTCAGCTACCCAGATCTCATTTGTGATAGCGCACACTAGAGATAAGTAGAGTAACCAGTTCCTGAAAACTGGTTGTCCATTACACCTAAACAAGGAAAGGGTTATAAATCACCTGGCATGTGAAGTAATAAAACAGGCTGAGCCAGTGAAAACAAACGGGAACTCCTCACAATACTCTAGGAAGGGGGAAGGAGGGAGGGACGCAAGAAGAAAGCCTTGATGAAGACAACTAACAAGGAACGTTATGGTACGTACATAACTTCTTTATGTTAAGTTGTCCATCTCGCCTTCATTCTTGCTGTTTGGGACTGCGTCCCTACCACCTATAATCCCGGGTGGCACATTGGAACAGACTCTTCAGAACAGTAGAACCAAAGGAAGCTCTGCTCCGGGAGACCATATATACCTTGTAATGAGAGATAAAAGTGTGAGGGTTTGCCCAAGTGGCAGCTGCACAGATTGAGTCTATGGGCAACCTTGACTGAAAAGCTACAGAGGTGGCTAATGCTCTAGTGGAATGACCTTTTGGTTTAGCTGGTAGCTCTTTATTTCATAACTGATAAATAAAGGTAATATTATCAGATAACCATCTAGATGGGGTCACTTTAGAAACTGGAAGGCCCTGATTGTTGAAAGTATAAGAGAGAAATAACTGGTCTGACTTTCTTAGTTCCTTAGTTCTATGGAGGTAAAAACGCAATTGTCTGGGCACATCCAATTGGTGGAGCTTGTATTCTGCCTTGTTGCTGTGATTAGGAAAGAAAACTGGGAGATCTGTGGATTGATTTAAATTGTTCTCTGAGCAGACTTTAGGAATAAAGGATGGATTGGTCCTCAGAGAAACTCTGTCCTTGTGAAACACCAGGTAAGGAGGATGAACACATAGTGCTTGAAGTTCTGAGACACGTCTAGCTGAAGTGATAGCAACCAGAAAAAGTGTCTTCCAAGAAAGAAATTTTAAAGAGCATGATGCTGCCCGTTCAAAGGGAGGTAAAAATTAAGGAAGCTAAAACTAAACTGAGATCCCAAGGAGGGGGAGGATCTCTAACTGGGGGCCTAAGAAGAGATGTTCCTTTCATAAAGGCTTTGCAGAGCTTATGAGACATTATGCTAGAATTAAACATACCGATATGAAAATTAGAAATGGCAGCTAGTTGTACTCTAATGGTAGCGGAGGCCGCACTAGACTGAAAAAGCTGTGCTAGAAATTCAAGAATTTCATGGACTAGGGCTGAGAAAAGATCCAAATTTCTAGATTCTGCCTAGTAAGAAAACCATTTCTATTTACTAGCATACGTTTTCCTCGTAGTAGACTTATGTGAGGAGATATTGGAAAGCCTGGCTAAGGTTGGAAGTGGAGTAACCAAGCTGTGAGCTGGAGAGTTTGAAGGGATTGGTGCAACCCGCCTGATTGGTGAATTAGAAGATCTGGAACTGGGTCCAGAATCCACGGTTGATCCCGAAGGTGTAGGTGTAGGAACGGGAACCATATCTGTCGAGGCCAATATGGGGCAATGAGGATCATCTTGCAACCCAATGACTTTGCTTTCTGTATGAGTCTTGGAATTAGGGGAAAAGGGGGAAAAGCGTTAAGGAGTCCCTGAGGCCAATCGTGGACTACAGCATCTCTGGGTATATGACCTGGAAGAGGAAGTAGGGAGAAGTAGCTGCTGCATTTGTTGTTGAGAGGAGTGGCAAATAGGTCGCAGCAAGGCTGTCCCCATTTGTGGAAGATAAGATCCGCAACTTCCTGATTCAGAGACCACTTGTGGGGCATGAGGATAGCTCTGCTGAGCCTGTCCGCTATAACGTTGGATTTCCCAGGGATGTGCGTTGCTATCAGAAAACGTTGGGAGGAAATCGCCCATTGCCACAGTCTGAGTGCTTCTCGACACAAGGGGTAAGACCTGGTCCCGCCCTGTTTGTTGATGTAGCACACCACTGACATGTTGCCCCGTTGGGATTGCAATGGTCTCGGAAGGAAGAGTGTCTTGGAGGGCTTGCAACGCTAGGAGAACCGTTCTCATTTCTAGGACATTGATATGCAGATGGTACTCGTGAGGTTGCCAAGTGCCTTGGACTGTCCTGCCTAGATAATGTCCCCCCACTCTATCAGGGAGGCGTCCGCGGTCACTGTGGTTACCGGAGGGGGTTGTATGAAATGTCTGCTCTGAATTACTAGTGGGGAGACCATCCACCAAGAAAGGTGCCTTTTGCATGTTTTTGTGATCAGGATCATGTGAGACATGAGTAGTTCCTGGAAAGACCACTGCATGAAAAGAAGCCACTGAAGGATTCTCATGTGGAAACGCGCTAATGGGACAAGAAGAATGGCAGCTGCCATAGAGCCTACAGCTTGGAGGACATGTCTGACATGAACCCTTTTGCTCTGCATTAGAATTAACACTTGTTGACGAATAGTGGAAACTCTTTCCTGTGGTAATCTTGCAAACATTTCTTTTGTATTTAATTCTGCTCCTATGTATGTAATAGACTGACAGGGCAACAAGGCAGATTTTTCTAAATTTACTGTAATGCCTAGTTGAGTGCATGATGTGATTGTATAATCCGTGCCTCTAAGAGTTGACGCCTGGTGGTAGCAGTCAGGAGCCAGTCGTCTAGATAGGGAAACATCTGGAATCCTTGATGCCTCAGGTGAGCCATGACTACTGCCATACACTTGGTGAACACCCCGGGGGCGAGGTGAGACCAAAGGGCAGAGCTCTGAAGTGGTAATGACTGGCTCCTACGTGGAAGCGAAGAAATCTCCTGGAGCATGTGTCCATCTTGATATGGTAGTACGTGTTCTGAAGATCTATCGAGCACATCCGATTGTCCTGACCCAGAATAGGAAAATGGACTGCAGTGTCACCATCCAGAACTTTTCTTTTTGTACAGATTTGTTCAATCTGCTGAGATCCAGTATTGGTCTCCAGTTCCCTGTCTTTTTTGGTACTAAAAAGAATCTTGAGTAAGTTCCGGATCCTAGTTGGTCTGTGGGGACTTCTTGAATAGCTCTTTTTTCTAGCAGTCTTGAAACTTCTGTGATTGCATGATCCCTTATATTGGGTGGGACATCTGGGATGGGCTTTTTTGATTCTATGGGGGATTGATGGAAGGGAATTTTGTAACCTCCGGATATGATGGATAGTACCCATCTGTCTCTTGTTATATTTGGCAGGCATTTGGGTACAGCGAAAGTCTTCCCCCAACTGCCTCCGGAGGTGAGCAGTCGGGCAACCCTTCAGGGATGCTGGAAGGGTTTGGCAGAGAACATTTCTCTGTCACCCTGGTTTTGCGGTCCCCCTCTGCCACGAGGGCGGCATCTGCTATTGTTGTTTCCCCCTCTGCCCCTGGGGGAAAAATCACCATGTGTGTCAGGCAAGGGTTGCTGGGATTTTCGGAACCACATCTTTCCGCTCTTCTGACCTTGTGATAAGGTCTGGAAGGAGTGGAAAAACAGACTCCAGCGATAGAGAGAGTCCTGCCTTCCTGCTCACACCTGGTCAACGTGTCCTTCACCTGAGGCCCAAAGAGAAAGAGAGTATTAGTGAAGGACACTTGAAAGGGTTTCACAAACTGATACAGCCGCATCCAAGCATGTCTCCTGAAAGCCACACCTGTCCCTGCGGCTCTGCTTGCTCCATCGGCTGCATAGGAAATCAGCCTCATGGAGGAGTTAACTATGGAATTAAGAGTCGCAAGCTGAGAAGCTACTTTGGCTGGTGCTCCCTCAGCTGTAGGATCTTGAAGGGCATCTCCAAGCTCTTTTAGGAGATCCCTTTGAAGACGTGTAAAATGGCATGGATAATTCAGGGACCTCATTGAAAAGGTCGCTAAAGCAAACATTTATTTTCCATATCTGTCCATCGTCTGAGACTCTCTGTTCGGAGGATGAACAGATGAAGAGGTCTCTGCTGACTCTTTCTTGGTGGCTGCTACCACCATGGCATCAACAGGCACACCTTTGGAGAGGAATTGCTTGTCCTGGGGGGCTGTAATAAATTTGCTTGGTCGCCTCGGAGTAGGTTCCACAGAATCTGGAGCTGACCAAGCCTTTCGAGCCACTACAGACATGAGCGGATCGAAAGGAGGAGATACCCAGGAGGTGCAAGGTCAGGAACCAAATGCATCCAGGTATACAGACTCATCCTCGGTAGGAGCTAGGGAAGTCCAGTCCCTCCTCTGTCTAAGCATTTCAACGATGTCCGAAAAGGAAACCTCTTCAGAGGGAGATCTTGGGGACCCTTCCGATTCATCCATGTCTGTATCTGAAGTGACAGACTCAGGGGAGTCTATGTGCTTCCTCTTGCACTTCTTCTTCCGGGTAAGGCTCCTCCGAGTGATCAGGGGAGGCTTCGGAAGAAGAGGGATCACCCAATGTGGTGTCCTGGGGCAAAAGTTCCCTACGCTTGGGGTTTGGAGGAGGAGTAGAGGTTGGCACAGACAACACGGGGGAGGAACCGAAGGAGCTGGCAGTAGAGCTGTCTCAGGGGACAGCACACTCCACATGACCTCGAAGGAGTCCCGACCTCTGGGCAGAGAAAGCTGCGGCTCCGAAGAAACAGGAGTCTTTCTTTGCGTCGAGGGTGACGGCTCCAAGGCCGATGTTGGAGCCGAGCTCACCTGCGCCGAAGCTCTGAGAGGGAGAATGGGGTCGGACAAGGGTCCGATGCCACTCCACCCCTCGGAGCCCAGATCCCTTGATAGAAGGTACAATCGAGGTAATCGGAGCCAACGTCGGAACCGAAGGAGAGATGATGATCGGCGCCGACGGTTCTACTACCTGCAGATCCATGGTCTCCGGCTCCAAGCTAAATGTAGTCAGAGAAGGAATAGAAATAGAGGTGGTTAGAGCCGATACCTGTTGAGGTGGGCTGGACAGAATTTTTGCCAGTGCCTGTGACTTAAGCAACCTACTTACTACTATCTCCACATCATGATCCGATAATCTAGAGGATCGAGAGGAGTGGGAAGAATGATGGCTACATTCACTCTGTAACAAAGGTGACTGAGGTGCCGAGTGGATGGACTCCAAGGATGGAGACCGCAGTCTCTTATGGCTCCAAGACGGCTCCGAAATAGCAGATGGAGCTGACGGAGGAGTTGTCTTGTCGATGCCAGCCAGTACCGACATACTTGGTTGGTCAAGAAAAGGAGTCGGCTCCGAAGGTGGAGCCAACGGCTTGACAGACTTAGGGGATTTCGCTAGCTGAGTACTTTTAGCTGGAGAATCCTGAGGCTTCAATAATCCCCAAAGGATTAATTTGTTTTTGCGCTCCTGCAGGACCCTTGGACTAAAAGCATGATATATAGAACAGGAGTCCTGCAGGTGAACAGCACCCAAACAATATACACAAGTAGTGTGCCCATCTGTCAGAGACATTTTCTGACAGCATGAGTCACACTTTTTGAAGCCAGATACCTTGGTATCTTTAGACATTATAGTAACAACAACCACAACAACAATAATGAGAAGCTATACTATAAAAAACAAGGACAAATAGAGTTTTTCTTTTTTTTTTTTTTTTTTACAGTTAAGGAATAGAAGGAAAGCCTCTCATTTAAACGGCTATCCTGGGGGGGGGGGGTCTCTAATTTAAACGAGTTCAAGGGAACAGAAGGCTTGAGAGTTATGGAACGACGGACAACAAAGCTAAAATACACAAGAACGCAATAAGGGATAAAGGACTATTATCTAGACAAAAAATAGACAAATACTTGACAAACTTTCAAGAATAAACAACAATATATAATAGAAAAAAGATTAGATTAAGCCTGAGCCAGTAAGGAAGCAACCTCGCAGCTGACGCGGCAAATGAGATCTAAGTAGCTGACGCTGGGCATTCTGGGAAAAGGGGTACCCTCGAGCCAGTAAACAGCTCTCGAGCTACAGAAGATGGCCGAGTCGGAGCCGAGGAAAGACTCCGAACCCAAACAGCAAGAAAGAAGGTGAGATGGACAACTTAACATTAAACAATACCTATAGTATAAAAGTAACTATCTAGGTAACACGATAGGTAGTAAAGAATAAACAATACCTATAGTACAAAAGTAACTATCAGGGTAACATGATAGGTAGTACAGAATAAACAATACCTATAGTACAAAAGTAACTATCTAGGTAACACGATAGGTATTAAAGAATAAACAATACCTATAATACAAAAGTAACTATCTAGGTATTAAAGAATAAACAATACCTATAGTACAAAATTAACTATCTAGGTAACATGATAGGTAGTAAAGAATAAACAATACCTATAGTACAAAAGTAACTATCTAGGTAACACGAAAGGTATTAAAGAATAAACAATACCTATAGTACAAAAGTAACTAGGTAACACGATAGGTAGTAAAGAATAAACAATACCTATAGTACAAAAGTAACTAGGTAACACGATAGGTAGTAAAGAATAAACAATACCTATAGTACAAAAGTAACTAGGTAACACGATAGGTAGTAAAGAATAAACAATACCTATAGTACAAAAGTAACTATCTAGGTAACACGATAAGTATTAAAGAATAAACAGTACCTATAGTACAAAAGTAACTATCTAGGTAACACGATAGGTATTAAAGAATAAACAATACCTATAGTACAAAAGTAACTATCTAGGTAACATGATAGGTGGTAAATAACAAACAATACCTATAGTACAAAAGTAACTAGGTAACACGATAGGTAGTAAAGAATAAACAACACCTATAGTATAAAAGTAACTATCTAGGTAACACGATAGGTAGTAACGAATAAACAATACCTATAGTACAAAAGTAACTATCTAGGTAACACGATAGGTATTAAAGAATAAACATACCTATAGTACAAAAGTAACTATCTAGGTAACACGATAGGTATTAAAGAATAAACATACCTATACTACAAAAGTAACTATCTAGGTAACATGATAGGTAGTAAAGAATAAACAATACCTATAGTACAAAAGTAACTATCTAGGTAACATGATAGGTGGTAAATAATAAACAATACCTATAGTACAAAAGTAACGAGGTAACACAATAGGTAGCAAAGAATAAACAATACCTATAGTACAGAAGTAACTAGGTAACACGATAGGTAGTAAAGAATAAACAATACCTATAATTCAAAAGTAACTATCTAGGTAACACGATAGGTAGTAGCGAATAAACAATACCTATAGTACAAAAGTAACTATCTAGGTAACACGATAGGTATTAAAGAATAAACATACCTATAGTACAAAAGTAACTATCTAGGTAACATGATAGGTAGTAACGAATAAACAATAACTATAGTACAAAAGTAACTATCTAGGTAACATGATAGGTAGTAAAGAATAAACATACCTATAGTACAAAAGTAACTATGTAGGTAACATGATAGGAAGTAACGAATAAACAATAACTATAATACAAAAGTAACTATCTAGGTAACATGATAGGTAGTAAAGAATAAACATACCTATAGTACAAAAGTAACTATCTAGGTAACATGATAGGTAGTAACGAATAAACAATAACTATAGTACAAAAGTAACTATCTCAGTAGCTGACGCACATGCTTGTACACTAAACACACTGGACAACAGTGACTACTAGATGATTAACACAGGAAAAGAAAAGTACACGATCCACAGAGGTGATATTGCACTTAAGGAAGTGATTGGAATTGCACTTGAATGAGAATATATTAATTTTCATATGCAGTAAATAAAATTACTTTATGGAAGAAAAAAAGAATAAGAGCATAATAATCTATTATAGTTTTGATATATCCAGATTCACGTCTGCATTATAGGTTCACAGGATACTACGCTATTAGCCTTGAGGCCCTTATAAGACTAGCCAAGAATTTCGCTCATCTTCCCAGAAAGTCAGCACCAGTTTCCCCTGTCTAGCAGTGACACAGGTGGGGTCCCAGGGGTGTATTTTTTGTTTCCCATCCAGTCGTCCAGGTCGCTTTTAAAGAGGGCTAGGGAGGTACTCTGCTTGACATGAAGAGGAGTCTATTCCAGAGATGGGATAGTCTTTGGGACACAAATCTATCCTGCCAACAAGTTCTATTAATGTCAAAGGCCAGGTTGAGGCCTTGCGTGCAGGTTGTGTGAGTGGAGTTTGACTTACAGATATACAGCAACTCCATCAAGACTGGGTCTGAGGTAGCCTTGCATGCCAGACACAGGTCACTTCTGAGCAGTCTGTATGAGACTGAGTAGAGGGACAGGGCTTTTAGCATATCTGTATGAGCAAGTGTTTGAGACCCTGGATTCTTCTGGTCAAGAATCTCTGTGGTCTCTCCAGCTGCTGCATGTGCTTGGCAAGGTACATGCCGAAGGGGGCACTGTACTCGATAATGGGTCTGATAAGGGAGGAGTACAGGGATGTTATGACCTCCTTGTTCCTGGATGAAATACCCTTATTTATGATGTGGGCCATGTAGAAAGCCTTCCATACAACAGAGGCAACATGGTGGTTAAAAGTTAGGTTGCTATCAATCTGGGTACCAAAGTCCCTCACAACTGACTGCATTGCTTAGTACACTGTTATTAATATGAAAATTAGTGGGGATGCCAAATTCCCCAAAGGGGATAATGATGCATTGCTTGGCATTCGGTTTGAGGCCATGCTTCTGGCACCAGTCATTAGTTTAGGTAAGGCCCTCTTGGAGGATGTTCACATCACTAGGGGAATTTAAGAAAGCACCCAGCTTGCAGTCATCTGCAAACTTGGTCAGCCACAGACCACTGGTTTTGGCTTGCACCTCGGAAAAGTATATCCCAAACAGCAGAGGCCTCAAGACCAATCCTTGGGGTACACTGCTCATTACGGGTCTACTACTAGAGGTGGCTTCCCCTATTTTGACTGAGTGGGTTCTATCAGTGAGCCAGCTATAGCTACCCATCTGGTAACATACGGGTTGATGCCTAGCTGGGAGAGTTTATCTACTATGCCCATTTATCTATTATTAATGAGTCTTACTGCAGCTGGATAAAAACTGTTCATGAATCTGGAGGTCCTACAGTGGATACTCTGTAACCTTCTACCAGAAGCAAGTTTAGTGAAGCAACCATAAGCTGGATGGATGTGTCACTCAGTATTTTATGGGACTTCTTTTTACATCTCATTTCAAAGAGCTCCTGTAAGGTAAGAAGACTAGTGCCCACGATCTTTTCTGCTGTTCTTATTATTCTTTGTAGCTTCTTCCTTTCTGCCATTGTGCTGTTACCGAACCATACAGGGCAGTTGCTGGTGATAATGCTCTCAATGGCTCCTCTGTAGAAGGTATTTAGAGCATTCATAGAGAGCTTTACTTTTCTCAGCCTTCTTGGGAACTGTAGTCGCTGGTGGGCTTATTTAATTAGCTGGCCTGTATTTGTACTCCAAAAATACCCTCTGATATATGTACCCCCATGAACTTTGTAGTTTGGACTCTCTCTACGTCTTCACCATCAATCTTGAGGAGCAGGTGCATGGCAGAGCTCTTTCTGAAGTCAATAATAATTTATTTTGTTTTATTGACATTCAGGTCCAAATTTTTGTTATTGCACCATTCAATCAGGGGGTTGACCTCATTCCTATACCTACTCTCGTAATCACCACTTACGAGTCCCACCACTGTGGTGTCATCGGTGAATATGATGATGTGGTTGTTGCTAGCTTTCGCAGAACAGTTGTGGGTATGGACTGTGAACAGTAGAGGACTCAACACATTGCCCTGGGGTATTGCAGTGTTGACTGTAATACTCCCTGAAGTGTTGTTACCAGCACACGTCCTTTGTAGTCTTCCAGTCAGGAAATTGAGGATTCAGTTGCACAGCCCTTTATTTATGCCAAGGCTGATTAGCTTTTCTATACGTTCCACTGTACTGAATGCTGAGCTGAAATCTATGAACAGCCTGGCATAGTTGTTCTTCTGTTCAGGATACTCCAATGTGAGGTGAAATGCCACCGAAATGGCATCAGCAGTTCATATGTTTGCATAGTAGGCAAACTGCAGTGGGTTAGTGGATCAGGGAGTACTATAGTCAAATGCCTTTTAACCAGTCTTTTGAAGCATTTCATTACATTTGATGTAACGGCCACCGGCCTATAATCATTTAGGCAAGTGGGGTTGTTTTTTTTGGGCACAGGGATTATGCTGGTAACAGTGAAGCATGCTGCTACTTTTTCCTGGACAAATGAGGTACTGAAGATGTCCATCAGGACTATGGTGAGTTGGTCTGCACAACCTTTCAATATTTTCTCCAGAATGTTATCAGGGCCAACAACCTTCCTGGGGTTCATTTTGCTCAGTTGGTTCCTTGCATCCACAGCAGTGAAGTTGAGTACTGCCTCCTTTTGGTCACTGAGAAACAGCCTCCAGGTTGTTTTTCTCTTCAACCCTGCCATAAAATGTGTTTAGATTGTCCATAAATTCAGTGCTACCATCGCACTGAGCTGACTTAGTCTTGCAGTCAGTTAGCTGTCGAATACCATGCCACAGGCTTCTTGAGTCTTTTGCATCTCAAAGCACTCTTGTATCCCAATTCCATGCTCCCTCTTGGCCTCCTTGATACCCTTTTTTAGATTAGCCCTTACCAAACTTAGATCCTTCTTATCCTTTGCCCTGAAAGCAGTGTTACTTGCCCTCAGCAACTCGTACACCTTGCTGTTTAGCCATGTATTTTGGTTGGCTCTTACTTTAATATTTTTGATGTTCGTTACTTCCTCCATGCATTTGGATATATAAGCCATAGTTGTCTCAGTATCTATGGCTGCCTCCCTAAAGACATTCAAGTTTGTGGTTTCAAAGCAGTCCCTGAGACTTTCCATGGCTCCTTCATGTCAGACCCTAATTTGTTTCACAGTGGGCTTATCTCTGATCAAGAGAGGTTTGTAAGCTGGTATTAGTTTTATGGAGATGTGATCAGAGCTACCCAGGTTTGATTGTTGTACAACTCTGTATGCCCCTTTTATGTTAGTGTAAGCCTTGTCCAGAGTATTTGCTCCCCTTGTGGAAAAATCTACAATTTGGGAGTAATTGGGTAGCACCTCCAGGAGATCTGCTATGTTGAAGGGATGCAGGGGTGGATTAAATGTACTCTTTTATTAAGTGTCCCTAAATGATTAGGTCACTGTCATTTATGATATGATCATTAAAAATATCCCAGGTTCAATTTTCTTGTAAATAACTTAATTTCCTTAATAGTGTCAATCATGTTTCACTGCTTATAGGGAACAAACTCAAAACCTTTTTGAAAGAGAAAAAAAATATTCCTTAGTTACTACATGGTTAGTATAGTTAAAAATATTATAATAGTCATATGAAACCAACCCCCCCACATTTCCCTGTAGGTTACTTAATGTCTCCAATTGTATTTATTTATTTATTTTACATTTGTTAACCGGGAAAGTCTGACTGGACACAGGTCCATTTTCAGTGGCGGTCCTATCCTCTTGTTTACATATTTTGCTTGGGGGTGAGAAAAATGGGGAAATGTCCCAGGGCCCAGTCCCTGTGTTTACACCATTTTGCCAGGAATTCTGAATGACAGTAGGGTTGGAAAATCTCTTTCATCATTCAAATCTTATCTATGCCCTATATGTGAACCCTACTCCACCACAGAATCTCTCTCCTAAACTGTACACGTCACTCACTGAAACATCAGTGGTACTCAGACCCTTATTATAGCCCGGTCTAATGAATCTTTTAATGGGTATGCCCCGTTATTTTTTGTATTGTAATACATCCCTATTTACTTTATTTTGCTTTTTTTAATTTTCATTACATTTTTTCTCAACACTTTTAAAACGTTGTAAAAAGAAATGTATTGCTCAAAAAGCAAATCCTGCTTTATGCTACCGTTCAGCTTATTAATTAACTCCATAAGTAAACCAATTTCTAAATCATTATTTCTAGACAAAAGTTCCATTAATTCACATCCGTGATGATCAAACGTTCACAAAATCATGATATAACACGCTACGTCTATGCAAACCAAAAGGAAATATGAATGTACGTAAACATTCTGGAACAAACGTTAAACTAATGCAATGCCTAAATTATGAATTATCCAACTGCAAATCTTCAACTAAAGTAATTTTCTTTTCTAATACTCTTACCAATTCTTTTAAATTAAAAAAGTCCCAAGAGTCTCTTGATTACAAGCAACTTGCATCTTTCTCTGCCCCACCATAAAAATCAAGTTTTAAGTCCATAAAAGACTGCACCTTGCAAACAACATTCAATTTATTAGTACAATCTTCCTGTCTCAATGCCATATTCACTTGTGTAAAACTGGTACCTCTGTTGGTCGTCCTCATATTGCCGCCACTAGAACAAACCAAAAAAATCTTTGTCACCACCTCCTTCAGCTTGTAAGCCATTTGCATACCCCATATCACCACTATGGGCTGTTTTCTCTGTACCAACCAGTCACTCGTGGTGCACCCCAAAAGCTCCATTTCCTGGAAGGTATCATATGGTCTAGAAGTAGCTATATGCACCCATCACACACAGTAAAAAGCAGACACACAGACAGTACAGTTGTGTATACTTACCATAAATGTAGATCTTCAAATGTATTCACTGTTGCAGTTATCACATTTGGGTTATCTGCTTGCAGTAAGCCCTCAGTCAGTCTGATTATCAAAGTCTTGGGTCCTGCGTGGTTGCTGTCTCATCTTCCATGACATCAGGTAGTCAGGGGTATAAAGCATGCAGCTGACACCATTACATCAGTTTTTCTTGCCCCAGATGTCAGGTGCCCCCATAATGGGAAACAGTTATATACAAGGTTACACCTCCAAGAAAAAAGCAAATACACCTAAAAGCTTTAAGCATAGTAAACAAGAATAGAGGCATAGTCAATAGAAGTCAGGGGGGCTGGAGGGAGGGTAACCAGGACTGCAACAGTAAATACACTTGAACATCTACATTTATGGTAAGTGTACACAACTGTACTATGTTCTTTGCATTTCACTGTTGCAATCATCACATTTGGGTGGATTCCCAAAGCTAGGATGGGAGGAGGTAATTAAATAGCATTAGGACCAGCTATAAGGCCCTGCAAGACTGCAGTGGCAAAACCAACTCTGGATTTAGAAAAAAATTGGCAAGTGGTAATGCTTGGTGAAGGTATGTACAGAACTCAAGGTAGCAGCTTCTAGGATGTCCCTGGTAGGGACACCTCTGAGAAAGGTTGTAGAGGTAGATGCAGCCCTGGTTGAGTGTGGTATAATCCGCAGTGGGGTAGGTTTTCCATGGTGCTTATAGCAGAAATGAATGCAGTGGCCTATCCACTTAGAAATGGTTTGCTTTGAAATGGCCTTCCCCTCTGCCCCTGCAGCAAATGCAACCAGCAGCTGTTCATATTTTGTGAGAGGTTTAGTCCTGTCCAAGTAAAATCTAAGTTGTCCGTGCATGTCCAAACAGTGCAGTATTCGTTCCCCTTTGTTCTGTGGATTAGAAAAGAAGGTTGGCAAATGAATGGACTGATTAAGGGCCGCACTGGGTACCCCCTTGGGCATGAAGGAGGAATTGGTCCTGAGGGACACCCTGTCCGCATGAAAGATGATGAAAGGCTCCACTGCCATGAGGGCCTGCAATTCAGACACTCTTCTTGTTGAAGTGATGGCTAGAAGAAAGGCTGTTTTCCAAGAAAGGCTGTTTTCCAAGAAAGGAATTTCAACTCTGTATTTGCAGCTGGCTCAAAGGGAGGTAGAGTGAGTTTTTCCAATACAAAGTTGAGGTCCCAGGCTAGAGTAGGGGCTCTCCTGGGTGGTCCTAAGTTTTTGGCCCCTCTGAGGAACTGCTTCAACAGTGGATGAGAGAAGAGGGGTGGTTCTGTACTGTAATGAGCTGAAATGGCCGAGGCATGAATTTTGATGGAGGAAAAGGAAAGGCCCTTGTGAAGCATCTCCGTTAGGTACTGAAGAATCTGAGGTAAATTGGGCGCTGCTGTGCCCATCCCCTAAGTTTGGCTCCAGGAAGAGAATCTTTTTCATTTTTCAGCATAGGATTTTCTGGTACTAGGCCTCCTTGCCTCCAGAATGACATCCTTCACTTGTTTACTGAGGGATGGTAACGGAGAGATCAGGTAATTAGCCAGGCTGCCAGGTTCAAGGTTTGAAGCTGTGGGTGCAGAATCTGGCCTTCTTGCTGGGACAGCAGGGTAGGGGTCTGAGGCAGGTGCCATGGTGCCAGAAGTGACACACTGCGCAAGAGTGGGTAACAGTGTTGGTGTGGCCAATCTGGTGCAATCAGTATCGTCCTTGGTTTGTCCTGTTTGATCTTTAGTAGTACCTTGGAGAGGAGAGGCAGAGGGGGAAAAGTATAAACTGATAGGTTTTTCCAGGTAAGGGACAGGGCATTCACTTTCCAAGCTTGTTTGTGGGGAGTCCTTGTGCAGAATTTGTGCAATTGGTAGTTCTGGGGGGAGGTAAACAAGTCTATCTTTGGGATCCCCCATTTGTTTCCCAACATGTTGAATATCTTTGGTTCCAGTTTCCACTCTTGTGGGTCCATGAGATTTCTGCTTAGGTCGTCTGCCAGTGTATTTAGCTTTCCTGGCAGGAATTGAGCCTGTAGGTGCACTTGGTACCACAAGGCTGTGTTCCACAGAACCACAGCTAGTCTGCAGAGAGGTTATGAGTGTTTATGTACCACATAACAGTGGTGTTGTCTTGTCTTTACCAATAATTGTCCTGGAAGAATGTGATCCTTGAAGGCTGTCAGAGCATTCTGTGCAGCTAACATTTCTTTTTGATTGATATGCAGGTGCATTTGATTCGGGTTCCATTTGCCCTGAATGCACTTCCCTGCCAAGTAAGCCCCCCATGCATAGTCTGATGCATCTGCTGTTAGGGTTTGGGCAGCAGGGGATAGAGTGAATGGCAGTCCCTCGTTTTGGTGGCAGGCCTCTGCCCACCAAAGGAACTCTATCTGTAGACAAGGTATGATAGGAATCATTGATTCTAGATCCTGAGAATGTTGACACCATAGGCTTTTTAGATACCATTGTAGTTTCCTCATATGCAGTCTTGCATATGGAATTAGTAGAATGCAGGAGGCCATGAACCCCAGGGCTTGCAGTATTTTTCTTGCAGATAGCTGGGTCTTTGTGGCCAGTAGTTTGAAGTAGGCTGTCAAGTGAACTTGTTTCTCTGGCGTGAGGTAGGACATCTGGGAAGTTGTATTCAAGCTTGCTCCCAGGAATACAATTTGCTGGCAGGGTACAAGATGTGATTTCTTCTCATTTATGGTGTACCCCAGAGAAGTCAGAAATTTCTTTACAAATGCCAGATGATTCAATAGTATGTCCTGGCTTTCTGCCTGAATTATGAATCCAAACACAAAAAACAAACTAGAAAAAGAACTGAGACAAATGAACACGCCCTCAATGCACCACTTCTATTAAAACAATCCAAATGGTATCGATGTCCACCTTCAATGGACCAAGCAAAACATAAAAGTTTGCTTGGTCCATTGAAGGTGGACATCGATACCATTTGGATTGTTTTAATAGAAGTGGTGCAGTGAGGACGTGTTCATTTGTCTCGGTTCTTTTTCTGCCTGAATTAGACAATTGTCCAGGTATGGGTATATTTGAATATTTCTTTGCCTGCAAAAAGCAATGACTGGAGCTAGACACTTTGTGAATACCCTGGGCGCAGTAGATAAGCCAAAGGGCAGTGCAGAGAACTGATACTGTATGTAGCCTGCTTTGAAGCGTAGGTATCTTCTGCAAGATTCCCTTATTGGGATGTGCAGGTAGGCTTCCTTTAAATCCAGTGTTGCCAACCAGGCATCTTTGCCTAGCATAGGAAGCAGCTGATGAAGAGTTAGCATCTTGAATTTTGGGATTACCAAAAATGTGTTTAGGATTGACAGGTCCAGGACAGGATGCCAGGAACTGTCTTTTCTGGGTATCAGAAAAAGTCTCGAGTAGAAGCCTTGTCCCCATTCTTCTTCTGGGACAGGCTGAATAGACCTGATGCTTAAGAGAGAGAGAACTTGCTTTTGAGCCTCTGCCGACTGACTTGGTGGTAGATCTGGCCAACCATTTGGGGTTGGTAAGGAGTGGAAGTGGAATCTGTACCCTTGGGAAACTATATTTAAAACCCATTTGTCCTGGGTAATGAGTTCCCAATTTTTTGCCTGCAGGGCAATCTTACCCCTTAAAGGAAGAGTCAGTTGAGCAGGGCTTGGAAGGTTTACAGTTAAGTCATTGAGACAGTTTACCATAGGGGGGAGTCTTACTACCTCCTGCTTTGGGAGTGGGAGCCCCCCACTGCTTTGTCCTGTGAGTCCCTTGGGACTGCAGCCTGGGTGTTCTGCTGGTTCTGGGTTTGGACTGAGAAGGCCTGGAAGAGGCAGGAAAGGACCAATTCTTAGAGGGCCAATGCCTACTAAATCTGGGAGGCTGTACTTGCAGGAAATCTTTAAGTACTTCTGCTTTGCTGTCAAACAGGCGGTCTTGGTTTAAGGGAGCATCCAGCAATTTAGCCTTAACATGATCTGGCAAAGATTGCTCCTTAAGCCAAGCATGCCTTCTAAGTAAAGACCCAGTGACAACATGCCTGGAAGATGCCTCTAATGAATCAAAACCACATTGTAAAGTATGTTTTCCAACTTGTTCAGCAGAATGCATTAAATCCTGTAAAATCTTTATTTTCAGCACAGTCAGGAAGCAACACCATTTTCTGTTTAAGCAATTCAATAATATGCTGCTGATACTTTAACATATGAAACTGGCAGTTTAAGGCCCTAACGGCCAAGGTTGCAGAAGTGTATACCTTCTTACCCCATCTATCCAGCGCCCTGGAATCTCTATCAGAGGGGGTAGGATTTATGGCAGTAGTAGCCTTAATGCCCTTGGGTCCCTGTGAAATGGTCTCAGGATGCGCAGTAGGATTTTTAAAAAGGAACTTGTGAGAGTCAGAAACCCTGTAATACCCATCAGGTTTTCCTGGGAGCAGGAGGTAAAGAGTCAGAGGCCAGGATAGATTCCGAGAAGGCATTATTAACAATGTCCAGTACAGGAGGTATAGCTAAAGGCCTGTGTTGGGGCAGGAGTAAGAAATCCCTAAGCCTCTTTTTGGAGTCAGAGTAATCCTGGCTTTCCCAACGAAAATGCTCCCTAAGAGTATGCAAGGTTTCACCAAAAGAGAAATCCTCTGGAGGGGAAGCAGAGGGAATGGAGTCCTCTGCATCAGAATCCTCATAGGTACATAAGGGTAAATCCAGTGGAAACAGAAATTTCAGAGTCCTGATCAGAAGAATCAGAAGGAAAATAAGTCCTAGGTCTCTTAGAGGGGGAAGGGTGGCTTCCCCTGATTAGAGTAATAAGGTTTTCAGCCATTCTTATCATTTGTTTTTTAGGCATAGAGGCCTGACCATGCGGTCTGGGCGTCGTATTCTAGGCATGGATCGAGTTTTAGGCCTTGAAGAAGAAGATGGCGTCGGTTTAATATGCAAGTCAGTAGGCCTGAATACACCCTTAGAAGCCAGTGACTGCACAGAGATTCCGGACCCATCCAAGGTAGAGACATCCACAGGTTCCACAGTCGAGGAAGCATCTCGCAGCATAATGGACTCTGAATGAGTCTCAGTAGAGGCCTGCGAATCTGAAGTAGTGGGTATCAGGGGCAGTGAAAGCTCTTACTGAGTATCGGAGAACTATTGACTGGCTTAGGAGAAGCGTCGTCGGCAGCTTTGGACCTATGTGGTCTGTCTCTGTCTTTATCTTTGCCTTTTTTCAGAATGTCGGTAGTCGGGCGGCTTACCAAAGCCATTTCTGGATAATTGAGCAGAGTACCAAAATATTTAGAAGCGTAAATGAACCGACAACGACTAGTTCAAGGTTTGAATAAGGCACAAAACCGACAGCGAGGGACGTTGTGGTCTGGGCCTAAGCAAGAAATGCAGTACAAATTAAAATCTTTATGAGGTATCTGCTTTCCACAAGAAATACAATTGTTAACTTTTACTGACATTGGTTCAGAGCAAGAAAAAGGTTCCCCAACGGGGTACTTAGCTTAGTTGAAGACTTAGTTTCTGAAACTCGAAAACGAAAATTTCAGGAGTCGGCCGACCGGCACTTGCAAACTGCTTCTGCTTCAGGCACCGCAAGGCAAGAAAGACTGATGTAATGGCGTTGGCTGCATGCTTTATACCCTTGACTACCTGACGTCATGGAAGATGAGACAGCAACCGACGCAGGACCAAGACATTGATAATCAGGCCGACTGAGGGCCACTGCAAGCAGATAATCCAAATGTGATGACTGCAACATCACTTGAATGTAACCTTCCTAAACTTCAAATACCCCCTAGATAAAGTACACATAAAAATACCCTCAGCAACCCCAAACACACTTTCACAACATTCACATCAACACACAGCCACATCTGATGGAGCCTCTGTTTCTAAGCCCATATGGCAAGTGACCACACAATCCAACATTCTGATCATTGGAGACTATTGTGAGACACAGACACACCGATGTCCCTCTCAGCATGTTGGGTAAAAAAGTCACAGACAATTCCTTATCAGAGGCCAGGATCCACCACATTATGCATTGACTCAGATCACAAGTTCCAGTATGACTCATTCACAGTCCATGTCGGTGCAAATGACCCGAGACTTACCTCCCTAGACTGTATGAAGATACGCATCATGGAGCTCTCAGAATGTGTGTCCCAGGCTGTTATTAGCCTAGCACTGAGAAGCATTTTACCTTCTCCAAGGATGATGCACACCACACGAATAGTTGACGGACTTTAATAATTGGCTTAGCTTCTGCTGTCACTCTAAGGAGGTGCAGTATTTGTCAGAATGGAAGGAGACAGTCAACAGACCACACTGCTTTGCCAGGAAAGGTCTGCACATCTCTCCTCTAGGCTTTCAGTAATTAGCTAAAACACTGCCCTCCCCCATAGTGCCTTTTTTAAACAATGCCAAACTGAAAGTACCTCCAACACAGCAAATCAAAACCAAGGAAATCTAAAGGTGTTACTGTTCAATGCTAGGAATCTAAACAAGAAACTCCACTCCTTACAAGCTCTCTTCACCCTGGAGGATGCAGACATCTGTGCAATCACTGAGACATGGTTTAAAGCTGCAGAGAGCACACAGTCAGTGCAATGCTAAAATGTCTTCTAGACATTTAGACCAGCTACTACAGAGACAGGAACTCCAGGGAGAGGTGTCTCTATTTATATAAAAAATAAATATATCTCAAGGCTGCAGGGACTCCAGGTAGAGGTGTCTCTATTTATATAAAAAAATAAATAGATCTCAAGGCTGCAGGGACTCCAGGTAGAGGTGTCTATTTATATAAAAAATAAATATATATCAAGGCTGTTCAGATTTAATGCCTTCCACACACTTAGACCAGCTACTACAGAAACAGGGACTACAGGTAGAGGTGTCTCTATTTATATAAAAAATAAATATATCTGACGGTTGTTCAGATTTAATGATACGCTTGATCTCCACATTCGAATCACCATCAGCAAAATCCAATATCACTTCCTTGCAAGATACAGGTCCCCCTTTATGACCCAGGAAAGCCACAACATGTACTTAAGCTTCCTAGAAACACTCCCCATCCCACCCAATACCATATTTATGGGCGACTTAAATTTCCCCACAATTAACTGTGAATCATATAAGACACCAAACGTGCAGGCATAAAGATTCCTGGATTTTTTAAACAAACTCCCTGGACCAGACTGTCCATACACTGACTAAGGGCACAAACATACTAGATCTGGTCCTCACTAATATGGGAGTGCTGCACACACCCTACTGTAATGTCTTCTCTGGTAAGGTCACAAAATGGTCTCCTCTGAAGTGAAACTAAAATCCATAACCCCAGATAACACTGGAATGTTCAGAAACTACTCTAAGGCTAAATTCCTACTAAGTCATAACTTGGCAAATTTCAAGCAGCCCTAAACCCTATAACAAGGAATGTTAATAGCTGCCAAGGCAGCTATAAGTAAAAAAAAAAAAAAAAAAAAAAAAAAAAAAAAACAAGCCACCCTGGTGGAATCACAACATCACTAGGCTGTATAACAGAAGGAACAAAAATATTGGCAAAAATTAGGAGGTGTAGCACCCAGCAGGATAAAAGCACTCTCATTAAATTAACCAAATGACTCAGAGGAAAATTAATGGCTTCCCACACCAAGGACAACTATAAGGCACTCTTTAGCAATGTCCACAACCTCAAAGGCAATACAAAATTGTGTGCAAATCTCACTGTTAATGGAGCCACCTATACTGAGACAACAGATAAAGCGAACCTACTGGCAGATAAATTCAGCTCTAATTTTAACCCTGCCCCCCTCTGAACCTCCCCTCAGGAAATATCATCAAATATAACTCTGCCTACTATCACTAGGGAACAGGTCCTCAATGCTCACTCGAAAGTCAAGACCACTGCATCAGTGGGCCCAGACAATATCCTATGATGCCTTCTAAATAGTACGAAATATGACCTAGCAGGCCATCTGGAATTCCTACTTAATGGTAGCCTCCAAACAGGCTTCATGCCTTATGAATGAAGAACAGCAACAGCTATCCATCTGCACAAAAGTCGGCTATCTACAGACTCTGGAAACTAACCCACAAGTCTCACTAGTCTCGTATGCAAAGCTAAATTATGATCAGTAATGACATAGGAAACCTCTAGACACTGAACCCAACCCAATTTGATTCCATCAAAGGCAGGTCATGACTACTCATCCTGGTATTCTTGGATGGGAAGGTCACCAAAGCAATGGATGAGGGGAAAACGGTTCACACATTGCCTACCTTGACTTGGCCAAGGCATTTGACACAATACCTAACTCATGCATTGTTGACAAACTCAAGAGATTAGGTCTAAACCCTTATGTTACCAGATGGACAGACAGCTAGTTAACAGACACGATCCCAGTAAGTTAGTATTGGGGAGTCCACCTGTACAAAGGGGGCAATCACAAGCAGGGTCCCTCAGGGATTGGTTCTGGGACGTCTCCTTTTTGTCATTCACTTCTCTGAAGTCAAAGCCAATGCCAAGGTCCTCTGCCTGACCAAATTTGCAAACAACTGAATATTAGGAGCAGTCACAGAATCCCTCACTTGTATTAATGTTCTCCAGGAAGGGTAGACACAAACAAATAACTTGTGCCAGAGCCACGGACTAAAACTGGCTGTGAGGCGAGGTCTATGCCTGGAATATAAGGCACTGTCAGACCCCACCCTGATGGGCTTCCTGCATATCTGCAAAACAAACAGCACTAGAATTACCCATTCTTAAGACTTAAACCTTGCCTATGACATAAATAGAACCTGCTGGAGAGAGAGTTATGTATTCCACAGACTACCCTGTCTCTGGAACAGGCTCTCCATCCATGTAAAGCAAAGTTTCTCCCTAACCCAATTCAAGTGCAACTTGGACAACTGGATGGGGAACAGGAAATGCATCCCTGGTTTGGCACCTATGTCTCTAATGGACACAGGCAACCTGTAAATGGTTCCTCCCCCAGGCCCCTGCTTGTAAATGTTTCATCTCCCAAGCCCATGCTTACACCTATCAAGGGTACCAGAAGTTGTCAGAGATTTAGGATGCATGGCTACGCTTAAAAAGGGCCTTGTGGTTTTTAGCTTAGTACACACCTATGAACTTATTAGGGATGGGTACTGTGGAGTGGGTAGGTAGTCAGTACTGCCTGTTTCTGGTTTCCTTTACTACCCAGTGAACTTGGTGACCTGTTTACCCCTAGTTCCTTGCCATGTTGTCTGGCCTAGCTCTTCCACCCTAGAATACTGTTTCTTTTCAAAAAGCTTTTTTCATTAGATCTTTGCGTGCAGTTGTGTCTGTAATTTGAAACACAGAGTGAACAAGTTGATCTGGCAATTGAATATTTTTCTGTTATTTCCAAACTCCAAACTTTGCAAAGACTTTTTAAGTACAATGAACTCATTTTAGTCCACAGCTACTTTAAATTACTGACTTTAACAACTTGGGGGGGGGGGGGGTTGAATCACTGTCCCTTCAGAAGCCACCCCATTTTCAGAACACCTCACTTACAGCATTATTATTCATTTATTTCACCGCACCACTTCCTTCCTTCCTTTTTATTGTTAATACTTCAGGCTCCTACATCTTCCAACCTCCGTGTTTTCTAAAACACTGTACATAAGCATGTCTGTGTGTGTGTATACGATTGCTGAATTATACCAATATACCACAATATCGACCACTAAAGGTCTACAATGGAAATGCCAACAGTCAGCTGCACATGCATGAGTAAAATCCTTGCCACATGCAACGAGAAAAAAATACATAACACTGTTTGCTGCAGGGGACAAGCCCCCAAGTGTGACAATTATGGGAATTATTCACATAAAACTGCCCTTCCTTCACTTTTACACTCAGTAATACTCCCAATGTATTCGGCACCTACCAAAGTCGTTCATTCCATAATCATGTCATCATTCCCATAAACTGCCCTTCCTTCTTCGCTTTTACACCCAGTAATGTTCTCACTGCTACATATTCTGCAACTACTAAAGCTGTTCCTTCCATAACCATGTCATCATTTCCATAAACTTCTCTTCCATCTTCACTTTTACACTCAGTAATTCTATCACTGCTACATATTCTGCACCTACCAAAGGCGTTCCTTCTATAACCATGTTATCATTCCATAAACTGCCGTTCCTTCTTCACTTTTACACCCAGTAATGTTCTCACTGCTACATATTCTGCACCTACCAAAGGCGTCCCTTCCATAATTATGTCATCATACCCATGAACTGCCCTTCCTTCTTCACTTTTTCACTTAGTAATGCTCCCACTGCAAGGTATTCTGCACCTACCAAAGGCGTGCTTTGCATAATCAGGTCATCATACCCATAAACTGCCCTTCCTTCTTCACTTAGTAATGCTCCCATTGCTATGTATTCTGCACCTAACAAAGGCGTTCCTTCAATCATTGTGTCAATATTCCCATAAACTGCCCTTCCTTCTTCACTTTTACACTCTGTAATGTTTCCAGTGCTACGTATTCTGCACCTACCAAAGGCGTTCCTTCCATAACTGTGTCATCATTTCCATAAACTGCCCTTCCTTCTTCACTTTTATTCCCAATAATGCTCTCACTGCTACATACTCTGCACCTACCAAAGGCATTCCTTCCATAACCATGTCATTATTCCCATAAACTGCCCTTCCTTCTTCACTTTTACATGCAGTAATGCTCTCACTGCTACATATTCTGCACCTACCAAAGCTGTTCCTTCCATAACCATGTCATCATTCCCATAAACTGCCCTTCCTTCTTCACTTTCACACTCAGTAATGCTCCCACTGCTTCATATTCTGCACCTACCAAAGGCGTTCCCTTCCATAACCATGTCATCATTCCCATAAACTGCCCTTCCTTCTTCACTTTTACACTCTGTAATGTTTCCAGTGCTACGTATTCTGCACCTACCAAAGGCGTTCCTTCCATAACTGTGTCATCATTTCCATAAACTGCCCTTCCTTCTTCACTTTTATACCCAATAATGCTCTCACTGTTACATATTCTGCACCTACCAAAGGCGTTCCTTCCATACCATGTCATCATTCCCATAAACTGCTCTGCCATCCTCACTTTTACACTCAGTAATGCTCTCACTGCTACATATTCTGCACCTACCAAAGCTGTTCCTTCCACAATCATGTCATCATTCCCATAAACTGCCCTTCCTTCTTCACTTTTACACTCAGTAATGCTCTCACTGCTACATATTATGCACCTACCAAAGGCGTTCCTTCCATCATCATGTCATAAACTGCCCTTCCTTCTTCACTTTCACACTCAGTAATGCTCCCACTGCTACATATTCTGTACCTACCAAAGGCGTTCCCTTCCATAACCATGTCATCATTCCCATAAACTGCCCTTCCTTCTTCACTTCTACACTCTGTAATGTTTCCGGTGTTACGTATTCTGCACCTACCAAAGGCGTTCCTTCCATAACTGTGTCATTATTTCCATAAACTGCCCTTCCTTCTTCACTTTAATACCCAATAATGCTCTCACTGCTACATACTCTGCACCTACCAAAGGCATTCCTTCCATAACCATGTCATCATTCCCATAAACTGCTCTGCCATCCTCACTTTTACACTCAGTAATGCTCTCACTGCTACATATTCTGCACCTACCAAAGCTGTTCCTTCCATAACCATGTCATCATTCCCATAAACTGCCCTTCCTTCTTCACTTTCACACTCAGTAATGCTCCCACTGCTTCATATTCTGCACCTACCAAATGTTCCTTCCATAACCATGTCATCATTCCCATAAACTGCCCTTCCTTCTTCACTTTTACACTCTGCAATGTTTCCAGTGCTACGATTCTGCACCTACCAAAGGCGTTCCTTCCATAACTGTGTCATCATTTCCATAAACTGCCCTTCGCTCTTCACTTTTATACCCAATGCTCTCAGTTACATATTCTGCACCTACCAAAAGCTGCTCCTTCCATAACCATGTCATCATTCCCATAAACTGCTCTGCCATCCTCACTTTTACACTCAGTAATGCTCTCACTGCTACATATTCTGCACCTACCAAAGCTGTTCCTTCCACAATCATGTCATCATTCCCATAAACTGCCCTTCCTTCTTCACTTTTACACTCAGTAATGCTCTCACTGCTACATATTCTGCATGTACCAAATACGTGCCTTTCATAACCATGTCATCATTCCCATAAACTGCCCTTCCTTCTTCACTTTTACACTCAGTAATGCTCTCAGTGCTACATATTCTGCACCTACCAAAGGCGTTCCTTCCATCATCATGTCATAATTCCCATAAACTGCCCTTCCTTCTTCACTTTCACACTCAGTAATGCTCCCACTGCTACATATTCTGTACCTACCAAAGGCATTCCTTCCATAACCATGTCATCATTCCCATAAACTGCTCTGAAATCCTCACTTTTACACTCAGTAATGCTCTCACTGCTACATATTCTGCACCTACCAAAGCTGTTCCTTCCATAACCATGTCATCATTCCCATAAACTGCCCTTCCTTCTTCACTTTCACACTCAGTAATGCTCTCACTGCTACATATTCTGCATGTACCAAATACGTGCCTTTCATAACCATGTCATCATTCCCATAAACTGCCCTTCCTTCTTCACTTTTACATGCAGTAATGCTCTCAGTGCTACATATTCTGCACCTACCAAAGGCGTTCCTTCCATCATCATGTCACAATTCCCATAAACTGCCCTTCCTTCTTCACTTTCACACTCAGTAATGCTCCCACTGCTTCATATTCTGCACCTACCAAAGGCGTTCCCTTCCATAACCATGTCATCATTCCCATAAACTGCCCTTCCTTCTTCACTTTTATACCCAATAATGCTCTCACTGTTACATATTCTGCACCTACCAAAGGCGTTCCTTCCATACCATGTCATCATTCCCATAAACTGCTCTGCCATCCTCACTTTTACACTCAGTAATGCTCTCACTGCTACATATTCTGCACCTACCAAAGCTGTTCCTTCCACAATCATGTCATCATTCCCATAAACTGCCCTTCCTTCTTCACTTTTACACTCAGTAATGCTCTCACTGCTACATATTATGCACCTACCAAAGCATGTTCCTTCCATCATCATGTCATAAACTGCCCTTCCTTCTTCACTTTCACACTCAGTAATGCTCCCACTGCTACATATTCTGTACCTACCAGCATGTTCCTTCCATAACCATGTCATCATTCCCATAAACTGCCCTTCCTTCTTCACTTCTACACTCTGTAATGTTTCCGGTGTTACGTATTCTGCACCTACCAAAGGCGTTCCTTCCATAACTGTGTCATCATTTCCATAAACTGCCCTTCCTTCCTTCACTTTTATACCCAATAATGCTCTCACTGCTACATACTCTGCACCTACCAAAGGCATTCCTTCCATAACCATGTCATCATTCCCATAAACTGCTCTGCCATCCTCACTTTTACACTCAGTAATGCTCTCACTGCTACATATTCTGCACCTACCAAAGCTGTTCCTTCCATAACCATGTCATCATTCCCATAAACTGCCCTTCCTTCTTCACTTTCACACTCAGTAATGCTCCCACTGCTTCATATTCTGCACCTACCAAAGGCGTTCCCTTCCATAACCATGTCATCATTCCCATAAACTGCCCTTCCTTCTTCACTTTTACACTCTGCAATGTTTCCAGTGCTACGTATTCTGCACCTACCAAAGGCGTTCCTTCCATAACTGTGTCATCATTTCCATAAACTGCCCTTTCTTCTTCACTTTTATACCCAATAATGCTCAAAGTTACATATTCTGCACCTACCAAAAGCGTTCCTTCCATAACCATGTCATCATTCCCATAAACTGCTCTGCCATCCTCACTTTTACACTCAGTAATGCTCTCACTGCTACATATTCTGCACCTACCAAAGCTGTTCCTTCCACAATCATGTCATCATTCCCATAAACTGCCCTTCCTTCTTCACTTTTACACTCAGTAATGCTCTCACTGCTACATATTCTGCATGTACCAAATACGTGCCTTTCATAACCATGTCATCATTCCCATAAACTGCCCTTCCTTCTTCACTTTTACATGCAGTAATGCTCTCAGTGCTACATATTCTGCACCTACCAAAGGAGTTCCTTCCATCATCATGTCATAATTCCCATAAACTGCCCTTCCTTCTTCACTTTCACACTCAGCAATGCTCCCACTGCTACATATTCTGTACCTACCAAAGGCATTCCTTCCATAACCATGTCATCATTCCCATAAACTGCTCTGCCATCCTCACTTTTACACTCAGTAATGCTCTCACTGCTACATATTCTGCACCTACCAAAGCTGTTCCTTCCATAACCATGTCATCATTCCCATAAACTGCCCTTCCTTCTTCACTTTCACACTCAGTAATGCTCCCACTGCTTCATATTCTGCACCTACCAAAGGCGTTCCCTTCCATAACCATGTCATCATGCCCATAAACTGCCCTTCCTTTTTCACTTTTACACTCTGTAATGTTTCCAGTGCTACGTATTCTGCACCTACCACAAGCGTTCCTTCCATAACTGTGTCATCATTTCCATAAATTGCCCTTCCTTCTTCACTTTTATACCCAATAATGCTCTCACTGCTACATACTCTGCACCTACCAAAGGCATTCCTTCCATAACCATGTCATTATTCCCATAAACTGCCCTTCCTTCTTCACTTTTACATGCAGTAATGCTCTCACTGCTACATATTCTTCACCTACCAAAGCTGTTCCTTCCATAACCATGTCATCATTCCCATAAACTGCCCTTCCTTCTTCACTTTCACACTCAGTAATGCTCCCACTGCTTCATATTCTGCACCTACCAAAGGCGTGCCCTAGCATAACCATGTCATCATTCCCATAAACTGCCCTTCCTTCTTCACTTTTACACTCTGTAATGTTTCCAGTGCTACGATTCTGCACCTACCAGCATGCTCCTTCCATAACTGTGTCATCATTTCCATAAACTGCCCTTCCTTCTTCACTTTTATACCCAATAATGCTCTCACTGTTACATATTCTGCACCTACCAAAGGCTCCTTCCATAACCATGTCATCATTCCCATAAACTGCTCTGCCATCCTCACTTTTACACTCAGTAATGCTCTCACTGCTACATATTCTGCACCTACCAAAGCTGTTCCTTCCACAATCATGTCATCATTCCCATAAACTGCCCTTCCTTCTTCACTTTTACACTCAGTAATGCTCTCACTGCTACATATTCTGCATGTACCAAATACGTGCCTTTCATAACCATGTCATCATTCCCATAAACTGCCCTTCCTTCTTCACTTTTACACTCAGTATTACTCCTACTGTATTCTGCAGCTACCAAAGGCATTCCTTCCATTATCATGTCATCATTCCCATTAACTGCCCATCCTTTATTTTTACACCAAGTAATGTTCTCACTGCTATATATTCTGCACCTACCAAAGCTGTTCCTTCCATAACCATGTCATCATTCCCATAAACTGCCCTTCCTTCTTCACTTTTATACCCAATAATGCTCTCACTGCTACATATTCTGCAACTACTAAAGCTGTTCCTTCCATAATCATGTCATCATTCCCATAAACTGCCCTTTCTTTTTCACTTTTACACTCAGGAATGCTCCCACTCATATATATTCTGCACCTACCAAAGGCTTTCCTTCCATAACCATGTCATCATTCCCATAAACTTCTCTTCCATCTTCACTTTTACACCCGATAATGCTCCCACTGCTACATATTCTGCACCTACAAAAGTTGTTCCTTGCATAACCATGTCATCATTCCATTAAACTGCCCTTCCTTCTTCACTTTTACACTCAGGAATGCTCCCACTGCTACATATTCTGCACCTACCAAAGCCGTGCCTTCCATAACCATGTCATCATTCCCATAAACTGCCCTTCCTTCTTCACTTTTACACCCAGTAATGTTCTCACTGCTATATATTTTGCACCTACCAAAGGCGTTCCTTCCATAACCATGTCATCATTCCCATAAACTGCCCTTCCTTCTTCACTTTTACACTCAGAAATGCTCCCACTGCTACGTATTCTGCACCTACCAAAGGCGTTTCTTCCATAAACATGTCATCATTCACATAAACTGCCCTTCCTTCTTCACTTTTACACCCAGTAATGTTCTCACTGCTACATATTCTGCACCTATGAAAGCTGTTCCTTCCATAACCATGTCATCATTTCCATAAAACGCCCTTCCTTCTTCACATTTACACACAGTAATGCTCCAAAGTCGTTCCTTTCACAACCGTGTCATCATTCCCATAAACTGCCCTTCCTTCTTCACTTTTACGCTCAGAATTGCTCTCACCGCTACATATTCTGCATGTACCACAGGCGTTGCTTCCATAATCATGTCATCATTCTCATAAACTGGATTTCCTTCTTAGTTTTACACTCTTTAATACTCCCACTGTATTCTGCACCTACCAAAGCCATTCTTTCCGCAGCCATATCATTCCTATAACCTCCCCTTCCTTTCTCAACTTTACACTCAGTAGTAATAATCTCACTGCTACATATTCTGCACCTACCAAAGGCGTTCCTTCCATAACCATGTCATCATTCCCATAAACTGCTCTGCCATCCTCACTTTTACACTCAGTAATGCTCCAACTGCTACGTATTCTGTACCTACCAAAGGCGTTCCTTCCATAACCATGTCATCATTCCCATAAACTGCTCTGCCATCCTCACTTTTACACTCAGTAATGCTCTCACTGCTATGTATTCTGCACCTACCAAATCTGTACCTTCCATCACCATGTCATCGTTCCCATAAACCGGATTTCCTTCTTTAGTTTTACACTCAGTAATACTCCCACTGTATTCTGCACCTACCAAAGCCGGTCTTTCCACAGCCATATCATCATACCTACAACCTACCCTTCCTTTTTCAAGATTGCACTCAGTAATGCTCCCACTGCTACGTATTCTGCACCTACCATATCTGTTCCTTCCATCACCAAGTCATCATTCCCATAAACTGCCCTTCATTCTTCACTTTTACACTCAGTAATGCTCCCACTGCTACGTATTTTGCACCTACCAAAGGCATTCTTTCCATAACCATGTCACTATTCACATAAACTGCCCTTCATTCACTTTTACACTCAGCAATGTTCTCACTGCTACATATTCTGCACCTACCAAAGACATTCCTTCAGAGCAATGCCATTATTCACACAGCCTGCACTTTCTTCTTCACTTTTACACGTAGGAATGCTCCCAGTGCTACGTATTCTGCACCTACAAAAGGCGTTCCTTCCATAACTATGTTGTCATTCCATAAAAACCCGCCCTTCCTTCTTCACTTTTACACTCAGGAATGCTCCCACTGCTACGTATTCTGCACCTACCAAAGGCGTTCCTTCCATAACCATGTCATAATTCCCATAAACTGCCCTTCCTTCTTCACTTTTACACTCAGTAATGCTCTCACTGCTACATATTCTGCACCTACCAAAGGCGTTCCTTCCACAATCATGTCATAAATCCCATAAACTGCCCTTCCTTCTTCACTTTTACACTCAGAAATGTTCTCACTGCTACATATTCTGCACCTACCAAAGGCGTTTCTTCCATAACCATGTCATAATTCCCATAAACTGCCCTTCCTTCTTCACTTTTACACTCAGTAATGCTCTCACTGCTACATATTCTGCACCTACCAAAGGCGTTCCTTCCATAACCATGTCATAATTCCCATAAACTGCCCTTCCTTCTTTACTTTTACACTCAGTAATGCTCCCACTGCTACGTATTTTGCACCTACCAAAGGCATTCTTTCCATAACCATGTCACTATTCACATAAACTGCCCTTCATTCACTTTTACACTCAGCAATGTTCTCACTGCTACATATTCTGCACCTACCAAAGACATTCCTTCAGAGCAATGCCATTATTCACACAGCCTGCACTTTCTTCTTCACTTTTACACGTAGGAATGCTCCCAGTGCTACGTATTCTGCACCTACCAAAGGCGTTCCTTCCATAACCATGTCATAATTCCCATAAACTGCCCTTCCTTCTTCAATTTTACACTCAGTAATGCTCTCACTGCTACATATTCTGCACCTACCAAAGGCGTTCCTTCCACAATCATGTCATAAATCCCATAAACTGCCCTTCCTTCTTCACTTTTACACTCATTAATGTTCTCACTGCTACATATTCTGCACCTACCAAAGGCGTTCCTTCCATAACCATGTCATAATTCCCATAAACTGCCCTTCCTTCTTCACTTTTACACTCAGTAATGCTCTCACTGCTACATATTCTGCACATACCAAAGGCGTTCCTTCCATAACCATGTCATAATTCCCATAAACTGCCCTTCCTTCTTCACATTTACACTCAGTAATGCTCTCACTGCTATATATTCTGCAACTACCAAAGGCGTTCCTTCCACAATCAGGTCATCATTCCCATAAACTGCCCTTCCTTCTTCACTTTTACACTCAGTAATGCTCTCACTGCTACATATTCTGCACCTACCAAAGCTGTTCCTTCCATAAACATGTCATCACTCCCATAAACTGCCCTTCCTTCTTCACTTTTACATGCAGTAATGCTCTCACTATTACATATTCTGCTTGTTCCAAAGCTGTTCCTTCCATAATCATGTCATCATTCCCATAAACTGCCTTCCTTCTTCACTTTTACACTCAGTAATGCTCTCACTGCTACAGATTCTGCACCTACCAAAGCTGTTCCTTCCATAACCATGTCATCACTCCCATAAACTGCCCTTCCTTCTTCACTTTTACACTCAGAAATGCTCCCACTGCTTCATATTCTGCATGTACCAAAACTGTTCCTTCAATAATCATGTTATCCTTCCCATAAACTGCCCTTCCTTCTTCACCTTTTCACCCGGTAATACTCTCACTGCTACATATGCTGCACCTACCAAAGGCTTTCGTTCCATAACCATGTCATCATTCCCATAAAATGACCATCCTTCTTCACTTTTACAAGCAGTAATGCCCCCACTGCTACATATTCTGTACCTACCAAAGGCGTTCCCTTCCAAAAACATGTCATAATTCCCATAAACTGCCCTTCCTTCTTCACTTTTACATGCAATAATGCTCTCACTGCTACATATTCTGCACCTACCAAAGCTGTTCCTTCCATAACCATGTCATCATTCCCATAAACTGCCCTTCCTTCTTCACTTTTACACTCTGTAATGTTTCCAGTGCTACGTATTCTGCACCTACCAAAGGCGTTCCTTCCATAACTGTGTCATCATTTCCATAAACTGCCCTTCCTTCTTCACTTTTATACCCAATAATGCTCTCACTGTTACATATTCTGCACCTACCAAAGGCGTTCCTTCCATAACCATGTCATCATTCCCATAAACTGCTCTGCCATCCTCACTTTTACACTCAGTAATGCTCTCACTGCTACATATTCTGCACCTACCAAAGCTGTTCCTTCCACAATCATGTCATCATTCCCATAAACTGCCCTTCCTTCTTCACTTTTACACTCAGTAATGCTCTCACTGCTACATATTCTGCACCTACCAAAGGCGTTCCTTCCATCATCGTGTCATAATTCCCATAAACTGCCCTTCCTTCTTCACTTTCACACTCAGTAATGCTCCCACTACTACATATTCTGTACCTACCAAAGGCGTTCCCTTCCATAACCATGTCATCATTCCCATAAACTGCCCTTTCTTCTTCACTTTTACACTCTGTAATGTTTCCAGTGCTACGTATTCTGCACCTACCAAAGGCGTTCCTTCCATAACTGTGTCATCATTTCCATAAACTGCCCTTCCTTCTTCACTTTTATACCCAATAATGCTCTCACTGCTACATACTCTGCACCTACCAAAGGCATTCCTTCCATAACCATGTCATCATTCCCATAAACTGCTCTGCCATCCTCACGTTTACACTCAGTAATGCTCTCACTGCTACATATTCTGCACCTACCAAAGCTGTTCCTTCCATAGCCATGTCATCATTCCCATAAACTGCCCTTCCTTCTTCACTTTCACACTCAGTAATGCTCCCACTGCTTCATATTCTGCACCTGCCAAAGGCGTTCCCTTCCATAACCATGTCATCATTCCCATAAACTGCCCTTCCTTCTTCACTTTTACACTCTGTAATGTTTCCAGTGCTACGTATTCTGCACCTACCAAAGGCGTTCCTTCCATAACTGTGTCATCATTTCCATAAACTGCCCTTCCTTCTTCACTTTTATACCTAATAATGCTTTCAGTTACATATTCTGCACCTACCAAAGGCGTTCCTTCCATAACCATGTCATCATTCCCATAAACTGCTCTGCCATCCTCACTTTTACACTCAGTAATGCTCTCACTGCTACATATTCTGCACCTACCAAAGCTGTTCCTTCCACAATCATGTCATCATTCCCATAAACTGCCCTTCCTTCTTCACTTTTACACTCAGCAATGCTCTCACTGCTACATATTCTGCACCTACCAAAGGCGTTCCTTCCATCATCATGTCATAGTTCCCATAAACTGCCCTTCCTTTTCACTTTCACACTCAGTAATGCTCCCACTGCTACATATTCTGTACCTACCAAAGGCGTTCCTTCCATAACCATGTCATCATTCCCATAAACTGCCCTTCCTTCTTCACTTTTACACTCTGTAATGTTTCCAGTGCTACGTATTCTGCACCTACCAAAGGCGTTCCTTCCATAACTGTGTCATCATTTCCATAAACTGCCTTTCCTTCTTCACTTTTATACCCAATAATGCTCTCACTGCTACATACTCTGCACCTACCAAAGGCATTCCTTCCATAACCATGTCATTATTCCCATAAACTGCCTTCCTTCTTCACTTTTACATGCAGTAATGCTCTCACTGCTACATATTCTACACCTACCAAAGCTGTTCCTTCCATAACCATGTCATCATTCCCATAAACTGCCCTTCCTTCTTCACTTTTACACTCAGTAATGCTCTCACTGCTACATATTCTGCACCTACCAAAGCTGTTCCTTCCATAACCATGTCATCATTCCCATAAACTGCCCTTCCTTCTTCACTTTCACACTCAGTAATGCTGCCACTGCTTCATATTCTGCACCTACCAAAGGCGTTCCCTTCCATAACCATGTCATCATTCCCATAAACTGCCCTTCCTTCTTCACTTTTACACTCTGTAATGTTTCCAGTGCTACGTATTCTGCACCTACCAAAGGCGTTTCTTCCATAACTGTGTCATCATTTCCATAAACTGCCCTTCCTTCTTCACTTTTATACCCAATAATGCTCTCACTGTTACATATTCTGCACCTACCAAAGGCGTTCCTTCCATAACCATGTCATCATTCCCATAAACTGCTCTGCCATCCTCACTTTTACACTCAGTAATGCTCTCACTGCTACATATTCTGCACCTACCAAAGCTGTTCCTTCCACAATCATGTCATCATTCCCATAAACTGCCCTTCCTTCTTCACTTTTATACTCAGTAATGCTCTCACTGCTACATATTCTGCATGTACCAAATACGTGCCTTTCATAACCATGTCATCATTCCCATAAACTGCCCTTCCTTCTTCACTTTTACACTCAGTATTACTCCTACCGTATTCTGCAGCTACCAAAGGCATTCCTTCCATTATCATGTCATCATTCCCATTAACTGCCCATCCTTCATTTTTACACCCAGTAATGTTCTCACTGCTATATATTCTGCACCTACCAAAGCTGTTCCTTCCATAACCATGTTATCATTCCCATAAACTGCCCTTCCTTCTTCACTTTTATACCCAATAATGCTCTCACTGCTACATATTCTGCAACTACTAAAGCTGTTCCTTCCATAATCATGTCATCATTCCCATAAACTGCCCTTTCTTTTTCACTTTTACACTCAGGAATGCTCCCACTCATATATATTCTGCACCTGCCAAAGGCGTTCCTTCCATAACCATGTCATCATTCCCATAAACTTCTCTTCCATCTTCACTTTTACACCCGATAATGCTCCCACTGCTACATATTCTGCACCTACAAAAGTTGTTCCTTCCATAACCATGTCATCATTCCATTAAACTGCCCTTCCTTCTTCACTTTTACACTCAGGAATGCTCCCACTGCTACATATTCTGCACCTACCAAAGCCGTGCCTTCCATAACCATGCCATCATTCCCATAAACTGCTCTTCCTTCTTCACTTTTACACCCAGTAATGTTCTCACTGCTATATATTCTGCACCTACCAAAGGCATTCCTTCCATAACCATGTCATCATTCCCATAAACTGCCCTTCCTTCTTCACTTTTACACCCAGTAATGTTCTCACTGCTATATATTCTGCACCTACCAAAGGCGTTCCTTCCATAACCATGTCATCATTCCCATAAACTGCCCTTCCTTCTTCACTTTTACACTCAGGAATGCTCCCACTGCTACGTATTCTGCACCTACCAAAGGCGTTTCTTCCATAAACATGTCATCATTCACATAAACTGCCCTTCCTTCTTCACTTTTACACCCAGTAATGTTCTCACTGCTACATATTCTGCACCTATGAAAGCTGTTCCTTCCATAACCATGTCATCATTTCCATAAAACGCCCTTCCTTCTTCACATTTACACACAGTAATGCTCCAAAGCCGTTCCTTTCACAACCGTGTCATCATTCCCATAAACTGCCCTTCCTTCTTCACTTTTACGCTCAGAATTGCTCTCACCGCTACATATTCTGCATGTACCACAGGCGTTGCTTCCATAATCATGTCATCATTCCCATAAACTGGATTTCCTTCTTAGTTTTACACTCTTTAATACTCCCACTGTATTCTGCACCTATCAAAACCATTCTTTCCGCAGCCATATCATTCCTATAACCTCCCCTTCCTTTCTCAACTTTACACTCATTAATGCTCTCACTGCTACATATTCTGCACCTACAAAAGGCGTTCCTTCCATAACCATGTTATCATTCCATCTTCACTTTTACACCCAATAATGCTCCTACTGCTACATATTCTGCACCTACCAAAGGCGTTCCTTCCATAACCATGTCATCATTCCCATAAACTGCTCTGCCATCCTCACTTTTACACTCAGTAATGCTCCAACTGCTACGTATTCTGTACCTACCAAAGGCGTTCCTTCCATAACCATGTCATCATTCACATAAACTGCTCTGCCATCCTCACTTTTACACGCAGTAATGCTCTCACTGCTACATATTCTGCACCTACCAAAGGCGCTCCTTCCATAACCATGTCATCATTCCCATAAACTGCTCTGCCATCCTCACTTTTACACTCAGTAATGCTCTCACTGCTACGTATTCTGCACCTACCAAAGGCGTTCCTTCCACAATCATGTCATAAATCCCATAAACTGCCCTTCCTTCTTCACTTTTACACTCAGTAATGTTCTCACTGCTACATATTCTGCACCTACCAAAGGTGTTCCTTCCATAACCATGTCATAATTCCCATAAACTGCCCTTCCTTCTTCACTTTTACACTCAGTAATGCTCTCACTGCTACATATTCTGCACCTACCAAAGGCGTTCCTTCCATAACCATGTCATAATTCCCATAAACTGCCCTTCCTTCTTCACTTTTACACTCAGTAATGCTCTCACTGCTACATATTCTGCAACTACCAAAGGCGTTCCTTCCACAATCATGTCATCATTCCCATAAACTGCCCTTCCTTCTTCACTTTTACACTCAGTAATGCTCTCACTGCTACATATTCTGCACCTACCAAAGCTGTACCTTCCATCACCATGTCATCGTTCCCATAAACCGGATTTCCTTCTTTAGTTTTACACTCAGTAATACTCCCACTGTATTCTGCACCTACCAAAGCCGGTCTTTCCACAGCCATATCATCATACCTATAACCTACCCTTCCTTTTTCAAGATTGCACTCAGTAATGCTCCCACTGCTACGTATTCTGCACCTACCATATCTGTTCCTTCCATCACCATGTCATCATTCCCATAAACTGCCCTTCATTCTTCACTTTTACACTCAGTAATGTTCCCACTGCTACGTATTTTGCACCTACCAAAGGAGTTCTTTCCATGACCATGTCACTATTCACATAAACTGCCCTTCATTCACTTTTACACTCAGCAATGTTCTCACTGCTACATATTCTGCACCTACCAAAGACATTCCTTCAGAGCAATGCCATTATCACACAGCCTGCGCTTTCTTCTTCACTTTTACACGTAGGAATGCTCCCAGTGCTACGTATTCTGCACCTACAAAAGGCGTTCCTTCCATAACTATGTTGTCATTCCATAATAACCCGCCCTTCCTTCTTCACTTTTACACTCAGGAATGCTCCCACTGCTACGTATTCTGCACCTACCAAAGGCGTTCCTTCCATAACCATGTCATAATTCCCATAAACTGCCCTTCCTTCTTCACTTTTACACTCAGTAATGCTCTCACTGCTACATATTCTGCACCTACCAAAGGCGTTCCTTCCACAATCATGTCATAAATCCCATAAACTGCCCTTCCTTCTTCACTTTTACACTCAGTAATGTTCTCACTGCTACATATTCTGCACCTACCAAAGGCGTTCCTACCATAACCATGTCATAATTCCCATAAACTGCCCTTCCTTCTTCACTTTTACACTCAGTAATGCTCTAACTGCTACATATTCTGCACCTACCAAAGGCGTTCCTTCCATAACCATGTCATAATTCCCATAAACTGCCCTTCCTTCTTCACTTTTACACTCAGTAATGCTCTCACTGCTATATATTCTGCAACTACCAAAGGCGTTCCTTCCACAATCATGTCATCATTCCAATAAACTGCCCTTCCTTCTTCACTTTTACACTCAGTAATGCTCTCACTGCTACATATTCTGCACCTACCAAAGCTGTTCCTTCCATAACCATGTCATCACTCCCATAAACTGCCCTTCCTTCTTCACTTTTACATGCAGTAATGCTCTCACTGTTACATATTCTGCTTGTACCAAAGCTGTTCCTTCCATAATCATGTCATCATTCCCATAAACTGCCCTTCCTTCTTCACTTTTACACTCAGTCATGCTCTCACTGCTACAGATTCTGCACCTACCAAAGGCGTTCCTTCCATAACCATGTCATCACTCCCATAAACTGCCCTTCCTTCTTCACTTTTACACGCAGTAATGCTCTCACTGTTACATATTCTGCTTGTACCAAAGCTGTTCCTTCCATAACCATGTCATCACTCCCATAAACTGCCCTTCCTTCTTCACTTTTACACGCAGTAATGCTCTCACTGTTACATATTCTGCTTGTACCAAAGCTGTTCCTTCAATAATCATGTCATCATTCCCATAAACTGCCCTTCCTTCTTCACTTTTACACTCAGTAATGCTCTCACTGCTACAGATTCTGCACCTACCAAAGGCGTTCCCTTCCATAACCATGTCATCATTCCCATAAACTGCCCTTCCTTCTTCACTTTTACACTCAGTAATGCTCCCACTGCTTCATATTCTGCATGTACCAAAACTGTTCCTTCAATAATCATGTTATCCTTCCCATAAACTGCCCTTCCTTCTTCACCTTTTCACCCGGTAATACTCTCACTGCTACATATGCTGCACCTACCAAAGGCATTCCTTCCACAACCATGACATCATTCCCATAAACTGACCTTCCTTTTTCACTTTTGCACTCAGCAATACTCTCACTGCGACATATTCTGCACTTACCAAAGGCTTTCGTTCCATAACCATGTCATCATTCCCATAAAATGACCATCCTTCTTCACTTTTACACGCAGTAATGCCCCCACTGCTACATATTCTGTACCTACCAAAGGCGTTTCCTTCCATAACCATGTCATAATTCCCATAAACTGCCCTTCCATCTTCACTTTTACATTCTGCAATGTTTCCAGTGCTACGTATTCTGCACCTACCAAAGGCGTTCCTTCCATAACTGTGTCATCATTTCCATAAACTGCCCTTCCTTCTTCACTTTTATACCCAATAATGCTCTCACTGCTACATATTCTGCACCTACCAAAGGTGTTCCTTCCATAACCATGTCATCATTCCCATACACTGCTCTGCCATCCTCACTTTTACACTCAGTAATGCTCCCACTGCTACGTATTCTGTACCTACCAAAGGCGTTCCTTCCATAACCATGTCATCATTCCCATAAACTGCCCTTCCTTCTTCACTTTTACACTCAGTAATGCTCTCATTGCTACAGATTCTGCACCTACCAAAGGCGTTCCTTCCATAACCATGTCATAATTCCCATAAACTGCCCTTCCTTCTTCACTTTTACATTCTGTAATGTTTCCAGTGCTACGTATTCTGCACCTACCAAAGGCGTTCCTTCCATAACTGTGTCATCACTTCCATAAAGTGCCCTTCCTTCTTCACTTTTATACCCAATAATGCTCTCATTGCTACATATTCTGCACCTACCAAAGGCGTTCCTTCCATAACCATGTCATCATTCCCATAAACTGCTCTACCATCCTCATTTTTCCACGCAGTAATGCTCTCACTGCTACATATTCTGCACCTACCAAAGCTGTTCCTTCCACAATCATGTCATCATTCCCATAAACTGCCCTTCCTTCTTCACTTTTACAGTCAGTAATGCTCTCACTGCTACATATTCTGCATGTACCAAATACGTGCCTTTCATAACCATGTCATCATTCCCATAAACTGCTCTTCCTTCTTCACTTTTACACTCAGTAATGCTCCCACTGCTATATATTCTGCACCTACCAAAGGCATTCCTTCCATAACCATGTCATCATTCCCATAAACTGCCCTTCCTTCTTCACTTTTACACCCACTAATGTCCTCACTGCTATATATTCTGCACCTACCAAAGGCGTTCCTTCCATAACCATGTCATCACTCCCATAAACTGCCTTTCCTTCTTCACTTTTTCCACCCAGTAATGCTCTCACTGCTACATATTCTGCATGTACCAAATACGTGCCTTTCATAACCATGTCATCATTCCCATAAACTGCCCTTCCTTCTTCATGTTTACACTCAGTAATGCTCTCACTGCTACATATTCTGCATGTACCAAATACGTGCCTTTCATAACCATGTCATCATTCCCATAAACTGCCCTTCCTTCTTCACTTTTACACTCAGTATTACTCCTACCGTATTCTGCAGCTACCAAAGGCGTTCCTTCCATTATCATGTCATCATTCCCATTAAATGCCCATCCTTCATTTTTACACCCAGTAATGTTCTCACTGCTATATATTCTGCACCTACCAAAGCTGTTCCTTCCATAACCATGTTATCATTCCCATAAACTGCCCTTCCTTTTTCACTTTTATACCCAATAATGCTCTCACTGCTACATATTCTGCAACTACTAAAGCTGTTCCTTCCATAATCATGTCATCATTCCCATAAACTGCCCTTTCTTTTTCACTTTTACACTCAGGAATGCTCCCACTCATATATATTCTGCACCTACCAAATACGTGCCTTTCATAACCATGTCATCATTCCCATAAACTGCCCTTCCTTCTTCACTTTTACACTCAGTAATGCTCTCACTGCTACATATTCTGCATGTACCAAATACGTGCCTTTCATAACCATGTCATCATTCCCATAAACTGCCCTTTCTTTTTCACTTTTACAATCAGGAATGCTCCCACTCATATATATTCTGCACCTACAAAAGTTGTTCCTTCCATAACCATGTCATCATTCCATTAAACTGCCCTTCCTTCTTCACTTTTACACTCAGGAATGCTCCCACTCATACATATTCTGCACCTACCAAAGCCGTGCCTTCCATAACCATGTCATCATTCCCATAAACTGCCCTTCCTTCTTCACTTTTACACCCAGTAATGTTCTCACTGCTATATATTCTGCACCTACCAAAGGCATTCCTTCCATAACCATGTCATCATTCCCATAAACTGCCCTTCCTTCTTCACTTTTACACCCAGTAATGCTCTCACTGCTATATATTCTGCACCTACCAAAGGTGTTCCTTCCATAACCATGTCATCATTCCCATAAACTGCCCTTCCTTCTTCACTTTTACACTCAGGAATGCTCCCATTGCTACGTATTCTGCACCTACCAAAGGCGTTTCTTCCATAATCATGTCATCATTCACATAAACTGCCCTTCCTTCTTCACTTTTGCACCCAGTAATGTTCTCACTGCTACATATTCTGCACCTATGAAAGCTGTTCCTTCCATAACCATGTCATCATTTCCATAAAACTCCCTTCCTTCTTCACATATACACACAGTAATGCTCCAAAGCCGTTCCTTTCACAACCGTGTCATCATTCCCATAAACTGCCCTTCCTTCTTCACTTTTACACCCAGTAATGTTCTCACTGCTACATATTCTGCACCTATGAAAGCTGTTCCTTCCATAACCATGTCATCATTTCCATAAAACGCCCTTCCTTCTTCACATTTACACACAGTAATGCTCCAAAGCCGTTCCTTTCACAACCGTGTCATCATTCCCATAAACTGCCCTTCCTTCTTCACTTTTACGCTCAGAATTGCTCTCACCGCTACATATTCTGCATGTACCACAGGCGTTGCTTCCATAATCATGTCATCATTCCCATAAACTGGATTTCCTTCTTAGTTTTACACTCTTTAATACTCCCACTGTATTCTGCACCTACCAAAGCCATTCTTTCCGCAGCCATATAATTCCTATAACCTCCCCTTCCTTTCTCAACTTTACACTCAGTAATGCTCTCACTGCTACATATTCTGCACCTACAAAAGGCGTTCCTTCCATAGCCATGTTATCATTCCATAAACGGCCCTTCCATCTTCACTTTTACACCCAATAAGGCTCCCACTGCTACATATTCTGCACCTACCAAAGGCGTTCCTTCCATAACCATGTCATCATTCCCATAAACTGCTCTGCCATCCTCACTTTTACACTCAGTAATGCTCCAACTGCTACGTATTCTGTACCTACCAAAGGCATTCCTTCCATAACCATGTCATCATTCAGATAAACTGCTCTGCCATCCTCACTTTTACACACAGTAATGCTCTCACTGCTACATATTCTGCACCCACCAAAGGCGCTCCTTCCATAACCATGTCATCATTCCCATAAACTGCTCTGCCATCCTCACTTTTACACTCAGTAATGCTCTCACTGCTACGTATTCTGTACCTACCAAAGGCATTCCTTCCATAACCATGTCATCATTCACATAAACTGCTCTGCCATCCTCACTTTTACACGCAGTAATGCTCTCACTGCTACATATTCTGCACCTACCAAAGGCGTTCCCTTCCATAACCATGTCATAATTCCCATAAACTGCCCTTCCTTCTTCACTTTTACACTCAGTAATGCTCTCACTGCTATATATTCTGCACCTACCAAAGGCATTTCTTCCATAATCATGTCATCATTCACATAAACTGCCCTTCCTTCTTTACTTTTACACCCAGTAATGTTCTCACTGCTACATATTCTGCTTGTACCAAAGCTGTTCCTTCCATAACCATGTCATCATTCCCATAAACTGCCCTTCCTTCTTCACTTTTACACTCAGTAATGCTCTCACTGCTACATATTCTGCACCTACCAAACCTGTTCCTTCCATAACCATGTCATCACTCCCATAAACTGCCCTTCCTTCTTCACTTTTACACGCAGTAATGCTCTCACTGTTACATATTCTGCTTGTACCAAAGCTGTTCCTTCCATAACCATGTCATCACTCCCATAAACTGCCCTTCCTTCTTCACTTTTACACTCAGTAATGCTCTCGCTGCTACAGATTCTGCACCTACCAAAGGCGTTCCCTTACATAACCATGTCATCATTCCCATAAACTCCCCTTCCTTCTTCACTTTTACACTCAGTAATGCTCCCACTGCTACATATTCTGCACCTACCAAAGCTGTTCCTTCCATAACCATGTCATCACTCCCATAAACTGCCCTTCCTTCTTCACTTTTACACGCAGTAATGTTCTCACTGTTACATATTCTGCTTGTACCAAAGCTGTTCCTTCAATAATCATGTCATCATTCCCATAAATTGCCCTTCCTTCTTCACTTTTACACTCAGTAATGCTCTCACTGCTACAGATTCTGCACCTACCAAAGGCGTCTTCCATAACCATGTCATCATTCCCATAAACTGCCCTTCCTTCTTCACTTTTACACTCAGTAATGCTCTCACTGCTACAGATTCTGCACCTACCAAAGGTGTTCCTTCCATAATCATGTCAACATTCCCATAAACTGCCCTTCCTTCTTCACTTTTACATGCAGCAATGCTCCCACTGCTACATATTCTGCACCTACCAAAGGCGTTCCTTCCATCATCATGTCATCATTCCATAAACTGCCGTTCCTTCTTCACTTTCACACTCAGTAATGCTCCCACTGCTACATATTCTGCACCTACCAAAGGCGTTCCCTTCCATAACCATGTCAATATTCCCATAAACTGCCCTTCCTTCTACACTTTTACACGTAGTAATGCTCTCACTGCTACATATTCTGCTTGTACCAAAGCTGTTCCTTCCATAACCATGTCATCATTCCATAAACTGCCGTTCCTTCTTCACTTTTACACTCAGTAATGCCCCCACTGCTACGTATTCTGCACCTACCAAAGGCGTTCCCTTCCATAACCATGTCATCATTCCATAAACTGCCGTTCCTTCTTCACTTTTACATGCAGTAATGCTCCCACTGCTACATATTCTGCACCTACCTGCAGCTCAGTCAAACCAGTTGAATCAAAATAAACAATAAATGTTTTTGCCTTGATTCAACTGGTTTGACTGAGCTGCATCTTCCAGTACTGGTTTATTCCATTTTGCTTTCTTCTGTTGTGCTGCCTTTTTAGTGGGAACACTCTTACCTCTCTTTCTTTCATTACAGCCATCACTGAATGTTTTTTTCAGCCCCAGTGACCAAATGACTTTTCTTCCCTTCCCCATTTCAGCCTAAATCTTCCTTTCATACTCAGCAGCATACCTTACAAGCCTCTTATTTTCCCTTTTCCTCAGTAGTTTATTGAAACGTGCATGCCTCAGCGACTGACACAATCTGCTATCAGTGCTGATCATTTATTGAAACGTGCATGCCTCAGCGACTGACACAATCTGCTATCAATGCCGATCATTTATTGAAACGTGCATGCCTCAACGACAGACACAAACTGCTATCAGTGCCGATCATTTATTGAAACGTGCATGCCTCAGCGACTGACACAAACTGCTATCAGTGCCGATCATTTATTGAAACGTGCATGCCTCAGCGACTGACACAATCTGCTATCAGTGCTGATCATTTATTGAAACGTGCATGCTTCAGCGACTGACACAATCTGCTATCAGTGCTGATCATTTATTGAAACGTGCATGCCTCAGCGACTGACACAATCTGCTATCAGTGCCGATCATTTATTGAAACGTGCATGCCTCAGCGACTGACACAAACTGCTATCAGTGCCGATCATTTATTGAAACGTGCATGCCTCAGCAACTGACACAATCTGCTATCAGTGCTGATCATTTATTGAAACGTGCATGCCTCAGCAACTGACACAATCTGCTATCAGTGCTGATCATTTATTGAAACGTGCAGCGACTGACACAATCTGCTATCAGTGTTGATCTTTTATTGAAACGTGCATGCCTCAGCGACTGACACTATCTGCTATTAGTGCTGATCATTTATTGAAACGTGCATGCCTCAGCGACTGACACAATCTGCTATCAGTGCCGATCATTTATTGAAACGTGCATGCCTCAGCGACTGACACAATCTGCTATCAGTGCTGATCATTTATTGAACGCATGCCTCAGCGACTGACACAATCTGCTATCAGTGCTGATCATTTATTGAAACGTGCATGCCTCAGCGACTGACACAATCTGCTATCAGTGCCGATCATTTATTGAAACGTGCATGCCTCAGCGACTGACACAAACTGCTATCAGTGCCGATCATTTATTGAAACGTGCATGCCTCAGCGACTGACACAATCTGCTATCAGTGCTGATCATTTATTGAAACGTGCATGCCTCAGCGACTGACACAATCTGCTATCAGTGCCAATCATTTATTGAAACGTGCATGCCTCAGCGACTGACACAATCTGCTATCAGTGCTGATCATTTATTGAAACGTGCATGCCTCAGCGACTGACACAATCTGCTATCAGTGCTGATCATTTATTGAAACGTGCATGCCTCAGCGACTGACACAATCTGCTATCAGTGCTGATCATTTATTGAAACGTGCATGCCTCAGCGACTGACACAATCTGCTATCAGTGCTGATCATTTATTGAAACTTGCATGCCTCAGCGACTGACACAATCTGCTATCAGTGCTGATCATTTATTGAAACGTGCATGCCTCAGCGACTGACACAATCTGCTATCAGTGCTGATCATTTATTGAAACGTGCATGCCTCAGCGACTGACACAAACTGCTATCAGTGCTGACCATTTATTGAAACGTGCATGCCTCAGCGACTGACACAATCTACTATTGGTGCTGATAATTTCTTGAAACGTGCATGCCTCAGCGACTGACACAAACTGCTATCAGTGCTGATCATTTATTGAAACGTGCATGCCTCAGCGACTGACACAAACTGCTATCAGTGCTGATCATTTATTGAAACGTGCATGCCTCAGCGACTGACACAAACTGCTATCAGTGCTGATCATTTATTGAAACGCGCATGCCTCAGCGACTGACATAAAACATAAACACTTACCTGAATCCATGAACATGCATAACACCAGAACCGCTAATTCAACATCTCTGAAATGTGAGATTTTGAATTTCATGCTTCTGGGTGTTATATGTTTTAGCCTTTCCACTTTATGGGATAGAGATTCTAAAATTTGATATGTCAGGATTTCGAGCACATAAAGTGACTATATATATATATATATATATATATATATATATATACACACACACACACATCTACACACACACACACACACACACACATATATATATAAATATATACACACACACACACACACACACACACACACACACACACACACACACACACACACACACACACTAGGAATTCACTTACTTGAATAGGCTTAGTTCGATCACTAAAGAAGATGATACTCTTTATGTGCATTAACTTATTAAGACAGTGTGCACATTTGGAATTAATTGATTAAAATGGGCTTAGTTCTATCACTAAAGAAGGTGATGCACATTCTTTGTAGTAATGTAACATCTCTATAATTGATCTGCTGCACTCTGTACTTGAACCCAGGTTGTGGCTGGAAATGGTCCAACAGGATAATTTCACCCAATAAAGCAAATGTACCTCCACGAAACGAAACAAACAAAAAATAGCTAAATAGAGGGGTTTTGCACACCCAAGTGCTCTTCTTTCCCCTTAGAGTAAGGAAGGTCTGCTGAATCCTTGTAGCATCCCAACTTTTCAGTCATCTCAAATTTAAAGCAAAGTCCAAGTGCCCAGTTGTACTTATGAAAGAAGAGAAAGCATGACATGATATATAAATGAACTAAATTCATGTCAATGTCAGTGGCACAACAGGTAACATATTTGTGTTCAAAGCAGACGACTATGGGTTCTATTCCCACACCAGGTAGATTGAGTACTGACACTGCATTGCAGCATAAGGGACGTGCTGCACTCCTGAGTGTGCCGTCCTATGGATAAGACATTAAACTGAAGCGTCATCTGCTTGAGTTGTTGGTAACTCCAGTGGATGTAAAGATCCCATGGCATCTACTGAAAAGAGGGTTCCATATTAGATAACCGAATGTTATCTTTAGCGAACGCTCATATGAGCGAAAATGCCGGTAATCAAACTTGGTATTGTGGGGGGCTGTGCCCCCACACCCCGCTAACTATATATTCCAACTCCGAGATCGCACTACAGTGAGAAAAGGGCAAATATCCCACTCCTCACTGTACCACGACCCCGCAAACACCTTTTCGATTCCCGGCATTTTCGCTCATGTGAGCGTTCGCTAAAGATAACATTTGGTTATCTAATATAGACCCGAAAAGAATAGGGGGAAATACTTATGGGCTGTCCAAATTTTCCATAGTAGTATAAATACCACTTCACGTCTCACGTGAAAAGAGGCTACTAACCTAGTGGGACTAACTTAGTCAAAGGATAAATAAATAAATAAATTAAAAAATGCATGAACAAATAGACAAATAGACAGATAGGCAGACAGATAATGGACAGATGAGAAAATAATACAGCAGTCAAAATGAAAAACAGCAAAAATAAATAAGGCAAAGCAGAAAAACAACACTGGGAAATTCAACATAAACCATGAACAAGATTAAAAGAGAAAATACAATAAGTAAAAGAAGCAGAGAGAGAAAAAAGTGAAAAGGCAAATGGGACTACATAAAACAACAAAAATGCACACTGAAAAAGAGTGATCAGTTCAGTAAAATGTTTAATGAATGCGCTGAGACCTAGGAAGGAAAACTATACAAGAACTGTTGCAATAAAAAAAATGAAAGACAGAAGCAGAAGACGTGAAAGATAAGACATTTTGAAATGAAATATTGGTAAACATTACACTGTAGGAAGTTGTGCACAGCATAAAGGTTTAAGCACTCTTAAAAATAAAGCAACAGCCATGGTGATTGTGGCACAGAATGCTACAGAAATCTCTCTATGTTCCTTTGTTACAATAAGAAACAAGGATCTAAACATTCTTACCCATTCACACGTCAGCCTTCTTACCCATGAAACAAGGATCTAAACATTCTTATCCATTCACACGTCAGCCTGAGAAACAAGGATCTAAACATTCTTATCCATTCACACGTCAGCCTTCTTACCCATTCTGTCCCTGAATCACAAAGTCAGCTCTACTGAACAGGTTGTGAATATTCCGCACTGATTCTGAAATTATTACCTGACCTAATTCCAGTGCAGTAACGGATGTCTCAAGTACAAGTAGCTGAGGTGCCCTCTGAACCAGGACCCTCTGCTCAGGGCTGGGCAAGAATGGCACCTCTTCAAGCATCACATTTTGCTGCTGGACAACAAGCTGTAAAGGCTGGCCATGTTGCTGCTGCTCCTGCTGCTGGGAGGTGGACGGCTGCACAACAAATAACTGAAGCCTGTGTTCTGGGCTGGGAGGCTGGTTGCTGGCTAACTGCTGCACCTCAACAATGCTTTCTGACTTGGGAAGGACATCTACTCTCTGCTGGTCCTTTCCTTTCTTACTAGCAACGGGATTCTGACTGACTGTCCTCTAAAGAAAACAAAAAGATTCAATATCAAAAGAGCAACAACAGTTGACAAGTTAGCAAAACTATCATGTCATTTAATAAGTATGCAGCAATCCCCTAAACAAAATTATTCAACTAACATTAGGATACTCTCAGAAGATTTCCTTGCCCATGCACAATGCAAGTGCTTACTTCACAAACATCAAATACATAGTTACCCTGGAAATGATTTCCAGGAACACGCCTCCCCAATTTTTTAAGTGTTTTCATGTTATCTCAAAACACAACAATCTAGCTTTATGTCTGTTCCACCACAGTACCACTGCTTTTGATCAAATTTGGGGGGATAGTGAGCACACTGAATGAGAGTGGTTTAAACTGAAGTCATGAGTTTCAAAACTGCACAAAAGTACTTTATCATGACAAAGTACATCAGTACACCAGTAATCTTCACCTGTGTGTGGACATATGTATGTATGTGTGGTTACTCCATTTTAACATGTGAAAGGACAATGTCTCTTCCATATATTTTTCATAAAACGCTAAGAAGTCATGTCACACCATTCGGCTTCTGAGTAAACTTCTAAAATCAAACATCTAAGTGAAACCCATTTATATGACGTGCTGCTTTCATGACCTACGAATCTGTACAGTATTTTCATAGCCCAGGAATATTTGCAACAAGCTGCATCGCCTCCCAGAATTGTACATAGCGACTGTTCTGGGGCACTGCGTATACACACAGGTATACATATACAGAAATATGCATATACACATAATATATACAGAAACACGCATATACACACATACATACATACAAACACGCAGACACACATACACATACAGATATATACAGAAACACACACAAACAGAAACACATGCTTATACGCATATATACTGAAACACACACATGCATATATACAGAAACACACATGCATCTACACATATAACGAAACACACACATACACAAACATATATTTTATATATATATATATATATATATATATATATTTACATATATATACACACACACACACACACACACACACACACAAATATACACATATACAGAAACACACTCATATACACATATAGATATATACAGAAACACACACATACAGAAACAGACGTGCATATACACATATACAGAAACACAAGACACATATACACATACACATATGTACAGAAACACAGACACATACACATACACATATACATATATACAGAAACACACACAAACACATATACAGAAACACAGGCACATATACAGAAACACACAAACATAGAGAGAAACACACACGTATATACATACACATACATGCCAAAATACAGACGCATTTACATATATGCATATATAAACAAACACAGACACATATGTATATATACAAAAACACAGACACATATACAAATATACAGAAACACACGCATATACCAAAACACACGCATATATACATATACAAAATACACACACATATACACATATACAGAAACACATACACATATACAGAAAAACATACACATGTACAGAAAAACACACACACACACACATACACAGAAACACACACGCATATACACATATACAGAAACACACATATACATGTATACATAAACACAGAGGCATATACATATATAAGGAAACACAGACACATGTACACATACACAGTGGATATAAGAAGTTTACACACCCCTGTTAAAATGCCAGGTTTTTGTGATATAAAAAAATGAAACCACAAGAAATCATTTCAAAACTTTTCCCACCTTTAATGTGACCTATAACCTATACAATTCAATTGAAAAACAAAGAAATCTGATGGGGGAAAAATATAAAAAATAAAAAACGTACAATACGCTGGTTGCATAAGTGTGCACACCCTTAAATTAATACTTTGTTGAAGCACCTTTTGATTTAATTACAGCATTCAGTTTTCTTGGGTAGGAGTCTATCAGCATGGCACATCTTGACTTGGCAATATTTGCCCACTCTTCCTTACAAAAGCGCTCCAAATCTGTCAGACCCACTCTTCCTTGCAAAAGAGCTCCAAATTTGTCAGATTGAGAGTGCATCTCTTGTGCACAGCCCTCTTCAGGTCACCCCACAGATTTTCTATTGGACTTAGGTCTGGGCTCTGGCTGAGCCATTCCAAAACTTTAATTTTCTTCTGGTGAAGCAATTCTTTTGTTGATTTGGATGTATGCCTGGGGTCCTTGTCGTGTTGAAAAGTGAAATTCCTCTTCACCTTCAGCTTTCTAGCTGAAGGTTTTGAACCAAAAGTGACTAGTATTGGAACTGTTTATAATTCCCTCCACCTTGACTAAAGCCTCAGTTCTAGCCAAAGAAAAGCAACCCCAAAGCATGATACTGCCACCACTATGCTTCACCGTGGGGATGGTGTTCTTTTGGTGATGCGAAGTGTTGTTTTTGGGCCAAATGTACCTTTTGTAATTGTGGCCAAAAAGTTCAACCTTGGTCTCATCAGACCATAACACATTTTCCCACATGCTTTTGGGAGACTTGATGTATTGTTTTGCAAATTTTAGCCGGGCCTAGATGTTTTTCTGTATAACAAAGGGCTTCCGTCTTGCAACCCTACCCCACAGCCCAGACATAGAGAATATGGGAGATTGTTGTCAAATGTAGTACACAACCAGTACTTGCCAGAAATTCCTGCAGCTTCTTCAGTGTTTCTGTAGGTCTCTCGGCAGCCTCCCTGACCAGTTTTCGTCTCGTCTTTTCATCAATTTTGGAGGGATGTCCAGTTCTTTGCAATGTCACTGCTGTCCCATAATTTGTCCACTTTTTGATGACTGTCTTCAATGTATTCCATGGTATATCCAATACTGCGGAAATTTGTTTGTACCCTTCTCCTGACTGATATCTTTCAACAATGAGATCCCTTTGATGCTTTGTAAGCACTCTGTGAACCATGGCTTTTGCTGTAGCAGGCAACTGAGTAAATGTCAGGAAAATCCTACTAGGCCAGCTCAACTTTATTTGGGGTTAATCAGAGTCTCTTTAATTGATGACAGGTGTGTGCCCAAGAAGATGGAATGCTGTAATTAAATCAAAAGGTGCTTCAACAAAGTATTAGTTTAAGGGTGTGCACACATATGCAACCAGCTTATTGTACATTTTTTTAATATATTTTGTCGCCTAACAGATTTGTTTGTTTTTCAATTGAATTGTACAGTTTATAGGTCACATTAAGGGTGGGAAAAGCTTTGAAATGATTTATTGTGGTCTCATACCACAAAAACCTGGCATTTTAACAGGGTGTGTAAACTTTTTATATCCCCTGTATATACATACGGAAACACAGACACATATATACATATACAGAAACACAGACGTATATACATACAGTACATATGGAAACACAGACACTTATACACACATACAGAAACATACACACATATAACCATACACAGAAACACACACAAATATACACAAACACATGCACATATACATATACACAGAAACACACATGCATATACACATATAAACACAAACACACATATATACAGAAACACGCACAAATACATATATACAGAAACACAGAGGTGTGTGTATATATATATATATATATATATATATATATATATATATATATATATATATACATACACACACATATACACATACACATATATACAGAAACACACGCACATATACATATTTACTGAAACACACACACATATACAGAAACACACATACGCACATATACAGAAACATGCACATACATATATACAGAAGCACACACATGCACATACACATATACAGAAACACACACACATATACAGAAACAGACACATACATATATAGAGAAGCACACACATGCACATACATATATACAGAAGCACACACATGCACATACACATATACATATACAGAAACACACACATACAAATATATACAGAAACAGACACATACATATATACAGAAACACACACACATGCACATACACATATACAGAAACACACACACACAAATATATACAGAAACAGACACATACATATATACAGAAACATACACACATGCACATATACAGAAACACACACACACAAATATATACAGAAACAGACACATACATATATACAGAAGCATACACACATGCACATATACAGAAACACACATATACAGAAACAAGACACATACATATATACAGAAACCCACAATATTGTGAATCATTTTCTACTTTCTACTTTAATTATGTATATAAAGCAAGCATAATCTGATTCCTCAACAAATGTAATTTAACTGACACTCACTCTCAACACTCATTTTCCCTTGCACCAAAAGTAACTGAAGCACCCTTAACTTCTCTCTTAACAGATTCTGCCAACTATGCTTGCTGTAAATTCTTATTTGTGTTTCTCAGTACAATGTTAACGTGTATACTCCTGCATTTTATTGTAATTTAAACTTGTACAATGCTTTCTTGGAGCTTTTCCCCCCGGGCCTCCACTGAAAACGGGTCATGTTGACCCAGTGGACTTCCCCGGTAACCAAACTGGAAATAAATACATAAATAAATAAAATAAATGTGATAGTAAAAATATAGTATATTTAGCACAATGCATCTGTTGTTCGTATTCCTATGCTGGTAAAACCAACAGGACATTCAGAGAACGTATGAGAGAACATATTAATAGCATTAGAAATAGAGCCTCAGTCAGTGCATTATCTAAACATATAGAAAGAAGTGGTCAGTATCATGACTTTAAGTTCATAGCATTAGAGGAAGTAAAAATTAGACAAAGAATGGGAAATATTAGAAATTTAATACAGCAAAGTGAGTTAAGGTGGATATTGAAGCTAAGGGCAGATAAAGGCCTTGGTTTAAATGGTAAAGTTTCTATAAAAAGTGCTTTAGAACTGCAAGGTATACATAAGAATTAATACAAATGTTTAGACATTGTGAGCATAATATGCATATATTTTTAAAGTTTCATGAGTAAATACTGATATGTACATGGACACTGTACATACCTTTACATAAGGTCTTTGTATCTTGATTTGGACAGATCTAGTCAGATCTATCCTTATGTCATGGTCCAATACGGACTCATATTATTATATAAAAGAAAAAAGCATATGTGAACCCTAAAGCTTCATGACATTATTGGACGTGTACATATAGATATATATAAATATATATATATGCATACGCCTATGTGTGGGAGCCTATATAATGCTAGTTATGAAATACATGTTGCATATTATTTTTATTTTTCTGTTTTGAATTTAACATAAGTATATAACTATATGTCCATCTCTTTGGCCATATACGTCCTCTCATATATATGATGTTATTTTACGTTAACATTTTCATTTTTGTACTGGAATATAATGAAAGTTTACCTCTATTAATGGTTTAATTTACATTATGGCTGTTATGAGTGCTTAGAGATAGTAATTTACTATTATTCCTAGGGAACTTTAGCTTTGATTCTATTTTGGAAAGGCTATATGAATATATTAATAGTAATATACGATTCTGAATGTGGTTATCATGGGAATTGTTTAGTTACCATCCCATGAGTTTTTGAGCTTGTTTGCTTCTTAGAAATAATTTTCTTATGTGTGATCCTGTTACTATGTAGAACTGGTAAATTAGATTCTACTGTAGTATGCGCAAATGAAAAATAGCACAAATGATTTGTATTTGTTTGCTTTGAAAATTGGACCGCTTAGATGGGGTCCGTTGACATAGTAACAGTATACATCCTAGACTTGGAGTCCTGACGCCATGTAGTCTGCGCATAGACGTATAGTGAAAGGATGATTCTACTGCAACTAGCAGAGGGATCGCCGTAAAAGCTCTGTTAATAAACTTTTGATGGATTCCCAAGTTGAATAAGATTTAAAGGACCTATATGGTGATATATAAACGGTGGTGGTGTTGCGGTAGCGTTGTCGCCTCATAGCAAGACGTTGTCCCGTTCGATTCTCAGCTAGAGCGTTTTCTGTGTGGAGGCACACGTGAATGGGGCGTGCCTTCATTGAAGGTTGTGTATCAGGGCTGGTAAACCGGTACGTAAAAATCCAATACCAATCATTACTGGACCGGAGTTCTGCTGTGGCGACCCCTAACCGGGAAAAGCCGAAAGATACAAACAAACATATGGTGATATATAAACATGTAAGAAGCTTCCATTGTAGACTGATTGCATTTTTATGTAATACTGCCTTCATATAATGTACGCTAAATCTACTGCGATTACAAGATTTGGATTTAATGTATTTAAATTAGGCTTTCGAAGGAATATCTTAACTTAATTTGTTTTAAGTATGGGATGATACGATATTAGTGAATGGAAGTTATGTTGGAATGAGTGACTGAACATGTATAGTGAACTGGATACACTTGCTTACTCTACTAACTGGCTAGCCTAAATGGTTTGTGAATATGGTGATAGCGCAGAGTATAGGATTGACATGCTTACGCTATATAGCTCGCGTAAAATGAAAGGAGTGAGTAGTTCTACTAAAACAGACATAAATATCAATGTTTATGATCAGCTCATACGATAATTTTAATGGTAAATATTTAAAAGGTGCAATATGATGAAGCTCTAAGTGATCATATTTTTTGTGGCATTATTTTAGTATAACATGTGCAATACTGGAAGTGAGCATGAGGCTTCAGGTCTTTTAAGAGTTTGATAAAAGGGGGAATATAAATTTACTTTAACTTTTTATTTTTAAACGCACACAATGATGAGCTATACAGCGTTGCTCAATAGGACGTTCCCGCATCATGATGTAGCTATGTAAAAACAAAGTATTTTAATACGATGAAATATAAATGTTTACATTTATTTTTATTTATGTCGAGCTGATGAAATTTATACCATATTGGGGAATGTGCAATGTTTTAAATAACGTGAAACTATGTAGCATCATTATATGTAAGAAATGCTTTTTACTAAATGCTATATAATATTTTTTAAGCAAATATGTTTTTAAATCATGTAAAGGCTTAATTGATGATCCCGCCCATTGAAGGTGTGTAAGCGAAAGAACAGTGTTCATTTGTTGAATGAGAATTTGAATGTAATGGGTACTAATAGTTTAATGAGGGTATTTAAAGATTGCTTTTGTCAGTCAGTTGTATGTACATGGTCTGAGGAAGCTACGGTTAGTGATGAAAGCGCTTACCTACCAATAAAGGAATATATGCTTGTATCGTGTGAGACTTGGAAGCTATATTTTATGAGAACTGGAGCTATACTTCATGTTACTGTTGCTGTTTTCTTGACAAACACACATATACATACATACAAAAACAGATGCATATAACACATATACAGAAACACATGCACGTATACATATATACTGAAGCATACACACATCTACAGAAACACAGACACACACATAGACATACACAGAAACACATACACATATACAGAAACATACACAGAAACACACACATATACAGAAACAGACACACATATAATACATATACAGAAACAGACACATATACAGAAACATACATGCACATATACCGAAACACACACACATATACACATTTACAAAAACATACACACATATACATATAGACAAACACACACACACATACACATATACGGAAACACACGCATATACATATATATGGAAACACACATGCATATACACATATACATATGTACAGAAACACAGACACACATATACAGAAACACACGCACAAATACAGATGCACACACACATATACAGATGCAGGAGGGGTGGGGGGAGCCACATTCCCAACATTAAGAAGTAAAGGAGTCTATGGTGCAACAACAAGGTTCAAAATTTTACTTTTTCTGTTGCAACTGCACTTTATTTTTCAGAGTTTCACAACCCAACATTTCAGGCCTTACACCTGCTGTGAGGATGCTATTATAAATTCAAAAGTCCAACAAAATATAGCCTGCATCAAGGGAGAAGAGAGTCAAAGTCATGGCTCTAGCAAAGGAAACCCAAGTTTGACTCCCAGTTTGGATGCTTCATGGTGGACACAAAGAGGATGGTTTGCACTCATCTGGTTGGGGTAGCGGGCTGGGGGTAGTTCCCACCCAGCTTAGACAGCTGCTTTGCTGTTAGCATCTCAGCTGGACAGTAGAGGCCTGTTGTGATGCAAAGTGCACACAGTGATCAGATATAGTGGTGGCTGTTCAAGCCAGTGTGAGTTTCCCCTGTCTACACATGCTTGACAGCACAAGGGAGCATAAGTGGCCACTGCAATGACAATTGTCCATGTCGTCACCAGGGGTGCATTTAGACTAGTATGATGAAATCAGCTCTCACTGCCAGGATGTTGGAGAGAATATGAAGCACACTCGTGACTGCATGAGTGATAGCCCATGCCCCCCACACACACACTCTCACTGCCAGGATGTTGGAGAGAATATGAAGCACACTCGTGACTGCATGAGTGATGGCCCATGCCCCCACACACTCACACTGCCAGGATGTTGGACAGAATATGAAGCACACTCGTGACTGGATGAGTGATGGCCCATGCCCCCCCACACACTCTCACTGATAGGATGCTGGAGAGAATATGAAGCACACTCGTGTCTGCATGAGTGATTGCCCATGCCCCCCCCCCCCCCACACACACTCTCACTGCCAGGATGCTGGAGAGAATATGAAGCACACTTGTGACTGCATGAGTGATGGCCCATGCCCCCCCACACACACACTCTTACTGCCAGGATGTTGGAGAGAATATGAAGCACACTCGTGATTGCATGAGTGATGGCCCATGCCCCCCCACACACTCTCACTGCCAGGATGCTGGAGAGAATATGAAGCACACTCGTGACTGCATGAGTGATGGCCCATGCCCCCCACACACACACCCTCACTGCTAGGATGCTGGAGAGAATATGAAGCACACTCGTGACTGCATGAGTGATGGCCCATGCCCCCCCCCCCCACACACACACTCTCACTGCTAGGATGCTGGAGAGAATATGAAGCACACTCGTGACTGCATGAGTGATGGCCCATGCCCACCCCCCCACACACACTCTCACTGCTAGGATGTTGGAGAGAATATGAAGCACACTCGTGACTGCATGAGTGACGGCCCATGACCCCCCCCCCCCCCACACACTCTCTCACTGCCAGGATGTTGGAGAGAATATGAAGCACACTCGTGACTGCATGAGTGATGGCCCATGCCCCCCCCCCACACTCTCACTGCTAGGATGTTGGAGAGAATATGAAGCACACTCGTGACTGCGTGAGTGATGGCCCATGCCCCCCACACACACTCTCACTGCTAGGATGTTGGAGAGAATATGAAGCACACTCGTGACTGCATGAGTGATGGCCCATGCCCCCCCCCCACACTCTCACTGCTAGGATGTTGGAGAGAATATGAAGCACACTCGTGACTGCATGAGTGATGGCCCATGCCCCCCCACGCACACTCTCACTGCCAGGATGTTGGAGAGAACATGAAGCACACTCGTGACTGCATGAGTGATGGCCCATGCCCCCCCACACACTCTCACTGCCAGGATGTTGGAGAGAATATGAAGCACACTCGTGAATGCAGGAGTGATGGCCCATGCCCCCCCCCACACACACACTCTCACTGGCAGGATGTTGGACAGAATATGAAGCACACTCGTGACTGCATGAGTGATGGCAAATGCCCCCCACACACACTCTCACTGTCAGGATGTTGGAGAGAATACGAAGCACACTTGTGACTGCATGAGTGATGGCCCATGCCCCCCCACACACTCTCACTGCCAGGATATTGGAGAGAATAGGAAGCACACTCGTGACTGCATGAGTGATGGCCCATGCCCAGACACACACACTCACTGCTAGGATGTTGGAGAGAATATGAAGCACACTCGTGACTGAATGAGTGATGGCCCATGCCCCCCCACACACTCTCACTGCCAGGATGTTGGAGAGAATATGAAGCACACTCATGACTGCATGAGTAATGGCCCATGCCCCCCCCCCACACACTCTCACTGCCAGGATGTTGGAGAGAATATGAAGCACACTCGTGACTGCATGAGTGATGGCCTATGCCTCCCCACACACTCTCACTGCCAGGATGTTGGAGAGAATATGAAGCACACTCGTGACTGCATGAGTGATGGCCCATGCCCCCCCACACACTCTCACTGCCAGGATGCTGGAGAGAATATGAAGCACACTCGTGTCTGCATGAGTGATTGCCCACGCCCCCCCCACACACACTCTCACTGCCAGGATGCTGGAGAGAATATGAAGCACACTCGTGACTGCATGAGTGATGGCCCATGCCCCCCCCCCCCACACACGCACACACTCTTACTGCTAGGATGTTGGAGAGAATATGAAGCACACTCGTGATTGCATGAGTGATGGCCCATGCCCCCCCACACACTCTCACTGCCAGGATGCTGGAGAGAATATGAAGCACACTCGTGACTGCATGAGTGATGGCCCATGCCCCCCCCGCCACACAAACTCTCACTGCTAGGATGCTGGAGAGAATATGAAGCACACTCGTGACTGCATGAGTGATGGCCCATGCCCCCCCACACACACACACACTCTCACTGCTAGGATGCTGGAGAGAATATGAAGCACACTCGTGACTGCATGAGTGATGGCCCATGCCCCCCCCCCCCCACACACACACACACACACACTCTCACTGCCAGGATGTTGGAGAGAATATGAAGCACACTCATGACTGCATGAGTGACAGCCCATGACCCCCCCCCCCACACTCTCTCACTGCCAGGATGTCGGAGAGAATATGAAGCACACTCGTGACTGCATGAGTGATGGCCCATGCCCCCCCACACACTCTCACTGCTAGGATGTTGGAGAGAATATGAAGCACACTCGTGACAGCATGAGTGATGGCCCATGCCCCCCACACACACTCTCACTGCTAGGATGTTGGAGAGAATATGAAGCACACTCGTGACTGCATGAGTGATGGCCCATGCCCCCCCACACTCTCACTGCTAGGATGTTGGAGAGAATATGAAGCACACTCGTGACTGCATGAGTGATGGCCCATGCCCCCCCCACACACACTCTCACTGCCAGGATGTTGGAGAGAACATGAAGCACACTCGTGACTGCATGAGTGATGGCCCATGCCCCCCCCCCCCCACACTCTCACTGCTAGGATGTTGGACAGAATATGAAGCACACTCGTGACTGCATGAGTGATGGCCCATGCCCCCCCACACACTCTCACTGCTAAGATGTTGGACAGAATATGAAGCACACTCGTGACTGCATGAGTGATGGCCCATGCCCTCCCACACACTCTCACTGTCAGAATGTTGGACAGAATATGAAGAACACTCGTGACTGCAGGAGTGATGGCCCATGCCTCCCCCACACACTCTCACTGCTAGGATGCTGGAGAGAATATGAAGCACACTCGTGACTGCATGAGTGATGGCCCATGCCCCCCCACACACTCTCACTGCCAGGATGTTGGAGAGAATATGAAGCACACTTGTGACTGCATGAATGATGGCCCATGCCCCCCCCACACACTCTCACTGATAGGATGTTGGAGAGAATAGGAAGCACATTCGTGAGTACATGAGTGATGGCCCATGCCCCCCCACACACACTCTCACTGCCAGGATGTTGGAGAGAATATGAAGCACACTCGTGACTGCATGAGTGATGGCCCATGCCCCCCCCCCCACACACTCTCACTGCCAGGATGCTGAAGAGAATATGAAGCACACTCGTGACTGCATGAGTGATGGCCCATACCTCCCCACACACTCTCACTGCCAGGATGTTGGAGAGAATATGAAGCACACTCGTGACTGCATGAGTGATGGCCCATGCCCCCCCACACACTCTCACTGCTAGGATGCTGGAGAAAATATGAAGCACACTCGTGACTGCAGGAGTGATGGCCCGTGCCCCCCAACACACACACACACACACACACACACACACACACACACACACACACACACACACACACACACACACACACACTCTCACTGCCAGCATGCTGGAGAGAATATGAAGCACACTCGTGACTGCATGAGTGATGGCCCATGCCCCCCCCCCACACACTCTCACTGCCAGGATGTTGGAGAGAATATGAAGCACACTCGTGACTGCATGAGTGATGGCCCATGCCCCCCCACACACTCTCACTGCCAGGATGTTGGACAGAATATGAAGCACACTAGTGACTGCATGAGTGATGGCCCATGCCCCCCCACACACTCTCACTGCCAGGATGTTGGAGAGAATATGAAGCACACTCGTGACTGCATGAGTGATGGCCCATGCCCCCCACACACACTCTCACTGCCAGGATGTTGGACAGAATATGAAGCACACTCATGACTGCATGAGTGATGGCCCATGCCCCCCCCCCCCCACACACACACACACTCTCACTGCTAGGATGTTGGAGAGAATATGAAGCACACTCGTGACTGCATGAGTGATGGCCCATGCCCCCCCCCCCCACACACACACTCTCACTGCCAGGATGTTGGAGAGAATATGAAGCACACTCGTGACTGCATGAGTGATGGCCCATGCCCCCCCACACACTCTCACTGCCAAGATGCTGAAGAGAATATGAAGCACACTCGTGACTGCATGAGTGATGGCCCATGCCCCCCCACACACTCTCACTGCCAGGATGTTGGAGATAATATGAAGCACACTTGTGACTGCATGAGTGATGGCCCATGCCCCCCCACACACACTCACTGCCAGGATGTTGGAGAGAATATGAAGCACACTCGTGACTGCATGAGTGATGGCCCATGCCCCCCCCCCCACACGCACACACACTCTCACTGCCAGGATGTTGGACAGAATATGAAGCACACTCGTGACTGCATGAGTGATGGCCCATGCCCCCCCCACACACTCTCACTGCCAGGATGTTGGAGATAATATGAAGCACACTCGTGACTGCATGAGTGATGGCCCTTGCCCCCCCCCCCCACACACACTCTCACTGCCAGGATGTTGGAGAGAATATGAAGCACACTCGTGACTGCATGAGTGATGGCACATGCCCCCCCCACACACTCTCACTGCCAGGATGTTGGAGATAATATGAAGCACACTCGTGACTGCATGAGTGATGGCCCATGCCTCCCCCACACACTCTCATTGCTAGGATGCTGGAGAGAATATGAAGCACACTCGTGACTGCATGAGTGATGGCCCATGCCCCCCCCACACACTCTCACTGCCAGGATGTTGGAGATAATATGAAGCACACTTATGACTGCATGAGTGATGGCCCATGCCCCCCACACACACACACACTCTCACTGCTAGGATGTTGGAGAGAATAGGAAGCACACTCGTGACTACATGAGTGATGGCCCATGCCCCCCCACACACTCTCACTGCCAGGATGTTGGAGAGAATATGAAGCACACTCGTGACTGCATGAGTGATGGCCCATGGCCCCCCCCCCACACACACACACACACACTCTCACTGCCAGGATGCTGGAGAGAACATGAAGCACACTCGTGACTGCATGAGTGATGGCCCATGCCCCCCCCCCACACACTCTCACTGCCAGGATGTTGGAGAGAATATGAAGTACACTCGTGACTGCATGAGTGATGGCCCATGCCCCCCCACACACTCTCACTGCCAGGATGTTGGAGAGAATATGAAGCACACTCGTGACTGCATGAGTGATGGCCCATGCCCCCCCACACACACACTCACTGCCAGGATGTTGGAGAGAATATGAAGCACACTCATGACTGTGAAAATGATAGCCCCTGCTCTCTCCCAACACTGTAATGTCTGATTAAGGAAAGGTTTAATGGGTGGCAGGCATGGGGGTAAAAATGACTTAGTCCAAGAAAATGCATCAAGAATTTCCTTTATTATGTTATTATGGTATCAGTATGTACAAATTCCAAAGAAGATTAATCCAAAAGGCTGATGTCTTACTGGGATGCCCAAATGATGCAGGCAGACCCTATGCAGCTCCTCTACAGCATACCATCCACTTCATTCACCCCTCTAAGATCTATTTGGATCACTTCCTTGTACTGTTCAATTCACACAATCCAAGACTGCATAACTACTGGTTCCCAAGAGCCCAGTCCTTTTTGGTGTATTGTTGTCACATAGGAACATACTAAGCAAGGTATCACGGGGACTATAGATGCCTAGGCATATACACACCTTTAAGCAGACCCTTTACAAGCACTTAATAGCACTCACCTTCCAAAGTGAGCAGGGCTGTACATGAGAACCCTGGTGGAAATTTGGGTTACAAGGCCCACTTGATTTTAGTGCATCATTTCTTTCTGGCTCACTCCTCTTACTGTTCCCATGAGATCCTCTCTGCTTCAGCATACTTTTATCAAAGGGTCAAGCCTGCTGCAACAGCATCACTCCTTTTCAGTGTGCTGTTTGTACAAGGCACTGTTCAGGGATCACTGCTGCAGTAACCCTCCTCAGCTGAAAGTACTAAATCTAAATCAGGAATACTGATAAATGCAAGGGATTACAGCAATCCCTACAGTAGATCAGAAGTGAATGCTGTCCTACTATGGAGGTCCAGTTTGTAGAAGGTGTGCACTGAGGTCACTGCCTCACAAATGCCTTGGGATGAGACATAAAGAAAGATAGAAGTGACCAAAGTGGAATGTGCCCACAATGCCATGTGCCCCAAAAACCATTTAGACACGGTCTCTTTAACTGGTTTGGGAACAGTTGTCAGTTGACCAATGTGTTCGATGCTCACTTTGGACATCACTTTTCTGACTCGAGTCTTGTGGAAAATGTATGGAGTTTCTTCTACATGAAGATTTGAACCTTGGAAATGTATTTCAGAAGATGTAATAGCTACCAGAAAAAGGGTTTTCCCAGGACAGGAACTTAAAGAGGAATAAAAGTATTACCTTCCAAAGGCGACTGTGTCAGCTGCTGTAGTAAAACATGATTCTCTGTTTCTACTTCAGGTTTATGTGGACATTCTCCTTCACAAACTGCTGAATCAAACTGCACTATGACAGAAGGGGGTCCCTCCCCCAGCAATCATAAGGAAATGGCTCAGATGTGTAATGTTTCCCTAAACATCTTTATTAAATCATTATACAATATTACTACACACAAATTATTAAAAATACAAACCATAGTACTCTTTCCATTTCTTTTTCATGCAGTATACATATATGCTTTCTTAACAGTTTTCATTTAGACCAGCATTGGATCAATTGCTCAGTTCCTGCCTTCATTTAAACTCACTCCTCCTGAATATTATTCTTCATGTATTGCTCCATAAATTCTCATTTATTTCTATCTATGTAATTTGCTTCTTCATGTTTCTAAACATCCCACCCCCACTTACTTTAACTCCTTTACAATATTTAACACAAATTACAACTGGTTTAGATTCTGATTTCCATTTTCTAGTAATTTCTTTTTTGGCCGCCGACATGATTAATTTTAGTAAGGCCTTACTATATCTAGGCAATTCAGATCCTGTATCCCAGCTCAAAAGAATAAACGCCTTAATTAAACCCCCCATCATCTATGACAAAGTACTCTGTAGGAAATTTTTAAAATCTGTCAATTCATTACACCCCCCACCCAAAAAAAACAATCTACTTATTTACCTCTTTCCCATTACATCTCCAGCATTTGCTATTTACCTGAAGAAAAATCTTCTGAAGTTTCCTTGGTATATAGAAATACTTACTCAAACACTTGCACATGCAAAAATTCTAAACCTTCTTTACTTTGTTGCATATCGAAGAGCCTAAAGACATCTTTCCATTGTTCCTTTGAAAAATGACCTTTCCATTCTTTTCCCACCTCCGGCTCTGATTCATTCTTACAGTCATCATGTAATACTTTAAATGTCACTCAGATTATCCCATTTCAACAATGCTTCTGTTCTGTACTCAACTAAAAACTCTACCAGAGCTTGTTTTTACTCAGAACTTCCTTATCCCGCTCTCTTTACCTGTACTTTGTTATGAGTCCACTGTAGAAAGGCAGTCTCTAAGCTGCTGTCCCAACTTCTGCTTGGCCTCATCCCACCTTATTACCTCTCTCTCCCTAGTTATTTGCACCCAGTGCTCTGGTTGCTTGGTAATTGTTTCCTCTTGTCTAGTTTCTATAACCCTACTTGCAGTCATTCCCAATGGTAAATTCTCGTTGCTCCATCCCCATGCTGGCTTGATTCTTCAAATACATTACGAATATAATACGCTGCATGGTTGCTGCTATTCTCCTTAAGGGCCTGCATCCAAAGTCCTACTCTTTCCTTGTTTCCAAAACTCCCCCTTGTTTTATCATCATCCCTTTCTACTTCAAAGGTAGACTGTACATCAGCCTTAACTGCATAACTTTAATCTATACCCTCAAATCAGGCAAATTTAAGCAACGCTGTTTGATGGACAGAATCGACTTATCCCATCCAAAACTTCTCCTCTGGTTGACAAAAATAAGACTGATCTGTACATAACACTACAGACACTAAAACACGATTCCTTCTTTTATCTTCTTATCCATATCCGTTATCAACAGCTTCCAGTTTCTCAGTTTGTATACTATCATTTGTTTAGTCTCTTCCCATACGTAGATAGTGGTTATAACAGAATTCTTTTTAATCCAGACACCTAAATGCTTCATCTTATCATCCCCCACATAAATATGGGAATTGCTGAACCAAATCATGTGTTGGTACACAGTTTATTGCTATAGCCTTTATATTTATTTATTTTATACCTTGAAAAGACTTGAAACCATCTCAATATGTTCCAGAACACTAAAATGTCCTTTTCTGGATTTATCAAATACAAAATAATGTCATATACAAGTAAAGCTAACTTTTCTTGATTACCATACAAGTTATACCTTTGTATTTCTGAGTCTATAATTTTATTTAATTTATTTACTTATTTTTGCTACAGCTTTAAACATAAAACAAAGGGGAAAAAGGACATCTCTGCTCATTTTCTCTGTTCAAAAACAGGTTGTTGGAGAAGATTTCTCCCAACTTAATTCTTGGCTCCAACCCTTCATATATCCTCCTTACTAATCCCACTGCTCCGTCTGGGAATGTAAACGTTACCACCGTCCTATCTATGAAATCCTGGTTACCTGTTAAATACCTTCTCTGCAATGCAAACGCTACCACTGTCCTATCTATGAAATCCTGGTTACCTGTTAAATACCTTCTCTGCAATGCAAACGCTACCACTGTCCTATCTATGAAATCCTGGTTAACTGTTAAATACCTTCTCTGTAATGCAAATGTTACCACTGTCCTATCTATCAAATCCTGGTTACCTGTTAAATACCTTCCCTGCAATGCAAACGTTACCACTGTCCTATCTATGAAATCCTGGTTACCTGTTAAATACCTTCTCTGCAATGCAAACATTACCAAGGTCCTATCTATGAAATCCTGGTTACCTGTTAAATACCTTCCGGAAATGCAAACGTTACCACTGTCCTATCTATGAAATCCTGGTTACCTGTTAAATACCTTCTCTGCAATGCAAACGTTACCACTGTCCTATCTATGAAATCCTGGTTACCTGTTAAATACCGTCTCTGCAATGCAAATGTTACCACTGTCCTATCTATGAAATCCTGGTAACCTGTTAAATACCTTCTCTGCAATGCAAACGTTACCACTGTCCTATCTATGAAATCCTGGTTACCTGTTAAATACCATCTCTGCAATGCAAACGTCCTATCTATGAAATCCTGGTTACCTGTTAAATACCTTCTCTGCAATGCAAACGTTACCACTGTCCTATCTATGAAATCCTGGTAACCTGTTAAATACCTTCTCTGCAATGCAAACGTTACCACTGTCCTATCTATGAAATCCTGGTTACCTGTTAAATACCTTCTCTGCAATGCAAACATTACCACTGTCCTATCTATGAAATCCTGGTTACCTGTTAAATACCTTCTCTGCAGTGCAAACGTTACCACTGTCCTATCTATGAAATCCTGGTTAACTGTTAAATACCTTCTCTGCAATGCAAACGTTACCACTGTCCTATCTATGAAATCCTGGTTACCTGTTAAATACCTTCTCTGCAATGCAAACGTTACCACTGTCCTATCTATGAAATCCTGGTTACCTATTAAATACCTTCTCTGCAATGCAAATGTTACCACTGTCCTATCTATGAAATCCTGGTTAACTGTTAAATACCTTCTCTGCAATGCAAACGTTACCACTGTCCTATTTATGAAATCCTGGTTAACTGTTAAATACCTTCTCTGCAATGCAAACGTTACCACTGTCCTATCTATGAAATCCTGGTTACCTGTTAAATACCTTCTCTGCAATGCAAATGTTACCACTGTCCTATCTATGAAATCCTGGTTAACTGTTAAATACCTTCGCTGAAATGCAAACGTTACCACTGTCCTATCCATGAAATCCTGGTTAACTGTTAAATACCTTCTCTGCAATGCAAATGTTACCACTGTCCTATCTATGAAATCCTGGTTACCTGTTAAATACCGTCTCTGCAATGCAAACGTTACCATTGTCCTATCTATGAAATCCTGGTTACCTGTTAGATACCTTCTCTGCAATGCAAACGTTACCACTGTCCTATCTATGAAATCCCAGCTAATTATCAGATACTTTTTCTGCATCAAGACAAGGCTAACTGTAGCCATGTCTTCTTACACTCTGCTTCCCTCTGGTTATTTTTCTTGTTATAGGAACATAGGAAATAAATTATTATCAAGTTTGAAACCCTGCTCATTCTGGATAACTTTCTTGCAGAACACCTCAAAATTACTCCTCCCACAATTAAACATGCAGAGTCTGTTTTTTTTAAACAGGTCACCACAGGAATCTTATATTCCCACCAGCTGGTAAACATGCCATCTCAACCCTCGCCACAAGGACGCTGCTTCTATTGAGATATCTAATGTCAGACCCATTGCAATCTCACCCCCATCTAAAAATACTGGAAAATGTGTCCAATAATTACTCCAGCATCTCTTAAAGGAACAATTACTAACAGAAAATGGGCAAACTGTACATCAGCACCCTGACTGGAGAACGAACATTCTCCAGCAGGGTATAAATGTACAAGTAATGCCCGGTGAAAAACAAGTCCTCCTCTTCGCAGCAGCATATCAAGCCGCCGTGGAACTTGGACTGAAAAAAAAAACAAATGGTCACCATTATTTTAAGCAGCTCTTCGGCTGTTTAGCGAGTGTAAAATATATTAAAGAAAATGAAAATCAAAAGTGTGTGTTTACGTCAGTGTATGTGAGAGTATGCGTACGTGTGAGTGAAAGCAAGAATGATCGAGACGTTATTTTACAATTTCTTAGCAGTGCTGGTGAGTGTAAAATCTAAACATAACAGAAAAAAGTGTTAGTGTGTGTGCGTTTATGTTTGTGTGTGCGAGTTTGTGCGTTTATGTTTGTGTGTGTGCGTTTGTGTGTGTGCGTGTTTGTGTGTGTGCGTTTATGTTTGTGTGTGTGCATTTATGTTTGTGCGTGTGCATGCGTTTATGTTTGTGTGTGTGTGTTTGTGTGTGTGCGTGTGCGTGTATGTTTGTGTGTGTGTGCGTTTGTGTGTGCGCGTTTATGTTTCTGTCTGTATATGTGAATGCGTGCATGAAAATGAGGTGCGTGTGTATGAGAGAGTGAAGAGTCACAGCGAGCCAACACTGGCAGCAGTCAAGAGGTTTACGTACCATTCACCTCTTACATAAGTTAACTGAAGAAAATGTAAAATAAAGGGGGAACAAAGGTTCAAAACAGGAATATATTCCTGTTTAAAAACTCACAAAGCTGATGTAATAATAAGACTTGTGTTAACATGCATTTTCTGAAGTACATGTTTGTGTGTGTGTGTGTGGGGGGGGGTGGCGGTGTCTGTGTGACAGAGGCAGAGACAGTGAGATCGATGAAACAGTGGCAGCAGCAGATTAGAGGTTTGCATACTTCTCGACCTTTTAGCTCAAGAAATGTGGATAAAGCCTGAAATAAAGGGGGAACAAAGCTCCAAACTAGGACAGATTTCAAATGGAACAGTTAAATTAAAAAGTAATTTAAACAACAGGATTTGTGTTAACATGAATTTTCTGAAAGTCAAATGCATGTTATTTATTGACTTCAACACCCAATGACTGGCAAGAAACCATTTTAGCAGTAACGGACCAAAAAATAAAGCAAATGTCTACAATTGTTTTTAAAAGGATATATTTTGGATGTAAAGTGCTTCCTCTATTACCATTTATATATGATACAGAAATTTTGAAGCATTAGGCAGAGGAACTATTTTACATCCAAAATATACAAAAAATATAGCAATAAAAAATTCAAACAAGTAAATAAAACAGAACAACTTTACAGACAGCCCATTCTCTAAGCACAACAGTGTCCTCCAGGGTGCGTGTTAATGTGTAATTAAAGCCCTTCTAGTGGTGTAGAAGCCCTCCACCTGCAGCGTCGGGCCTTCCCCTGGGCAGGCATTAATTACACATTAACACACACCCTGTCGGGCATTATTGCTTGCATATTCAAAACGGTTTTAGACCTGCTCATGACATGAAAACTGCCCTCCTAACTTTTACATATAGGGATAGAGGCAAACTCATACCTCCCTTATTCCTAGACTTATCAAAAGCTTCCAACACTTTTAACTCATAAAACAACTTCTACTACAACTGTCCACAATGGGTAACTCACAACCTACTCTTTTGCGTTTAATAATTACTTGCCAAAAAGCTGCCAGGCAGTGAAATGGAATTCAACCCTTTCCCCTTATCTTACCATCATTACTGGTGTGCCACAAGGTTTAATCCTTAGTCCTCTTCTATTTATTTTCTTTATAAACAAATACATTTCACACTTCTATACAAGAAGTATCCTTTGTTAATTTGTTTGAAAAATAAAAAAATTACTTGAGTAAAAAAAAAAGTATACTTTGTACAGTATGCAGATGATTCTAGCCTTAAATGCCTCCCAGACAACCTGGAAAAAATGACACAGAATGCCTTTAACTCTAATGAAAACTGGTAATTAGCTTTGTAACTTCTGACTCTTTAAGCCAAAGAAAACCAAACTACTTTTATTTTGTTCCACAAATCATTCATTCATAAGAAAAATAACTTTAAGATTACATCCCTTAACAATATGCCAACTGAAGTAGTGTCCCATGCAAAACCGCTGTGAGTTAAAATAGATGACAACCTTAAATATGACATCCGCATACAAAGCAATATTAAAAAAAAAAGATCACAAAAACTAGCAATGCTATATAGAGCCAAACAATTCCTTACTGCATTTACCAGAGTTACTCTTACCAGTACACAACTACTTCCTTCTCTACTATATGGTTCTCCCATCTTGATTGACCTTCACATCACCCTAAAGTTGCTAACAAGGTATAGCTAGTTTTACAGCTCATACAAGTCACAGAACACAAGACAGTTATGATCTAAAAACTCTGAATGGCGAGAATTATCCTACCAACTAAATAATACCAAACTCCTCTTAACACACAAAATTATATTTAATCCCACTTCATGCCCAGCTACAAGTATAATTTTCCACCACTACCTCACAAATCGTCACCCTCAATCTTCTGAGAAAAATCTACTTAAAGGCTGTAAGCCTTACAAAAAGTGCAGTCAAAGTCTGTACCACACTGTGTAGTAAAAGTCTGGAATACGATCTTTGCGCCACTCAGTGCACTAAATAACATTTATTTATTTAAGCTGCAACTAAAAGAATTGCCCTCTGACCCCTGGCTTTGCACTTGTTTCTTTCCTTCTCCTTTAATAGCTGTACACATGCAAGGTCTCCGTTTCCTTGTCTTTATCTCTCTTGCCTTTACTTATTAACTAAAAGAATTGCCCTCTGACCCCTGGCTTTGCACTTCTTTCTCTCCTTCTCCTTTAATAGCTGTACACATGCTACGTCTCCGTTTCCTTGTCTTTATCTCTCTTGCCTTTACTTATTAACTAAAAGAATTGCCCTCTGACCCCTGGCTTTGCACTTGCGTCTCTCCTTCTCCTTTAATAGCTGTACACATGCTAGGTCTCCGTTTCCTTGTCTTTATCTCTCTTGCCTTTACTTAATAACTAAAAGAATTGCCCTCTGACCCCTGGCTTTGCACTTCTTTCTCTCCTTCTCCTTTAATAGCTGTACACATGCTAGGTCTCCGTTTCCTTGTCTTTATCTCTCTTGCCTTTACTTATTAACTAAAAGAATTGCCCTCTGACCCCTGGCTTTGCACTTGCGTCTCTCCTTCTCCTTTAATAGCTGTACACATGCTAGGTCTCCGTTTCCTTGTCTTTATCTCTCTTGCCTTTACTTATTAACTAAAAGAATTGCCCTCTGACCCTGGCTTTGCACTTTATGCTCTCCTTCTCCTTTAATAGCTGTACACATGCTAGGTCTCCGTTTCCTTGTCTTTATCTCTCTTGCCTTTACTTAATAACTAAAAGAATTGCTCTCTGACCCCTGGCTTTGCACTTGCGTCTCTCCTGCTCCTTTAATAGCTGTACACATGCTAGGTCTCCGTTTACTTGTCTTTATCTCTCTTGCCTTTACTTATTAACTAAAAGAATTGCCCTCTGACCCCTGGCTTTGCACTTGCGTCTCTCCTTCTCCTTTAATAGCTGTACACATGCTAGGTCTCCGTTTCCTTGTCTTTATCTCTCTTGCCTTTACTTATTAACTAAAAGAATTGCCCTCTGACCCCTGGCTTTGCACTTGCGTCTCGCCTTCTCCTTTAATAGCTGTACACATGCTAGGTCTCCGTTTCCTTGTCTTTATCTCTCTTGCCTTTACTTATTAACTAAAAGAATTGCCCTCTGACCCCTGGCTTTGCACTTGCGTCTCTCCTTCTCCTTTAATAGCTGTACACATGCTAGGTCTCCGTTTCCTTGCCTTTATCTCTCTTGCCTTTACTTATTAACTAAAAGAATTGCCCTCTGACCCCTGGCTTTGCACTTCTTTCTCTCCTTCTCGTTTAATAGCTGTACACATGCTAGGTCTCCGTTTCCTTGTCTTTATCTCTCTTGCCTTTACTTATTAACTAAAATAATTGCCCTCTGACCCCTGGCTTTGTACTTGTGTCTCTCCTTCTCCTTTAATAGCTGTACACATGCAAAGTCTCCGTTTCCTTGTCTTTATCTCTCTTGCCTTTACTTATTAACTAAAAGAATTGCCCTCTGACCCCTGGCTTTGCACTTGTGTCTCTCCTTCTCCTTTAATAGCTGTACACATGCTAGGTCTCCGTTTCCTTGTCTTTATCTCTCTTGCCTTTACTTATTAACTAAAAGAATTGCCCTCTGACCCCTGGCTTTGCACTTGCATCTCTCCTTCTCCTTTAATAGCTGTACACATGCTAGGTCTCTGTTTCCTTGTCTTTATCTCTCTTGCCTTTACTTATTAACTAAAAGAACTGCTCTCTGACCCCTGGCTTTGCACTTGCATCTCTCCTTCTCCTTTAATAGCTGTACACATGCTAGGTCTCCGTTTCCTTGTCTTTATCTCTCTTGCCTTTACTTAATATAACTAAAAGAATTGCCCTCTGACCCCTGGCTTTGCACTTGCGTCTCTCCTTCTCCTTTAATAGCTGTACACATGCTAGGTCTCCGTTTCCTTGTCTTTATCTCTCTTGCCTTTACTTATTAACTAAAAGAATTGGCCTCTGACCCCTGGCTTTGCACTTGCATCTCTCCTTCTCCTTTAATAGCTGTACACATGCTAGGTCTCCGTTTCCTTGTCTTTATCTCTCTTGCCTTTACTTATTAACTAAAAGAATTGCCCTCTCACCCCTGGCTTTGCACTTGTGTCTCTCCTTCTCCTTTAATAGCTGTACACATGCTAGGTCTCTGTTTCCTTGTCTTTATCTCTCTTGCCTTTACTTAATAACTAAAAGAATTGCCCTCTGACCCCTGGCTTAGCACTTGTGTCTCTCCTTCTCCTTTAATAGCTGTACACATGCTAGGTCTCCGTTTCCTTGTCTTTATCTCTCTTGCCTTTACTTATTAACTAAATGAACTGCCCTCTGACCCCTGGCTTTGCACTTGCGTCTCTCCTTCTCCCCTCTGACCCCTGGCTTTGCACTTGCGTCTCTCCTTCTCCATTAATAGCTGTACACATGCTAGGTCTCCGTTTCCTTTGTTTCTCTTGCCTTTACTTATTACTTCGCCTGCCTCACATATCTGCTCCCTTTACTACTCTGTTCTTCTCCTCCTTGTTATCTACTGTTTGAATTTTTCCACTCTGACATTTGCTTTTTGAGTGCGTAATAAACTCATGCACTTATATGTCAACACGTTTCAGTGCTACATGATATTGTATTTATGCTGTTTTACTGATGGCATATGTATATTATTCTACATATCATAAAGTATTAACATCTGCATTAAGTGATGCATTTACAGTATAATGTAACACAATGTCAGTTTTCACCTTTGTATACGTATTTTCTGTTCTTTTATTTATGTTGCTTTTCTCCCCTGAAAACAGGCAAAATTATCTGGTTGGACTTTCCTGGTAAGCAGATCTCAATAAATAAATAATAAATACAGGCAACTGAATTTGTGACCACTTACACCTTGCCCGTACCCACCTGCAGTCCATACTTTCTTGAGTCAGGAGGGCCAGGCCAGTCAAGCCAGTGGTGAACTTGTGAATACCCATCCAGTCATCCGGTTCCATCTGAAGAAAGGTTAATACATCACCCTCTTTAATTTGCAGCAAATAAAGCTACATTCTCTTATAATTCCTTACATCCTAACCTCTTATGAATACCCATTGAACTCTTCTTATTCATTCCCCTCTAAGTACACCAGTACATATACATCACCTCTCTCCCCTTCCCTCTCCAACCTTACCACACAACCCAACTATCTACATGCCAAACACCAAAGAATAGCTCACTACAAGTTAAGTAAACCTAAACCCAGGAAAATATCTGACATCTTCTACTTACTCCATCAATCTTACTCCTACTTATACTCCGAATTATACTATACTTCTACTTACTCCATCAATCAAAATACCTTAAACTCCTCCACCTTTTGTTAGATGGAGACATTCATCCTAATCCAGGCCCACAACATAATAAAACAAAAACACACAAAGTACTAGATAAAACTACATCTCTCTCACTTTCCATACCCAACAATTCTCTCTCTATTGCCCATCTCAATATACGAAGTATTTGTAACAAAATTAGTCAAATCCATGCCCTCCTTGAAACCCATCAATTTGATATGTTATGCTTAACTGAAACATGGCTAAAGCCATCAATCAAAGACAATGAAATTAGCCCTTCCGGTTACAATATCATTAGACATGATCGCGCTACCCAAAAAGGGGGAGGAGTAGCAATTCTCTACAAAAGACAACTCCAAATTAATACTTTAAATCTGACTTTTAACCTTGACAATAATGCTGAAATAATTAGCTCCAAACTCCAAGTCAATACTACTAAAGCCATAAATATCATATGTGCATATCTCCCTCCTGGAAACAATATCAACACTCTCGAACATATCCTCAATTTTCTATCTACCAACCTCCCTCAAGAAACACTAGTCTTAGGCGATTTTAACATCAATTGGTACTCCTGTAACAGTACTAACCCCACCTCCCATATACACCTATATGGCTTTAAACAACTCATTAGTAGTCCTACAAGAACTAATAAAACCAACAATAAGGAAACCATCTTAGACTGGATTCTTACTAATACTCCCCAACAAACCTATCAATTAGGCACCCTTCCAGATGATCTAAGTGACCACTCACTAACTTATATCATTAGGTACAAATCAAACCTAGCCTTACCTACCACCTACAAAACACTACGATCAAAAAAACAATTCAACTCTGATCAGTTTCTTGCTGAACTAAGACAACGTAATTGGTCCCAACTAAAACACCTTCCACTTAATGATGCTGTTGAATACTTTAATTCTACATTTCTATCCATACTAGATCACCATGCCCCAAGTCGCACTGTTAGAACCAAAGCTAAAACAGCACCCTGGCTAACCAACAATACTAAGCAAAAAATCATTCTCAGAAATAAATCCTGGGATAAATGGCGTTCCACTAAGAACCTAACTGACCACCATAACTTCAGAGAGCTTAGAAATAGTACAAAAAAGCCATCCTGGCAGACAAAAAGAACTATTACTTTCAACTACAACAGACCACCAAAAAAGAACCCAAAAAATTTTGGGCTAGTATTAATAATCTTCTATCCCCAGGCCAGTCATTCACACCAAATCCCCAGGACTCTAATCCAAACAATCCTATACAAATAGCTAATGACTTCAACTCTTTCTTCACCAATACTATCCAAACTCTAGCAAATCACCTACCTCCTGACATCTCTAAATTACCCACACCTACTTTACACACTTCTCTTCCCCTTTACCTTCAACCTATACCTACCTCATTTATCTTATCCCTACTCCAGAAACTTAAACCCACCACACCCTCTGCAGACAAACTTCCTGCAGAATTTCTGCAGATAGGAGCTAAAGCCATTGCCTATCCCATCTCAATCCTGATAAATAGATCTATAAAGGAAGGAATTTTCCCTTCCATTTGGAAGATATCTCACATCATACCATTACACAAAGGGGGCAATTCTAATGACTTCTCTAATTTTCGTCCCATAACATTGCTATCACCTATAGCCAAAATCATGGAAAAGTGTATCCATAAACAACTCCTTAACCACCTTCTCCATAACAACCTACTTGCTAACAGTCGACATGGATTTAGACCTTCTCACAGTACCACTACTGCATTACTCTCCTTTACTAATGCTATCAACCATAACCGTAACAACACTAATCTATCATCTTCTATCTTCATAGATCTTTCAAAAGCTTTCGACATAGTTAATCATAAACTCCTTCTGCATATACTAAAATCTCTTTCAATTCATCCTTCTTCCTTATCCTGGTTTACATCTTACCTAGAAAACCGTCAGCAGGCAGTACTTTGGAAAAACTCATTATCGAATCTCCTTCCTATCTTTTTAGGTGTACCTCAAGGGTCTATCCTTGGCCCACTCCTATTTTCTATCTTTATTAACGACCTCCAGTCAGCTATTCCAAACACTACTTGCATACAATATGCAGATGATTCCATTATAATCTGCACTGCTTCCTCTCAGACTGAACTCCTGTCACTTACCCAAAAAGCTTTTTCCTCTGTTGAACACTGGTTCTCTGACCCTTGCCTACTCCTCAACCCCAAGAAAACAAAGTTGCTATTATTCTCACCTACCCACAAATCAACCTCTCTTAATTTCTCTATTACTTCCTCTGATAAAACTCTGATTTCTCCTGATGCTACTACAAAACTACTAGGAATAACTATTGACAACAATCTCAATTTTGATTCTCATATAAACAACACAATAAGAGTAATAAACAAAAAGATTGGTTCCCTTTATAGAATCAAACCATTCCTTACACCTGAAGCTCGGACCACCTTAGCTAGTTCTCACCTTATCTCTACCCTTCTATATGCTTCCCCTATTTATACCAATCTCTCTAAAAATAACCTCAAGAAACTTGCTACATCTTACCATAATATTGCTCAATTTGCCACAGGATTCCTCTTCAGAACCCATCACTGTCATAACCTAAAACAACTAGGCTGGCTTGAACTTCCTAACAGGCTCATTTATCAACAGCTCTTAACTGCTCACAAAATTCTATAACAGCCTTCTAAAACACCAATTCTCTCTAACCTCATTACGCCTTATAATAACTTGAAAAACCTACGCTCTTCAAACAAACTACTGGTTAATATTATCAAACCCAATAACTCTGCAGGTGACAGCCTTTTTTCTAACTCTGTTGGAAAAATGTGGAACAAACTGCCATCTGATATCTCATCTTTGTCTAGTCTTCCACTCTTTAAAAGACAGCTGAAAACACATCTCAATAAACACTGGCTTTGTTCCTGTAACAACCCAGATTAACCTTCCTTTTCCTTTCCTCCTTAATTCCTCACACAACATCCTATAGACATATGTAAAAAAAACAATATCTTTTAAAATATTTTAATTATTTTCTTTTTCACCTTTTTCCATACTATATACTTATATTTTTAGAATTTGTATAGCAAATATCTACTAAACTTTGTTTATGTAATTTCCTGCTATGACTATGCCTGTCTGCATGTATATCTCATGTTCTGACTCAATGTATTAATAATTTTTACCTTGTATTGACTGTTTCTGTGAATTACTTGTAATATCGTTGGAGCTTTTCTCCCCGGGCCTCCACTGAAAATGGACTTATATCCAGCTGGACTAGCCGTGTCAATAAATGTAAAATAAAATAAATAAACATTGCACTTTTATTTGTAATGAAAATATAGATCCCTGGTTCTGGTATTTGTAGGACCAAGGGCTCCAACATCACTGGGTCCTTAATGCATGGAAGCCAAGGCACAGACCTTCTTTCAGGAGTCCGTACGATACTGAATAAAGGGACACACAGTATTTTTAAGCCCACAATCTTTTTACTTAGGAACCTCTGGAGTCTTCCTAGTTGTATGATATCTCTAATGAGGTACACCCCTAAGGGGGGATTGTATTCAACATGGGGCCCAATCAATGACAAAGACAAGGGTACAATAAAAGGTTTATTTATTTTATTTATTTATTGGCATTTGCTGACCGGCAAAGTCCACTGGGCAAGCAAACCCATTTTCAGTGGAGGCCCGGGGAGAAAAACTCCATATTTATACAAACAACAAAGCAATACAGTAGAGAAGTACAAATCTGGGAGAAAGGCTCCACAGTTAAGACAAACTACTATTACAGAACCACATAATTGCAAAGCATATGTTACACAAGTTACTATACATGCACCATATTGCAGGTAAGCTGCATGGCAGAGAAAGCAAATAGTGATGTGCAATAATAACTTTTCAGTCAAAGGAGTCGAGTGAAAACATAGGAGGTATTAGAAAAAAGAATACAGTTGAATAAATTATGGGATTAAGGGTGTCTACATTGTATATCACATGTACAGCTGGGATTATATAAAAAGTAGGTTTTTAGTGCAGCTTTAAAGGACTTCAGGGAGTCTAGTTGGGGAATGGAAGAGGGGGGGGGTATTCCAGAGTTTGGCTATGTTATAGGAATACAGGCACTGTCCTGCTCTCTTACTGGGTTTAGGTATGCTTAGAAGGGTTTTTATGAAGAGTGGAGGGTTCGAGTGGGGGTGTATGTGTGCAGGATGGTTTAGATCTGGATAATCTTCCTTTGGCAATTAGCTGTGCTAAGTAGAAGAACCTTCTTACTACAAAGGAGAGATAATTACCAACCCATGATCAAAAGGTCTTTAACAACATTTTCATTTTGAACCAGGGTATTATCTGTCTTGCTTGCCATACAGAGGTTTTTTGCCAAATGTGACAATATTGCACATTTTAGCATTCAAGACCATGTTTAGTATACTAGCTATTTGAAAAGTGTAAACATTGCTAAATGGAAGAACTAAAGAAAGCCTTTTGTCCTGTTCTTTTTTTTCTGAGAACGGATTCCACATAACTTGGTTCATACTGGCCAATGGGCCCACCCAGAGTGGAAAACTTCGAACTCCTACCTCTTAATACCTTACTTTTTAATTCTACTAATAATAATTTCAGGCACCCTCTTTCTAAAAGCATAGCTATCACACTGTCCAATTACTGAAAGAAACAAATGTCCACATTGATAAGTCTAGACAGTCTCACCATTTAACCTTTACTATACTTCACTTTTGGTGAAACTTGTGACAACTCTCAAAATGAAGACAGCAGATGTAAGTGCTGCAGCTGTATTAGTGATGGACTGTTTATAATAGCTGAAGAATATGACAGAAGTGTACCCTGCCCTGGTCAGTGTAACTGTGACATGGCAGGAGTAGGGTATTTGGCAATCTGTCCAGCCTTCTATATGGGGAAGACAACTAAAAGGCAAAAAATACTGGATTTATAAACAGCTGTATGATAACAGAAAAAATAATCATACCAATGCCTTGAACAGACGTGTTCTACTTTTAAAAAGTTTTTTTTTTAATGATAGATAAAACACAGTACAATGGTGGTGGTGGGGGCACTTAGACAACTTGTTAAAGTACAAAGAATTAATATGGCAGCTAAAACTGAATACCTGCAGCCTCTCCCCCTTTCCCAAATTAATGATTTTATATCAATTTTGAGTGTTATAAATTTTAGGGCCAATACATTTAACGAGATTATACTTACAGGATGGGAGAACACATAACAACTGAATTAAAATTAGTTTATGAAGGTACTTTGGTGCGAATGAATTTGCCATCAATTGTGTATTTATACAATTTGTAACATATACACTTAAAGGCTATATATAGGTGTCCTGAGAAGGACATTTTTATAATTATTTTACTGCATGGTTAATATGAAATGTTAGTTTGGTAGGTCATTTTTTTTTTTAATTTTTAATTTAAAAAATCAATTTATTAGACAGGGTTGCAATTCTTACAGAGTAACTGATTCTTTAAAAGTACATTACATGAAGTTTCATTTAACTCTGAAGTCCCACAAAGAAGGGAAGAAAGTGCTTAGTTTAATTTAATAAAGAAATCATTTACTCGTGGAGCCTTACTATCTATTTTTTCTTTTATTACATAGTTTATGTTGGTGGACCGCCTAGGTGGCTTATTTGTAAATACAGTTTTTTGGTGTTTAGCTTTAAGCTGTGGTTTTGGTACCAACTATTTGCTTGAGAAAGGTTTCCTGAATGATCTTGGTATCTTCTGGAGAGTTGATGATGGCACCAAGTTGTTAGCTATAAACTGTTGGACATAAGCTCTTATCATTATATTTGAACTCTGAGAAATAAATTCCAAAAAGGGGGTGACCTGAGGACCAATCCCTGAGGTATACAGCTAGTGATAGGTCTCCTGGAGGAAGTAGTGAGCCCCACCCTGATTTCCTAAGTTCTATTTTTGAGCCAGTTTGTTCTCCAGTGAGTTAAATAAGAATTTACATTTAGCTGGGTGAATTTAGTAACTCTATTAAGTGTGGGGTGGTGTCCAACACGTTTGCAAAATCCAGGTATGTGGTGTGTACAGATGTTCCCTCATCCATTGCTTCAGTAACCTTCTCAAAGTTGTTCAGCAGATTAAGTAGCTAGAATATGCCCTTAACAAAAGCAAAATGATTTATTTATTTATTTAACACTTCTTGACCGGGAAAGTCCAACTAGGACAGATCATATTGTCAGTACAGGCCCAGGGAAAAATGTTCCAGACACATGCCTTTGGAATGTGGGAGGAAACCTACATGGACATAGGGAGGACATGCAGACTCTGCATAGAAGGCATCCCAGCTGAGAATCGAACCAGAGAACCTATTGCTGTGGGGCGACATCATTAACTGCTGCACTACTGCGCCGCCCAAGCCGGTGCCAGTGGAGAGGGTGTAGGTTGCCTATGTCTTTATTTATTAATTCCATAATGATCCTTTTCACAGTCTCACAGATGAGGCTGGTCAGGTTTAATGGTCTGCAATTGCCCAGGTCTATCATTGCGCATGGTATTGACCACTGCAGTCCTTCAGTAATCAAGCACAAACCCCATTTTCAGGCTGACATTAAGTTATTAAATGGCACCTCTAAGGGGGTTTAAAAGGTCCTGTTACAGGCTGACCACTAGGCAGCTTGACAATGTTATCCAACCACATCAAAGCAGTGCTGCTGGCTTTCAGAGGTGGTTTGAGGACTTCATCCTGGGAGATTTTGGGGATAGGGTGTAGTCAGAGCTACATTTATCCATTAACAGACTGACTATATCCTCTGGGTAAGAATATGTGACACACTGTTTACTAATAGCACCATGCAGCTTTGAGTATTATTTCTGAGGTTTCTAACATAGGTGCGGAATCTTTGTGATTGCTTTTTTGCCTGGATTGGCATCTGACTTTGGTCGATTTCATCTGGGATTAGAGCCCCCTGTTAAATTTATCAAGACTGTTTTTAGTACTTAAGAGGTATATACTTATTTTCATGTGCAATGAGGTTTTTCCTTTTATTGTCGATTCTGTTTATTTGGCTTCCACCATAGCAGTTTATATTTAAATTTGGTGATGTATTTATTTTGGAAAGAGACAGATGCATCTATGTGACTATTTACATGTACATACAGTTTGGTAGTGAAGAAATTAAGCTTTTGCAGAGGGAATTCTGAATTTAGCTAGGGCATCACTACTTTTTCGAAGAGTAGCTTTAGCATATTTCTGAATACAGAGTCACTGGAGGAGATTTCTGACTTCATTCTTATGGTGACTATGACAGATTTGTGGTCCAATATGACCAGGGAAGAAGATACAATTGTAGGGGAGCAAAGCTGTCCCATACTGGCATAGGGTTGGGGTGCAGACTATTTCGTACTGAGATTTTGTAATGATGAAGTCCAGAGATTCTTGGGCAGACATGTATGAGGATGTACAAGCCTCCCAGCTGATGGAGGGGCAGCTGAAGTCTCTGAGGAAAATGGTCTCAAACTTGATACTAGTCAGGTAGGAGGGATAGGCTGAATGGGACAAAGTGGGGTTTTATAGTTAGCTATGATATGACAGGGGAATTTGCTGACAGCAAGTTGGATATGGAGGAGTTCCAGGTCGTTATCTTGTCTAACAAGTCTGGACGTGAAGTGCTGCTTTAAGACTATGTAGACACAACTGCCTTTAGTGTCTCTGTCTAGTGCAGTAGGCCTGAACAGTGAAGTGTTGCTTTAAGACTATGTAGACACAACTGCCTTTAGTTTTCTCTGTCTAGTGCAGTAGGCCTAAACATTGAAGTGTTGCTTTAAGACTATGTAGACACAACTGCCTTTAGGCCTGAACATTGAAGTGTTGCTTTAAGACTATGTAGACACAACTGCCTTTAGTGTCTCTGTCTAGTGCAGTAGGCCTGAACATTTTCTAGTGTTGCTTTAAAACTATGTAGACACAACTGCCTTTAGTGTCTCTGTCTAGTGCAGTAAGTAGATCTGAACACTGAAGTGTTGCTTTAAGACTACGTAGACACAACTGCCTTTAGCATCTCTGTCGAGTGCAGTAGGCCTGAACATTGAAGTGTTGCTTTAAGACTATGTAGACACAATTGCCTTTAGTGTCTCTGTCTAGTGCAGCAGGCCTGAACATTGAAGTGTTGCTTTAAGACTGTGTAGACACAACTGTCTTTAGCGTCTTTGTCTAGTGCAGTAGGCCTGAACATTTAAACCCTCCACTGATGGGAGTGCTCTCAATGACCGTGAACTAGCCCTCTATGACAAAGCATATATCAATGATTTCCAGGGTAAGTAGCACCTGTAGGGAGTGGAGTTTTCGTTTTTTATAAGACTCCTAGCAGTAGGGAGTGGAGTTTTCGTTTTTTATAAGACTCCTAGCAGTCAGCAGCAATACTTATGTTATTTAAATTCTGTTTTCTTATGCTGGAAGCTTTAGAAGACTGATGTTGCCTAAAAAAGACAATATATTGGGGTGGACATGGACTCAGTCAATATATGAAAGCCTTGGGTAGAACAGGTACAGGCCACTCTTGGTAAAGCAGTTAGGACCGTCTTCCATTTCTTCCCAAGTTGATATATAACGTATCGTTTTTGAATGAACCCCAGAAGCTAAGCCAACTGAGGGGGAACAAATGGGTGATCTTGAGTCTCCTGTTCTGAACAAATCCACCATGAGATTCTTTTTGCATATGTTTATTATGAGAATCTGATGAGACACTGGTTGACAAATTATTGACCACTGAGAAGCTAGACACCACTGCAGAATTCTCATGTGATACCTGGGCAAGAGGGACCACCACAAATCGCTGCAGCCATAGATCCTAAGGCCTGTAGAACATGACATGCTGCCACCTTCTTGGTTCTGACTAACCTTGAAGTTTGTCTTCTGATTGTTACAACCCTGGAAGTAGCAAGTTTGGCAATCATCTGATTGGTGTCTAACAGTGCTCCTATGAGCTCTAATGTTTGAGTGGGCACCAGATGAAATTTTTGGTAATTTATGGTTATTCCTAGTTCTGAACAAAGCTGAAGAACAGAGTATCTTGCGTGAACAAGTAGATGCCTGTTCAAGGTGGAAATGAGCCAGTCGTCTAAATAAGAACATCTGGAATACTTGTTGTTTCAGGTAAGCCGCAATCACCGACATGCATTTAGTGAACACTCTGGGGGGATGGTAGTGAGACCAAAAAGCAGCACTCTGAACTGGTAATAACTGGCTCCCAGCTGGAAGCGCAGTATCCTCTGGAGCGTCTATCCATTTATAAGTGGTAGTACTCATCCTAAAAATCTATAGAGCACATCCAATCGTCCTGTTCCAGAAAAGGAAATATGGACTGCACCATGACAATTTAGAACTTGCAGCATCAAATTGACTTGTTCAATCTGTTGAGATCCAAGATTGGTCTCCAGTCCCCCATTTTCTTTGGAACTAAAAAGAACCATGAGTAAGTTCTGAACCCTCTCTGATCTCAGGGGACCTCATAGATGACTTTTTTTTCCAGCAGTTTCTGAATCTGGGTGACTGCTTGATCCCTTTGACTGGGTGGAACATCTAGGATTTTTTTGATTGGACGGAGTTATTGAGAAAAGGGAATTTGGTAACCCCTGGATATTATCCTGTGCACCCACACATTGGAAGTTATCTTTTGCCAGGCTCTCCAGTGCAGGGATAGTCGATTTCCGACTGCCTCCAGAGGTATACAATCAGGTCTTTTTTCAGGAGCACTGAAAAGGCTTCCCAAAGAAAGATTCCCGGGAACCTTGGTTTTGCGGACCTCCTCTGCCTCGAGGATGACATCTTCCATTACTGTTTCCCCCTCTGCCTATGGGGGGGGGAAAACTCACCATGTGTGTCTTAGTAGGACCCTTGAGACTTTTTGGACCACATTCTTTCGCTGCTCTTCGAACTCTTGGGATAAGGTCTCTGAGGAACCAAAAAAAAAGCCCATGGCAGATAAGGTCTTACCTTCTTTCTCAGACCTGGATAGTGTAACTTTAACTTTGGGACCAAAAAGGGATGTGCCTCCTCACAGAGATGCAGGAACTCACTGCTCTGTTTGTTCCTTCGGCTGCATGTGCTGTGAGCCTCATGGACGAGTTGGCTACCGAATGTAGGGTGGCTAACTGGGAAGCTACGGTCTCTTTAGCTCCCTCAGCTATTACTCCTTCAACGGTATCTTAGATCTCCTTAATCAGATCCCTTTGCAATCTGGTAAAATGTGAAAGGTAATTCAGCGACCGCAAGGCAAAGGTCACTGATGAGAAGACACACTTCCCACAGCTATCCATCATCCTGGAATCCTTATTAGAAGGATGGATAGTTGAAGTCTCCTTGGAAAGTTCCTTCTTGGTTGCCACTACTACAACCATGGTATCTACTACAACCCCTTTTGCCTAAAAAGCCTTATCCGAGGGAACAGTGATAATTTTATTTGGTCTCCAGGGAACAGGCTCGATGGAGTCTGGGGTCTCCCATGCCCGCTGTGAGATTAAACCTATGAGGTCATCAGTGGGCAGAGTCACCCAGGAAGTAGATGGGTGAAAACCAAAAGTAGTCAGGTACACGGAATCCTCAGGCGAAGGATTACTTGACTGCCAGCCACCCCCCTCTGCTTTAGAATCTGCAGAATCTTCCCAAATGAAACATCCTTGGGCGGGCTGACTGTGGGGATCTTTAACCCTCACAGAGGTCACTGTCTTCAGTGGTTGACTCCTCCATGGAGTCCAAATGCTTCCTCTTGTATAACCTCTTCCTAGGGACCTCCACAGTGGGGTAGTCTGGGGAGGTATCGGAAGAGTCAGGGGTACTCAGATGGGTGTCCGGGCGCCTGTGGTCCTGCTGTTCCTATGGAACCTGGTGATAAGAAGAGGCAGGCAAGGTATCTTGTTGGGACTGCAGACCCAAGGGGCAGGTGACTTCTTAGGTGCAGTGGCAGGTATACCCCTCTCCAAGGCCCCAAAAGCTGGCTGCTCTTGAATGGAAGAGGACTTTGCCTCTGACAAATCATGTTTCCTGGACGGGGTCCTCTCCAGCCCAGAAGACAGCTTGCCTGGGTTTGAAGCCAGAGCCGAGCTCACTTTCACAGAAGCCCCGAGCTGCATCGACTGCTCCGAAGACCTGGGAGTCAAGCGCACACAAGGTTCGCTACAGCTCTGAGAAAGTACAGTGGTGTACACTTACCATAAATGTAGATGTTTGTTTGTATTCACTGTTGCAGTCATCACATTTGGGTTACCTGCCTGCAGGTAGCCCTCAGCTGGCCTGAATACCAGAGTCTTGGATTCCTGCGTCGGATGCTGTCTTTTCTTCCATTACGTCAGGTCGCCAGGGGTATAAAACTTGCAGCAGACACCATTACATCAGTTTTTCTTGCCCCAGATGTCAGGTGCCACCACAATGGGAAGCAATTATATGTTATGATACCCCTCCATCAAAAAGCAAATACACCAGAAAGCTTAAATACATCAAAGAAGAAGGAAAGGTAGAGCCAAGAGAAGTCAGGGGTCTGGAAGGAGGGTAACTAGGACTGCAACAGTGAATACACTCGAACATCTACATTTCTGGTAAGTGTACACAACTGCACTATGTTCTTTGTATTTCACTATTGCAGTCATTACATTTGGGTGGATTCCCAAAGCTAAGGAAGGGACGAGAAAGTTAGACAGCATTAGGAGCAGCTATTAAGCACTGCAAGACTGCAGTGGCAAAACCAACTCTAGATTTAGAAAAAAAAGGCATGTGGTAATGCTTGGTGAAGGTATGCACAGAGCTCCAGGTAGCAGCTTCTAGGATGTTCCTGGTAGGGACACCTCTGAGAAAGGCTGTAGAGGTAGATGCAGCCCTGGTGGAATGTGATCTTATCCCCTGTGGGATAGGTTTTCCATGGTGCTTATAGCAGAAATGAACGCAATAGGCTATCCATTTAGAAATGGTTTGCTTTGAAATGGCCTTCCCCTCTACCCCTGGTAGGCAAATGAATGAACTGATTAAGGGCCACACTAGACACCGTCTTGGGCATAAAGGAAGGATTGGTCTTGAGAGGAAACCTTGTCTGCATGGAAGATAATGAAGGGCTCCACTGCCATGAGGACCTGTAATTCAGACACTCTTCTTGCTGAAGTGATGGCTAGAAGGAAGGCTGTTTTCTAAGAAAGGAATTTCAACTCTGCAGTTGCAGCTGGCTCAAAAGGAGGGAGAGTGAGTTTTTCCAATACAAAGTTAAGGTCCCAGGCTGAAGTAGGGGCTCCCCTGGGGGGGGGGGCTTAAATCTTTGGCCCCTCTGAGGAATTGCTTAGCAGGGGGTGAGAAAAGAGGGGTGGTTCAGTATTATAATGTGCTGAAATGGCAGAGGCATGAATTTTAATTGATGAGAAGGATAGGCCCTTGTGGAGCATTTCTGTTAAGTACTGAAGTATATGAGGTAAGCTGGGCACCGTTGTGCCCATCCCCCGAGTCTAGCTCCAGGAACAGTATCTTTGCCACTTTTCAGCATAGGATGTTCTAATACTAGGCCTCCTTGCCTCCAGAATGACATCCAGCACCTGCTTACTGAGGGATGCTATTGGAGTGCTCAAAGAATTAGCCAGGCTGCAAGGTTCAGGGTTTGAAGCTGAGGGTGCAGAATCTGGCCCGCCTGCTGGAACAGCAGGGAAGGGGTCTGAGACAGGTGCCATGGTTCCAGCAGTGTCATACTGTGCAAGAGGGGGCACCAGTGTTGGCGTGGCCAGTCTGGTGCAATCAATATTGTCCTTGGCTTGTCCTGTTTGATCTTTAGCAGAACCTTCGAGTTGAGAGGCAGAGGGGAAAAGGCATAAACTGAGAGGCTTTCCCAGGTAAAGAACAGGGCATCCACTTTCCAAGCTTGACTGTGGGAAGTCCTTGTGCAGAATCTGTCCAATTAGTAGTTCTGAGGGGAGGCAAACAGGTCTATCCCTGGAGTCCCCCATTTGTTCCTCAAGAGGTTGAATATTTTTAGTTCCAGTTTCCATTTGTGTGGGTCCATGAGATTTCTGCTTAGGTCGTCTGCCAGAGAATTTAGCTTGTCTGGTGGGAAATGAGCCTGTAGGTGCACTTGGTAGCTCAAGGTTGTATTCCACAGAGCCATGGCTAGTGTGCAGAGAGGGTACAAGTGGGTTCCCCCCTGCTTGTTTATGTACCACATAACTGTGGTGTTGTCTGTCCTTACCAATAATTGTCCTGGAAGAATGTGGTCTTTGAAGGTTGTCAGGGAATTCTGTACAGCTAACATTTCTTTTTGGTTGATATGCAGGTGCATCTGTCTCGGGTGCCACTTGCCCTGAATGCACTGCCATGCCAAGTAAGCCCCCCCATGCATAGTCTGATGCGTTTGTTGTTAGGGTTTGGGCGGCAGGGGGTAGAGTGAAAGGGAGCCCCTTGTTGTGGTAGCAGGCCTTTGCCCACCAAAGGAACTTTGTCTTTATACAAGGAATGATAGGAATCATTGATTCAAGGTCCTGAGAATGTTGACACCATAGGCTTTTTAGATACCATTGTAGTTTCTTCATATGCAGTCTTGCATATGGAATTAGCAGAATGCAAGAGGCTATGAACCCCAGAGCTTGCAGAATTTTCCTTGCATATAGCTGGCTCTTTGTGGCCAGTAGTTTGAAGTAGGTTGTCAAATAAACTTGTTTCTCTGGAGTGAGGAAAGCCATCTGGGAAGTTTTGTTCAAGCTTGCTCCCAGGAATACAATCTTTTGGCAGGGTACTAGGTGAGATTTCTTTTTATTTATGGTGTACCCCAGTGAAGTTAGAAGTTTCTTTATGAATGCCAGATGTTTTAAAAGCAAGTTCTGGCTTTCTGCCTGAATCAGACAATCGTCCAATATGGGTATATTTGAATATTTCTCTGCCTGCAAAATGCAACGGCTGAAGCTAGACACTTTGTGAATACCCTGGGCGCAGTAGATAAGCCAAAGGGAAGTGCAGAGAAAGTACAGTTGTGTACACTTACCATAAATGTAGATGTTAGAGTGTATTCACTGTTGCAGTCATCACATTTGGGTTATCTGCTTGCAGTAGCCCTCAGTCGGCCTGATAATCAAAGTCTTGGGTCCTGCGTCGGTTGCTGTCTCATCTTCCGTTAGGTAGTCAGGGGTATAAAACATGCAGCAGACGCCATTACATCAGTTTTTCTTGCCCCAGATGTCAGGTGCCCCCTTAAGGGGAAGCAATTAAATATATAAATATACAGGGATATACCTCCAACCAAAAAGCAAACACACCAAAAAGCTTTTAAGTGTAGTAAAGGAAAGTAGAGGTATAGCCAAAAGAAGTTAGGGGGCTGGAAGGAGGGTATACAGGACTGCAACAGTGAATACACTTGAACATCTACATTTATGGTAAGTGTACACAACTGTACTATGTTCTTCGTGTTTCACTATTGCAGTCATTTCATTTGGGTGGATTTCCAAAGCTAAGGTTGAGAGGAGGAATTTACCTAGCATCAGGACCAGCTATAAGGCCCTGCAAGACTGCAGTGGCAAAGCCAGCTCTGGACTTAGAGAAAATTGGTAAATGATAATGCTTGGTGAAAGTATGTACAGAACTCCAGGTAGCAGCTTCTAGGATTGTCCCTGGTAGGGATGCCTCTGAGAAAGGCCGTAGAGGTAGATGCAGCCCTAGTAGAGTGGGGTCTGATGCCTTGTGGGATAGGTTTTCCACAATGCTTACAGCAGAAATGAATGCAATAGGCTATCCATTTAGAAATGGTTTGCTTTGAATTGGCCTTCCCCTCTTTCCCTGCAGCAAATGCCACCAGCAGTTGTTCAGATTTCCTTTGAGGTTTAGTCACGTCCAAGTAGAATCTAAGTTGTCTGTGCACATCTAAGGAGTGCAGTATCCATTCCCCTTTGTTCTGTGGATTAGGAAAGAAGGTTGGCAAATGAATGGACTGATTAAGAGCCACACTGGATACCACCTTGGGCATGAAGGAGGGATCGGTTCTGAGGGACACCCTGTCCACATGAAAGATGATGAAAGGCTCCACTACCATAAAGGCCTGTAATTCAGATACCCTTCTTGCTGAAGTGATTGCTAAAAGGAATGCAGTTTTCCAAGAAAGAAATTTTAAATCTGCAGTAGAAGCTGACTCGAAAGGAGGAAGAGTGAGTTTCTCCAAGACAAAGTTAAGGTCCCAGGCTGGAGTTGGAGCTCTCCTCGGTGGTCTTAAATGTTTGGCCCCTCTGAGGAACTGCTTGAGCAGTGGGTGAGAGAAGAGGGGAGGATCTGTGTTATAATGAGCTGAAATGGCTGAGGCATGAATTTTGATGGAGGAAAAGGGCAAGCACCTGTGAAGCATCTCAGTTAAGTATTGTAAAATCTGAGGTAAATTGGGCTCTGCTGTGCTCATCCCTTGAGACTGGTTCCTGGCACAAAATCTTTTCCACTACGCAGCATACGATTTTCTAGTACTAGGTCTCCTTGCCTCTAAAATGATATCCATCACTGGTTTACTGAGGGATGGTAAAGGAGAGATTAGGTAATCAGCCAGGCTGCTAGGTTCAGTGTTTGAAGCTGAGGGTGCAGAATCTGGTTCTCCTGCTGAGACAACAGGGAAGGTGTCTGAGGCAGGTGCCATGGGGCCACGCGTGACACACTGCGCAAGAGGGGGTACCAGTGTTGGCATGGCCAGTCTGGTGCAATCAAAATCCTCCTAGGCTTGTCCTGCTTGATCTTTAGTAGTACTTTGGAGAGCAGAGGCAGAGGAGGAAAGGCATAAAATGATAGGCTTTTCCAGCTGAAGGACAGAGCATCCACTTTCCAAGCTTGTTTGTGGGGAATCCCTGTGCAAAATTTGTCCAACTGATAGTTCTGGGGGGAGGCAAACAGGTCTATATCTGGGCTCCCCCATTTGCTTGTCAACATGTTGAAAATCCTTGGTTCCAGTTTCCACTCATGTGGGTCCATGAGGTTTCTGCTTAGTCCGTCTGCCAGTGTATTTAGTTTTCCTGGCAGGAACTGAGCTTGTAGATTCACTTGGTAGCTCAAGGCTGTGTTCCACAATGCCATAGCTAGTTTGCAGAGGGGGTAAGAATGCGTACCCCCCCCTACTTGTTTATGTACCACATAACAGCGTTGTTGTCCGTCTTTACCATTAGCTGTCCCGGAAGAATGTGATCCTTGAAGGCTGTCAGAGCATTCTGTACAGCTAGCATTTCTTTTTGATTGATATGCATGTGCATTTGACTTGGGTTCCATTTGCCCTGAATGCACTTCCCTGCCAGGTGAGCCCCCCATGCATAGACTGATGTGTCTGTTAGGGTTTGGGTGGCAGGGGGTAGCGTAAACAGTAGTCCCTTGTTTTGGTGGAAGGCCTCTGCCCAACAAAGGAACTTTAGGCGTAGGCAAGGTATGATAGGAATCACTGCTTCTAGATCCTGAGAATGCTGACACCATAGGCTTTTTAGATATCACTGAAGTTTCCTCATATGCAGTCTTGCATATGGAATTAGAAGAATGCAGGAGGCCATGAAACCCAAGGCTTGCAGTATTTGCCTTGCAGACAGCAGGGTTTTTGTGGCCACTTGTTTGAAGTAGGTTGTCTAATGAATCTGTTTCTCTGGCGTGAGGAAAACCATCTGGGAAGTTGTATTCAAGCTTGCTAACAGGAATATAATTTGTTGACTGGGTACCAGGTGTGACTTTTCATTTATGGTGTACCCCAGACAAGTCAGCACCCTTTGTACAAAGGCCAGATGATTCAAAAGTATGTCCTGGCTTTCTGCCTGAATTAGACAATCGTCCAGGTATGGGTATATTTGAATATTTCTTTGTCTGCAGAATGGAAAAACTGGAGCTAGGCACTTTGTGAATACCCTGGGCGCAGTAGATAAGTGAAAGGGCAGTGCAGAGAACTGATAATGCGTGTAGCCTGCTTTGAAGCACAGGTATCTTCTGCAAGATTCCCTGATTGGGATGTGCAGGTAAGCTTCTTTTAAATCTAATGTTGCCAACCAAGCATCCTTGCCTAGCATAGAAAGCAACTGGTGAAGAGTCAGCATCTTGAATTTTGGAATCTCCAAAAAGGTATTTAGGGTAGACAGGTCTAGGATAGGATGCCATGAATTGTCTTTTCTGGGTACCAGGAAAAGTCTTGAATAGAAACCTTGTCCCTTTTCCTCTTCTGGTACCTACTGAATAGACCACATGTTTGAGAGAGAAAGTACTTGCTTTTGGGCCTCTGCCCACTGATTTGGGGGTAGATCTGGCCAACCGTTTGGGGTTGCTAACGTGTGGAAGTGAAATCTGTATCCTTGGGAAACTATGTTTAAAACCCATTTGTCCTGGGTAATGAGTTCCTAGTTTTTTGCTTGCAGAGCAATCTTTCCCCTTAAAGGAGCAGTCAGTTGAGAAGGGCTTGGAAGTTTTAAAATTAAGTCATTTAGACAGCTTACCATAGGGGGAAGTCTTACTACTCCCTGATTTGGAAGTGGGAGCCCCCCACTGCTTAGTCCTGTGCGTACCCTGGGACTGAAGCCTGGGTGTTCTGCTGGTTCTGGGTTTGAACTGAGAAGGCCTGGAAGAGGCAGGAAAGGACCAATTTTTTTGAGGGCCAATGCCTACTAAATCTAGGAGGCTGCACTTGTAAGAAATCTTTAATAGTTTGCATAGATTTAGCTTTTTCCTCCATCTTTTTAAGAACTACTTCTGCTTTGTCGCCAAACAGGCGGTTCTGATTTAAGGGAGCATCCAGCAATTTAGTTTTAACATGGTCTGGCAAAGATTGCTCCTTAAGCCAAGCATACCTTCCAAGTATAGACCCAGTAACAGCAGCCCCTGCAAGAGGCCTCTAGTGAATCAAAACCACACTGCAAAGTATGTTTTTCAACCTGTTCAGCAGAATGCATTAAATCCTGTAAATCCTTATTTTCAGCACAATCAGGAATCAACATCATTTTCTGTTTAAGCAATCCAATAATATGCTGCTGATACTTTAACATATGAAACTGGCAATTTAAAGCCCTGAAGGCCAAGGTTGCAGAGGTGTATACCTTCTTACCCCATCTATCCAGGGCCCTGGAATCTCTATCAGAGGGGGTAGGATTTTTGGCAGTAGTAGTTTTACTGCCCTTGGGTCCCTGTGAAATGGTCTCAGGATCTGCAGTAGGATTTTTAAAAAGGAACTTGTGAGAATCAGGAATATCTATCAGGTTTTCTGGGAACAAAAGGTAAAGAGTCAGGGGCCAAGCTAGATTCCGAAAAGGCATCGTCAACAATGTCCAGCACAGGAAGGACAGCTAAAGGCCTGTGTTGAGGCAGGAGTAAGAAATCTCTAGGCCTCTTTTTAGAATTAGAGTAATCCTGGCTTTCCCAGTGAAAATGCTCCCTAAGAGTATGCAAGGTTTCACCAAAAGAAAAATCCTCTGGGGGAGAAGCAGAGGGAATAGAGTCCGCGGCATCAGAATCCTCATAAGTAGATAAGGGTAAATCCTGGTCATCAGAGGAGACAGAAATTTCAGAATCCTGGTCAGAAGTATCATAAGCAAATTCAGTCCTAGGTCTCTTAGAGCGGGAAGGTAAGGTTGGCTTCTCCTGATTAAAGTAGTAAGGTCTTCAGCCATTCTTATCATTTTTTTTTTGGCATAGTGGCCTGACCTTGCGGTCTGGACATCGGTTTCCTGGGCATGGTTTGAGCTTTAGGCCTAGAAGAAGAAGATGGCGTCGGTTTAATATGCAAGTCAGTAGACCTGAATACACCCTCAGAAGCCGGTGCCTGCACAGTGGCTCCGGACCCATCCAAGGTAGAAACATCCGCAGGTTACACAGCTGAAGCATCTCGCGACATACCGGACTCCGAATGGGTCTCTGTAGAGGCCTGCGAATCTGAAGTAGCGGGTATCAGGGGCTGCAAAAGCTCCTCACTGAGTACCGGCGAACTGTTGACTAGCTTAGGAGAAGCGTCGTCGGCAGCTTTGGACCTAGGTGGCCTGTCTCTGTCTTTATCTTTGTGTTTTTTTGGAATATCGGTATTCGTGTGGCTTACCGAAGACACAACTGGATAATTGAACCGAGTACCGAAATATTTAGAAGCGAAAATGTACCGACGACGAATAGTTCGTGGTTTAAATAAGGCACAAAACCAACAGCGAGTTATGTCATGGTCAGGGCCTAGGCAAGGAATACAGTATGAATGAAAATCTTTATGAGGTATTTGCTTTCCACAAGAAATACAATTATTGACTTTTACTGACATCAGTTTAGAGCAAGAAAAAGTTTCCTCAACGGGGTACTTAGCTTAAGTTGAAAACTTCAGTTCTGAAACTCGAAAACAAAAATTTCAGGAGTCGGCCGACCGGCACTTGCGAACTGCTTCTGCTTCGGGCACCGCACAGCAAGAAAGACTGATGTAATGGGGGCAGCTGCATGTTTTATACCCTGCCCTGATGACCTGACATCATGGAAGAAGAGACAGCATCCGATGCAGGAATCTAAGACTCTGGTATTCAGGCCAGCTGAGGGCTACCTGCAGGCAGATAACCCAAATGTGATGGCTGCAACAGTGAAACACGAAGAACATCTATCTGGCTCCAAAAAAGCCAATGAGCTCTGAGTGAAAGTCTGATCTGAGGAAAGGGACATCTTCGGATCAGAGCTAAAAGGCAGGCGATGTATTGGATATGACAACTCTAAAGCCTGCCCTGAAGTTGGTGGAGGAAGAGGGGGAGTAGACGGTTTGGACTGGCCTGAAACATTAAGGGTAGAGGTCAATGAGGACTTACCTGCGCCCACAAAATCTTCTGCACCATCTGTTCCACATCTTCTTCAGTTAGGCAGCTGGTCAAATGGGAGGACAAGGCTGGAGGGATCTTGGTCTCGACAGAAAGGGAGATGGCACCCTCAATGGAACCTGATCATAAGATGGAGAGTACCGAGTCCTCAGTAATGTCAAAACTGGCTTAAAAGAACTGGAAGTCAGATTCAGCATCAACGGATCTGATCCATCCTTACCAGACAGAATTGGAGCCAAAGAAGTCAGCTACAACAAAGTAGAGTTCGGAGTCGAAGTCTCCGATCGGATCATAGGCTTATCAGAACTAGAAGATTTCAAAGATTTTGACTTCGGCTCCGAAATATCTATCGGTGTCAAAGATGGTCTCTTCTTAGCTTTGTCCAAAGATCTAGAGGACAAAGAAGAACCTGGGCTTGAATGAGCTGATCTCATTTTAGAGGCCGAATCCGATTTCTCTTTACCTCCAGAGACAGCTTCTCCAAATGCTGAAGGCAACATACCCCTTAGAAAGAGCTTGTTTTTACATTCAACTAAAGCTCTGTGATTAAAAGAATGGCATATAGCACAATCCTCTTGTAAGTGAAGGGGCCCAAGGCAGCAAACACAGACACAGCACAAGTTGCTAACTGGAATTGTATGACTGCACTTTGAAAATGTTTTGAAACTGGCCAGTTTCTCTTGTTTCTCTGCCATAATGAAAAGGGGAAGGCAGAGAGATCACACAAACTAACACACACGGGAAAAAGGACAGCAAAATGATTTTTTTTTTTTTTTTAGGAAAATAGACAGTGAAGGGAGAAACTACTAACAATAGTAGTTCAAGAGTTACCTAAATGGTAAGGGGAAAGGGGAGTAACCTATAAAAAAGCTGTTACTGCAGGAAAGAAAAGAAGAAGAGAAAGCAACCTAAATAAAAGAGTTACTGGCAAGAAAGGGTTCTACAAGGGAGAGAGAGACAGGCAAATTACATTCAAAACAAGAAAATAGAGATTATTAAAGAACAAGAACATTAAATATATGACCTGACACCAAGAGCTAGTTGATCGGACCACATCTTCGCAAAGCAGCAAACGAGATCGGAGGTAATGGGGAGAGATGCATCATGGGTAATGGGAGGCATCCAAGAGCTTTTTGATTGCCATGAGCTTGCTAATGGCTGAGTTGGATCCAATGGATCAGATCCAGACCCCTTATGTGAGCATGATATGAAAAATTGACAATATCAGATTTAATATTTTTTAGACATTTCACTGCATACGATATTTAAGGGCCTTGAAGAGATACTGTGCAAAGCTAATTCTATACTACTTTTAAAGAAAACTCAGACTGAAAGTATTTACACAAGGCATCACATCTGTCTAGTAAGCTATGTGATTAATACAAACTGTAGCACATAAGAAACAGAGTATAATGGGGTTAGGTAGTGACTCAATTTCCCCCCATTTTTTGCAAAGTATTTCAAAACTTTTTTGATAAAATTTGGCTGTGTATAATGAAATCACTGTACAGTTTGATAAATAATTCTTCTAAAAGTACTTAAACTTCTCCTGAACTCTGTAGAATCTACCTGGCTTCTTAAGGTCACAGGGGGAGAACTGAAGTTCAAGGAAGATGATTTTGATGCATTCCTCAAAGGCTGGGGAGACTGGAAAAATGACATCCTCACAGGCCACAAGGACTGGAAGAAATGACAATGGCTTGAGCTCTTCCATGTGTATTACTCCAGATACCGCTTTTTTGAGGTGAAGTTTTTTTTTCACCCTCCCTCTAAAGTGTGTGTCTGAAAGAGGCATTCTCTGGAAGGAAGGCCAATCAAAGTCTCATGGTTGTCAGTATCACATCCCATGGGGGAGTGAATCTGTGAAGAGAAAAATCAAACCTTCTGCTTCAAGATACAATTCCACAAAGTCAGTAGAGCAACAGGTACCGCATTTGCCTTTGGTCCTGGTGAGAGAAGGAGTGTAGTTATATTATTTCCTGGAGACTGCTGATCACTAGAAAGTTTAATAGCTGCCTTGTAGGTGACAGCTGTGAATCTGTGCTTATATTCTGATCCTGGGGACAGTAGGAGCAGAGTGCATTGATTCCGGACTCTTTCTGGTTGGAGAGTGAGTGCCTGTGCTTAATGTACCTTACTGGCCTGGCTGCTATTCGAGGCATCTACCAGAAAAAGGCTACAAGCCTGCAGACCCTTGCAACATCTGGAACAAAACTGTGGATCACCAAACAGTCCGTGGCCTGTTTCTCTTCTCTTCTTGAGATTGGTGCTAATATTTTGCTTCTGGTGAGAGAAGAAGCAAAGGAGTATTGTATCCCAACAGAGTGAAACTGTGCTGAGACCAGCATTAGTAGTAGCCAGGCAGTAGCCATTCATGCGACTCCCCTCCATCATTCTTGATGAGCTAATTCTTTATTTTCAGTAAGCACTGCTTGATTTCTTCCTAACTTCAGAATATCTGCCTAAATACTTCATCCTTAAATTTTCAGGTTCTAAGTATTAGTTTCCCCTCAAGTGTTTGGCAGTGCTCTGTACAGACTCAGACACTGAGTGACATTTTCCTGTAAAAAGCTTCAGTACTTAATATATTGAGCTAATATCAGGCATGCCTAAAGGTTAGTTCCCTGTGCTTTCTCCTGTCAACCTGGCGAACTCGGGTATCCGGAGGAAATGAAGCAACTGCCACATGTACACAGACAACCCTCCCCTCTTACCTCCCAACACTATGACTTGTGAGAGATGCACATATATAGCCAAATATGGAAGCCAAGCACTCTCCAGCCAAGACTGGATTAGCCAGTCAAGAGGAGAAGGTTAACACCTGCACCACACCACATTCAACACATAGCCCTCCAGAACTTACACCACCACAACCCTCACATAACAACACAAAATACACACCTACTTTCACGGATGCTCTCAATAAAACTCTGCCCAAACAACAGAGACCTTTGAGGCAGAAACTCAAACAAACACCACATCCCAGCACAAACCCTGAGACACATAGCTCACATAAACAGTGTGCCACTCAACCAAAGCCCATAAGGCAAAACAACTTACCCAATACACTAGTCATAGGTGACTCAATAGTAAGGCACACTGATGTCCCACTCACTAGGTTGAACAAGGAGAAAGTTATGGTCAGCTGCCTGTCAGGTGCCAGGATCTGCCACATAATGTACGCACTTAGGTCACTCCACAACAGGTACAAATATGACTCTGTCATTTGTCCATGTTGGTGTGAATGACCTGAGAAGTACCTTCCTTGACTACATGAAAAAAGACAGAGGAGCACTCAAGATCTTGTAGCCTAGGCAGGTATGATCCTAGCTCTGGGGAGCATCCTACCGCCACCCAGAATGATACCACAGTACAAGCAGAAAAGTGATTGACTTCAACAACTGGCTAAGTTTCTGGTGTTAACCTAAGGGGATCCAGTATCTGTCTGCCTGGGATGACATGATCTACAGACCTCAATGCTTTGCCAGTGATGGCCTGCATCTGTCACCCCAGGGATTCCGGATAGTGGCCAAGGCTCTCGCCACCCCTATAGTGCCTTTTTAGGCAATGTCCTGAAGACAAAATTATCACCATAACAGCTACAAACAAATGAAATCTGAGGGTTATGCTACTCAAAGCTAGAAGTCTAAATCTCAAAATGCATTCGCTCAAAGCACTCCTTAAAATGGAGAACATCAACATCTGTGCAGTGACCAAGACCTAGTTCAAGGCTCCGGAGAGAACCCCAACACTGCCAGGCTATAATTCATACCACACCTTTCGGACCCTAAACCTGAACCAAAGCACTAAAGGCGGTGGTGTCTCCACATTCATAAAGGATATCCACACCTCCATACTAGTAGTCCAACATAACGCATCAGAGACACTTCAGGTACAACTAACACTGGGTAAAACTGCAATCCAGGTTGTAGCATGCTACAGATCCACCACCATGCCCCAAGACTCCCACTTCACATTTCTAAACACACTGGAAAATATTAGGGTACAACCCAATACCCTTATACTGAGAGACTAACTACTCCTCCATTAACTGGAAAAATTACTCATGTACCAACACACTTGCTCAACGTTTTCTGGAATTCATCAATTCCAACGCCCTGGACCAACTCATTCTTACCCCCACCAGGGGTAGAAACATCCTTGACCTGGTCATTACTAACATGGGCGACCGTTGCTCTACCCCAGTAATCAACTCCTCCCTGGTCAGATCTGACCACAAGCTAATCACCACGGAAAAACACATCCCCCTCACCCCCCAAAGGAAACCACTGTAAAAAACTTCTCCAAAACCAATTTTGGGCTTCTAAAAACAGAGGTGGCTAACTTCACGACACCCATACAAATGGAAAATAGGTGCATGACTGCTGAATCATACACCAATGCACTGTATGAGCACATACACAAGTGTATGGAATGGGCCATACCAAACAGAACCAAGATGCTCTCCTCCAAAAAAAGGAAGCCAGTCTGGTGGTCCCCCACCATAAACAAACTCTACAACAGAAGGAAAAAACTGTTGCAGAAAAGGGTGAATTCCCAAGACTGGAAAAACTCCTTTGTTAGCCTCAGCAAAAAGCTGAGATCCATCATCAAATCCTCTAAAGTTAGCTACAGAAACAAAATTGCTGCAGATTCTAAAGACAGCCACAAGGCATTCTATAGTTATGTCAAGAATCTACATGGCAATACTCAGATCTGCTCTGAGTTACAGCACAGTGGCAATACATATACAGAACCAACTGATATTGCCACCATATTGCCAGACAGGTTCAGTGCGAACTTTACCCCCCTTTCACCCCCTAAAGGGCCTATCACAATACCTGATGAATGCCAAGTCCCTACTATCACAGCTACACAGGTAAAAACCACACTGTCCAAAGCCAAAAATACAGCTTCCATGGGACCTGATAATATCCCTGGCTGTGATCTACATGAATTACAAAGTGAACTGGCACCACACCCGAGTACCCTGTTCAATCACAGCCTCATTTTAGGCTTTGTTCCTATCAAATGGCGCACTGCTATGGTCATCCCACTCCACACAGGGGGAGTGACTACTGACCCCGGGAACCCCCCCCCATTAGTCTGCAGAGTCTGATATGTAAGGCTATGGAGTGCATCATCATAGACCTTATAAATAAGAACATAAGGAATCTCCAAACTCTGGACTCCAAGCAGTTTGGGTTTGTGAAAGGTAGATCATGCCTGCTCAACCTGATAGACTTCTTCGAGTCTGTCACCAGAGCCGTGGATGAGGGCATGGTAGTTCACACAGCCTACCTAGATCTTGCCAAGGCCTTCAACACCATCCCTCACTCAGGAATCATAGATAGACTCGCTAAACTAGGCATAAACCCCTGTCATAAGATGGGTTGCCAATTGGCTCACTGATAGAACCTACACTGTGAAATTAGCGAGCTCCAAATCTGACTACTGACCAGTTACAAGTGGTGTCCCACAGGGATCGGTCCTAGGTCCTCTCCTGTTTGGCATCTACTTCTCTGAAGTTCAAGCCAACACAAAGGGACTCTGGCTGACCAAGTTCACAGATGATTGCAAACTGGGAGCTATTACTGATTCTCCAACTGATGTAGACATTCTACAAAAAGGCCTCACTGACACCAGTGACTGGTGCCAGAACCATGGCCTTAAGCTCAATGCCAAAAAGTGCATCGTCATTCCCTTTGGGAAAAATTCGGTGTGGTAGTCCACTAAACAATGAAGGTGTGATAAGAGACCTGGGGACACAGATTGACAGCAACCTCTCATTTGATAACCACATAGCCACTGTAGCCAGAAAGTCCTTCTATGTGGCACATCTCATTACAAAAATGTTTCTCATCCAGAAAGAAAAAGGTCATAATCCCTCTCTACTCATTCCTCATTAGACCTATTATAGAATACAACACCCCATTTGGTTTGTACCTTACTAGACACCTACAACAACTGGAAAGGCCACAAAAATACCTCACTAAGAGGATCTTAGGCTTTAGACACATGCCCTACACGGACAGACTCAAAAAACTCCAGCTATACTCTCTGTCTCTTATCGCCTACTTAGAGGCGATCTCTGCTTGGCCTACAAAGCCATGTCTGACCCAGAGCTGTTAGATATGCCACACCTAAAGAAATCCCAATCCCTCTGTTCTACACGCTCCAGGGACCTAAACCTAATTACCACAATAAACAGAACATGCTGGAGGGACAGGTTCCTAATCCAGAGACTTCCCAAACTCTGGAACAAACTTCCCATTCACGTCAAGCAGAGCACTTCAATGGCCCTCTAAGAGAAATCTTGACGAGTGGATGGGCAACAGAAGTTCACCCCGGGGATCACTTCAGTGGCCTTGCTTGACAGGGGCACTGGGAACTAACTTTGGGTGGCATGATGCCAGGGAATCTTCCTGGGCTAGGCTTATATAGGCTCCAGGGCCGTTAGCCTAGTAGACAGCTATGAACGCATGAACCTATAAGACCAGAAGTCTGTGGGTTCTATTCCCACAGTGGGCGACTTGGTTATTAATAATGCGCTGTAACACTAGGAGGGTGTTACACTCCTGAGTGTGGTGTTCTTCAGATGAGATGTTAAACCAAAATCCTGTGTGCTCCTGCTGGTGACAGCTCAGGTGGATGAAAAAGATCCCATGGGAAGTTCCCTGATACCCTGGCCAAATTTCCCCTAGCAGTATAAATTCCACCTCTGATCTCTCCTAAACAGAGACCACTATCTAGTGGGACTAACTTAGCCAACAAAGGATGGATGGATGGATGGATGGATGGATGGATGGATAGATAGATAGATAGATAGATAGATAGATAGATAGATAGATAGATAGATAGATAGATAGACAGACAGGCAGATAGAAAGATAGACAGATAGATAAAAATCTGTCAGAAGGAGGAAGCTCCTTTTTCTTAGTCAATGGGGAAAACTTTAAACACAGATGATTGTACTGGCTAGATATTAGTTTTCTACCAGACCACCAAATATACTTCTGGGAACCCCTTTGAACCAAACTCCAAAGATGGCAGTAGAGGGAATACAGATGCCTGGGAAATGGCATGGGCCTACCTCTTGCAAGGCAAGTGTAACTCTTGACACTACTATTACTGCAAACCTACTGAAGACTCCCTTAAGGAGTAAAGCTGATGAGGACAGTTGGAGTATCTTTCCTTTCCTCTAATTTTGGAGAAGCTGGCATCATCCTCAGGCCTACTAATTTAGGCACTAAAGAATCACAGTTCATTCCCAATGTTAGCATGGTCTTCTAGCAGGGCTGCACAGTGGCAGCAATGACTAAAGAAAAGAACCTCAAAACAGGTAAAACCAGCAGAAGCCTCCTCTCTGGAGGGTCACTGCCCTAGAAAAGCATGAGGATGAGCCTCACCAGGACCAGCATCCAGGTCTTTGCAGGGATGACTGGGTCACTACAGCCTCACAATCTGTGCCCGCAGTCCTCGGGGCTTGTAAAATCTAGGGCTGTGCCATTTTCCTCTTCTGATCGGATCCCTGAAGCAGCTGAATAACTTAAAGAATGGCCAGCTTGCATTAAGGCTGGAACTTTCTTCTGACCTGAGTAAACTTTTATTTTTTGGCTCTAATATATAAAGTCTTCTTTGCAATTTCAGGGTTTCTAGGAAGAGACATCATAGTCTTTCCTCAGGCAAAATAAACAGGAGTCTTTGAGTGGAATCTAACTTGCGCGTGTGCGCGCACACACACACACACACACACACATTCAGATACATAATGACTCTGAACTAAATTATACAGGAATACGGATGAAAAGAAGGCAACAAAGTCCGTTTCTGTTATTTCCTTCTCTCTACTCCCTTAATTTCCTTTTTATCACTTGTTGCTGCCCTGATTTTACTCGGGCTAGCTGATTCAGTGGAGATAATCCATCGTCATCATCCTACTTGTTAACTCATCAGCTTTCCTGCAGCCATTCTGGATTCTTGAGTGGCCCAATTTTTTGTATGATGACTGCTATTCTTCCACTTCTTCTGACATCAACTTGCATCAAGACTAAACAAGTGAGAATGGCTAACTTGACTCTGATGTGTTAAGCTTTGTTTTAAGTTTATCAGTTGATTTTAACAGCTGCCAGTTGGAGAAGTATTCTCCCAAGTCAATGAAGGTGCTGTTTGAGGGTTCTTCAGGGTCTGCAATGATGTGTGCCGAGGCTGGAAGTGTCTTGATTTTTTATTAGGAGACCAGTCTTAAAACTTGTTTCGGATATTTGAGGCCCTTGTGAAATGTGATTTCTGCTGGAGACATTTTGCTGGTTTGTACTGTGGAGAATGCTACCTTCTGCAGCTCTTCTCTATATCCATTTTATATTACTATATGACTGGCGTTTACCCATCTCAGCTTGTGATTCTGAAGAGATCCCATTCTGGGACCAGTTCTTCTACTTACTTATTTTTGAGAGGGACCTTTAATATGATTTATCATGAATTTTTGTGGTACTTTCACCAAGATCCCAATCCCAAAGAAGACAGACTACTATTCTGTTTATCCTTTTAAGCTGCCATTTCCAAGAAAATAAAAAAAGTAGTACTGCTTCACCCAGAAAACATCAAAAGGCATTTTCTAGAAAAAAATGTTCAGGGATGAGTACTATTAGACACTAAACGCTCATGTACTCACATTGTCATATACTTACATCATCAGAAATGTCACATACTGCTGTATTTTTACAAGCAAATGACTTAACTTTGGTATATTTTACTTACACATTCATATTCAACTTCTGTGTAACCGAATTCTGTTTTGTTAGTTTTTCTCCCTTTTTCTTATGCACCTGTATCAATTCGTTATAAACATGTTAATAAATGTATACACGCATACATACACACATCTATATCTGTATGTGCATAACTGTGTATCTGTGCATATCTAACACACACAGATATGCCTGTATCTGTAATCCTATGGGCTAGGCTTGTAAAGGCTCCAGGGCCATTTGCCTAGTACACACCTATGAAGCTATGTGCATAACTACGTATCTGTGCATATGTGTATTAACCAAGCATGTGCATATAAGTGTACATAGTCATTGCGCACAGAAGAGTAAAGATAAGAGAAGGACAGGGAATGCACAGTGCTACATCAGCACTTGGGACAGTCAGCAAACAGCTGATATGTCATCTTATCAGCATGAAATGCTGTGTATGCAGTATACAAAGGCCTGTTGGGAAAACACATATCATAAAAATATTTACACTAAATTTTAATTTTCTATCTCTCTATTCTGTGTTGGCAAGTGTGGCAAGAACTTTATCACCTAACTAAGCAGAGGATACTGCAGCTAAATTTCTCATATGAAGAATATCCCTTCAGGACACATGTCATCCGGTAATCAATGTTTATGGTGTGCACAGCTTTCTGATTCTCTACCATCAAATTCAAGGGCTTAACTCGCTGAGGCCCTGAGGTGCATTTACTGATGCCTAGTGAGAATGCACTGCTGAGGTGTGAGACGGAAACCATTTTATGTGCCAACATGTTGACATTTTAATCCCCTGGGGCCAAGTCCTAATTGCAAATGCCTGCTCACACCTATAGAATGGCAACAAATTCAGTTCAATGCAACACAGTACAACTGTTTAGAGGGGGGAAAAAAGCTGACTTCACAAGCAATCTGACTTATTCTATACACTGTCCAGGCTAAGGCACATGAAAAAGACAGGTCCTTGAGGTAATGAATGAAGGTACAGCAGAGCTGATGTGATGACAGAGATTGAGCCCTCATAAAGTACATGGTAACATACCTCCTGAGTAACATGAACCTGCTGAAGTCCGGTAACAGTTAGCTGCTGAACTTGGCCCGATTTTGCAGTCTGAGGAGTTGCCTGAACAACTGATCGCTGTGGAAATATAACACACAAGTAACCATGAAAAGCAGTCAAACATGCAATGTACGCAGTTAAGTTTGTGCGATATACTTGCATTAAAAAAATCAGTTCTACACATTAGTTTGTTTGATCTGAAAAGGAAAGAAACAGACACCATTTTTAGGGTACTAATTGTGTTAATGCTGTCCCAGATGTTAAAGATGATACCATACCATTTAAGACAAGCAGAGTACACTACTCTCCATTTACCCGCTGACAGCACAGCAAACACACCCACAAGACATGCATGCCACATCTTCTCATGAAAGTCGATCTTAATTCAGCAGACGGATCAGAGACAGTCATGAGAAAATTTAAGTTATGTACTTACCATAACTATGCATCTGTGTTGTCCATTTTCATTCTTCCTCAACTTCCCTCCACCTTTCTCCTTCCTTGGCTTTAGAAATGACCTGATGGAGTTTGTCAGGAGTCATTGTTCCTGTCTGAGCCCCTGTTCTGTTTTATTACATCTCTTTCTATTAGCGTTGTGGATATATTATGCTTTTTTCTAACATAGCTTAGAGACAACAAATGCAATGTGAGGTAAAGCAGTGATCAGGGGCATTACGGGTAAAGGAAGGAGCTTGAGGGTTGGATCCTAGACTGCAAAATACAAGTGGCAAGAGTCAGATACGAACCAATCTGTTGAGGAATGAATGAAAATTACATCAGACCTGAAGTGAAATCTCTATCATGCAGTTATGGCTAAAGTCTTGCTCTCTGGCCATGAGAACCTAGTCCAAACTGGATCCTTCGGGACAGGAATGGAAGACATGGTGTGCCAAAAGGGACAGAAAATGCTGAATGGAAGGGAAGCAGTAATATAAAATATAAGACAGGAAAAGCAAACAGGCCGAAAAAATATGGAATACCACAAGACAAAAGAAATGCTTTGAAGGGAGGAATTGTATACATACCACAAAATGCCATAGGATGTGAAGGTGAAGTATAGCACTACAGGTAGGAGGAAACCTGACTGAAGGGAACATCTGGTACACCACAACAAGGAGCAGAAACTGACTGAAGGGAAAGTGTGGTACACCACAAGCATCAGAAACTGACTGAAGAGAACATGTGGTACACCACAACAAGCAGCAGAAAATGACTGAAGGGAAAGTGTGGTACACCACAACAAGGAGCAGAAACTGACTGAAGGGAAAGTGTGGTACACCACAAGCAGCAGAAACTGACTGAAGAGAACATGTGGTACACCACAACAAGCAGAAGAAACTGACTGAAGGGAAAGTGTGGTACACCACAAGCAGCAGAAACTGACTGAAGGGAACATGTGGTACACCACACAGCAGGAAACTGACTGAATGGAAAGTACAGTTTTGTACCTACCATAAATGTAGATGTTAGAGTGTAAACACTGCTGCAGTCATTACACTTGGGTTATCCTGCCATCAGGCGGTCCCACAGTCGGCCAGAGTTCCAAAGTCTTGGTCCGGCATCGGTTGCTGTCGCCTCCTCCCTGTTGTCAGTGTGACAGGGGTATATAAGATGCAGCCGACGCCATTTTCTTCAGTTTTCTTGTCCCAGATGTCAGGTGCCCCCAAATAGGTAGGCAATTCAAATTGCTAGTAAAATATACAAAAGAAAAGCAAACAACCATTTTTAGTTACCCGCAAATACTCCCCATAGGTAATAAAGGGTAGATGACCTAGGTAAGTACTAGAAAGTAAGAGGGGAAGGAGGGAGGGTAACCTGGACTGCAGCAGTGTTTACACTCAAACATCTACATTTATGGTAGGTACAAAACTGTACTATGTTCATCGTGTTACACTGCTGCAGTCATTACACTTGGGTAGAATCCCAAAGCTGAGGTAGGGAGGCTGGATCTATAAGGCATTAGGGGTGGCTATAACACCCTGCAGTACAGCAGAGGTGAAGCCAGCTCTGGATTTGGAGTATAAAGGCAAATGGTAATGTTTGGTGAAGGTATGCACAGAACTCCATGTTGCTGCTTCCAAAATATCCTTGGTAGGTACTCCTCTGAGGTAGGCAGTTGAAGTGGCTGTTGCCCTGGTGGAGTGAGATCTAATGCTGCTAGGTACAGGTTTCCCATGGTGGGTATAGCAGAAACGTATACAGTGTCCTATCCATTTTGAAATAGTCTGCTTTGAAATGGCTTTTCCCTGTGCTCCTGCAGCGTATGCTACCAATAATTGTTCAGATTTTCTGAAAGCTTTGGTTTTGTCCAAGCAGAAGCGTAACTGTCTGTGAATGTCCAAAGAATGTAGTAGTCTCTCCCCTTTGTTCTGTGGTTTTGGATAGAAAGTTGGCAAGTGAATAGTTTGGTTTAGAGCCACACTTGATACCACCTTTGGTATAAACGTAGGGTTAGTTCTTAAAGACACCCTGTCCTGGTGGAAGATGAGGAAAGGTTCCACTGCCATTAGTGCCTGTAATTCTGAAACTCTTCGTGCTGATGTTATTGCCAGTAGCAGAGCAGTTTTCCAAGAGATGTATTTTAATTCTGCTGTGTTAGCTTGCTCAAAAGGAGGTAAAGTTAATTTTTCCAAAACAAAGTTGAGGTCCCAAGTTGGTGTAGGTGCTCTCCGGGGCGGTCTTATGTTTTTAGCCCCTCTGAGGTACTGTTTGAGCAAAGGATTAGAAAAAATTGGTGGATCCGTGTTGTAATGAGCAGAGACAGCTGAGGCATGGATCTTGATGGATGAAAAAGAGAGGCCCTTGTCCAGCATCTCAGTTAAGTATTGAAGTATCTGAGGAATGTTTGGGAAAAGAGGGTCAAGGCTGTGCGCTTGGTTCCAGGCACAGAATCTCTTCCATTTATCTGAGTATGCTTTCCTGGTGCTAGGCCTTCTGGCCTCCAGAATGACATCCATAACAGCTATGGAGAGAGGCATTGCTTGCTTGACTAAGGAATTTTCCATGCAGCTAGATTTAAGGTCTTTAGCTGGCTGTGAAGTATCTGATTGTTGTGCTGTGTCAGCAACTGTGGGATATGAGGCAAAATCCAGGGTGGTTCTTGTGCTAAGTTCTTTAAGATTGGGTACCAGTGCTGGCGTGGCCAGTCTGGTGCAATCAGGATCATTTCTGGCTCTTCCTGCCTGGCTTTTATGAGTACCTTTGGAAGGAGAGGTAAAGGAGGGAAAGCGTATACTTGTAGTTTTTTCCAGCTGAATGAGAGGGCATTCACTTTCCATGCTTGTGGATGGTAGCTCCTTGTGCAGAATTTCTGTAATTGGCAGTTCTTTGGGGAAGCAAACAGATCTATGTCCGGGCACCACCATTTCTGTGTTATCATTCTGAATATTTGTGGGTTCAGTTCCCATTCGTGTGGGTCCATAATGTTTCTGCTTAGGTTGTCTGCCAGTGTGTTTTTCTCTCCTAGCAGGAATTGTGCTTGCAGATGAACTTGGTAGTTTAGAGCTGTGTTCCAGAAGGTCATGGCTTGTCTGCAGAGGGGGTAGGAGTGTGTGCCCCCTTGCTTGTTTATGTACCACATAACTGTGGTGTTGTCTGTCTTTAGTAGTAATTGTCCTGGATGCAGCAGGTCCTTGAAAGCTATAACAGCATTTTGTACAGCTAGCATCTCTTTTTGATTGATGTGGAGATGTCTTTGCTCTGTGGGCCACTCGCCCTGGATACATTTTCCTGCCATGTGTGCTCCCCAGGCGTAATCCGATGCATCTGTTGTCAGTGTCTGCCTGGCTGTGGGTTGAGTGAAAGGCTGTCCCTTGTTGAGGTGACAAGCTTGTGCCCACCATCGAAACTCCTGTTGTAGGCAAGGAATTAGTGGTATAACTGTTTCCAAACTTTGACAGTGTTGAGACCATACGCTCTTTAGGTACCATTGTAGTTTCCTCATATGCAGTCTGGCATATGGAATTAGTAGTATGCAAGATGCCATGTAGCCCAAGGCCTGCAGAATTTTTCTTGCAGGGAGTTGGGTCTTTGTTGCCATTAAATGAAAATATCGAGTCAGTTGTCCTTGCTTGTCTGGCGTAAGAAAAGCCATCAGGGCCGTTGTGTTCAAGCTGGCACCCAAGAATATTATCTCTTGTGAGGGTACTAGTTTTGATTTCTTTTCGTTTACTGTGTACCCCAGGCAACTTAATAACTTTTTTACGTACGCCAGATGCTTTAGTAGAATGTCCTTGATCTCTGCTTGAATCAGCCAGTCGTCCAGGTATGGATAAATCTGAATTCCTTTTTGCCTGCAAAATGCAATTACTGGTGCCAGGCACTTTGTGAAGACCCTGGGCGCAGTAGATAAGCCAAAGGGCAGTGCAGAGAATTGATAGTGCATTGAACCAGCTAGAAATCTGAGGTATCTTCTGCAGTTTTGTCTGATAGGGACATGCAGGTATGCCTCTTTGAGGTCCAAAGTCACGAGCCAAGCTTTCTTGCCCAGCATGGGAAGAAGCTGCTGTAATGTCAACATCTTGAATTTCGGAACATCCAGGTAAGTGTTTAGTGAAGAAAGGTCCAGAATGGGTCTCCAGGCTTTGTCCTTTCTGCGAACCAGAAAGATTTTTGAGTAAAATCCTTGTCCTTGTTCCTGTGGTGGTACCTTTTGAATAGCTCTCATGTCCATGAGTGCTGTAATTTGTTTTTGAGCCTCTGCCCATTGATTTGGTGGCAGATTTGGCATTCCTTTTAACCTTGGCAAAGTGTGAAAGTGGAACCTGTAACCTTGAGATACAATGCTGAGAACCCATTTGTCTTTGGTGATGCAATGCGATAGAAAAGTGCCAGTTTTCCTCCTAAGGGGGCTGCCAAGAGAGAGCTGTTTGGCAGCTACAGTGGAAAGTTATTGAGGCTGCTTTTTATAAGGTTGAGGCCTGTCTCCCCCTTCTTTCTGGCCTGGTGTACTCGATTGTCGAAGCCTGTAAGGGGCTTGTGTCTGACCTCTACCTCTTGGACGTCTGTATCTGCCCCTTTGAGGTCTATCTGTGGCTGGAAAGGACCAATACTTTGTTGGCCAACTTCTGCTAAAACGAGGAGGATGAACCTGTAAGAAATCTTTCACCGTTTGCATAGATTTTGCCTTATCCTCCATCTTCTTTAATACCTCCTCTGCCTTAACACCAAACAGCACATCCCGCTGCAAAGGTGCATCCAATAATTTGACCTTAACATGATCTGGTAACGTATGTTCTTTTAACCAAGCATGCCTTCTAATGACAGAGCCTGTAACTGCTGCTCTACAGGAGGCCTCTAAGGAATCAAACCCACATTGCAAAGTATGTTTTCCCACTTGTTCAGCTGCATACAATAAATCCTGCATTTCTTTAAGGTTAGGAGGATCTGAATCTGGAAGCATCTTTTGTTTTAACTGAGACATCAAAAATTGCTGATATTTTAGCATGTGAAACTGGCAATTCAAGGCTCTCGTTGCTAAAGTTGCAGACATATATACCTTCTTTCCCCATCTGTCTAATGCTCTGGAATATCTGTCAGAGGGAACTGGGTTTTTTGCTGATGAGGCCTTAATCCCTTTGGGTCCCCGAGAAATAGTTTCAGGGTCAGCAACAGGGCTTTTGTACAGAAATTTGTGAGAGGCAGGGACTCTGTAATATCTATCAGGTTTAACTGGGGCTGGGGGTAAGGAGTCAGGGATTAAACTTGATTCAGTGTTCACATCATCCACAATATCTAAAACTGGCGGGATAGCAAGGGGTCTGTGTTGAGGCAATAAAAGGAAGTCTCTGAGCCTTTTCTTGGATTCTGAGTAATCCTGGCTTCCCAATGGAAATGTTCCCTCATGGTATGTAAGGTCTCCCCAAAGGAGTAATCCTCAGGCGGAGAGGCTGATAGAATTGATTCTTCAGCATCAGAATCCTCATAAGGGGGTAAAGTATATCCTAGGTCCGAGGAAGAGTCTGAGGAAATGGACACCTGGTCAGAAGATTCATAGTCTGCATCCTGTCTGGGCCTTTTATCAGGAGGGGGATGGGACTCCCTGATCAGGGTGATTAGGACCTCGGCCATTTTTAGCATTTGTTTCTTAGGCATGGAAGCCTGTCCTGGAGAGAGTTGTGTCTGTTTCTTTGCTTTTAAGGGGGGCTTAGACTTAGCAGAGGGTTTAATGGTTAACTGGGTAGGTCTGAAAACACCCTCTGTAGCTGTGGATTGCTGAGCTACTTCGATTCCCTCTGAAGGGTTAGGATCGGAAAGCTGAAAACCTAGTGCGTCCGAAGGCCCAGCCAGCTCCACGTGGGAGTCAGAGGCGGTCTGTGGTTCTGTGGAAGGGGTCGTCAGGGGCAGCGTAGGTGCCTCGCTGAAAACCGGAGAACCGGCAACCGGCCTAGAAGAGGCCTCGTCGTCAGTTTTGGGCCTCGGATGCCTGTCCTTGCGTTTTTTATGCATTGCGGTCGTTGGAATTTCCGACGGCATGGTGTAATTCAATCTTCTGCCAAAATAATGTCGGGCAAAATCAAACCGACGTTTAATAGTGTGCTTGTTAAACCTAGCACAAAACCGACAACCAGTGACGTTGTGGTCAGGGCCTAGGCATGGAATACAATAGGAGTGAAAATCCTTATGAGGTATTTGCTTCCCACAAGAAATACAGTTATTAACATTTACTCACATCGGTCTGAGGCAAGAAAAAGTTTCCCCAACGGGGTACTTAGCTTTTTTAGAAGACTTCGGTTCTGGATTCGGAATGAAAATCTCAGGAGTCGGCCGACCGGCACTTGTGAACTGCTTCTGCTTTGGGCACCGCGCGGCAAGAAAGACTGAAGAAAATGGTGTCGGCTGCATCTTATATACCCGTCGCACTGACGTCAGGGAGGAGGCAACAGCAACCGATGCCGGACCAAGACTTTGGAACTCTGGCCGACTGCGAGACCGCCTGATGGCAGGATAACCCAAGTGTAATGACTGCAGCAGTGTAACACGATGAACATTGTGTGGCACACAACACAGCAGGAAACTGACTGAAGGGAACATGCGATACACCACAAGCAGCAGAAACTGACTGAAGTGAATGCGTGGTACACCACAAGCAGCAGAAACTGACGGAAGGGAACATGTGGTACACCACAAGCAGGAGGAAACTGAGTGAAGAGAACGTGTGGGTACACCACAAGCAGCAGAAACTAACTGAAGGGAATGTGTGGTACACCACAAGCAGCAGGTAACTGACTGTAGGGAACATGTGGTACACCACACAGCAGGAAACTGACTGAAGGGAAGGTGTGGTACACCAGAAGCAGAAGAAACTGACTGAAGGGAAAGTGTGGTACACCACAACAAGCAGCAGAAACTGACTGAAGGTAACGTGTGGTACACCACAAGCAGCAGGAAACTGACTGAAGGGAACATGTGGTACACCACACAGCAGGAAACTGACTGAAGGGAACATGTAATACACCACACAGCAGGAAACTGACTGAAGGGAACGTGCGATACACCACAAGCAGCAGAAACTGACGGAAGGGAAAGTACAGTTTTGTACCTACCATAAATGTAGATGTTCGAGTGCTAATACAGCTGCAGTCATAACAGATGGGTTCTCCTGCCGTCAGGCGGGTCCTCGGTCGGCCGAATTCCAAAGTCTAGGTCCGGCGTCGGTTGTCGTCGCTTCTTCCCTGACGTCAGTGCGACAGGGGTATAAAAGAACCAGCCGACGCCATTTTCTTCAGTTTTTCTTGCCCCAGATGTCAGGTGCCCCCAGAAAGAAGGCAATACATAAAATTATGTAATAATGCAATGCAATATAATCAAAGACCAGTAGTTGCAAGCAAATACACCATAAAAGAAGACCCCTAGAGGGGAAGGAGGGAGGAAACCTGGACTGCAGCTGTATTAGCACTCGAACATCTACATTTATGGTAGGTACAAAACTGTACTATGTTCATCGTGCATACAGCTGCAGTCATAACAGATGGGTAGAATCCCAAAGCTAAGAAAGGGGTGGTAGGCACTAGGTGGAGCTAGGAGGAGCCAAAATGCCCTGCAAGACTGCAGTGGCAAAGCCTGCTCTAGATTTGGAGTATAATGGTAGGTTGTAGTGCTTAGAGAAGGTATGCACAGAACTCCAAGTGGCTGCTTCTAAAATATCCTTGGTAGGAACTCCTCTGAGGAAGGCTGCAGAGGTGGCTGTGGCCCTGGTAGAATGAGTTCTAATGCCTGTAGGTACAGTTTTGCCATGAAAGGAATAGCAAAGGCGTATGCAGTGGGCTATCCATTTTGAGATTGTCTGTTTGGATATTGACTTTCCTTGAATTCCTACCACATAGGCCACAAAAAGCTGTTCTGATTTTCTGAAAGGTTTTGTTCTGTCCAAATAATAACGCAGTTGTCTGTGGATGTCCAAGGAATGCAGTAATCTCTCCCCTTTGTTTTGAGGATTAGGATAAAAAGTAGGTAAATGTATGGCCTGATTTAAAGCTACCCTGGATACCACTTTAGGCATAAAGGACGGGTTGGTACGTAATGAAACTCTGTCCTGATGGAAGATGATAAAAGGCTGGACAGCCATAAGAGCCTGTAGTTCTGAAACTCTACGAGCTGAAGTGATAGCCAGAAGGAAAGCTGTTTTCCAGGACAAATATTGTAAATCTGATGAGGCAGCTGGCTCAAAAGGAGGCAAAGTCAGTTTTTCCAGAATGAAATTAAGATCCCAAGCAGATATTGGTTGCTTTCTTGGAGGTCTTAAATTCATAGCCCCTCTGAGGAACTGTCTTAATAGAGGGTGAGAGAATAAAGGTGGATCAGTGTTGTATTCTGCAGAAATGGCTGAGGCATGGATTTTGATGGAGGAGAACGAAAGTCCACTGCTTAGCAGTTCAGCCAAATATTGTAGTATTTGAGGTAAATTCAGTTTTCCAGGGCGCTGGCCCTTTTTCTCATTCCAAACACAAAAACGTTTCCATTTTGCAGAGTAAGCTTTTCTAGTTGATGGCCTTCTGGCCTCCAAAATGACATCCTGCACCTCCTTGGAGAGCAGGGCCTGCTGCGATGCTAAGGAATCTTCCATGCGGCTAGATTGAGTGTTTTCAGCTGACTGTGAAGAGTTTTGAAGCTGTGCTGAGTCAGAAGAAGAGGCATTAGAGGCAGGGTCCATGGTGGGGAATGCGTCAGGCTCCTCAGGAGTGGGTACCAGTGTTGTCTTGGCCAGTCCGGAGCAATGAGGATCATCTTTGGTCTGTCTGCTCTGGTCTTCAATAGGACTTTGGGCAGCAGAGGAAGAGGTGGGAAGGCATAAACTGTCATTGATGTCCAACTGAAAGAGAGAGCGTCCACTCTCCAAGCCTTTGGATGGAAGATCCTTGAGCAGAATTTTGTCAATTGATGGTTTTTGTGGGAGGCAAAGAGATCTATGTCTGGCCTTCCCCATTCTTGGATTATTTCTGTAAAAACTTTTGGATGCAACTTCCATTCGTGTGGATCTGTCATATTCCTGCTTAGGTTGTCTGCCAGCGTGTTTTCCTTGCCTGGCAAGTTCTGTGCTTGTAGTTCCATTTGTAAGTCCATGGCCATGTTCCAAAGTGACATGGCCAGTCTGCATAGGGGATAACAATGTGTTCCTCCCTGCTTGTTTATTTACCACATAACTGTGGTGTTGTCTGTCCTTATCAATAGCTGGCCTGGTTGTAGAAGGTCCTTGAAAGCTGTAATAGCATTTATCACTGCTAGCATTTCTTTTTGATTGATGTGAAGGTGCTTTTCTTTTTGGGTCCATTTGCCCTGAATGCACCGGTCTGTCATGTGCGCCCCCCAGGCGTAGTCCGAGGCGTCTGTTGTGATGACTTGATTTGCTTGAGGCTTGCTGCATGGAAGGCCTGTGTTTGTTTGGCATGCTTGAGCCCACCACAGAAATTCCTTTTGTAGACATGGAATTAGTGGTATTATTGTTTCCAAACTGTGGCTGTGTTGAGACCATATGTTTTTTAGGTACCATTGTAGTTTTCTCATATGCAGCTTTGCACATGGGATTAGTAAGATGCAAGATGCCATGAATCCCAGAGCCTGCAGGATTTTCCTTGCAGTCAGCCTGGTGCAATTTGCCAGTGTTCTGAAATATTGAATTAGTTGCCCCTGCTTCTCTGGCATGAGGTAGGCCATCTGGGTGTTTGTGTCCAAATTGGCACCCAGGAAAATTATCTTCCGAGAGGGTATTAGTCTTGATTTCTCTTTGCTGACTGTGTATCCTAGAGAGTTTAATAACATTATTACATAAGCCAGATGTTTCAGAAGAATGTGCTTGCTGTCCACTTGGATCAGGCAGTCGTCCAAATAAGGGTATATTTGTATCCTTTGAAGTCTGCAGTAGGCAATTACTGATGCCAGGCATTTTGTGAATACTCTGGGCGCAGTAGATAAACCAAAGGGCAATGCAGAGAATTGATAATGGATTGAACCTGCAAGAAATCTGAGGTATCTTCTGCAATTTTTTCTGATTGGGGCATGCAGGTATGCCTCCTTGAGGTCCAATGTTATCAGCCAAGACTCCTTGCCCAGCATGGGAAGAAGTTGCTGTAAAGTGAGCATCTTGAATTTTGGTACGAGTAGGAATGTGTTTAGGATGGAAAGATCCAAAATAGGTCTCCAATCTTTTCCCTTCCTTGGCACCAGAAATAGCCTGGAATAAAAACCTTGACCTTGTTCTTGTGTAGGTACCTCCTGAATAGCTTTCATGTTTATAAGATCTGAAATTTGCTTTTGTGCCTCTGCCCTTTGATTGTGTGGCAGGTTTGGCATGCCTTTCATTTTTGGAAGGGCATGAAAATGGAATTTGTAGCCTCTGTTTATAATGTTCAGGATCCATTTGTCCTTTGTGACAATATGCCAATTTATTGAGAATAGTGCCAGCTTTCCTCCTAAGGGGGCTGCCATTTGGGACCTGGTTGGCATGCAAAGGGGAAAGTCATTGGTTTTGCTTTCTGAAAGATTGCGAGTTGTCCTCACCACCTCTTTGTGTAGGAGCTTGCCATTGTCTGCCTCTGTACGAGCCTTGTGTTTGTCCTGTGCCCCTTGGGCGCCTGTATCTGCCTCTTTGGGGTCTGTCTGTGGCAGGAAAGGCCCAGTTTTTGGAAGGCCAATTTCTACTAAAACGTGGGGGTTGAACCTGCAGAAATTCTTTCACAGTTTGCATTGATTTAGCCTTTTCCTCCATTTTCCGTAATACTTCCTCAGCATTTGCCCCAAATAGTACATCCTTTTGAAGAGGGGCGTCTAATAATTTAGCTTTGACATGATCAGGCAAGGCTTGTTCCTTGAGCCAGGCATGCCTACGTATGACTGAGCCTGTAACAGCAGCTCTACATGAGGCCTCTAGAGCATCAAAACCACATTGTAAGGTATGTTTACCCACTTGTTCTGCACTATGCATCAAATCCTGCAACTCCTTCATGTCTGGTTGTTCAGGTTGTGACATTTTACTTTTCAATTGAGATAACAGAAACTGTTGGTATTTTAGCATATGAAACTGACAGTTTAAGGCCCTCATGGATAAGGTAGCCGAGGTATATACCTTTTTTCCCCACCTTTCTAAGGATCTGGAATCTCTCTCGGAAGGCAATGGGTTTTTGGCAATGGAAGCCTTAACTCCCTTGGGCCCCTGTGAGATGGTTTCTAGGTCAGCAGCCTGGCTTTTGTATAGAAACTGGTGTGAGTCAGGAACCCTGTAGTACCTATCAGGCTTAACTGGAGCTGGAGGAAGAGAGTCCGGGTTAAGGCAGGCCTCCGAGTAAACATCATCTAGGATGTCCAGGACAGGAGGTATAGCCAGAGGCCTGTGCTGGGGTAACAAAAGAAATTCCCTGAGCCTTTTTTTGGAATCTGAATAATCCTGGCCTTCCCAGTGGAAGTGTTCCCTTAAGGTATGCAGAGTTTCACCAAATGAGTAATCCTCAGGGGGGGATACAGAAGGAATAGATTTCTCTGCATCAGAGTCTTCAAAAGGGGAGTAAGACTGTTCCTGATAATCAGAGTGCTCTGAAATAATGGAGCCCTGATCAGAGGAGGGGGAATCTTCCTCCACTCTGGGTCTTTTGTCCGGAGGTGGCTGAGAACCTCTGATTAGAGTAATTAAATCCTCAGCCATTTTAAGCATCTGTTTCTTAGGCATGGGGCTTGGAGATGGGCCCTGTGTAGCTGGTCTCTTAGGGTGCATGGTAGCTTTAGACTTGGTGAAAGCCTTGATGGAGAAAAAAGAGGAAGGTCTGAAGACACCTTGGATGGAGGTGGACCTGTCCACATTCTGTGTTTCAACGCCAAGCGTGGCTTCGGTATCTGTAGTCAGGATGTGGGCCGAGGAGCCTGCGACCTCGGGTACAGGACACACCGCCAAAGATGTGTCGTCGGTAATCAGGGGCTGCGTAGGTGCCTCGCTGAGAACCGGACCACGTGTAGTCAGCTTTGGCGTGGTGTCGGTAGAGGCCGTGGACCTCGAGTGTCGGTCCTTGTCTTTGCGTTTTATAGACAAGACCGGAGTCGGAGTATCTGACGACATAGTATAGTTAAATGCTTTCCCAAAATAATGCTGGGCGAACTCCGCCCGACGCTTAATAGTGCGTTTGTTGAATGTAGCACAAAAGCGACAGACTGAGACGTCGTGGTCTGGGCCTAAACAAGGTATACAGAGGGAATGGAAATCCTTAAGCGGTATTTGCTTCCCACAAGAAATACAATTATTAACTTTGTCTGACATCGGTCTGAGGCAAGAAAAAGTTTCCCCAACGGGGTACTTAGCTTTTAAGAAGACTTCGGTTCCAAATTTTTCGTAATCTCAGGAGCTGGCCGACCGGCACTTGCGAACTGCTTCTGCTTCGGGCACCGCGCGGCAAGAAAGACTGAAGAAAATGGCGTCGGCTGGTTCTTTTATACCCCTGTCGCACTGACGTCAGGGAAGAAGCGACAACAACCGACGCCGGACCTAGACTTTGGAATTCGGCCGACCGAGGACCTGCCTGACGGCAGGAGAACCCATCTGTTATGACTGCAGCTGTATGCACGATGAACATCGTGTGGTACACCAGAAGCAGGAGGAAACGGAGTGAAGGGAATGTGTGGTACACCAGAATCAGCAGAAACTGACTGAAGGGAAAGTGTGGTACACCACAACAAGCAGCAGAACCTGACTGAAGAGAAAGTGTGGTACACCACAAGCAGCAGAAACTGACTGAAGGGAACGTGTGGTACACCACAAGCAGCAGAAACTGACTGAAGGGAACGTGCGATACACCACAAGCTGCAGAAACTGACTGAAGGGAATGTGTGGTACACCACACAGCAGGAAACTGACTGAAGGGAAAATGTGGTACACCAGAAGCAGCAGAAACTGACTGAAGGGAACGTGTGATAAACCACAAGCTGCAGAAACTGACTGAAGGGAAAAAGAAGTTATGTACCTACCATAACGTTCCATGTTAGTTGTCCATCTCACCTTCCTTCTTGCTGTTTGTTTTGGAGTCGATCCTTGGCTCCAACTTGGCCTACTTCTATAGCTCGAGAGCTATTTACTGGCTCAAGGCTAACCCTTATCCCAGAATGCCCAGCGTCAGCTACCCAGATCTCGTTTGTGATAGCGCACACTAATATAAAGAAACCAGTAACCTAAAACTGATTTACCAAAATAACAGATCAGAGTAAACTGTCATAAAATTACCTGGCATGTGAACCAAGAAAAAGGAAATCAGCCAGAGAAACCACAGTGAACTCCTCTCAATCCTCCAGGAAGGGGGAAGGAGGGGGGGGAACGCAAGAAGGAAGGAGCGATGAAGGACAACTAACATGGAACATTATGGTAGGTACATAACTTCTTTATGTTAAGTTGTCCCATCTCGCCTTCGTTCTTGCTGCTTGGGATAGCGTCCCTAGCACCTAAAGACCCCAGGTGGCTCACTGGAACAGACTCTTCAGAACAGTGGAACCAAAGGAAGCCCTGCTCCGGGAGACCACATCCACTTTGTAATGAGAGATAAAGGTAGGAGGGTTTGCCCAAGTGGCAGCTGCACAAATTGAGTCTATGGGCAACTTAGACTGAAAAGCTACAGATGTGGCTAATGTTCTAGTAGAATGACCTTTCGGTTTTGCTGGTAGATGTTTGTGTCTTAACTGATAAATAAAGGCAATGGTGTCAGATAACCATTTGGATAAGGTTACCTTAGAAACTGGAAGGCCTTGCTTATTGTGAGCATAGGAGAGAAATAATTGGTCTGACTTTCTTAGCTCTTTGGTCCTATGGAGGTAAAAACGTAACTGTCTGTGCACATCCAGTTGGTGAAGACAGTATTCTGCCTTGTTGCTATAATTGGGAAAGAAGACAGGGAGATCGATGGATTGATTTAAATTGTTTTCTGAACAGACTTTTGGTATGAATGATGGGTTGGTTCTCAGAGAAACTATCTTTGTGAGACGCCATATATGGAGGACGAACACAGAGTGCTTGGAGTTCTGAAACACGTCTAGTTGAGGTAATAGCAACCAGAAAGAGTGTTTTCCAAGAAAGAAATTTTAAGGGACATGAAGCTGCTGGTTCAAAGGGAGGCAGAATCAAAGAAGTCAAAACTAAACTGAGATCCCAAGGAGGAGGTAGATCCCTCACTGGGGGTCTAAGAAGAGATGTTCCTCTCATGAAGGTTTTGCAGAGCTTATGAGACATTATGCTAGAATTAAGAATTCCAATATGAAAATTAGATATGGCTGCCAGTTGTACCCTGATGGTAGCAGCAGCCGCACCTGACTGAAAAAGCTCTGCTAGAAATTCTAGAATTTGATGGACTGGGGCTGAAAGGGGGTATAAGTTTCTATATTCTGCCCAGTAAGAAAATCTTTTCCATTTGCTAGCATAAGTCTTTCTCGTAGTTGACTTATGGGAGGACACAATAATATCGCGAACTGCTGGGGGGGATACTTGGAAGCCTGGCTAAGGTAGGAAGTGGAGAAACCAAGCTGTGAGCTTGAAAGTCTGAAGGGATTGGTGTGACCCACCTGACTGATGAATCAAAAGATCTGGCACTTGGTCCAGAACCCAAGGCTGGTCTAGAAGGTGAAGGTGCAGGAATGGAAACTATATCTGTCGAGGCCAATAGGGGGCAATGAGGATCATTTTGCAACCCAACGATTTTGCTTCCTGTATGAGTCTTGGAATTAGGGGAAAAGGGGGAAATGCATAAAGGAGTCCCTGAGGCCAATCGTGGACTACAGTGTCCCTGGGAGTTTGACCTGGAGGAGGAAGCAGGGAGAAGTAGCTGCTGCATTTGTTGTTGAGGGGGGTGGCAATTAGATCGCAGCAAGGCTGGCCCCATTTGCAGAAGATAAGGTCCGCAACTTCCTGATTCAGAGACCACTCATGAGGCATGAGGATAGCCCTGCTGAGCCTGTCCGCTATTACGCTGGATTTCCCAGGGATGTGCATTGTTGTCAGAAAATGTTGGGAGGAAATCGCCCATTGCCTTAGCCTGAGGGCTTCTCGACAAAAGGGGTAGGACCTGGTCCCGCCCTGCTTGTTGATGTACCAAACAACTGACATGTTGTCTGGTTGGATCGCAATAGTCCCGGAAGGAAGAGAGTCTTGAAGAGCTTGCAATGCTAGGAGCACCACTTTAATCTCTGGGACATTGATATGCAGATGGTACTCGTGAGGTTGCCACATGACTTGGACTATCCTGCCTAGATAATGCTCCCCCACCCTATCAGGGAGGCGTCTGTGGTCACTGTGGCTACCGGAGGGGGTTGAATGAAAGGTCTGCCGGGGGTTGAATGAAAGGTCTGCCCTGAGTCACCAGTGGGGAGACCATCCACCAAGAGAGGTGTCTTTTGCATGTTTCTGTAATCAGGATCATGTGAGACATGGGTAGTTCCTGGAAGGACCACTGCGTGAAGAGAAGCCACTGAAGGACTCTCATGTGGTAACGCGCTAATGGTACAAGAAGTATGGCAGCTGCCACAGAGCCTAGAACTTGCAGGACATGTCTGACTTTGACCTTTCTCCTCTGCATTAGAAATGACACTTGTTGATGAATAGAGAAAACTCTTTCCTGAGGTAACCTTGCAAACATCTGTTTTATGTTTAATTCTGCTCCTATAAATGTAACAGACTGACAGGGCAACAAGGCAGATTTTTCGAAATTTACTGTAATGCCTAGTTGGGTGCAGGTTGATATTGTATAATCTTGTGCCTCTAAGAGTTGATGCCTGGTGGTAGCAGTTAGGCGCCAGTCATCTAGATAGGGAAACACCTGGAATCCTTGACGTCTCAGGTGAGCCGTGACTACTGTCATACATTTGGTGAACACCCTGGGGGCTGTGGTGAGACCAAAGGGCAGAGCTCTGAACTGATAATGGCTGGCCCCTACCCGGAAGCGAAGAAATCTCCTGGAGTGTCTGTCTGTCCATTTTGATATCGTAGTACGCATCCTGAAGATCTATGGAGCACATTCAGTTGTCCTGACCCAGAAAGAGGAAAATGGACTGCAGTGTTACCATCCGGAACTTTTCTTTTTGTACAGATTTGTTCAATCTGCTGAGATCCAGTATTGGTCTCCAGTCCCCTGTCTTTTTTGGTACTAAAAAGAATCTTGAGTAAGTTCCGGTTCCTAGTTGGTCTACGGGGACTTCCTGAATGGCTCTTTTTTCTAGCAGTTTTGAAACTTGAATAACTGCTTGATCCCTTAGATTGGGTGGGACATCTGGGATGGACTTTTTTGATTTTAGAGGGGATTGATGAAAGGGGATTTTGTAACCTCTGGATAAGATAGATAGTTCCCATTTGTCTCTTGTTATATTTTGCCAGGCTTTTAGGTACAGGAAAAGTCTTCCCCCAACTGCCTCCAGAGGTGAGCAGTCGGGCAACCCATCAGGGATGCTGGAAGGGTTTGGTAGAGAAAGTTTCTCTGTCACCCTGATTTTGCGGTCCCCCTCTGCCATGAGGGTGGCGTCTGCCATTGTTGTTGTTTCCCCCTCTGCCCCTGGGGGAAAAATCACCACGTGTGTCAGGCAAGGGTCCCTGGGACTTCCGAAACCACATCTTTCCACCCTTCTGACCTTTGGGATAAGGTCTGTTAGGAGTTGAAAAACGGACTCCCACGGCTGAGAGAGTCTTGCCTTCTTGCTCGCACCTGATAAATGTGTCTTTCACCTGAGGCCCAAAAAGCAAGGAGCCATCAAAGGGAGTATTTGTTAAAGATGCCTGAAAGGGTTCCGCAAATTGACACATCCGCAGCCAAGCATGTCTCCTGAGAGACACTCCTGTACCTGCGGCTCTGCTCGCTCCATCGACTGCATAGGAAATCAGCCTCATGGAGGAGTTGACTACAGAATTAAGAGTCGCAAGCTGGGAAGCTATTTTGGCTCATGCTCCATCAGCTGTAGGATCTTGCAGGGTATCTCCAAGCTCTTTTAGGATATCCCTTTGAAGTCATGTAAAATGAGAGAGATAATTCAGGGACCTCATTGAGAAGGTCGCTGAGGAAAACATTTGCTTCCCATATCTGTCCATCGTCCTAGAATCTTTGTTTGGTGGATGGACAGACGAAGTTTCTGCTACCTCTTTCTTGATGGCTGCTGCTACCATCATGGCATCAACTGGCACAACTTTAGAGAGAAATGGTTTGTCCTGGGGGGCTGTTATGAACTTATTTCGTCTCCTCAGAGTAGGTTCCACAGAATCCGGAGCTGACCAAACCTTTCGAGCCACTGCAGACATGAATGGATCGAAAGGTGGAGACACCCAGGAGGTGGAGGGTTGGGAACTGAATGCCTCCAGGTATACAGACTCATCCTCGGTAGTAGCTAGGGAAGACCAGCCACCCCTCTGCCTAAGCATTTCAAGGATGTCCGAAAAGGAAACATCTTCAGAGGGGGACCTGGGGGACCCTTCCAATTCATCCAGGTCTGTATCTGAGGTGACAGAGTCAGGGGAGTCTAGGTGCTTCTTCTTGCACTTCTTCTTCTGAGGAGGCTCCACTAAGTGATCAGGGGAGGCCTCGGAAGAAGAGGGGTCACCCAATGGGGTGTCCTGGGGCATAGGGTCGCTACGATTCTGGGCAGGAGGAGGAGCAGAGGTTGGCAAAAGGCACCACAGGAGAAGGAGCCAATGAGGCTGATAGTAGGGCTGCTTCAGGGGGCAGCACACTCCGCATGACCTCGAAGGCGTCACGATCCCGAGGCAAAGAAAGCTCCGGCTCTAAAGAGACGGGAGTCCTTCTTCACATCGAGGGCAATGGCTCCGAGACTGATGTGGGAGCCGAGCTCACCTGCGCTGAAGCTCCGAGAGGGAGAGCGGGGTCGAACAAGGGACCGATGCCACTTCCCCCCTCGGAGTCAACGAGAGAGCTTTGGCACCTAGATCCCTCGATGGACGGAACAATCAAGGTGATCGGAGCCGACATCGGAACTGAAGCGGAGGTGATCGTCGTGGTCAGTTTTACTATCAGCGTGTCCATGGTCTCCGGCTCCGATCTAAGTGTAGTCGGAGGAGGAATGGAGATGGAGGTGGATGGAGCCGCAACCTGCTGAGGTGGGCTGGAAAGTAATTTCGCAAGGGCCTGTGATTTAAGCAACCTGCTGACTACTCTCTACACCTCTTGATCCGATAATCGGGAGGATCGAGAGGAGTGGGATGAAGAACGATGACTGCATTCACTTCCTAATATGGGTGACTGTGGCACAGAGCGGATCGGCTCCAATAAAGGAGACCTTGCTCGCTTATGGCTCTGAGACAGCTCCAAGGTGGCAGTTGGAGCCGAGGGAGGAGATGACTTCTCAATGCTAGCCAGCACTGACAAACTTGGTTCTTCAAGCCCAGGAGTCAGTTCCGAGGATGGAGCCGTTGGCTTGACAAACTTAGAGGATTTCACTGGCTGAGAACTTTTAGCCGGGGAATCCTGTGGTTTCAATAATCCTGGAAGGATTAATTTGTTTTTGTGCTCCTGGAGGACCCTTGGACTAAATGCATGACAGATAGAGCAGGAGTCCTGCAGGTGAACAGCCCCTAAACAATAAACACAGCTAGTGTGCCCATCTGTCAATTTTCTGACAGCATGAGTCACACTTTTTGAAGCCAGAAACTTTGGCCCCTTTAGACATGTTACACTACTATACTAAAAAACCAAACAGTTTTTTTTTTTACAGCTAAGGAACAGAAAGGAGGGCCTCTAATTTAAACGGCTGTCCTAATGGGGGGGGGGGGGCTCTCTAATTTAAATGAGTTGAGGGGAAATAGAAGGCCTGCAAGATATGGTGCGATGGCCAACAAAGCTACAACACACACAAGAAAGGCGATAAGGGATAAAGAACTATATCTAGACAAAAACGTGACAAAATTTAAGAATAAACAACAATTATAATCATAGAAAAAAACTATACTAAGCCTGAGCCAGTAATGAAGCAACCTTGCAGCTGAAGCAGCAAATGAGATCTGGGTAACTGACGCTGGGCATTCTGGGATAAGGGTTAGCCTCTAGCCAGTAAATAGCTCTCGAGCTACAGAAGTAGGCCGAGTCGGAGCCGAGGATCGGTTCCAAACCAAACAGCAAGAACGAAGGTGAGATGAGACAACTTAACATCATGTGGTACACCACACAGCAGCAGAAATTGACTGAAGGGAAAGTGTGGTATGCCACAAACAGCAGAAACTGACTGAAGGGAACGTGTGGTACACCACACAGCAGGAAACTGACTGAAGGGAAAGTGTGGTACACCACCACCACCAGCATTAAATCTTTGTAAGTAGGGATGAGTGGCATACAAGTAGGGTCAGGAGATGCTTGCTAATAGGAAGGGGTAATGAGGGATAAAACAAGGGGTAGGAAATGCTGACAACAGAAAAAGTCACAGTATGACTGAAGAGACTGAAAATGTCGACAGATAGGTCAGGTGACATATTAAACAAGCAGTATAAAATGCTGACTGCAAAGAAAAATGAGACATGGATTAAAGGATAGGAAATAACTGGAAAGGAAGCTGCACTATGCCTCAGGAGGCAGGAAATATTGACAGGAAGGTATAGTGAAAACAAATGACAGAAAATGCTGACACGAAAGGAAGTGAGCTATGAAATGAGTTAGGAAATGATGGCTGAAAAGGAAGTCAGAGTATGTCTGAAGGAGGAGCTGACATAAAAAGAAAAGAGTAAGAAACAAGGGGAAAGAAATGCTAATTGGAAAGGAAGTTGGGGTGTGCCAGAAAGAGGCAGACAGTAATGACAGCAATGGAAGCTCTGGCATGCCATAAAATCATGAAATGATAACAGGAAGTGAAGGTGTGGTGCAGTACAGTCAGGAAATGCGAAGAGAAAGCAGGAAATTGTGGTATAAAACAAAGGGCAAGACATACTGACAGGAAGGGTTGATATGTTAAACCACAAGAGGCAGGAATTTATTAGAGGAAAAGTATCTACTGTATGCCACAAGGGACAGGAAATAATGAGAGGAAGGGAAACTGTTACACAACAAAGGGCAATAAATACTGTATGCCACAAGGGGCAGGAAATAATGAGAGGAAGGGAAACTGTTACACAACAAAGGGCAAGAAATACTGTATGCCACAAGGGACAGGAAATAATGAGAGGAAGGGAAACTGTTACACAACAAAGGGCAAGAAATACTGTATGCCACAAGGGACAGGAAATAATGAGAGGAAGGGAAACTGTTACACAACAAAGGGCAAGAAATACTGTATGCCACAAGGGACAGGAAATAATGAGAGGAAGGGAAACGGTTACACAACAAAGGGCAAGAAATACTGTATGCCACAAGGGGCAGGAAATAATGAGAGGAAGGGAAACTGTTACACAACAAAGGGCAAGAAATACTGTATGCCACAAGGGGCAGGAAATAATGAGAGGAAGGGAAACTGTTACACAACAAAGGGCAAGAAATACTGTATGCCACAAGGGCAGGAAATAATGAGAGGAAGGGAAACTGTTACACAACAAAGGGCAAGAAATACTGTATGCCACAAGGGGCAGGAAATAATGAGAGGAAGGGAAACTGTTACACAACAAAGGGCAAGAAATACTGTATGCCACAAGGGGCAGGAAATAATGAGAGGAAGGAAACTGTTACACAACAAAGGGCAAGAAATACTGTATGCCACAAGGGGCAGGAAATAATGACAGGAAGGGAAACTGTTACACAACAAAGGGCAAGAAATACTGTATGCCACAAGGGACAGGAAATAATGAGAGGAAGGGAAACTGTTACACAACAAAGGGCAAGAAATACTGTATGCCACAAGGGGCAGGAAATAATGACAGGAAGGGAAACTGTTACACAACAAAGGGCAAGAAATACTGTATGCCACAAGGGGCAGGAAATAATGACAGGAAGGGAAACTGTTACACAACAAAGGGCAAGAAATACTGTATGCCACAAGGGGCAGGAAATAATGACAGGAAGGGAAACTGTTACACAACAAAGGGCAAGAAATACTGCATGCCACAAGGGACAGGAAATAATGAGAGGAAGGGAAACTGTTACACAACAAAGGGCAAGAAACACCAAAAGGGCAGCAGCGCTACTCAATAAGTACAGCAAATGTTGAGAGGAAGAGAAGTTGTAATGCACAGTAAGCAGACGATGAGAGGAATGGTAGTTTTGGTACATCACAACTGGCAGGGATGCTGAGAGGAAGGGAAACTGTACTACACTACAATGGAAAGGAAATGGTAAATGAAAGGGAACTTGTGTAACAAATTAAGGGACAGGAAGTGGTAAACAGACGGGAAGCTGTGTTATACCACAATGGGCAGGCAATTCTGAGAGGAAGGGAAGTTGTGTTATACTACAAGGGACAGGAAATAGTAAATGGAAGAGAAGTTGCATTATACTACAAGGGACAGGAAAGTACAGTTGTGCACACTTACCATAAATGTAGATGTTCGAGTGTATTCACTGTTGCAGTCATTACATTTTGGGTAATCCTGCTGGCAGGTTGCCCTCAGTCGGCCTGAATTCCAAAGTCTTGGGTCCTGCGTCGGCTGCTGTCGCCCCTTCCCTGATGTCAGGTAATCAGGGGTATAAAAGAAGCAGCCGACACCATTTTCTTCAGTTTTTCTTGCCCCAGATGTCAGGTGCCCCCTGAAAGGGTAGCCAAAATGTATATATGTATTTATATATACATATATATATATATATATATATATATATATATATATATACACATACATACACATATACATATATAAAACTACATGCAGCAATATAAATTTTACCCTCATCTACAAGCAAATACACCATATAGGTTGTGTAAATCAGAGAAGGAAAGGTAAGTTCCCACAGAAAAAAGGGGGATGGCAGGTGGGTAACCTGGACTGCAACAGTGAATACACTCGAACATCTACATTTATGTTAAGTGTACACAACTGTACTATGTTCTTCGTGTTTCACTGTTGCAGTCATTACATTTGGGTAGAGTCCCAAAGCTATGGTTGGGAAGCTGGAGTTAAACAGCATTAGGAGCGGCTATGAGGCCCTGCAGAACTGCAGTGGCAAAGCCTGCCCTGGATTTAGAGTAGAGTGGCAGGTGATAGTGCTTTGTAAAGGTGTGCACTGAACTCCAAGTAGCTGCCTCTAAAATGTCCTTGGTTGGTACACCCCAGAGAAAGGCTGCTGAAGTGGCTTAAGCTCTTGTGGAATGTGGCCTATTGCCCTTAGGCACTGGCTTGCCATGGTAGCAGAAACGAATGCACTGGCCTATCCACTTTGAGATAGTCTGCTTTGAGATAGCCTTTCCTGGTGATCCTGCAGCATATGCCACTAGTAATTGCTCTGTCTTTCTGAAAACTTTGGTTTTATCCAAGTAGAATCTAAGCTGTCTGTGTACGTCCAAAGAATGCAGAATTCTTTCCCCCTTGTTCTGTGGATTTGGATAAAAAGTTGGCAGATGAATGGTTTGGTTAAGAGCCACACTGGGCACCACTTTAGGCATAAATGTTGGGTTTGTCCTCAGGGCGACCCTGTCCGGATAAAAAATGATAAAAGGTTCCACAGCCATGAGTGCCTGTAGCTCTGAAACTCAACTTGCAGAAGTTATTGCTAAGAGCAGAGCTGTTTTCCAAGATAAAAACTTTATATCAGCAGTAGCCGCTAGCTCAAAAGGAGGCAGGGTGAGTTTTTCTAAGACATAGTTGAGGTCCCATGCAGGCATTGGTGATCTCCTTGGAGACCTTACATTTTTAGCTCCTCTGAGGTACTGTTTTAATAAGGGATGAGAAAAGATTGGTGGCTCTGCATTGTAATGAGCCGAAATGGCAGAGGCATGAATTTTGATAGATGAGAAAGATAGGCCTTTGTCCAGCATCTCAGTTAAGTATTGCAAAATGTGAGGAATATTTGGCACATCTGTATCTGTTCCTTGTGCCTGGTTCCAAGCACAGAATCTTTTCCATTTTCCAGCAAAAGATTTCCTAGTACTAGGCCTTCTGGCTTCCAAAATGACATCCATCACAGCTTTGCTGAGAGGTGTGTTTTGCATGAATACATAATCTGCCATGCTGCCAGGTTTAAAGTCCTGAGCTGGCTGTGCAGGATCTGATTGTTTCGCTGGGACAGTAGATGCGGTACTTGAGGTAAGGTCTACGCTGGGCATTGAGACAAGCTCCTTAATATTGGGTACCAGTGCTGGTGGGTACAGTCCGGTGCAATCAGGATTATCTTTGGCTTCTCCTGTCTGACCTTTAGGAGTACCTTGGGGAGGAGAGACAGAGGGGGAAAGGCATATACTAATAGGTTTTTCCAGCTGAAGGATAGGGCATCCACTTTCCATGCTTGTCTGTGATAAATCCTTGTGCAGAATCTCTTTAGTTGGTAGTTGTGAGGGGAGGCAAATAGATCTATGTCTGGGCATCCCCATTTCCTTGTTATCATGCTGAAGACTTGTGGATCCAGTTGCCACTCACGGGGATCCATGAGGTTTCTGCTTAGTTTGTCTGCCAGAGTATTTTTCCTTCCTGGCAGGAATTGTGCCTGCAGATGTACTTGGTAAGTCAATGCTGTGTCCCAAAATGTCATGGCTAGCCTGCAAAGAGGGTAGAAATGTGTGCCCACCTGCTTGTTTATATACCACATGACCGTGGTGTTGTCTGTCTATCAGTAGTTGTCCTAGATGAAGTAGGTCCTTTAAGGCTGTCAGGGCATTCTGAACAGCTAACATCTCTTTTTGATTGCTATGTAGATGCATTTGGTTTGAGGTCCATGTTCCCTGAATCTGAATGCATCTTCCTGCCATGTGGGCCCCCCAGGCATAATCTGATGCATTCATTGTTAGTGTCTGCCTGGCTGGGGGTAATGTGAATGGCTGTTCCTGGTTTTGGTGACAAGCCTTTGCCCACCATCGAAACTCCTGTTGCAGGCAGGGAATGAGAGTAATTACAGTTTCCAGGCTGTGGCAATGTTGAGTCCAAACACTTTTTAGGTACCATTGAAGTTTCCTCATATGCAGTCTTCCATATGGACTACATACATCGAACGTTATGGTGAGTACATAACTTCTTAATGTCATGTAGTCCTAGCTCGCCTACATTCTTACCAGTGGAACAGCGTCCCTAGCACCTACATCTTGGGTGGCTCATAGGAAAATACTCCTGAGAACTGTGGAGCCAAAGGAAGACCTGCCCCTGGAGACCACGTCCAATTTGTAATGACAAACAAATGTGTGAGGAGAAGCCCAAGTAGCTGCAGCACATATATCATCCATTGACAATCTGGCTTGGTAGGCCGTGGATGTGGAAACATCCCGAGTAGAGTGAGCCTTGACCGGAAATGGCAGATATTTACCTCCTGCTTGATAGATGAAAGAAATACAGTTAGATATCCATCTAGACAGTGTCAACTAGATATCCATCTAGACAGTGTCAACTACATATCCATCTAGACAGTGTCAACTACATATCCATCTAGACAGTGTCAACTACATATCCATCTAGACAGTGTGACCTTGGATACCAGGGACCCCATTCGGTTTTCCGAAAAGGAAACAAAAAGTTTGTCAGACTTCCGGATATCTTTTGTTCGGTGTAGATAGAAGCGCAATTGTCTATGTACATCCATCTGGTGAAATCTAAATTCTGCCTTGTTGGAAAAGTGGGGAAAGAAAACAGGCAGCTCAATGGACTGATTTAGGTTAGACACAGAAGCCACTTTAGGAAGGAACGAGGGGTTTGGTCTGAGAGAGACCCTGTCTTTATGGAAGATTAAATATGGAGGTTTGATAGAAAGGGCTTGAATTTCTGAAACTCGCCTTGCTGAAGTGATTGCAGTTAAGAAGGCTGTTTTCCAGGTCAAGAATTTCAATTTGCAGGTAGCTGCAGGCTCAAAAGGTGGTAAAGTAAGGGCTTGTAGAACAAAATTGAGATCCCAGGGCATGGTAGGTTCGGACACCGGGGGACGGAGCAACAGAGTACCTTTCAGGAATGCCTTGCATAGTCTATGCGCCATGAGACTAGGCTTATTCGCTACGTGGAAATTAGAGATCGCCACCAGTTGAACTTTGATGGTAGCTGATGCGGAACCCTGATGGAAAAGCATAGACAAAAACTCCAGAACTGAAGCTATTGGAGCTGTGTAAGGATCGATGCCTCTGGTATGTGCCCAGATAGAAAACCTTTTCCATTTACTACAATAAATCTTCCTAGTGGATGGTTTATGAGAGGACGATAATATATGAACCACTTCTGGTGAAAAATTATGAAGTCTGACTAACGATGGAAGTGGAGTAGCCAGACTGTCAACCGGAGGGTCATCGGAGAGGGGTGGAACTGTCCCGATATATGTGTCAGTAAATCTGGTTGAGGGTCCAGAGTCCAAGGAGTATCCACAACGAATTGCTGAAGAAAGGGAAACCAAACTTGGCGAGGCCAGTGTGGAGCAATCAGAATGATTCTGCTTCCCAAGGATTGTGCTTTCTGAATCACCTTTGACAGCAAGGGAAACGGAGGGAAAGCATAAAGCAGACCGGAGGGCCAATCGTGAACCAGAGCGTCCCTGGGTGACCCCCCTGTGGGGTGATCAACGTGAAGTAGTTGCTGCATTTCACATTGAGGGGGCTAGCAAAAAGGTCGCAGCAAGGCTGACCTCATCTGCTGAAGATTCGCTCTGCAACCAGGCGATTCAGGGACCACTCGTAAGGCATCAGGATAGCTCTGCTTAGCCTGTCCGCAATCACGTTGGACTTCTCCGGAATGTGCGTTGCCACCAGAAACCGTTGGGAAGTTACTGCCCAATGCCACACTCGCATGGCCTCCCTGCACAGAGGGTAAGACCTGGTTCCCCTTTGCTTGTTTAGGTACCACACTACTGACATGTTGTCTCAGTGTATCGCAATCGTCCCTAGAGGAAGAACACTCTGAAGTGCCTGCAACGCAAGTAGCACTGCTCTCATCTCTAGGACATTTATATGCAGATGCATCTCGTGTTCTTGCCACGTGCCTTGGACTGTCCTGCCAAGATAATGCCCCCCCACCCCATCTGGGAGGCATCCGTGGTCACCATAGCAACCGGGATGGGTGGAACGAAGGGCTTTCCCCCGTCCAAATTGTTGGTGCACAGCCACCAACCGAGGTCCTGCTTGCATCTGTCCGTGAGTAAGATGGGATGAGACAGTGGAAGTCTTTGGAGAGACCACTGAACAAAGAGGAGCCATTGGAGAATTCTCATTTGTAATCTCGCTAGAGGGACCAACATGATTGCTGCTGCCATGGTCCCTAGGAGTTGGAGAACCCATCTTGCCTTCGCTTGTCTCAGGGGCATCAGCATGTGTATCTGTTGTTGTAATACTCTGATCCTTTCCTGCAGTAAAAATGCTCACATTCGAATGCTGTCTAATTCTGCTCCTATAAAGGTGGCACGCTGTGAGGGCAATAAGGCAGATTTTTCCCAATTTATTGTTATACCCAACTGGTGACATAGACTGATGGTAACGTCCCTGGTTTGAACTAGTTGATGCCTGGTGGGAGCGGTAAGGAGCCAGTCGTCCAGATACGGAAACACCTGGAATCCCTGACGTCTCAAGTGAGACATCACCACCGCCATACACTTGGTGAACACCCTGGGGCTGTGGTGAGACCAAAGGGCAGGGCTCGAAAATGGAAATGACTGTCTCCCAGCCGGAAACGTAGGTGATTCCTGGATGCTCTGTCCATTTTCACATGGTAGTAAGCATCCTTGAGGTCGATGGAGCACATCCATACCTCCTCTCCCAACAATGGGAGAATCGATTGTAGTGTGACCATACGGAACTTGGACTTGTGTACATACTTGTTCAGTTGGCTGAGATCTAGTATGGGTCTCAGGTCCCCTGTTCTTTTCGGTACCAAAAAGAATCTTGAGCAAGTCCTTAATCCGATTTGGGTTGAGGGGACATGCTGGATGGCTCCTTTTTCTACCAGCTGTGAGACCTCTGAGGCTGCTTGATCCCTTTGACTGGGTGGTACATCTGGGATTTTTCTGATTGGCGGGGGTTCTGATGAGAATGGAATGAGATAACCTGTGGAAATTATCCGTAATACCCATCAGTCCTGGGTAATGCTTTCCCAGGCTTCCGGATATAAAGAAATTCGACCCCCGACTGGCTCTGGATAAGCGCAGTTGGGCACACCCTCAAGAATGAGAGTATGGAGAGCCATGAAAGGAATCGCAGTCTCCCGAATTGCGGGGGCCCCCTCTGCCTCTGGGGCGACATCTCCCTGAAACCCCCCCCATCCCCTGCCTCTGGAGGGGGGTTCACCTTGTGCGGCAGGAAAAAACCTCTGTGATTTCTTGAACCACACCCCCCCCCACTGGACCTTGGGATAAGGCCTAGAAGGAATGGAAAAACAGACCCCTATGGCAGACAGGGTCTTTCCCTCTTGCTCGCACCTGGTGAGGGTGTCTTTCACTTTAGTCCCAAACAAAGAGGAACCATCAAAGGGGCGTCAGTGAAGGAAGACTTGAAGGCCTCCGCAAAGTGACACAGGCACAGCCTGGCTTGTCTTCTAAGGGTGACTCCTGAGCTTGCTGCCCTACTCACTCCCTCGGCTGCATATGAAATGAGCCGCATGGATGAGTTAACAACGGAGTTGAGGGTAGAGACCTGGGCGTTAACCGTCTGAGCCACCGCCTCAGGAACGTTACCTGCAAGAGTATCTCCTAACTCTTTGAGGAGATCTCTCTGGAGCTGAGTGAAGTGAGACAGGTAATTCAGCGACCGTAATGTAAAGGTTGCTGACGAGAGGGTACGCTTCCCGTACCGATCAATGGCCCTAGACTCCTTGTTAGGAGGATGGATGGATGAAGAAGACTCTGCTACTTCCTTCTGGGTGGCTGCCGCCACCACCATGGCATCTACAGGGACTCCTTTAGACAGAAACTCTTTGCCCTGGGGGGCGGATAGAAACTTGTTGGGACGCCTGGGCACAGGCTCCACAGAATCAGGGTTCTCCCACACTCTTCGACAAATCAGGTCAAGGAGTTCGTCGAAGGGTGGAGACACCCAGGAGGCGGAAGGTTGAGCACCAAAAGCCTTAAGGAATACTGACTCCTCCTCGGAAGGGGCTTTGGAAGGCCAGTCACCTCTTTGTTTCAGTATCTCCAGGATATCGGAGAAGGAAACATCATCAGAGGATGACTTGGGGGACCCCTCCGATTCCTCGAGGTCAGTATCAGAGGTGAGGGACTCATCTTGGGAGTCTATGTGCTTCCTCTTGCACGTTTTCTTTCTGGGGGGCTCCTCAGGCATGAACTCTGAGGGACCCTCAGAAATTTGGGGACAACTCGTGGGGGTATCCCTAGGCCCTGGTGCTCTGCTGTCCATGGATGGGTGGTGATCAGAAGCTCTCACCGGAGTGGTGGGGGACAGAGTGACCGACCCGCCTGATGTAGCTGACGATCTGGCCAGCGAGGTCCGCATAGCCTCGAAGGCTGGCACCCCCAAATCCGAGGAGCGACCAGTCTCTGAGGCCATGACGGGGGTCGGAACTCCCCGAGCCAATGCACCGAGAGGGAGGCTTGGAACCGAAATAAGCCCCGAGATGTCCCCCTAGGGCCCGACCGAAGAATCCTGAGTCCCAAACCCCGAGGACGAAGCCGACGGGGTCGGAGCCAATGCCGGCACCGATGGACCTGAATGGGGCATCGGAGCAGGCCTAGAAACATCACGTGGCGCGGAACACTCCAGCTCCGAAGACAGAGATGCGCTCGGAGGAGGAATGATCGAAGACGGGGTCGGGACGAGACTTTTCTTCCATCTTTTTAGAACCTCTTCTGCTTTGGTGCCAAACAGATTGTCCTTGTTCAAAGGAGCGTCCAGTAATTTTGATTTGACATGGTTTGGCAAGGTCTGCTCCTTAAGCCAAGCATGCCTTCTAAGTACAGAACCTGTGACTGCTGCCCTGCAAGAAGCTTCCTGGGAGTCAAACCCGCATTGCAGGGTATGCTTGCTGACTTGGCTTGCAGAATGCAATAACTCCTGTAATTCTTTATTTTTTGCACAGTCAGGAAAGGTAGATAATTTTTGCTTAATAAGTTCCATAGTATGTTGCTGGTATTTCAGCATGTGGAACTGGCAATCCAATGCCCTAATGGTGAGAGTTGCAGAGGTGTATACTTTTTTACCCCATCTGTCTAAAGCTCGGGAATCCCTGTCTGAAGGGGTGGGATTCTTAGCTGTAGTTGCTTTTATGCTTTTAGACCCTTGGGAGATGATCTCTGGGTCAGCAGTAGGATTTTTGAAAAGAAACTTACGAGTGTCAGGGACTCTGTAGTACCTGTCTGGTTTCCTTGGAACAGGGGGCAAGGTATCAGAAGTTAGACTGGATTCCATAAAAACTTCATCCATAACATCCAAGACCGGAGGGATAGCTAAGGGCCTATGCTGTGGCAAATCTAAAAAATTCCCAGAGTCTCTTTTTGGACTGAAGATAATCCTGGCATTCCCAGTGGAAATGCTCTCTTAATGCATGTAGGGTTTCACCAAAAGAAAAATCCTCTGGAGGGGAAGCAGAGGGAATGGAGTCCTCTGCATCTGAATCCTCATAAGCAGTTAGAGACATGCCTTCATATTCAGAAACCTCAGAGTCAGTTAAAGCTGTTAGGGACCTGTCTCTTTTTCTCTTAGCAGGGGAAGGCTGGCTTCCCCTAATCAGCATGATCAGGTCTTCTGCCATTTTAAGCATTTGAGACTGTGGTAAGGAAGCAGGGGCTTGAGTTTGGGTCGTCGTTTTTTTAGGCATAGCTCGTACTTTTGGCCTTAGAAATTCGGTGGTTTTAGACAGAACTGAAGATGCAAAAGAAGTCTTCAGTTTGTGTCGAATATCAGTAATGTGAAGAACTTCCTCGGAAGCCGGTGCCTGCACAGGGACTCCAGATTCATCCAAGGTAGAGACATCCGCAGTCAAAGAAGAGTCTCGCGGCATACCGGAGTTCTAACGGGTCTCAGTAGAGGCCTGCAAATCCATTGAAGTGGGCATCAGGGGCTGTGAAAGCACCTCACTGAGTACCGGCGAACTGGTGACTAGCTTAATGGAAGTGTCGTCGGCAGTTTTGGACCTGTGTGGTCTGTCTCTGTCTTTATCCTTACGTTTTTTCGGAAGATTGGTAGACAGATGACTTACCGAAGTCATTTCAGAATATGGAGAACGAGAACAAAAGTATTTAGGGACGGATAGTTCGGGCGTTGAACAAAGCACAAAACCGACAGCAAGGTACGTCGTGGTCTGGGCCTAAACAGGTGACATAGTAAGAATGAAAATCTCTGTGAGGTATTTGCTTTCCACAGGCGAGACAATTGTTAACTTTTTCTTACATCGGTTAGAGCAAAAAAAAAAAAGGAGAAAACTCAGGTAACGGCCGACCGGCACTCGTACGAACTGCTTCTGTTTCGGGTTCCTCGGCAAGAAAGACAGATATAATGGCGTTGGCTACCTGTTTTTACACCCCTAATGACCTGATGTCAGTCCTGAAGCGACAGCAACCGACGCAGAAATACTAAGTCTCTGGTATTCGGGCCGACTGAGGGCTACCTGCAGGCAGATAACCAGGTGTGATGACTGCAACAGTGAAACACGAAGAACATCTTCAATTCACCAAAAGAAAAGGTAAGGAAATTTAGTGGCATGCATATACACATGCACATAAATAAATATACATGTATGTATGTGTATATAGATATATATATATATATATATATATATATATATATATATATATATATATATATATATATATATATGGGAACACTTCACATAATCGAATTACTGAAATCTCGAATTGCATATGGTCGAGACCATATGATCGAGATTTCAGTAAATCGAATATGTGCAGTGTGTAAAAATAAGAGTTTACTTACCTTAATACATTGCGTGCACACAGAGGCAAGGATTCTTGTACGCTCTGTGTGTACGTAATGTTTTTTTTTCTTCTGCGGTGTTGACAGGAAATGAGAAATCTCCCATTTTGCGCTTCACATACAGCGCAAGACGGGAGATTTCCCATTTCCCACTGTAGCGATCTTGGAGTTGGTATATTTAAGTAGGGGGGGGTGTGGGGGGCACAGCAAAGTTTGTCCTTTTTTTTTTTTTGGTTTCGCTTCAGAAGTTCAAGTTTACGAAACTTGATCTTTTGCTTACGGTTATTTGCAGTTCGAGATTTTGTAAATTCGAGCTTCTGAAGTGAATCCATATATATATATATATATATATATATATATATATATATATATATATATATATATATATATATATAGACACACACACACACACACACACATGTATATATATATCTATATATATATATATATATATATATATATATATATATATATATATATATATATATATATATGGGTCTATATTATAACACAGAACTTTCAAAATTTCGAGTGTTCTAATATCGGCCCGTTTTCAGCGAACGCTGAAAATATCGAAGAAACAGAAAACTGTTTTTTTTTCCTAGGGAAAGAATTCAGTTGTTCGTTTCTGTTGCTTCGGTATTTTCAGCGCTGTTGTGGAAAGTTACGGGTCGGGTTCAGGTAAATGTGCGATTGTGTGGATGTGAGGGTTAGGGCAGGGTAGGTGAGCTAGGGTTAGGGCGCGGGTGAGGGGACTGTGCAATAGTGACGGACCTTAGGGTTAGGGTTAAGGTAAGTGGATAGTTAGTGGTGTATATATAGTTTAGTGTAGGGTTAGGTGTAAGAGTTTAAGTGTATGTGTGTGGATTGCTGTCCGTTTGGTGTGCTTGTGTTGTGTGTATGTGTTTTGGAACAGCAAATTTTTTCCCTAGGAAAAAAATTGCTGTTCTGTATGTTCGATGTTTTTTAAATTTTCGATTAATACGGTTTGATATTAGAACACTCGAAATTTTGAAAGTTTGGTGTTCAAATATACACACAAACACACATTATATATAATTGTACAACAAATAAGAAAACTGCACACATATTAAAACACACACAAAAAAATGCTTTCATTCTGAAAAGCCAAACTACTGAAAAACAAAAATACCAATTAAAAAAAAAGCAAAAGGAAAACACTTTCTTTATGCAATGTCCTAAGCAAAACCCTAACACTATTTTAAGAATAAATTTGTACGAATAAAGGCAGTTTTATGGAAACAGATTCTGTACAGTAAATTGCTGGGTTAGGGTTAGCATACATTTTTTAAATATAGGTAATGGAGGAGGAGGGTTCCCCACTACCCTACTCAGAGGAATCCTCCAATCCTGTATGTACAGTGGATATAAAAAGTTTACATACCCCTGTTAAAATGCAAGGTTTTTGTGATATAAAAAAATGAAGCCACAATAAATAATTTCAAAACGTTTCCCACCTTTAATGTGACCTACAAACTGTACAATTCAACTGAAAAACAAACAAATCTGTTTGGGGGAAAATATAAAAAATAAAAAACGTATAATAAGCTGGCTGCATAAGTGTGCATACCCTTAAACTAATACTTTGTTAAAGCACCTTTTGATTTAATTACAGCATTCAGTCTTCTTGGGTACACACCTGTCATCAATTAAAGAGACTCTGACTAACCCCAAATAAAGTTTAGCTGTCCTAGTAGGATTTACTCAGTTTCCTGCTACAGCAAAAGTCATGGTTTGCAGAGAGCTTACAAAGCATCAAAGGGATCACATTGCTGAAAGGTATCAGTCAGGAGAAGGGTACAAAAAAAATTCCACAGCACTGGACATACCATGGAAAACAGTGACGACGGTCATCAAAAGGTAGAAAATATATGGGACAACAGTGACGTTGCAAAGAACTGTGCGTATCTGCAAAATTGATGAAAAGACAAGACGAAAAATGATCAGGGAGGTTGCCAAGAGACCTACAGCAACACTGAAGGAGCTGCAGGAATTTTTGGCAAGTACTGGTTGTGTACTACATGTGACAACAATCCCCCGTATTCTCCATGTCTGGGCTATGGGGTAGGGATGCAAGACGGAAGCCTTTTCTTACACAGAGAAACATCCAGGCCATAGCTAAAATTTGGAAAACAATACATCATGTCTCCTAAAAGCATGTGGGAAAATGTGTTATGGACTGATAAGACCAAGGTTGAACTTTATGGCCACAATTCCAAAAGGTACGTTTGACGCAAAAACACTTCACATCACCAAAAGAACACCCTCTCCATGGTGAAGCATGGTGCTGGCAGTATCATGCTTTGGGGTTGCTTTTCTTCAGCTGGAACTAGGGCTTTAGTCAAGGTTGAGGGAATTATGAACAGTTCCAAATACCAGTCACTTTTGGCCCAAAACCTTCAGGCGTCTGCTAGAAAACTGAAGATGAAGAGGAATTTCACCTCTCAACATGACAATGACCCCAAGCATACATCCAAATCAACAAAAGAATTGCTTCACCAGAAAAAAATTTAAGTTTTGGAATGGCCCAGCCAGAGTCCCAGCCTAAATCCAATAGAAAATATGTGGGGTGTCCTGAAGTGGGCTGTGCACAAGAGATGCTCTCGCAATATGACAAATTTGGAGTGCTTTTGCAAGGAAGAGTGGGCAAATATTGCCAAGTCAAGATGTGCCATGCTAATAGATTCCTACCCAAGAAGACTGAATGCTGTAATTAAATCAAAAGGTACTTCAACAAAAGGATTAGTTTAAGGGTGTGCACACTTATGCAACCAGCTTATTGTATGTTTTTTTTATTTTTTAAATTTTTTCCCCTAACAGATCTGTTTGTTTTTCAATTGAATTGTACAGGTTATAGGACACATTGAAGATGGGAAAAGTTTTGAAATGACTTATTCTGGTCTCATTTTTTTATATCACAAAAAACCTGGTATTTTAACAGGGGTGTGTAAACTTTTTATATCCACTGTAGGTTCTCTTAGTGTTAACGCTCAAGTGTGCCATGAGCATGACAGGGCCAAGTGAGGAGCCATCATGGGGTTCTCCTAGTGGTAGCGCATACACGTGCCATAAGTGGGACAGGGCCAAGTGAGGAGCCATCATGAGGTTCTAGTGGTAGCGCACACGCGTGCCATAAAGTGGGACAGGGTCAATTGAGGAGCCATCATGAGGTTCTCCTAGTGGTAGTGCACACGCATGCCATAAGTGGGACAGGGCCAAATGAGAAGCCATCATGATATTCTCTTTAGTGGTAATGCACACACGTGCCATAAGTGGGACAGGGCCAAGTGAGGAGCCATCATGAGGTTCTCCTAGTGCTACCGCACAGGCGTGCCACAAGTGGAACAGGGCCAAGTGAGCAGCCATCATGAGGTTCTTCTAGTGGTAGCTCACATGCGTTCCATGAGTGGGACAGGGCCAAGTGAGGAGCCATCATGAGGTTCTCCTAGTGGTAGTGCACACGTGTGCCATAAGTGTGACAGGGCCAAGTGAGGAGCCATCATGAGGTTCTCCTAGTGGTAGCGCACATGCATGCCATAAGTGGGACAGGGCCAAGTGAGGAGCCATCATGAGGTTCTCCTAGTGGTAGCGCACATGCATGCCATAAGTGGGACAGGGCCAAGTGAGGAGCCATCATGAGGTTCTCCTAGTGGTAGCGCACACGCATGCCATAAGTGGGACAGGGCCAAGTGAGGAGCCATTATGAGGTTCTCCTAGTGCTACCGCACAGGCGTGCCATAAGTGGGAACAGGGCCAAGTGAGCAGCCATCATGAGGTTCTTCTAGTGGTAGCTCACATGCGTCCCATGAGTGGGACAGGGCCAAGTGAGGAGCCATCATGAGGTTCTCCTAGTGGTAGTGCACACGTGTGCCATAAGTGTGACAGGGCCAAGTGAGGAGCCATCATGAGGTTCTCCTAGTGGTAGCGCACATGCGTGCCATAAGTGGGACAAGGCCAAGTGAGGAGTTGTTGTGAGGTTCTCCTAGTGGTAGCGGACAAGTGTGCCATGAGTGGGGCAGGGCCAAGTGAGGAGCCATCATGAGGTTCTCTTAGTGGTAGCTCACAAGTATGCCATGAGCGACACAGGGCTGAATGAGAAGCCATCATGATATTCTCTTAGTGGTAATGCACACGCGTGCCATAAGTGGTACAGGGTCAAGTGAGGAGTCATCATGAGGTTCTCTTAGTGATAACACACACATTCCTCTGCTCCAACTGAATGTGAATGTTGTCTTTAAGTTTTGCAACCCAAACTGCTTAAACTGTGCTACTTCCAGCCTTTACCTGTTTTTTTATACTTATACTCCCTTAAGGACTCTCTTCTTCTACTGCCTAGTTTTTGCTACATCAAACTCCATCCAACTTCTGTGCTTCCTAACACCATTCCTTTTCTCTCTATTTATCACCCCCTATCTGGTTTCCTCTCTCCTTCCCCTTTCCATCTATCTACAATTTTACCTAACCAAGTGTTGTCTCTCTCTCTTCCACAGTAATCCATCCTGGGTGCTCCCTCCCTGCCTCAAAGCAATAAGGAAAACTTCTGGCACCTTCTGAAGACACCCTAACTCTGCCAGCCTGCCTGGTAATCTGAACACTAGTGCGGAAAAGTCCCCCCCCAACAGGATTGTATTAAATGTATGTTGCTCGGTACTAATTATACATTGCAGTGTTGTAATACGTATTGTGCTAGTCTGGCCTCCCGTGCATGCGTTCTAGCAGCCTACCATAGACCATTTGCCCTCTCCCCCTCCTGTTTTCCATAACTAAGATTATATTTACACCCCAGACAGGTTTAGACTCTCCTTGTTGCTTGCTTCCTCCCTCTACCACCAAGTAGCAACTTCAACCTGACTAAACCCTACTTGTACACATTAGTCCTGATATGTTACTTTTCTGCTAAAGAGACTGTTGAATTCATCATTCTGTGACTGTATACTTCCTTTCCCTTTATGCTAAACCTCCCTCAGTAAAGGCCACCCTGTACTACCGCTCCTTAAACTTCAGAACAAACCCTCTTTCTACAGCCATTTATCTGCTCTTCACTGATACTTTTTCTGCTGTACTCACCTCTTCTGCTCCATCCCGCTCCGTTCACCCTCTGGGCTCACTCTGCTCCCCTACCCTTCCCCCTATTCCCACCCGCTCCTAGCACTCCTACCTTTACTCCTCCTTAACCCCTCCCGTCAACCTATTCGCACAATAGCTGCTCCCCCCACCAATTTCCTCCATTCTACTTCCCTTTCACACTCTTCCATCTGCACTCCACCCTTATAATTACAACCCCCCAACCCCCTCCTGTTATTTTTGCATTCCCATATAACTCCCACACTAAGATCCTATTAAAACCTTCAGTATTTCTAATACCTCCTTTGCTATTCAACCTCTCCTTTCCTTACTCCTACATATTTCTTTCTCCCTTTTACCCAATATGCTCTTATCAAGGCATCATACCCTCCTAGTACCCTGCTTCTCTCCCTTATCCTAATTCCTCTTTATTTTGCTAGCTCATACAACTATAATACTTGCCCAAAATTACCCACTAAAACAGCCAGCATACAGACACACCCTCACACTCAATCCTACTCCCATTTCCACTCCATCTCCTCATCTCTCATCCAGTCCAACACTCTTCACTTATTCCACCCTAAAATTCTCTACTTTAAAGTTAAGACATTGTCACCCACTCTAACCTTAAAACCATCAATTATCATACCTAGTAAACCCAAATGGCTACAGGATAATACCTTTAATAACTTAGTCCAAGCTGGTGATATTCATCCTAACCCTGGTCTTACCCCCTCCTTCACCAACATCCACAAAGTCTCAACAATAAAATTCACCAATTTCAAGCTTGGTTAAGCCATAACCAACTTGACATCTTGGCCATCTCCATAAAGGAATCTTATGTCCCTAAACTCTGGCGCTTAGCCTATATACTTCCACTCCACAAAGGAAGCAAAAACACCACCATCTCAAACTTTCGCCAATCGCTCTGCTTTCACCAATCTCCAGAATCCTAGAAAAATTCATCCACCTCCAACTCATGCCTTTTCTGACTCTAAACAACCTTCTCACTCCCACCCAACTTCCGCCCAGGCCATAGCACTATTACCGCTCTACTCTCTTTCCTTGAAACTGTCAACCAAGCCCGCGATTCAGGACATTTAGTTTCTACCATTTTACTTGATCTGTCCAAAGCTTTCAATACTGTATCCCACAAGCACCTTCTCTCTCTCAGCTCTCCAACCTCCATCTCTCACCCAACACCATATCCTGGTTCTCCAGTTACCTATCCAATAGATCACATGCAGTCAAATGGAAGAACTCCATCTCTTCCTTCCTACCCATCCCAACTGGAGTACCTCAGGGATCTATTCTCGGCCCCATGCTTTTTAATATCTTTATTAATAACTTTCACTCTGCTATTCCTGACACCAAAATCATTCAATATGCAGACAATTCTACCTTAGTCTGCTCTGCCTCAAACCTCTCTGAACCTCTAAACATAACCCAAATTGCATTTTCTACAACCGAAAACTAGATGTGTCAAAACTACCTCTCTCTAAATGCTAATAAATCAAAGATTCTACTATTCCCTCCTACAAAGTCCTTCTCCTATGACAAAAACAACTTCAAAGTCTATAGCCATACAAACCCACCTATAGAAGTAGTTCCCTCAGCTAATCTACTTGGAATTACCATTGATGAACACCTAAAATGTGATATACATATTCAGCAAAATATCAAGAAAACCCACCAAAAGCTAGGCATGCTGTATAGGAATAATCACTTTCTCATTAACTCTACTAGGTATACTCTGACCACAACTTATCTTCTCCCTTCCTTATTATATGGAGCCAATCTCCTAACCAATCTGTCCTCCACTATCACCTCCAAACTAGAAACCTGCTACAACAAAATCTCTAAATTCGCCACCAACTCCAAAAACTATACCCATCACTGCCTCACCCTACATTCCCTGAAATGGCTCGAACTCCCTAACTACCTAGACTTTCTCCAACTTACCTCTGCTCACAGAATCATATTTCACCCAATCAAATGTCTGCTTTAATCTCCTTCGCCCCTACATACCCAAAAGAACACTAAGATCTGAACATCATAACCTAATAGCTATCAATAAACCTAAACACACTGCTGGCCAACTTCTTCTCTCTTACTCACTTGGCAAAAAATGGAATTCCCTTCCATCTGCTCTACGATCTATGCCAAATTCTGAAAACTTTAAAAACCTGCTTTTCAAACACCTGTCCTCTAAGCGGAAATGTACCTGCCTTCACCCTACCTAATCCTAGTTAAACCTTCTGCTCCCAGTGTGTCCCCTCTCTTTCTCCAGGGCTCTCTATGTTTTTGATAACACCTATAGCTACTCTGACTCAACTCAACCTTGTAAATAATGTAAATAGCATCCATGTTCAATTGTGCATCAGCAGAGTGTATTCTCTATGCCTTTTATCTGTCATCTCTCTCTCTTCTCATATTCACACATACATTGTTGTCAAACTCCGCACATTAGAGTGCACCTTAAATGAAATTGTAAAACCCTGAACTTTGTTAAATACCTTGACTCCAAATGTGTTAATTCTTACTGTTGTATAATGCATCTGTTATACCTTTGTACCACTTGTATTGTAAATGTATTATGCAACTTGGAGCTTTTCTCCCCGGGCCTCCACTGAAAATGGGTCATTTTGACCCAGTGGACTTCCCTGGTAATCAAACTGGAAATAAATAAATAATAAATGTGCCATGAGAGACAGGACCAATTGAGGAACCATCATGCTGTCACTCTCAGTGGGCTGTTATGCCTGGTATGACCTCCCCTTGACATGCTGGCTGACATTAACAGAGGGGGATGTGCTATGGTGTTGTATTGGATGCAGAGCCAACTATGTAGTGGTAGTACCGCTACTGTATCCATGTGCCCCAGCAAATCTCTGGACCCATGCACCCTAGAAGATATGTGTAGACACCCACTTTGGCATTCCTCTTCAACAACTGAGAAGCTAACAGGCACTCCAGCCACAAACTGAACTCAAAATAACTGAGTTATAATCAGGTTTTTATCCCTCCATGTCAATAAGACTGGCAATATGGACAAGTATGTCTGAATAATCTGAGCTGGTTTTGGCAATACTTAACTTTTACTAAATATTGCTGCGGTAGCGTTGTCGCCTCACAGTAAGACGTTGTCCTGTTCGATTCTCAGCTAAAGCGTCTTCTGTGTGGAGACATGCGTGAATGGGCGTACATTATTTGAAGGTTGTACGTTAGGGCTGGCAACTCAGTACGTAAAAATCTACTGCCAATCATTAGCAAACCAGAGTTCCGCTGTGGCGACCCCTAACCGAGAAAAGCCGAAAGATACAACAACTTTACGAAGTGAAACGCAAGTTCAGTACTAACTACAGCTTCTCAGCATTTCCTTGCAAATATTCACCCTTTATGCAGCACTTCCTGTTCCCAACTTTACAGGTACTGACAACAAATGTAAACAATCTTATTAAACCATCTGAAATGCATCCTAGAAGCGAGGTGCTTTTGTGACTCTGCTAACTGGATAGCTTCAAAAGAACAAAATGCATACCTCTTGAGAAACAGGAACTTGCTGAACTCCATGAATTTGTATTTGCTGAACTTGCCCCGCTTTATTGGTGGAAGTGGTACTCTGAATGGGCGACCGCTGAAATGGCAAGACCAAAAGTTGAGTAAACAGGTGAAAACAGGTGGTCTGCCAGAGTCCTCTACAAAGCTAACAAGCACTATGAAACAGAAGAATTTCTTTCAATTTCTCAAAGTCAGGTAGGGACAGTAGAATAACTGTGACCATTAATCAATATAAACAGAAAGACAGTTCCAAAAATTAACTGACTTGTCACACCAAAAGTGATACACAGCACATGTAGCAGATAAAACTCCTACAGTCTACTGAAGACTGGGTCATTAAAACATGCTTGTCTGAATCTGGATTCCCAAACTAATATGTTGAAAAGAAGGCATGGATGCATTTTCTTTTCATTTCCCACAAACTACGTGCACTTCTGTCCACAGTAAAGCAGTGAGCTCACAAGATTTCCAGCGTACACACACTATGTTTAAAGCAGAACACAACTTAAATGATGGCTGATGAATTATTAATTCAGTCTCTAGTTTAGAGGTTTTCTATAAACGTTTAACCACAGTCTACATTTCCAAGTATAAATGGTAATGATATGACAACACTCTAAATCAGGTCTTTTCATTTAACTGCAGGTCGATTCATTTAAATGATCCTTAAAGTGCATCGCTCATGTTCTGCAAGTACAAGTGACAAATCTTTGGGGTTGGATATAACACCCTTACCAACTTATACCTTTTTTGATGCAAAGTGATTTATTTTTTTCATTTTATTTTGTTGATAAAGATGGCCCTCTAAATTTTTTTCTCAGAGGTGAAAATCCCTGCCATGACATCATGAAAGACTGAACCCACAACACCTCTTGACCTAAATTAACATATAGGTCACAATATTTCTATGCTAAATGCAATGGTAGTAGTTTCTTCGTTCCTAGAAAGACAAGTCGTCAGCTAGTGCTTGTAGGTAGCTGCTCCAGTAAAGAGGTAAGATGCTTTAATTAACCAGAATGCTTTGGAGTTGCATGTAAAATCACTGCAATACCTACCATGACATTGTTTTGTGAGAAGGGTTAAATAAACACATATAAACAATGAAACTAAAAAAAAATCAAACAGCAGCATATAATCTTCGTTTTTTGCAAAACCAATTTAAACTTTGACATGAGGGGTATAACAGTAAATTGGTTTGTACAACAAAGATACTCCCAAAAGTGACCAGCACAATAACTACTTAGCACTTTCAATCCAAAGGATTGTTTTGCCATTTTTGCTACTGGCATATAAGAGCATACATCTCCAAAACCAGTTCATTATTTGTTTGTGAACTCTTCAGATAATGCTACTGTCATAAGTATCAATACAACACTCCTGCACTAGGCTCTAGTACTCAACATAAAAAACGATGTACATCTTCAATTGCAATGAAAGAAAAAATTCTAAGTTTTTCATGTCATTTTAATGCCTCAGTACATATAAACCTTTACACAGAAGCAAGTCTTTCTTTACCTAGAAACACACTGTTACTATATATTTATGTTTCTGATAACCTTTAGTTATTTTACTTGAGAGAACTGAAAGTGCCATATTTTTTATTTCAACATTTTGCAAATGCTGCACCCAGTCAGTTTACAAAGGCCTTTCTGGCCTCAATTCCTCCCTAAATTCAAACGACAGCCTCTCGCTCACTCACTCTCTCTCAGTCTGTTTCTAGGTACCCTTATGAAATTTTTAAGATAAGACCCTCAGTAATATCTCATTCGTTAGATTTGCAGAGCCGTGTACTTTTTTAGGAAAAACAGACAACAGAATATCAAACATGAGTATGTCTGTCACAACATTTAAAATATGTCTACTTTCTTACAACGCATAGTAAGAAAATGCAATATTTTCTGACACCTTATTTTCGGTTCTTCTTTCCTATGAACACATCAGTGATATGAGTCAGATATATACTAAGATTGTTGTCCTGAAAAAATGCAAAGCATACATTTTTGTAAACCAAATTTAACAAACAGTGCTCTCAAATTTTTACACAAGACCATTGGTGATGTCTAGAAATAAAGGTCCATTTCTCTGTAACTTTACTAAAGATAACTCTCTCAGAATAATATACCATAGTATTCAGTTATAAAATGCACTTAGCTGGTGGTTCCAGCTGTAAAGACACAAGCACAACTTTATATCTTCACGAAGTGTAATTTACCGCATATGAGTATAAACAGTGGGGGGGGGGGGGGGGGTCATTTGGTTAGTGGCCAAAACTTATGTACTTAGTAGAAATAAATATGATGGTACTTCAAATGCCAAAGTAATTCAGCAAAGATGCATCCTGTGCTATTATTTTTCTCTGTACTGACCAGAAGTTTCCCACACTACCCACAGTGGAAACTGAGAATAAATGGTAAGTTGTCAGACTGTGGCAGTACAGGCTTATCAGCTAAAGCCTCTGATGCCTTTCTGTTTAAGATTGACCTCATTCCCCCATTTAGACTGTATTATGAATCTCACAGATAATTAGGTCAGGATCTACTGCTTAAAAAACACACACATATTTGCAGACTGCTATTCTCTCCACAAGGGGCCCACTGCAGCATACATGACTTCACCACTTTACCCACTGAAAAATACTGCATTGTAATATGAAAAACGTTAAGACTGCAGTAGTAAACACCTCTATACATACTAATCTATTGAGTATTCGCAAAAGGCCACATTGCAGTTTCTCTTTAAGATTTCATTATGAGACTTACAGTAACCAGATTGCTGGTTATAAAAATCACATATTCTAACCTTAGGAGTTTCAGTACAGCCCTGCACTTCCATCACATTAGCTGTTCAAACATTTGGCATGCTGTAAAAACATTTTTACCTGGTAAAATGTAAAGAATTTTCATTTCAGAGGCAAGGACAACTCAGTAAAGAAGCATCCCAGGTCATTATCTTCCTCAGCATACTGAGCACAAGTTCAGCACAGTGCCCACAATGAAGCCAGAGTATAATACAAAATGTCAGGCTCTTGTCAGTAAATGCATATGAACTAAAGCTAATGGTGCCAATATTTGAACCTCTATGCCACTGTCCCCACTGAGATTTCATTACAAAACTTTTAGGTAATAACAGGATATTTAGCTACAAAACACACCAAAGACTACACTTCTGACCTCAGAGTTTCTATATCTTCATAGGTGTGTACTAGGCTAATGACCACTGGGGCCTTTTTAAGCCTAGCCATGCATCTTAAATCTCTGACAAGTTATGGTACCAATAGTAGAATATGAATGAGGGAGATGAAACATTTACAAACAGGGGCCTGAGAGATGAACCTTTTATAAGCTGCCTGCGTCCATTAGAGATGAACCTTTTATAAGCTGCCTGCGTCCATTAGAGACACAAGTGCCAAACCAGAGGTGAATTTATAGTTCCCCATCCAGTAGTCCAAGTTACACTTGAATTGGGTTAGCGAGGAATTCTGCTACATGTGGATGGGAAGCCTTTTCCAGAGGATGGACAGTCTTTGAGGTACATAACCATTTCTCAACCAGGTCCTATTTATATCACAGGCAAGGTTTGGTGCTGTTTGTTTTGTGGATATGCAAGAGATTATCAGAGTGTGGTTCGAAGATGCCCTGTATGTCAAGCATAGATCTACCCTCAGCAGCCTGTAGGAGTGAGAGTACAGGGCTAGGGCTCTGAAGCAGTCTGCATCAGACATGTTACTTGTGCCTTGTATTCTTTTAGTGAGGAACGTCTGTGGGCATTCCAACTGTTGGATGTGCCTAGTTATGTACATAATAAAGGGAGCATTATACTCAATGACAGGTCTGATGACTGCCAAATACAGTGGAACAATTACCTCCTTGGACCTAGATGCCAAACTTTTGTTTACAAGTTACACAACATAGAATGATTTCCTCACTACCACAGACATGTGATGGCTGAAGGCTAAATTACAGTCATATGTCTCAAGTCCCTGACTACTGGGTTGATTCTTAGGGGTGTGTTGTCAATATAGTGGTTACCAGGGGTGGCTGACTTCCTGAAGAAAAACTGAGGGTAAGTAATGCTACTCAATGTCAGAAGTCTAAAATAGGGAACATCGATATTTGTACAGTTACTGAGACCTGGTTCAAGGCTCTAGCGAGCACCCCTGCATTACCAGGCTATACCTCACACCACACTTTTCGGCCATCTAACCTGGGCCAGGACACCAAAGGCAGAGGTGTGTCCATATTCATTAAGGATATCCACACCTCCAGGCTAGTTGTGCAGCATAATGCATCAGAGGTTATCCAAGTGCAACTAACTCTGGGCAAAACTGCAATCCACATTGTAGCTTGCTACAGATACCCCACCATGCCCCACGATTCCCACTCCTCTTTTCTTGATATACTGGAAAATATTAGGGTTCAACCAAACACCCTAATAATGTGTGATTTCAACTACCCCACCATTAACTGGGAAAACTACTCATGTACCAACTCCTTCGCTCAATGCTTTCTGGAATTCATAAATTCCAAAGCCCTGGATCAACTTATCCACACCCTCACCAGGGGCAACAATATCCTAGACCTAGTCATTACCAACATGAGTGACCGGTGTTCCACACCTAAAGTCAACTCCTCGTTGGTCAGATCCGACCATAAGCTAATCACCCTAGATATCCGTATCCCGCCCCCACCCACCATTAAGGAAACCATGGCAAAACATTTCTCCAAAGCTAACTTCATGCTTCCTAAGACAGAAGTGGCAAACTTCATGTCATCCATGCAGATGGACAATACAGTTAAGACTGCTGAATCCTACACAAATGCACTCTATAAGCACTTACATGAGTGCATGGATTGTGCTATCCCAAACAGAACCAAGATGCTATCCTCCAAAAAAAAGGAAGCCAATCTGGTGGTCCCCTGCCATAAACAAACTCACAACAGAAGGAAGAAACTGTTGCAAAAGAGAGTAAAATCCCATGAGTGGAGAAGCTCCCTGGTCAGCCTCTGTATGAAGCTGACATCCCTTATAAGATCCTCCAAAGCTAGCTACAAAAACAAAATCGCCACTGATTCTAAGGGCAACCACAAAGCATTCTATAGCTATGTCAAGAATCTCAATGGCAACAACCAGATCTGCTCTGAGTTACAGCACAATGGCACAAAAATTACGGAACCAAATGATATTGCCAACATCCTGGCAGATAGGTTCAGTGCTAACTTTACCCCCCTCTCAACCCCTAAAGGGCCCATATCTATACAGGATCAATGCAGAGTCCTTGTAATCACATCTATGCAGGTAAAAGCTGCACTCTCTAAAACCATAAACACAGCATCCATGGGACTGGACAACATCCCAGGCTGCGTTTTACATAAACATCAGAACGAACTGGCTCCCCACCTAAGCAGCATGTTCAATCATAGTCTCACGTCAGGCTTTGTGCCCACTAAATGGTGCACAGCAAGAGTTATCCCACTCCACAAAGGGGGAGCCACCGCTGATCCTGGGAACTATCGCCCTATTAGCTTGATGATCCTGGTCTGCAAGGCCATGGAACGTATCATCATGGAACTCGTAAACGAAGACATTGGTAACCTCCAAACTCTGGACCCCACCCAGTTCGGGTTTGTGAAAGGCAGATTATGCCTCCTGAACCTGATCGACTTCTTTGAGGCAGTCACCAAAGCCATAGACGAGGGTAAGATGGTTCACACAGCCTATCTTGACCTCACCAAGGCTTTCAACATCATCCCCCATTCTGGAATTACAGCTAAACTCCCTAAACTAGGTATAAATCCCTACATCACATGAAGGGTTGCCAACTGGCTCACTGACAGAACCCACACTGTAAAAGTTGCAGACTCCAAATCTGATTTCAAGCAAGTGACAAGTGGAGTACCACAGGGTTCAGTCCTGGGACCTCTCCTGTTTGGTATCTACTTCTCCGAAGTACAGGCTAACACAGAAGGCCTCTGGCTAATGAAGTTCGCAGATGACTGCAAACTAGGAGCCATAGTCGTGTCCCCAAATGATGTGGACACCCTACAGAACAGCCTCACCGAGACAGATGCCTGGTGTCAGATGCATGGCCTCAAGCTTAATTCCAGAAAGTGCATTGTCATCCCCTTTGGTAAGAACTCTGTACCCATGAACTACAACATAAATGGCAGTCTACTTAATGCCGAATTTGTGACAAGAGACCTTGGGACCCAGGTGGACAGTAATCTCTCCTTTGATAATCACATCTCCACAGTAGTCAGGAAATCCTTCTTTGTTGCACACCTCATCACAAAAGGGATCTCATCCAGGAAAAAAAGAGGTCATTGTTCCCCTCTACTCGGCACTCATTAGACCGATTATAGAGTACAACGCCCCTTTTGGAATGTACCTCACAAGACATCTGCAGCAGCTGGAAAGGCCAGAGAAGTACCTCACAAAGAAGATTACTGGCCTCAAACAGATGCCCTACACTGACCGTCTCAAAAAACTCCAGCTTTACTCTGTAGCATATCGCTTACTCCGAGGAGATCTCTGCCTAACATATAAAGCTATGTTGAACCCAGAGCTGTTGGACATGCTACACCTAAAGAAATCCCAACCTCTCCGAGCTACATGCTCTAGGGACCTAAACCTTGTCACCACAATAAACAAGACATCCTCGGAGGGATAGATTCCTGTCCCAGAAACTTCCTATACTCTGGAACAAGCTACCCATCTATGTCAAGCAAAGTTCCTCATTTTTTATAATGTTAGTTTTAACTATACTATGTAGCAGTATCTCTCTGAGTATATTTATATTTATTGTTAATTTTTATGGTTTTGAGTGTTGCAAACTGCATTTACAATTACATGATATTCAGGCTTCATGTGACACTATAGCTTTAAATAGCAGCACTGATCAAGTTGAATGTATTTAATCTGGTAGATGGTTTTGGCGTTTTTTTTATTATTTAAGCCTTGTTAATGATATTTTTAACTGTTCTGATGAAGTGTATGGTTTACACGAAAGCGCTTAACAAATCGTGTTAAGTTTTTATGGTTGGAGCAATAAACCTGTTTTAAAAGCATTTTGTGGATCGTGGTTTTATCCTCGGGTTGCTGGTGTGCTGTTTGGGACATTGTTGAACCTGTGGATATCTTTCGATAAAGTTCCTCATTAGCACTCTTCAAGAAAAATCTTGATGAGTGGATGGGAAATAGGAAATACACCCCAGGGATCACTTCTGTAGCTCTGCTCGACAGGGGCACAGGACATTAACTTTCTTGGGTGGCATAAGCCAGGGAATCTTGTTGGCTAGGCTTACTCAGGCCTTTAGCCTAGTACCTACCTATGAACCTATGAAGGATACTATTATGCATTTCTTGGCATTTAGTTTTAGTGCATGGTTCTGAACCAGTTATTTGTCAGAGTCAGCCATTCCTGCAGAACATTAGTGCTACTGGGGGATTCTATGACTGCTCCTAATTTGCAATCATCAGCAAAGTTGGTTAGCCAGAAGCTCGACACAAGCCTTGACTTCAAGTAGTAGATACCAAAAAGGAGCGATCCTAGGACTGATCCCCAAGGGGCTTCGCTGGTGACTAACCTCTTCCTAGAGGTGGACTCCCCAATTCTAACTTTCTGAGTCCTGTCTGTGGGCCTGCTGGTTCTCCACAGGGTACCTAATCTCTTGAGTTTGTCGATAATGCCCAAGTAGGGTAATGTGTCAAATGCCCTGGCCAGGTCAAGGTAGGCAGTGTGAACCATTCTGCCCTCATCCATTGAGTTGCGACCTCCTCAAAGAAGTCCACCAGGTTGAGCAAGCATAGCCTGCCCTTGTCGAAACCAAATTGGGTTGAGTTGGGTTGAGTCCGATCCATGTCTGTCAGTTTCTTATGTCATTACTGATAAATTCCATGATAATTCTTTCCATGGCTTTGCATATCAGACTAATGAGATTTATGGGTCTGTAATTAGCTTGCATTTGTAAAGTGGGATGACAGTTGCCATTCTCAATTTGTGAGGCCCAAAGCCTGTTTGGAGGCTACTTTTAAATTAAACGCCAGTCATGTTGTGTTTCATTCTGTTTAGAAACAGTCTGAAATACTGGTAGAACCCATCGATGCAGTGTTGTTGGTCTTAGAAAGAGTGCTGAGGACCTGTTCCTTAGTGATAGTTGTAGAAGTCATATTTGATGGTATTTCCTGAAGGGGGTTTGGACGGGGGGGTGGTTGGGTAAAGTTAGAGCTGAATCTGTCTGCCAGTAGGTTTCCTATGTCTTTTAGCTCAGTATAGGTGGCTCACTAACAGTGATCTCTTCACACATTTGTGTACTGCCTTTGTGATTGTGGACATAGCTATAGAATACCTTGTGGTTGTCCCTGGCCTGGGTGGCAAGATTTACCTAATATTTGACTGTGGTAGACTTTATTTGCTCTGTGAGTTGTCAGTTTAGTTTCCTGCTGGGTGCTACACTTCCTAATCTTTGCTGTGACTTTCTTCCTCCTGTTATACAGCATACTGATGCTATTATCCCACCAGGGTGGCTTCATCCTGCTGGGTGCTCACTTCCTAATCTTTGCTGTGACTTGCTTCCTCCTGTTATACAGCCTACTGATGCTGTTAGTCCACCAGGGTGGCTTCATCCTGCTGGGTGCTGCACTTCCTAATCTTTGCTGTGACTTGCTTCCTCCTGTTATACAGCCTACTGATGCTGTTAGTCCACCAGGGTGGCTTCATCCTGCTGGGTGCTGCACTTCCTAATCTTTGCTGTGACTTTCTTCCTCCTGTTATACAGCCTACTGATGCTATTATCCCACCAGGGTGGCTTCATCCTGCTGGGTGCTCACTTCCTAATCTTTGCTGTGACTTGCTTCCTCCTGTTATACAGCCTACTGATGCTATTATCCCACCAGGGTGGCTTCATCCTGCTGGGTGCTCACTTCCTAATCTTTGCTGTGACTTGCTTCCTCCTGTTATACAGCCTACTGATGCTGTTAGTCCACCAGGGTGGCTTCATCCTGCTGGGTGATGCACTTCCTAATCTTTGCTGTGACTTTCTTCCTCCTGTTATACAGCCTACTGATGCTGTTATCCCACCAGGGTGGCTTCATCCTGCTGGGTGCTCACTTCATAATCTTTGCTGTGACTTGCTTCCTCCTGTTATACTGCCTACTGATGCTATTATCCCACCAGGGTGGCTTCATCCTGCTGGGTGCTCACTTCCTAATCTTTGCTGTGACTTGCTTCCTCCTGTTATACAGCCTATTGATGCTATTATCCCACCAGGGTGGCTTCATCCTGCTGGGTGCTGCACTTCCTAATCATTGCTGTGACTTGCTTCCTCCTGTTATACAGCCTACTGATGCTGTTACTCCACCATGGTGGTTTCATCCTGCTGGGGTGCTGCACTTCCTAATCTTTGCAGTGACTTGCTTCCTCCTGTTATACAGCCTACTGATGCTGTTATCCCACCATGGTGGTTTCATCCTGCTGGGTGCTGCACTTCCTAATCTTTGCTGTGACTTGCTTCCTCCTGTTATACAGCCTACTGATGCTATTATCCCACCAGGGTGGCTTCATCCTGCTGGGTGCTCACTTCCTAATCTTTGCTGTGACTTGCTTCCTCCTGTTATACAGCCTACTGATGCTGTTATCCCACCAGGGTGGCTTCATCCTGCTGGGTGCTCACTTCATAATCTTTGCTGTGACTTGCTTCCTCCTGTTATACAGCCTACTGATGCTGTTATCCCACCAGGGTGGCTTCATCCTGCTGGGTGCTCACTTCCTAATCTTTGCTGTGACTTGCTTCCTCCTGTTATACAGCCTACTGATGCTGTTATCCCACCATGGTGGTTTCATCCTGCTGGGGTGCTGCACTTCCTAATCTTTGCTGTGACTTGCTTCCTCCTGTTATACAGCCTACTGATGATGTTATCCCACCAGGGTGGCTTCATCCTGCTGGGTGCTCACTTCCTAATCTTTGCTGTGACTTGCTTCCTCCTGTTATACAGCCTACTGATGCTATTATCCCACCAGGGTGGCTTCATCCTGCTGGGTGCTCACTTCCTAATCTTTGCTGTGACTTTCTTCCTCCTGTTATACAGCCTACTGATGCTGTTATCCCACCAGGGTGGCTTCATCCTGCTGGGTGCTCACTTCCTAATCTTTGCTGTGACTTGCTTCCTCCTGTTATACAGCCTACTGATGCTATTATCCCACCAGGGTGGCTTCATCCTGCTGGGTGCTGCACTTCCTAATCTTTGCTGTGACTTGCTTCCTCCTGTTATACAGCCTACTGATGCTATTATCCCACCAGGGTGGCTTCATCTTGCTGGGTGCTCACTTCCTAATCTTTGCTGTGACTTGCTTCCTCCTGTTATACAGCCTACTGATGCTGTTATCCCACCAGGGTGGCTTCATCCTGCTGGGTGCTGCACTTCATAACCATTGCTGTGACTTGCTTCCTCCTGTTATACAGCCTACTGATGCTGTTACTCCACCATGGTGGTTTCATCCTGCTGGGGTGCTGCACTTCCTAATCTTTGCTGTGACTTGCTTCCTCCTGTTATACAGCCTACTGATGCTATTATCCCACCAGGGTGGCTTCATCTTGCTGGGTGCTCACTTCCTAATCTTTGCTGTGACTTGCTTCCTCCTGTTATACAGCCTACTGATGCTGTTAGTCCACCAGGGTGGCTTCATCCTGCTGGGTGCTGCACTTCCTAATCTTTGCTGTGACTTTCTTCCTCCTGTTATACAGCCTACTGATGCTGTTATCCCACCAGGGTGGCTTCATCCTGCTGGGTGCTCACTTCCTAATCTTTGCTGTGACTTGCTTCCTCCTGTTATACAGCCTACTGATGCTGTTATCCCACCAGGGCGGCTTCATCCTGCTGGGTGCTGCACTTCCTAATCTTTGCTGTGACTTGCTTCCTCCTGTTATACAGACTACTGATGCTGTTATCCCACCAGGGTGGCTTCATCCTGCTGGGTGCTGCACTTCCTAATCTTTGCTGTAACTTGCTTCCTCCTGTTATACAGCCTACTGATGCTATTATCCCACCAGGGTGGCTTCATCCTGCTGGGTGCTCACTTCCTAATCTTTGCTGTGACTTGCTTCCTCCTGTTATACAGCCTACTGATGCTATTATCCCACCAGGGTGGCTTCATCCTGCTGGGTGCTCACTTCATAATCTTTGCTGTGACTTGCTTCCTCCTGTTATACAGCCTACTGATGCTGTTATCCCACCAGGGTGGCTTCATCCTGCTGGTTGCTGCACTTCATAATCATTGCTGTGACTTGCTTCCTCCTGTTATACAGCCTACTGATGCTATTATCCCACCAGGGTGGCTTCATCCTGCTGGGTGCTCACTTCATAATCTTTGCTGTGACTTGCTTCCTCCTGTTATACAGCCTACTGATGCTGTTATCCCACCAGGGTGGCTTCATCCTGCTGGGTGCTCACTTCCTAATCTTTGCTGTGACTTGCTTCCTCCTGTTATACAGCCTACTGATGCTGTTATCCCACCAGGGTGGCTTCATCCTGCTGGGTGCTGCACTTTCTAATCTTTGCTGTGACTTGCTTCCTCCTGTTATACAGCCTACTGATGCTATTATCCCACCAGGGTGGCTTCATCCTGCTGGGTGCTGCACTTCCTAATCTTTGCTGTGACTTTCTTCCTCCTGTTATACAGCCTACTGATGCTATTATCCCACCAGGGTGGCTTCATCCTGCTGGGTGCTCACTTCCTAATCTTTGCTGTGACTTGCTTCCTCCTGTTATACAGCCTACTGATGCTATTATCCCACCAGGGTGGCTTCATCCTGCTGGGTGCTGCACTTCATAATCTTTGCTGTGACTTGCTTCTTCCTGTTATACAGCCTACTGATGCTGTTAGTCCACCAGGGTGGCTTCATCCTGCTGGGTGCTGCACTTCCTAATCTTTGCTGTGACTTTCTTCCTCCTGTTATACAGCCTACTGATGCTGTTATCCCACCAGGGTGGCTTCATCCTGCTGGGTGCTCACTTCCTAATCTTTGCTGTGACTTGCTTCCTCCTGTTATACAGCCTACTGATGCTATTATCCCACCAGGGTGGCTTCATCCTGCTGGGTGCTGCACTTCCTAATCATTGCTGTGACTTGCTTCCTCCTGTTATACAGCCTACTGATGCTATTATCCCACCAGGGTGGCTTCATCCTGCTGGGTGCTGCACTTCATAATCATTGCTGTGACTTGCTTCCTCCTGTTATACAGCCTACTGATGCTATTACTCCACCATGGTGGCTTCATCCTGCTGGGTGCTCACTTCCTAATCATTGCTGTGACTTGCTTCCTCCTGTTATACAGCCTACTGATGCTATTATCCCACCAGGGTAGCTTGTTTTTTTGAGTTAGTTTTGTACTCATTTCTGGTTCGTACAGCTGTTTCTATACAGCTAATAATATGCTTGTATATGGTTTCTGTGAACAGTTCCAGATATGCAGCAGTTTTCTCAGGGCTTAAGGGGCTTGAATTTTTTCTTAGTTATCCCTTAATAATAGGAAGTTAGCCTTAGAGTAGTTGTTGAAAGTTCCAGGGTTCTGGATTTTATTTTTACTTCAAAGGAGACTGTTTTGTGATGTGACCTTACCAGAGAGGACATTATTCTAGGGGCTCTACAGCAATGTCTCATATTAGTGAGGAACAGATCCACTATGTTTGCTCCCCTGGTCACTGTACTGACAAATCCTGTCCAGGGAGTTTGTGTTTACAAAGTCCAGGGATCTCTGTGTCTGAAAATCTGGTGTCGTATATGATTCTCAGTTAACAGTGGGGTAATTAAAGTCACCCATGAATAGGTACTGGGTTGAATGGTGAGCATCTCCAGTAAGTTTAAATGCATTATGGGTTTCATGGGTCATAGAGGGAACCAACAGCTTGAAAACAGTACTATGAGATTTTGCCAGTGGCAATTTTGAACAGGGAGAATCTCAAGTACACTGTCCTGTTTGACTAGCCCAGAGATGCATTTATTTCTGATGCAAACTGTCACATCTCCAGCTTTAGTCTCTGCCTGTGTAGCAAACGGTCTAAATGTGTGAAAAGCATTATAGCCTAGCACTGCTTGGGTGCTGTCCACAGCTTTAAATTATGTCTCCATGACTGCACAGATGTCAGCATTCCCTAGGATGAACAGAGCTTGTAGGGAGTGGAGTTTCTTGTTTAGACTCCTACTACTGAGCAGTAATACCTTAAGATTTTCTTGGTTTTAGTTCGCTATGTTGGAAAGATTATCAGGGTGGCAGTGCTTAGAAAGGCATTACGGGAAGGACAATGTTTTAGCTAATATTTGAAAGTTTTGCAGAGAAAGGTGTGGAGCTTCCGTGGCAAAGCAGTGTAATGTGTTGACCACCTCCTTCCATGCTGACAAATACTGCATCCCCATCAAATGACAAGAGAAACTAAGCCAATTATTTAAGTAGTCATCTTCTGTTTGTATTGTAGCATCATGACTGGAGAGGGCAGAATATCATATCAGCTTGGGACACAGATTTCGAGAGTGCCATCATCACTCTTCATAGAGTCTAGTGAGGTATGTCTCAGGTCATCTACGTCCAACATGGACTATGGTGTTGTCATACAGGTACCTGTCTGTGTACATAATCTGGTAAATCCAGGACCCTGATAAGCAACTGACCATCACTTTTTTCTTAATCAGCCAGGTGAGAGGGACATCAGTGTGTCTCACAATGGAGTCTTCAAAGACCAGAATACTGGGCTGAATGGTATCTTGTCCTATGGGCTTAGAAGTAGAGGTTCCATGAAATGTGACAATATGTGTTGATGTGAGCGCTATTTTGAAAGATTGCATTTGGGGCTGTTGGGGGCATTTGTTATGTGTGATTTGTCTAGGTGGTCTTTGGGGTCTAGGAAGGGTACACTAAAGTACCTCAGCATATGTTGGTCTAGGTGTCTCGTTCATGTGGGGGGTGATGGTTGTAGTATACATCCCATTGACAACCTGACTAACATTAAAAGTACTTTTATATGACAGGTTTGCTCCTGCGACATTGTGTAAATACATGTCGCACATATCTTATCAATTTGATTGAAAATTAATTGGTTATCAGACAACACGAAGCAATTTCTACATTGCCTCAGAATGTTCATATCACCAAGTTAGCTATGGAGACAGTGTGAAAGCTGATATCCATGGCAAAAGGCTCTTTTTTAATGATTAGAAGGTTGTTGTAAGAATACAGTGTAAAGACAACAGCATCTGGTTTGCAACTGTGGGAGCAGTACTTGTCACTGTGTAATCTAGCTGCTCTGTACGCAACAAGGTGTTTGTGAAATTTCAAGTGAGTGCACTTTTACAGGGAAAATGTCAACTCAAGGTGCCTGCAACTATACAGAGCACTGTCAAACACTTCAGGGAAACTACTGTAGTAGACACTGACGTTTTATGGATGAAGTATTTAGGGAGATATTGTTAAGTCAGACAATAGCTAACTAAGCAGTACTTAGTGAAAAGAAAGAATTAGCTTTTTCAGGAGTGGTGAATAGTGGGGATTTACCTAACTGGCTACCATTTAGATACTGTTTGTGCTGGTGTGTCCGCAGCATCACATTGCTAGTGCAGCAAACTTCTGCATTTTACCAAACATATTTAGCCACTTGAAAACAAGGGGTTGTAGCCACATGTTACTATCTGGTAAAATATATTGGTGGCATGAACACTGGCTTTAGAAAACTGTCAATGTTAAAGTAACACCCCAACCCCATATGTAAAAACAGGAAAAAAGGAGTTGTGGAAAGCTAGCTGGATGTGGGTTATTCACTCCTGATATAATGTTAACTCAGTAAAACTGGTACTCTAGGCCATTACTGTGCTGTGCAAACGGAGTGGTTTAAAACACTCCAAATCAAAACCAGATACAATGCTCAACGTTAGTATATGCAGTGAGCAACACTCCCAGTCAAAACGAGATACAATGCACAACATTAGTATACTGCAATGAACAACTCTAAACCTTATGATATGCTTATCAGAAGAAGGACATAATTCAATCCCTCTTTTATTAGAAAATTTTCCGGGAGTGTCAAAACGATGATTAGCTACAAAAATGTACAAGACTCTACTTTAACCTTCAAGGTTTAGTACAATTTTGTGCTGAATATGAGCACACTGCATTAGCTGCTCAAAGAGTTGTCATGTTACACAACAAAAACTAACTCTGGAGTAATGCCAACTGAATAAAAAAGCATTCTCGGGCATTAATTTACTCAGCATAACTGCATCACTGAACCTGCAATGAAAAGAAGACTGTACTGCAAAATGTCAGACTCTGTCAGCAAAGGTGCAAGAAGGAAAGCCTCTGGTGCGTGTACTTTGTCCTCCTTAGAGATTCCATTATGAATATAACAGCAGTACTGCTACAACATATTCACAAGACTGAAAAATACAGGTGAAATATACATGAACATTTAGTTCTCATCCCATGGCAATTCAGTAAGGTATTCTAGAACATTCCAATACTCGAACAACTACTGAAAATATGTAAAGGTTGCTGAAGGTTGGATCACACAAACGATAGATGCTCAGCTATCCACACAAGTTTATTCCAAACCACAAAATTACAATTCGTTAAGCGCTTTCATCTGAATACCAGACTTCTTCAGAACATATTCCTCAGTTCATTAATTGCTTTTATACTAGTCATCTGACCCAAATTTTGGCGCCATAAAACATAATTACATATAATACTTCCTAACATATTACTTAACTTAAATTACTATTACAACAATTCCTGCAGTGCTGTCATCTGTATAACTGTATTACAATATATTAAATTAAATAATTAATACATTAGTATAAATTTAAAAAATATGTAAAATTACTATATGCTTAAAATATGTATTTAAAATTCCCATGCTAAAATGTGCTAAAATATGTACTTTTGGGCACTGTAAATATGCTGTCATTCCTACTTGGTGGGAATCATACTGCCTCAAATTTGATCAGTAGCATAAAATATAGAAACCACCATTTAGACCAATCATCTCAGGCAGCAGCAAAAAATTTTTCCTTTAGGCAAAGTTATTGATACATGGGTTAAACCAGTTTATGAGGTTACATCTCATCTCATAAAGGACTCCTGGATGTTTTTATCACAACTAACCCCTCAGATATGGAATAAGGAATTGAGTTTTGTAACTATCGATGTGATAGATTTATTTTCGTGCATTCCGAAGGATAAGGGGTTAGAATACTTCTCTAACAGTTTGAGAAAGTGGAGCAGCATGAGTTGGGACAGAATATGTCTTATAACTGAAATGATGGAAGTTATATTGGAGAAAAAAAACAATCAGGGTTCAAGGTGAAACGTTCAAACAAACCAGAGGAGTTGCCAACATGGTAATGTTAGAGTGGGAATCCGAATTTGTATTCAAATCTGAATATTATCAGCATATTCGGTATTACACTAGATTCCTGGATGATCTATTTATATTATGGGAAGGACCCAGAGCAGGAATAGAAAAATTTATAGATTATATCAATAATACAACAGAGTTTTTAAGATTCACATATGCTATAAATAATGATGGGATAGCATATTTAGATACATTTATTAGTCATGGAGAAACAGGTTTCAAGTCATGCATCTACAGAAAAGAAACATTTTCTAATGATTACTTGTCCTACACAAGCAACCATCCCAAACACATATTCAAAAATATATACAAAGGACAATGCATAAGAGCAGCAAGGATGTGTTCTACTAAAGAAATGATGTTGAAGGAAATAGAACTTATGTATACTATGTTCTTGAATCGTGGATACCCCAAAAAAACTCTCAAAGGGATTAATTATTACATTATAGATGAATGGGGTAAGAAATACAAACCAGTGTTGGGGGACACTTATATCAATATTCAAAGAGAAAAAAGATTAGAGGAGCACAGTACAAGAGTATGTGTATTATTATATTATTTGTCACACACATCGAAGCAAGTATAAAGGAGAGATGGAATCAGTTTGTAGCAAACAGAGAGTGCATGAAGATACTAGGAATGGATGTAAAAATTGTTTACAAAACAGGAATCAACATCAAAAAACTATTGGAAAGATCAAAGGGGACAGCAGTAAGAAATAACAAACACACAACTAAATGTGGACACTGCAAACAATGTCAATATATTAAAGTATGCAAAGGTATCAGGTTAAAAAACATCAATTGCACATTCTTACCAAGTATTAGTGGTAACTGTGGATCTACATATGTGATTTATGCAGCCACCTGTGTAGAATGCCACGCATTCTACATAGGCAAGACAGAGAGAATGTTCAAAAGACGTATATACGAGCACCAATACGCTATTAGTAAAAAAGACAGTAGAAATGCATTATATAGACATAAGGTGAATACAAACGATAGCCACAAATTTTTGTTTTATATAATAGACAAGGTTGAACATACACCATATGGAGGGAATATGAAAACATTATTGGGATTAAAAGAAAGTAGATGGCAGATTAATTTAGATGCTACAAACTTTCCAGGTATTAATGATAACATCAGCATCAAGCCATTTTTACAAGTAGGAAGAGAGAAAATATAAAAAGCCCATAAGAGGATGAAATAATTTGAAGGATCAGATGAGTTTTTATTTTCACCAATATATGGTTATGTTGTATATATTTTTTGTATATATTTTTCTGTATATATTATTACATTAAACTGGATGAATCAATCAACAATTATTATAGCATTTAAGCTACTGATCAAATTTGAGGCAGTATGATTCCCACCAAGTAGGAATGACAGCATATTTACAGTGCCCAAAAGTACATATTTTAGCACATTTTAGCATGTGAATTTTAAATACATATTTTAAGCATATAGTAATTTTACATATTTTTTATAAATTTATACTAATGTATTAATTATTTAATTTAATATATTGTAATACAGTTATACAGATGACAGCACTGCAGGAATTGTTGTAATAGTAATTTAAGTTAAGTAATATGTTAGGAAGTATTATATGTAATTATGTTTTATGGCGCCAAAATTTGGGTCAGATGACTAGTATAAAAGCAATTAATGAACTGAGGAATATGTTCTGAAGAAGTCTGGTATTCAGATGAATTGTAATTTTGTGGTTTGGAATAAACTTGTGTGGATAGCTGAGCATCTATCGTTTGTGTGATCCAACCTTCAGCAACCTTTACATATTTTCAGTATTCTAGAACATTGCAATGCTCTGCATACTGAGCAGAAGTTACAAACAACACTGCAAATGGAAAATGAATATAATGTAAAATGTGAGGCTCGGGTAATTTAAGGAAATAATCTTCTTGTTGCAGTTTGAAACATGGAGAAAAAGGACTCCGAATTCAACTAATATTCAATGTATTTTTGTTACTGCTGTATTTCTAGACTAAAAAGTTTAAAAATGGTTCTCTTTCTAGGCTGAATATCTCAATGCATTTTGTTTATTGTTTATAGTTTTTCTGACCACACATTTTAGCAGCAAATTAGGCAGTATTAGCTCCAGAATGAAAGATGTTGAAAATGTATATAAATGCACGTACGGGTTCTTTTGATAAACATTAGTGATTGGGGTTACTGGTATACTGGGGTTTGCAATAACTACAACAGTATTACTCTTGCTGTATAGAAAATGCTTACTGAAGCAGAATATGCTGTTTCTATTAACTAAGTAAGTGAATTTTAATGAAGAAAACATTAACAACTAATAATGAAGGCCATCTGCAGGAATACAGCACAATACAGTAACATGGCTATTCAGCCCATTTGATGTGACTTGTGCGGAGCTCTTCAATGGTTGTGTGTACATCTTTCTGAAGCCACTTACAGTAATACTGAAAGTAGTGGTACTCGGATTTCTTATATGTAGACAAAAGGGTATATATTCATCTCGATGTATATTTCTTTATATACCTGCATATTAAATGTATGTGTGTGTAAATATGGGTCCTCTTCACATTACTGAAATGGCACTTCATCGACTTCCACATGATCGAGCAGACAACACCGACAGGACACAACTCCGACCATTCGGAAGACTGACGGGAAACTGACAGTAAGGAAGTGCTTGGCCAGCATGCTGACCTTTGCCCCTTAACTCCATGATAGTGTGATCTCAGAGTCGGTACATTTAGTTGAGGGGGGCACCACCCCTCACATATGGGAGGGGGTGGGGCAAGTCCACCACATGGGCTTGTTTTGTTTGCTGCCGTTGTGTGCTTCTTGGATTGCCAACGGGTTACTCACCGTTGGTTTCCAGTCGGTGTTACTGGCTCAGTCATGTGAAAGTCGGTGAAGTGGCATGTCGGTAATGTGTAGGGGACCCATGTACACACATGTATGTTTACATGTTTGTATAATTCATGGCTACTAGATACACCATTTGTTACTCCCACTGACTCAGTAATGAAATACAGACCTGCACTGCAAAATGGATGCCTGTGCATATTGTGTAGAACGTAGTGCATTTCCAGAGGGAGGATTTTGTTCAGATTTAATGTCTGATGCAACACGCAGTATACAATGAAATGACAGCTGTAGTGAATTCAGAAATGTGGGTGAAACTGCATATCTTATTTATACATTCAGCTGTTAGTCATGTCGATGTGCTGGCGTAATTATCATTTTCTGCCAGGATTATTCCGGCAGAGGGTATAAGGTAACTAAGCAGACAAGAAGCTGTAGTAAGTGTTAAACGTTGACAACACCGAGTCGTTGGAATTTCTGCTGTGCACAGTTCACATCTCTTAAGCTTTACATTTCTAATTGTTTTTGTTTAAGCTTTACATTTCTAATTGTTTTTGTTTTTTTAGTGGCAAGTATGTATTCTATATGAGTTCTTATTTCTTATTGACTAGTACTGTAATATATAGTAAACTTATTAGTTGGTATTTTACTTTTCTGATTCTTAAGTGGTACTATTACTAGACAATAAGGAAATTCCCAAGCTGAGGCCACCATGGAGATTCCTAAACATTGGTTATGTTGCATGCAATAATATACAAGCTTTCTGTCATACACAATAGGAGATCTGTAGAAAAGTTTGATTCCAACTTCTACTTGCAAGTTAACCCTTAATGTAAATTAATCCAGTGGATTTGGTGTGTTCCTTAATGTAAATTGTGAGATCATATGAAATGTAGACTTGCACTCGATTTACTGCCTTGCTTTCTTAAATTTTACATCCATGTCTTACACTGTAATGGAAATAGTAGACTATTTATTTTTTATTTAACATTTGTTGACCGTGAATGTCCGACTAGGTTCCACAGAGCCTGTTTTCAGCGGAGGCCCGGGGAGAAATGCTCCAGATGCATGTCTTTGGAATGTGGGAGGAAACCGGAGTACCCGGAGGAAACCCACGCGAACACAGGGAGAACATGCAAACTCCACACAGAAGGCACCCCAGCCGAGAATCGAACTGAAGAACCTCTTGCTGTGAGGCGACAACGTTAACCGCTGCACCACTGTGCCGCCCTGACTAGAAATAGAAAAAGTATGTGTACGGTTAAAAAGAAGTTATGTACTCACTATAACGTTCTATCTGAGTAGGTAACTTCATTTGTCTGCAACCTGTGGGTATCGGATCCGAGCCGGCAGCTTTCCAAGCTTACAGATCTGAGCTCCAAGCTCCTCCCCTTACCCATAATGCCCTGCTACCTCCTTGTAACCCTCAAATTGAGTTTGCCAGAGAAGGCAATAGAAAGTTTCTATAACCTAGTAATCCTTATCACTTTGCAATGGTGAGGACTGAACAAGGTATACACAGGCTCGTAACTAGCAAACCATAGGTCCGGGGGAAGGAGGGAGGGCTGGTTGCAGACAAATTAAGTTACCTATTCAGATGGAACGTTATGGTGAGTACATAACTTCTTTATCTGAAGTAGTTAACTTCATTTGGTCTGCAACCTGTGGGACGGAGTCCCCAGCTACCAGAAACTTGGGAGGCCCTCATGGAAGGATATTCCGGAGCACTGCGGAGCCAAAAGAAGCGCGTCCTCTGGATATGAGATCCAATTTATAGTGTGAAATGAAGGTATGTGAAGAAGCTCAAGTTGCTGCTGCACAAATGTCACCTAAAGAGACCCTTGACCAAAATGTAGCAGAGGTAGCCATAGATCGTGTAGAATGGGCTCGCACTTTTAGGGGCTCAGGACGACCAGAACTTTTGTAGGCGAGGAGGATACATTGGGAGATCCATCTAGCTAATGTAACTTTAGTGACTGGCTTCCCAAAACGTGATTTTGCAAAGGACACAAAAAGTTGGTCAGATTTCCTGATATCTGCTGTTCTGTTCAGGTAGAAATGTAGCTGTCTGTGAACATCTAAACAATGGAGTCTGTACTCTCCTTTATTCTGAAAATTTGGAAAGAAGACCGGTAGATTGATAGACTAATTGATATTGGCCTCTGAGTATACTTTGGGCAGGAAGGAGGGATTGGTCCTGAGGGAGACCCTGTCCTTATGAAATATGATGTATGGAGGCTTACAGCACAGAGCGTGAAGCTCCGAAATTCTCCTGGCGGAAGTAATGGCAATCAAGAAGATGGTCTTCCAAGATACAGACTTTAATTCCACTGTGGCCGCCGGTTCAAATGGGGGCCCAGTTAAAGCCTGAAGAACTATGGTAAGATCACATGGAGGTACTGCATCTCTGATCGGGGGTCTTAATAACAAGGCTCCTTTCATGAATGATTTACAGATCTTGGATGAAGCCAGAGGTCCTGAGCTGTTACCGATGTGATAGTGGGAGATAGCCACCAACTGGACTTTAATAGTGGACGCACTAGCTCCCTGCTGAAAAATATGTGAAAGAAAGTCGGGGACTACTGGGACGGGGGCCGTGAAAGGATCTAGATTCATCATCTCTAGCCAAAAGGAAAACCGTTTCCATTTACTCTTGTAGATCTTTCTGGTGGATGGTTTGTGCGCGGCCATTAGGATGGCCTTAACTGAGGAGGATAATCCGGGAGTCCTAGCCATTAGGGGAACTGGATCAACCAAGCTGAGAACTTGAGATGACCCAGGTCGGGGGTCTTGAGCCCCAGGGGATGGGAAATCAGATCCGGACTGGGATCTAGGATCCAGGGAGGATGTATTAGATGGGACCGTAAGTAAGGGAACCAGGTCTGGCGAGGCCAGAATGGGGCTATGAGGATAACTCTGCTCCCCAACCAACGAGCTTTCTGTAGGAATTTTGTCATCAGAGGAAGAGAGTGATAAGCATACAGAAGACCGGATGGCCAAGCATGAACTAGAGCATCTCTGTGGGCTTCCCCTGGTGGGGAATCAGAGCGAAGAACTTGCTGCACTTTGTTTTTGAAGGTGAAGCAAAGAGATTGCAGCAAGGTTGACCCCAGGCGAGGAATATCTGGTTTGCAACTGTTGGGTTCAGAGACCACTCATAAGGTGAGAGGATCGTTCGACTCAACCTGTCTGCCAACATGTTTGACCGACCCGGAATGTGCGTTGCTATGAGAAAGTGGTTGGTGGAGATCGCCCATTCCCACACTCTCATGGCCTCCCTGCAAAGAGGATAGGATCTGGTTCCCCCCTGTTTGTTTATGTACCAGACTACAGACATGTTGTCCGATTGAATTGCAATCGTACCTGGAGGAAGAAGGTGATGGAGAGCCTGCAATGCCAAAAGCACCACCCTCATCTCCAGTACACTGATAGCAGTGAGGTCTCTGTGGGAGTCCACGTGCCTTGGACGGATCTGCCCCTGCAATGCCCCCCCCCCACCCGAGGAGAGATGCATCCGTGGTCACCGTGACTTGTGGGGGAGGTAGGACGAAAGGATGTCCTTCCTGGAGGTCTTTGGAATGAAGCCACCAGAGAAGCGACTCCTTGCACACCCTGCTGAGAGGAATAGGGGTAGATAGGGGTTGAAAAAGAATAGACCATTGCACTTGAAGAGTCCATTGAAGGATTCTCATCTTCAGACGGGCGAACGGGGATAGAGTGATGGCAGCCGCCATGGATCCCAGGGCCCTCAGGACCAATATGGCAGGAGGCGCAGGAGACTGTAAGAGGTCCAAGATTTGGAGGCAAAGATTGCATAACCTGTCGGTTGTTGAGAAAATTCTGGATTGTGTCGTGTCTATCCTGGCCGTTATGAAATCCAAAATTTGAGTGGGTTGCAGGGATGATTTCCTGAGGGTGATTGAGATTCCTAGTTGGTGAGCTAGTTGTAACAGGTAATCTCTGTTTGAGCAAAGTTGATGCCTGGTGGGGGCGGTATGGAGCCAGTCATCCAGGTACGGAAAGACCTGTATGCCCTGAAGCCTCAGGTGGGCCGCTACTACTGCCATGACCTTGGTAAACACCCTGGGGGCTGTGGTGAGACCGAAGGGTAGGACCCTGAACTGGTAATGACTGGTTCCTAGCCAAAAGCGGAGAAACCTCCAGGATCGTCTGACCATAAGAATGTGGTAGTACGTGTCTTGGAGGTCTATTGAGCACATCCAGTCATTCTCCTGTAACAGTGGGATAATGGATTGAATAGTGGCCATCCGGAATTTCTCTTTGTTTACTGACAGGTTCAGCGTTGATAGGTCGAGTATGGGCTTTAGGTCCCCCATCTTTTTTGGCACCAAAAAGAACCTGGAGTAAAACCCTAATCCGGACTGCTCTGGGGGGACGGGCTGGATTGCTCTTTTTCTTAGCAGCCCTTGAATTTCCATAGCTGCTGCATCCCTCTGACCAGGTGGGACATCTGGGATTCCTCTTGATTGAGGAGGGGAGGTTAAGAAGGGGATTGAATATCCTCTGGATACAATTCGGAGCACCCAGCGATCTGTGGTGATGGACTCCCATTTGGCTAGGTGTTCCGAGAAGCGCCCCCCGAATGCCTCCAGAGAAGAGCAGTCGGGCAACCCCTCAGGGCTGCTGCGTGGGTCGGTCCGAGAAAGGTTATCTCGACCCAAAGTTCTTCGGACCCCCCTCTGCCTCTGGGCCGGCGTCCACCTTGTCCTCCTCTGCCTCTGAAGGATGAGGTCTCCGGAGCAAAATGGGGATGTTGAGTCTTCTGGAACCACATTTTCTTCTGTCCCTTTTGGTTCCTGGAATAGGACCTCTGGAGAGCCAAGAAGCGGATCCAGACGGCAGACAACGTCTTCCCGTCTTTCTCGCTCTGGAGAAGCGTGTCGCGGACTGTCTTGCCAAAGAGCACTGAACCGTCATAAGGAGCGTTTGCAAAGGACGCCTTGAAGGGTTCCGCAAAATCGCAAAGACGGAGCCAGGCCTGTCTGCTTTAGACCACGCCCATTCCGCTAGCCCTAGCCGCTCCCTCTGTGGCATGGGAGAGGAGCCGCATGGATGTGTTGGTGATCGATTTGAGAGTGGCCATTCGGGACGAGAACGTACGCTTGTTCTCGGCCGACATGGACTCTGGGGGTGATCCAGCGTACTCCTTAATCAGGTCACGCTGGAGTCGAATAACATGTGCCATATAATTCAGTGACCTTACAGAGAAGGTTGCTGAAGAGATCATCCACTTTCCCAAATGGTCCATCATCCGAGAGTCCTTGTCTGGAGGGTGTACCGAGGAACTCTCCTGTGCTTGTTCCTTCTTGGTGGCTGCCGCCAACACCATAGCATCCACAGGGGCACCCTTACTCCAACATGCCTTGTCTGAGGGGGGGGCTTAGTATTTTGTCAGGATGTTTGGGGATCGGCTCCACAGCGTCTGGCTCCTTCCACGCCCTGGTAGTAATAAGATCTACCAGGGGGTCGGCGGGGGGGACACCCAAGAGGTAGATGGGCCTGTGTCAAACGCCTCCAGAAACACACACTCGTCCGAGGAAGGCTTTTGGGCGGACCGCCCTCCCCTAATGCGTAACATTTCCAACATGTCTCCAAAGGAGATGTCTTCAGGGGGTGATCTTGGGGAGCCTTCCCCTTCCTCCAAGTCTGTGTCCTCTGTGAGGGACTCAGGTGAGTCCAAGTGCCTCCTCTTGCACTTCCGCTTGTGAGGGACCTCCTCGGGGGGGCTGTCCGAAGAGGCCTCACCAACGATGTCCTGTTCCTCCAAGGGAACCATCTGGGACGTAAGCGCAGGCTGTCCCTGGGGTCGGATGATGGAGGACAGGCTCAACTGCGTGGGAGCGATGGGCTGGTCCCAAGCAAGAACCGGGGGTCTCAAGTCCCTCGAGAGGACCCTCTCCACTACGTCAAATGCCGATGGTGAACTGCTCTCCCTTGGATCAGAGCACAGTTCCCTCGGCTCCGACATACGGACCGGTGCCGAGGGCAACCCGATCGGATCCGAAAGGGTAGTGTGACCCGACCTGGACGTAGCCGAAGTTCCACTGGCCCCTCTGGATCTGACGCCCGCCCCACGGCTCCGAGAGCTCAGATCCGACAACAAGCCTGGATCCGACAGACCCAAGGGCAAGGTCGGCGTCGATGACGGAAACATTGTCAGTGCCGACCCCACCCCGGCTCCGAAGCTAATCGGATCCGACAGCTCCGAGACCCGAAAGCAGGTCGGAGAAGGAGCAATAGAGGCAAAAAAAGGTGTCGAGCTCCCCCCAGAGGGGGGGGGGGGGCACGAGCACTCCCATCTGCATTTGAGCCTGCAAAAATTGACGCATCATCCGATCCATATCTGCGTCCGACAAGCTCCTAGTAGACCTACTAGAGGCCACCGAAGGTGGCCGGGAAGGTCGCCTTCATGACCTAGAAGGTGACCGGTTCTCCTCCTCTGGCTCCGGGAAGAAACGAGGGGAGCGGAGCCGAGAGGGGGTAGATCTGGAGACCTTCAAGGGAGAAGCAACAACTTTAGATGGCGGAGCCAAGGGAGTCGACTCCGCCTTTTATGGCTGCGGTGTTTCTGTCTCTCTCTCTCTCCCCCTGTCTTTCTTGTCCTTTTTTCTTCCCTCCCTTTCCTCCTGGACCAAAGAGGGAGGGTGAGTCCCGGCCAGGGGATCGGAAGTAGCAGGTGGGGCAGCCGTAGAGGCAGCTGGCACCACATCAGAAAACGAAGTAGATTCTGGTGGCAGAAGGCCCGCCAAAATCAGCTTGGCCTTTCTGTCTTTCAATGCTCTGGGATTAAAGGCTGCACAAATAGTGCAGCCTGTGGAAAGGTGTTCCACACCCAGGCACAGCACACACCGAGTGTGGCCATCTGCTGGGGACAGCTTATGACCACACTCGGTGCATTTAGAAAAAAATGGCCTTAGGGCCTTCGGCCATGGTATAAGAAAAAGGAAAACAGCACATGCCTTCACACACTCTAGTGGGGGAGGGGAACTAGCTGACTAAACAATTAGATTAACAGACACTAAATATAAGAACCACTAAAGAGAAACTACCCGGGGTTCACACACACAGAAGCGTACAAGGGAAAGATAGGAAAAATAAAAGATATTTGAATTCTTTTGTTAATTTTACTCACAAACCAACTCGGAGCTTGTTCTGAGAAGATATCATAAGCCGCGGCAAACGAGATCTGAGGGTTACAAGGAGGTAGCAGGGCATTATGGGTAAGGGGGAGGAGCTTGGAGCTTGGAGCTCGGATCCGAATCGGATCCGATACCCACAGGTTGCAGACCAAATGAAGCTAACTACTTCAGATTATATTTTAATCAGAGTTTTTATTATACAGACTTTATATTATTACTGAAATTTAGAAGAGTCAAATAGTACACTATATACTACAAAGTAATAGTTTAAATTAGTTTTACTATAAAATGGTAACAGAGTATACATGTATAATGAATCAACAGATGATGTTTATATATATAATTCTATTGGGGACTTTATTTTGTTTAGTTTTATTACTAGAAATTTGATTATTTGATTAGTACTGAGTTAATACAGTTTGAATTTTAGATATTACTCTGAACGTTTGATTTTGGAAAATAGGTTGACAGCAAGACAGAGTTTTATATTTTAACTCGTTACAGCTGAGTGTGCCTCCAGGTGTTTCTGCAGTTACCTCCTACTGTGCCCTAGGCTTCAAATATTGCTTGTTCATATCTGCATTAATAATTCCAAAACCATGCTATATACAAAGTATCAGAATATTATATCTTGAAGCATACATAATGGCAAATACAACTGTATTGACATTTGGCCACTGTCGAGTATTTGTTAGACCTGTAAGGTGATAACTTCATTTTTTAAAAGCTCAAGCCACACTCACTAAGAGCTGTACTGGAGGAAATAAGTTAATATATATTGATAAATAGTTTAATTTTAGAGGTAGTAGCAATACAAACAGTTTGGAAAGTAATTAGGTGATGATTGCGGGTGGTTTGGATGACTACTTCATCAAACCAGTAATACTTTATACCATGTTAGGGAGTGTAAATATTTGTATAAGTAATTTAATAGATAGCTTCATGATTTGTCCACAATGAAAGTTGTTAAAATTAAACACTGCCTACAGATTCAAAACCATAACTTAATTTTATTACAGCTGTCTTATGCTAAAGATGTCAAGGTTATAAATGTATTTCTTTGAATGTTAATGGTCTTAATCCCAAGAAAAATGTAGTTTAATTAAACATCTCAAAATAAAGCTCATATAGCTTTTTTTACAACAAACACATCTACTGAAAAATGATTTTGATAGCTTGATATTTAAAGACTACTCAAAACTGGTGAACTCACACTATAGTCCTAAAGGAGAGGCATGGTTTTACTTTGGCAGAAATCATTAATTACATCTAGAGTAACTGATACCTACTCTGATAAAAATGGTATGACTGGACAGACAGTACTTGAGATCAATAAGAAATATCAGTTTGTGAACATTTACTGGATTCCTGTAATTTGTTCTAAAGTAAAAAAAAATACTTAAATATTATAACATTATATGCGAAAGGAGAAATTTTATTGGCCAATGATTTTAATTGCATTTTATCAGATATGGACACTACTAAAGAAAAAAAAATAGCTTATCTGCCACAGCCAAATAATTAAACAATTTCATAAACATAATGAATCTAAAAAATATATCTGATTTAAAACTGGCAAATTCCCTCAATTACACAAATTATACACTTAGATTTGGCATTCAAACAAATATTGATAAAGTTTTTACATCTAGTGGGTTATATTCGAAAACTGATGAAGTATTAATTTTAAATCCTTTGTTTGATGACAATGCTATTACTTTTAATTTTACCATAAAATCTAACGACTTAGTTTTCTGGCAAAAAATTCCAGGTAATATTATGAAAATTAAAGAATTTAAGGAATAATTTTTAAGGAATTACATTTGTTTATGGAATTTAATAACAACGGTGAAGTTACTGATGTTATTTTACGGGATGGGTTAAAAGCATATCTATATGGTAGAATCAACAGCTGGTTTCTTTACAAAAAAGGAGTGGGACAAAGAACTGATAGATTTACAATGAAAAATTGATAAACTGAAATTAAAATTAAAACCTAATGATAAAGTTACAAACTCTAAATTGAAAGCATTAAATCAGAAGTATATAGAAATACAAAATCATAAAATTTCAATAAACATGGAAAAACTTAAATTACAATCACACTCTATTAATCCCAAACATTTACATAGATTAGCCATTAGATCAAAAAGACTGAATAATATGAACCATATCAAAGAGAGTACATATAAAGTCAACAATAAACTTAAAAAGGCAACAGATTTAAAAGATATATTGGAGGATTTTAGAAAACATTATGAAATAGTTAACAGTAAATCTACTATAGATAATAGTGACTTAACTGATAGATTTCTGAAAGAAAACATATTGCACAAACTAACTAAAGAGCAAAAGGTAAAATTGAATTAATCAATTTCTTTCAGGCAATTGAAAAACAAATTAAAAACTTAAAAATTAACAAAGCCCCAAGTTTAGATGGCATAATTCCCGAGTTATATAAAATAATGCCTGATAATATTCTAAGGATACTGGTAAAAGCATCTGAAGAGGTTAGGAACACGTCAAATATTCCTCTCTCTCTTGGAAAATTTCATTAAAGTCTGCCATTTTGAAACAAGATAAAGATTCAAAATTATGCTCATCTTAACACCCCATTTCTCTTTTAAATGTTGATTATAAAATGTTTATGTCCATATTGGCAAAAAGATGGAATTATATTATGTCAAATCTAATTAAGGATGATCAAACTGGCTTTATTTCAAACAGAAAAGTACAAGATAACACTATTAGACTCAGACAGAACACCAACTACGGACCAAGTGCAAAAGCAGTCACTAATAAAGATAAAAGCACTTTAGACAGCTGCTGTTCTCCCAAAAACTCCTTTAATGAGACAGCACAGCACACCACATAGAAGTATAATGCACAGATCCCAGTACGTTTTTGCCCAAGACTTCATCAGAATGGTTATATACATCACTCCCCTCCATTTTATACAAAAACCACTCCATCAAATCAAGTAATAAAGCAATTCATTACGCTATTAGGCTTAATTAACTCACAGATACACCCAAAAACTTGCAATGAATAAAGTGCTTAGACTGACTAAAAGTACTGTTAAAAAACTGCAAAAACAATCTATTAACATTACATGCCTTTAAAATCCCTACTTCTTGAAACAATCAATAATACAAAATAAAGAATTAATAAAAGATTAATAAAAATATTTATCACATTGAAAATGTGAATATATGTTAAAAAATAAATGCATATAAAATAGAATACTTTGCTGCCATTTAGTGACCTAAAAGTTTATTACATTAACAAATTTATTGCATTCAAAATCAAAGTGTCAACCTGTCTAAAAGCATGGAATAGTCAAATACATTATGTTAAAAAGTCAGACTTATAAAACATTTAATACTTATTTAAAACTGTTCAAATACTGAAGGATATATAAAGTTACATAAGGTTTAAATATGTGGAAGATTATTTACATATATAATTAAGTAACGAAGGTGCTATAAGCACACTATAACTTGGCCGCTCTTAATTTTAGTACAGGTGCAAAATCTTATTGAGCCCTGGCCATTTATTCGCCTCAAGGACCAACTGCCAGTACTTCTCGATATTCAATTTGTGTCTTCCCATGGTCCTCCTTGAATATCCACCTGGACTTTTTCTAGTACAAAAAAAGAAAAAAGTAGCCTCTTTACATGTCAGTGTATGCTTAAACTGGGCACTCCTATTATTGCCCTTTTTAATATCATAACTGTGCTCATATATTCTTCTTTTTAAACACCTTTTGGTCTTACCTACATAAAAACCTCCACATTTTCCACATAGGGCCAAATAAACTAGCCCCTTAGAGTCGCAGTTAGAATAACATTTTGCGTTAATGCACCTATTCCTACTAGGGATGCAAACCTCTGATTTACTAATAATAAAAGGGCATTGTGGGCAAGCACCACATTTATATGTCCCCACCCTTCTGGATCTTTTTTCTATACCCCTCTTTTCTAAAATATTTTTAATGGTTTTACGTTTCCTAAAAACAAATTTTAAGGGATGGTTCAGTTCAATGTTCAGATCTGATAACTTACTAAACCTATCCCATTCCTACTTCAAAATCGTAGTAATGGTTCCTGCATCACCACTATAATCCAACACAAAAATATTTTCAACCCTATCTTTACTATCATTTACCTGTTGGTTAACACCCGTCTCATTATAATCTATCCCTAAAATGGGTGCGAACCTATTACTTCTATTTTCTAGGACTTCATTGAAAATTTCATTAATTATTTTCTCTGGGTATCCCCTATCAAGGAACATACACTTCAAGAGTTCACCTTCTTGTAAAAAGTTCACATCCTCTGATGTCATTCTACTACCCCTGACGTACTGACCTTTAACAATGCTCCTTTTCTGCGTAAATGGGTGGGAGCTCTGAAAAATGTAAAAAGTCTGTTTAGTGTTTTATAACTATGGATGAGCTCATCGTTTCGTCCAAGGTTATTTCAGTCGGAAATAGCAATGGCAGAACAATTGACGCTCTGATTGGTCGAGTGTCACAGCTCATTGAGCTTATGGAACCAATTTGTCATTTGTTGGCGAAGCCCACCCCCAAAGTGATATCATCGGGTCGTTTGGAGACAGAAGCAGCTAAGGAAGACTGCAAAGAGGAAAACAATCGTCAGCGTTGAGATGTGGAGACTGGAACTATTATTAATAGTTTTGATGAAAGAAGGACCCCAGAGCTTTTGAAAACAAATGGCACAGCTTCTAATGCAGACTGTGGAAGGACCAGCGAGCTAACTCAAATGCACGAGGTGACCTTTTACTATTTAATGGTAGTAATATTAATACAGAGCAACAGGACATTAATTTAGAAGCATGGCTTAAACAAAATATTAGATTTGACAAATATGCACATTCTGTAATTGCTGATGATGCTGATACTTATGTTAATAATTTAAGCAAGTTAAATGACTTATTGTTCAAGTTTAAAACTTTAAATGTGGATAATTTATATTTAAAAGAATTCATTAATTCTAGAGTTGTACCTAAAGGTTTAAGGGTGTACAGATTTCCTAACAATGTAGAAGAAAGGTCAGACTTTCATATGGAATTGTTAGATATTTTTGACAAGTGTGGTTTTGAAATTCTTAGAGCCATTATAAACCAAAATGAAAACATGATGGAGGTTTTAAATGAAAGAATTATTAAAGTGAATAATTGTTTGGTTAATGACCTATTGTTCACTGTTGAGGAAGAGTGGAGAAAAGAAAATACTTTGAACTGAGGAAACAGTTGGATGAAAAGATTAATAATATAGTTTACAGGAAAAAAAGAAAATTGGATAAGATATTAATGAATATGCACAGAGGATTCACCACCCTAAACCCAGGAGCTTTACTAGCCTGTCTAGGATGGAGAAGGGGCCTATAGAACAGAGGACAGGCATAGTGCTAATAATGAAATGGTTAATGAGAGTGTGGATGGTCCGGGTGATATAAATGACCCTTTAGGATACCCCCCCTCCGAAAGTCCGAAAGATTAAGAAACAAAGGAAATGTGGACTATTATCAGGGCAACTGGAGGGCATGGCACAACAAAGGCATGAACCACAGTTACTGAATGTTTTAAAATAAAATCAGGCATTAGATATAGGGGATGAAAGGGTGGATTTAGTTACTAACCAGATAATAAGTAACAATAATACTTTAACCTTTCAGGGCTATAATAATTATAGTAATATGGAAGTGAATGAGATTTTTTTTGGTTTGCAAAAGGTTTTAAGTTTGTTCCCAAGAAGAAAAGTGAAATCAGTAGTTTGTTTATTGATTTGAAAATGTTCATAAGAAAGAAAAATCTAGAATTATTGTTGGGGGAACAAAAAGAAAAAGTAGAAACGTTGAAAAGAAAGAGTGTATGGAACCCACCTATTCACCCTCAATTAAAGAATTTTGAGAACATGGTTGAAAGTAGCCTAAGGGAAAAAGTTGTGAAAAACAGTGTTTGGTCAAACCTAACTAAAGAAGAAAGGGAGATTCTAAACACACTTCGTGACAATAAATAGGTGAGAATTATGACACCGGACAAGGGTGGGGGCACGGTCCTAATGGACTCAGTTATATATGAAAGCAAAATGATGGAGCTTTTAAATGATGAAATTAAATATTCTAAGGTCTCAATTAATGAGATTAACATCACCTATAGAAAGATTTATGCAGCCCTTAATGATTTTGTACTAGAAGGGGTAATGGATGCTGAGACCTTTAGAGTTCTATATAACAAACAGCCCAGGGTACCCACAATATCTGGCTTCCCAAAAGTGCATAAAGATTCAGTTGACCCACCCATGAGACCAGTGGTAGCAGCTAGCCAGTCTCTTACAGCCCCTACTGCAAAGTTTCTGGATGTTAGATTGAAAAATATTTCTATAAATGCAACAAATGTTATTAAGGTTTCATGGGATTTCCTCAGAAATGTGAAAAATAACTTATTTAGGGAAAACATGTTTTTTATTACAACTGATGTCATTGACCTTTTTACTTCAATTCCGCACAAAGAAGGCTTGGACTTTTTAGAAGAAATTTTAAGGGACAATAAGGATTTTAGTGATAAAGATATTTATTTGACTTTAACCTTAACGGAATTGGTTTTAAAACATAATTTCATTTATTTTGAGGGAGAATTATTTCGCCAGTTGAGTGGAGTGGCAATCGGTGCTATGTGTGCCCCAACCTTTGCATATTTGGTATTAGCCCTTGGTAGGAGAAGAAATTTATCTTTAATTCTGTGTACAAGGACTGCTGGGTCCTATATCAATTGTTATTGGATAATTCTGAATACAGAGTGAGGACAAATTTGGTGAATTTATGAACTATATCACCAATAGTACAGAATTTTTAAGGTTTACCTATAAAATAGGACAGGGTTCCGTTGATTACTTGGACGTGAATATAGGGATGGACTATGGTAATAATAGGTTCACTTCAAGAGTACATAGAAAAGCTACCTATTGTAATTCCTTTTTACATTTTTCAGAGCTCCCACCCATTTACACAAAAAAGGAGCATTGTTAAAGGTCAATACGTCAGGGGTAGTAGAATGACATCAGAGGATGTGGACTTTTTACAAGAAGGTGAACTCTTGAAGTGTATGTTCCTTGGTAGGGGATACCCAGAGAAAATAATTAATGAAATTTTCAATGAAGTCCTAGAAAATAGAAGTAATAGGTTTGCACCCATTTTAGGGATGGATGATAACGAGACGGGTGTTAATCAACGGGTAAATGATTGTAAAAATAGGGTTGAAAATATTTTTGTGTTGGATTATAGTGGGGAGGCAGGAACCATTACAACGATTTTGAAGGAGGAATGGGATAGGTTTAGTAAGTTATCAGATTTGAACATTGAACTGAACCATCCCTTAAAATTTGTTTTTAGGAAAGGTAAAAGCACTAAAAATATTTTAGAAAAGAGGGGCATAGAAAAAAGATCTAGAAGGGTGGGGACATATAAATGTGGTGCTTGCCCACAATGCCCTTTTATTATTAGTAAATCAGAGGTTTGCATCCCTAGTAGGAATAGGTGCATTAACGCAAAATGTTATTCTAACTGTGACTCTAAGGGGCTAGTGTATTTGGCCCTATGTGGAAAATGTGGAGGTTTTTATGTAGGAAAGACCGAAAGGTGTTTAAAAAGAAGAATATATGAGCACAGTTATGATATTAAAAAGGGCATTAATAGGAATGCCCTGTTTAAGCATACACTGACATGTAAAGAGGCTACTTTTTCATTTTTTGTGCTAGTAGTAGTCCAGATGGATATTCGAGGGAGACCATGGGAGACACAAATTAAATATCGAGAAGTTTACTGGCAGTTGGCCCTTGAGGCGAATAAATGGCCAGGGCTCAATGAGATGGTCTCCCTTGCACCTGTACTAAAATTAAGAGCGTCCAAGTTACAGTGTGTTTATTTATAGCACCTTCCTTACTTAATTATATATATATAAACAATCTTCCACATATTTAAACCTTATGTAACTTTACATATCCCTCAGTATTTGAACAGTTTTAAATAAGTATTAAATGTTTTATAAGTTAGACTTTTTAACATAATGTATTTGTCTAACCTTTTAGACAGGTTGACACTTTGATTTTGAATGTAATAAATTTGTTAATGTAATAAACTTTTAGGTCACTAGATGGCAGTAAAGTATTGTATTTTATATGCATTTATCTTTTAACATATATTCACATTTTCAATGTAATAGATATTTTTATTAATCTTTTATTAAGTCTTTGTTTTGTATTATTGACTGTTTTAAGAAGTAGGGATTTTAAAGGCATGTAATGTTATAATGGATTGTTTTTACAGTTTTTTAACAGTACTTTTAGTCAGTCTAAGCACTTTACTCATTGCAAGTTTTTGGGTGCATCTGTAAGTTAATTAAGCCTAATAGTGTAATGAATTGCTTTACTGATTGACTGATGGAGTGGTTTTTGTATAAAATGGAGGGAGTGATGTATGTAACCATTCTGATGAGGTCTTGGACGAAAACGTACTGGGAACTGTGTTCAGCATTATACTTCTATGTGGTGTGCTGTGCTGTGTCATTAAAGGAGTTTTTTGGGCAAACAGCAGCTATCTTGAGTGTTTTTATCTTTATTACCATTAGACTCACCTTTGATAGATGTTGCTAATAAGAACAAAAAAGAACTGTCAATAGCAAGCTTAGTTAGATAAAGCTTTTGATTCTATTAATTGGGTGTATTTATGTAAAGTGCTAAAAATATAATTTTCTTTAGACTTTATAGAGTTAAATTATTATTATAAAGCTTCACTTTTATCTTTTGTTAAAATTTGTTCATTTTTGTCTAGTTTTTTTAAATATTAAAAGGAACAAAACAGGGATGCCCTCTGCCTCCTTTGCCATTTGCTTTGTCAATAGAGCCTTTTACTACCTTTATCACAACAAATATAAAGAATTTTCCATTAAAGATAATTATAGTTCTAAAATTCAATTACTTGCGGATATTTTATTAACTAGTGGAGACAGTGAATCTTCATTAACGCATATTCTTAATTCAATAAAATATTTTGAAAAAAAAATCATGTTTGAATTTTAATAAAACAGACATTGTTGCTAAATAAAAAAATAAATACCTTTTTAAAGATTTATAAGGAATTCAGTTGGGAGAATACACAACACAAGTACTTGGGAATTATTATAAAACTCAGTTTGAAAAAATATCCACAAATTATAAAATTTAATTAATACAATATCAAAATTGATAGAAAATTAGAACAAAATGTTTTTCACAATGGAAGATAGACTCACACTAATAAAAATGATAATTTTACCAACAATTTTATTCGGGTCTATGTTAAATCAGTGAACGCTTAAAAAAGCGAATGCTGACTTAACCTTCTTTAAACAAAAGTTTAAAATTTATTCGGGTCTATGTTAAATCAGTGAACGCTTAAAAAAGCAAATGTTGACTTATCAACCTTCTTTAAGCAAAAGTTTAAAATTCCGAACACTCGAAACAGCGATTTCTTTCCCAAGGAAAAAAATCGCTCTTCCACAAAAAACTTCAAAACAGTAAATAAAACTGGGTGGCTTCTCCCCCTACACCCTCCTCTACTTAAATATACCAACTCTGAGATCGCACCACAGAGGAGGAAATGGCAAAGTTCCAAAAACGGCCCAGCGATTGTTTTCCCTGGAAAAAAAAAATCGCTGTTCTGAGTATTCGGGATTTTCAGCTTTCACTTAAAGAGGGTCGATAAATCAGCGTTCGCTTTTTTAAGTGTTTGCTGATTTAAATCACATTCAGCTATGTTGTAAGTAATTTCTATGTTAAATTGTTAATCACTATGTAATCCAATGTAACTACTGTCTGTTTATTTTACTGTGGAGCTTTTCTCCCCGGGCCTCCGCTGAAAATGGACCCACGTCCAGTCGGACACTCCCGGTCAACAAATTTAAATAAATAAATAAATAAATAAATAAAAATAAATAAATAAATTAATATAGATCCTTTTATTCCATATACATTTTTTTTACTTCTGAATAAGAAATATTTTAAACAGCTAAATTTTATACTTCTAAGTTTTAATGGCATCCCCAAAAACCAAGAATTACTTTTGATTTGCCTATAAACAGTTGGGAAGAAAGTACAATTGGACTTCCTAATATTGAATTACATGCTAAAGCTGCTATTAATATCGTGAGTCATTGGCTAAATTCTGGCTGCACTTCAAACTAGAAGCTATTACATGAAATAATTTTGATTTCAAATAGTGTACCTAAAATGATCACAAACTCCTTACTGGATATTAATAAAATATATTGGGTCATAAAAGATTTTTGTATGAATACTAGAAATTTTCCTGTTTCTACTCATTGAGTAAATCATACTTTAACTATGCTCAAGAAAGTGATGGATAGTAATTATTTAGTCATGGATTTATTAATTATAATGTTTCCTATAGCTTATACTAATAGTTGTTTGGAATCTTTTAATTTAAGTAAAATACCTGATTTTGGAGAAAATGATTTAAAATTTTGATATCAATTTTTCGATGGAAACAAATTACATACCTCTGATAATCTTTTGACCAGATATAATATAAACAAAAATAACTGGTCAAGTATTCAAATCTTTGGAGAATTTACAAATAATATAATGCAATTTCCAATAAATAAGAACACTAATCCCATAACAAAAATTTTAGAATTTTTCTTTAAAATTAACAGCAACGTGGTCAAAAATGAGTCTTATTTATCAGCAGTTAATAGGATCTTAAGAGCTGAATTTATTGTCTTTTAATAGTCTTATGGGGATTATTCAACAAAAATTAACAATGAATCATTTTTAGAAATTAATAAAACATTATCTTTGAACTCTATAAATAACACTACCTCGTCAATCTAGAGAATTTTTACTTGGATGTATTTACATAGACGTTTCTTAACACCACATAAAATTGCCCTGATTTATATAAAAAAAGAGGAAATGAAATGTTGGACATGTAATGAGGTTTTAGATGAACAATGGTTCCACATGGTTACAGAATGTAGAATGATTATTCCCTTCTGGATAGACTTCAGAAACTTTGTTCCAGAATTGCGGTCAGACAAATGTATTGTTACAAATTATTTGATTTTACTTAATGTCCCAATTCCAGATTCTATACCAAAAAATGCAAGTGCCTCTCCTTTGTCATCACAATGATTTGGACAAGAAAAATATCCTCTCTTTCTCTGATTATATTTGCCTGGCAAAAATGTATGAGATAAAGAATTAAAAACTGTGTACAATTTCAAATATGCATAAACATTTAAACTTACAGATTTATTGGAAAATGTTTAATGGTTTTTAATGTAATATTTGTTGTGGACTTTGTATATAGTTTTATTTGTTTTTTTTTAATTGATTGTTATGCATTGGTAAAATATATCATAGTTTCATACTAATTTAAAATGCAATAAAAACAATATCAAAAACTAATGCCTAAAACACAAAAGGAAAAAAAAAAAAGAATTCTAATCTTCCCTTTCACATGAACTGGCATGCAACGTTATGAGCACAAAAAGATTAGGCAGAAACCTTTAGAATACCCCAAACCATTTTATTAATACTACTAATGTCACCTGAAGTAAACATAAATAACTTAATTAAAAATAAATAAATAAAATAAAATACAAAATCTTTAAAATTCTAAACTCTAACTCACCCAAGATGGTTGGAATTCCAAACAGCCAGAAACTTGCGCAAGAAGGCTTTAAAAAAGCTAACTTAAGCTACTCAAACTACGTCAGACTTGAATGTTTGGAAACCCTAAAGTGCAGAGATGTGACATTAATAACTTGCTACACAGAACCACCTATATAACTAAGCTTAAAACTTAATAAAATGGCCAAACCATCACTTCCTTTAATGGCATTGCTGAACTACTTCCACAGCAGTACAGACAACAATGCAACTTACCCTGAAGATGATCAGAGAGACTTTATCCACATATTAAATGTATTTTTTTTTAATTAACAACACAGCTGAAATGCATCCAATTATACATATGAAAGAAACAATTATACGTTTTAACAAAGGGTGGGAGGTTGGCATAATGCTTAAGGTGTTTACCTTATAGACATGAGGTGCAGGGTTTGAGTCTCACATGGGGTAATTGGCTAGGCTAAAAATCGTCCACAAGGGCAGTTAGCCTAGTACTAATCTATGAGCTTATAATCTATGAATCTATGAACTAAAGAGTACAAAAAAGCTTAAATATATGTAGAGGTTCTGTTTTTAACCCTAACATCAGATATGGTAAGACAATCTCAAATGTGCAGATGTGTGCCAATAGGTGCACCTCAGTTATCTGGAACTAACTCCCCATTTTACTTATTTGATACATATGAGTAAATGTATGTGTGTATTTCAATATTTGTATGTGTATGTCCATGTTTCTATGTTGAACCTATCTGGATCCCCTGCAGGGCTCTGAAAAATAGGGCCCTAAGCTCAACTACTGGGCAGCTGGAGTCTCCAGATCCATTTGATTGTCCACAGTAATATCAAGGAGTCAGCTGGGAGGTGGTCCATTACTTACGGTGTGCTATGTTTTCACATGAACTAATCAGCTTTCCTTCTTGTTGCTGTAGAGCTCTAACACTTGCATGTTAAATCGCAAAATTGTTTTTTGTTCAGAAATACAAACACCAGATCTGATGGCTTCATCTGTCACAGTTCCTTGGATTTATGATAACTTCCTCACCAAAACTATGAGACATACTTCAACCTAACCTCTTCCAGGAAATATGGAATCTGCAACAGTTGGCCTGCTTTCAAAATAAGAACATAATATTCACTCCATACCAGCTCCCTATATCACTCCTTTCTCAAATGTCAAAAACTCTCAACAGGCTGTTTCTTACCAGTTGACATACTTAAATACAAAGCATAACGTTCCATCTGTGTTGCCCATTTTCATGTATCCTTAACATGTGGTTCTTGTTCTGAGCATCAGAACCAACTCATCCATTACTACAGCTCACAGATGCCAAAAGACTCAAACCTAACTTTTATCCACAATGCTCCATTCCCTATTACCTCAGATCGAGTTTGTAGAAATGCAGACAGAGTGACAGAACCCCAAAAACTTTCACAGAGTCCATATCTGGAATCATAATAATAATATAACAGAAGTGGCATATGCCCATTACTGTAACCATCAAAAACTTAAGGGCAGGAAGAAAAAGGGTGGGGAGTAGAGGAAAAATGAAAATGGACAACACAGGCAGAATGTTGCGTTGAGTACAGAACTTCTTTAGCTGATGTTGTCAATTTTCATTTTATCTTCGACATATGGAACAGAGTCCCCAGCTACATTAGGCCTTGGGTGGACTTAAGGAAGGATATTCCTGAGCACCACAAAACCAAATGATGCTCGTCCCCTGGAGAACAAATCCAATTAGTAATGAGTAATAAAGGTATGAGGAGTAGTCCAAGTTGCTGCTGCACAAATGTCATCCACAGAAGCTCTAGACTGAAAAATCGCTAAAGTAGCTACTGCTCTTGTAGACCTACGCAAATTAGTTTTCTTTTTATTATACATAAAGGAAATGCAAACTTCAAGTCATCTGGCTAGTGTCACTTTGCTCACTGGTTGTCCAAGTTTTGTAGGTGAAAATGACAAAAAAATAGTTGGTCAGATTGCCTTATCTTCTCAATTCTGTGTAAACATAAGTACATTTGTATGTAAACATCTAATAAATGCAAGCAGTATTCACCTTTTAGCAAAACTGGGAAAAAATAATGGTAAATTAATAGTCTGAATAATACTGGTCTCTGAAACTACCTTAGGCAAAAAGGAAGGATTGGTTCTTAGTGACACTCTTTGTGGAAAATCATATAAGGAGGTCTACATGATAAGGCATGCATTTCTGAAATCCTTCTGGCAGAAGTTATTGCTACTAAGGATGTAGTTTCTTAGGATAATAACTTTAGATCACATTCAGCAGATGGCTCAAAAGGAGATTGAACAATGGTTTGTAACACTAAGTTTAGATCTCAAGATGGATTAGGATCTTTGTAAGGTAGTTTTAGCAAGAGTGTCCCTTTTAGGAAGGCTTTGCAAAGTTTATGAGAAGTGAGGGAGGAGTCTTTAAAATCATTAGAGAAATAAGAAATAGCTACTAACTGAACTCTGATGGTAGAATGGGGAAGTATCTGCCTTGAAAAGTATAGCTAAAATTTCTAGGATTTTTTCAATGGGCATTGAAAGGGGTCCAATATTTTCACGAGCCCAAACAAAACTGTACATTTAATTATTTGCTTGACTGAATATTGCTGGTCTCTGTCTGCATTTTGTTAACAAAACTGTACTGCATTTATTTACTTTCTTAATTGAATATTGCTAGTCTCGATCTGCATTTTGTTAAAACTTTACTGCATTTATTTATCTATTTAACTGAATATTGCTGGTCTCTTCATTTTAACAAAACTGTACTGCATTTATTTGCTTGACTGAATATTGCTGGTCTCTGCATTTTGTTAACAAAACTGAAGTACATTTATTTATTTGATTGATTGAATATTGCAGTCTCTGCATTTTGTTAACAAAACTGTACTGCATTTATTTACTTGCTTGATTGAATATTACTGGTCTCTGCATTTTAATAAATCTGTACTGCATTTATTTATTTGCTTGATTGAATATCGCTGATGTATGTCTGCATTTTATTAACAAAACTGTACTACATTTATTTGCTTGATTGAATGCTTCTGGTCTCTGCATTTTGTTAACAAAACTGCACTGCATTTATTTATTAGCTTGATTGAATATTGCTGGTATCTGCATTTTGTTAACAAATCCGTACTGCATTTATTTATTTGCTTGACTGAATATTACTGGTCTCTGGATTTTGTTAAAACTGTAATGCATTTATTTGCTTGGCTGAATATCGCTGGTCTCTGCATTCTGTTAACAAAACTGTACTGCATTTATTTATATGCTTGACTGAATATTGTTGGTCTCTGTCTGCATTTTGTTAACAAAACTGTACTGGATTTATTTATTTGTTTGACTATTGCTGGTCTCTGCATTTTAACAAAGCTGTACTGCATTTATTTATTTGCTTGATTAAATATTACTGGACTCTGCATTTTGTTAACAAAGCTGAAGTACATTGACTTATTTATTTGCTTGACTGAACATTGCTGGTATCTGCATTTTGTTAATAAAACTGTACAGCATTTATTTATTTGCTTGATTGAATATTGCTCGTCTCTGCATTTTGTTAACAAAAGTGTATTGCATTTATTTATTTGCTTGATTGAATACTGCTGGTCTCTGCATTTTATTAACAAAACTGTACTGCATTTATTTATTTACTTGATTGAATATTGCTGGTATCTGCATTTTGTTAACAAATCCGTACTGCATTTATTTATTTGCTTGATGAATATTGCTGGTCTCTGTTTGCATTTTGTTAACAAACTGTACTGCATTTATTTATTTGCTTGACTGAATATTGCTGGTCTCTGTCTGGATTTTGTTAAAACTGTACTGCAATTATTTATTCGCTTGGCTGAATATTGTTGGTCTCTGTCTGCATTTTGTTAACAAACTGTATTGCATTTATTTATTTGTTTGACTGAATACTGCTGGTCTCTGTCTGCATTTTGTTTTTCCCACCCTCCTGCCCAAGTGTTCTTGTATTCTTAAACTTGGTGGCTTTGGAATTGCCTGCCCCTGCTGTACATTTGATTTTGGACACTCCTCCCAGTCCCATCTCATCAGCGCATTCAATTGGGTACAGAGAGACCATTTGGGAAGACCAACCCCTTTAGTTTCTTAATCTTGAATTATCTTTGGTTTCCTTCCTCTCCACTAAAAAAAAAATCTACACTTTACTCAGCTGCTTTTACTCTAATTGTGTTCTTCCTACTTTATTACCTTATTTTGCATTGCTGCTTGCTCTCAAGTGTTTATATTCTGCTGCATTTATTACTGCTTGCTAGTAGTCTGATTAAACTTGTTCTAAGCCTCCTAGTTTTGGTTTTAGCACTTGGGCTTCATGCCAGTTATTTTACATTTAAGAAGGTTTTTGTGGTCTACACTCTTGTGGACAAAACCTCATCAAAACCCTCTCTCCATAACTCCTTTCAAGTTTTCAGAACACTATGTCTGGACAATTCCCATCAGTCTCTCCTGCCAGCCTGGTTGACATGGGCATAATGAGACAGTGTAGTAGCGGTTTCATGTTCACTGACAGCTCTCTTCTAGCACATAATTCTTCTACTTGCGAGAAATGCATCTACATCAGTAACCTGGAATCCATGCTCTCTTGCGCCACAGTCAGTACTCCTGAAAAGGAGGAGATTGCCAGCACAAACACCACACCACCTGCATCACATAGCCAAGCACTACACACACCCACCTATACAGAGGTCCTCAATAAAAACTTACCTAAACAGCAGAGACCTCCAAAACACACTCACAAACACTCCACACACAACAAACACATCACACACCGCAGACAAATACAACACACCAGTGTCTCACAAACACAGCCCATAAGCCATCACAATAAACCAACCAACATCCCCCTTACCAGGTTCAACAAGGGGAAGGTCAAAGTCAGTTGTCTGTCAAGTGCCAGAATCCACCACATCATGCACACACTTCAGTCTCTCCACAACAGGTACAAGTATGACTCTGTTATTGTCCATGTTGGTGTGACTGACTTGAGTTGTACCTCCTTAGACTATATGAAGACAGACATTATCGAGCTCTCAGAGTATCTGTCCCAGGCAGGTATGACCCTAGCCCTAAGCAGTATCCTACCTTCACCAAGAATGATACCACAATACAAACAAACAATAACTGACTTCAACAATTTGCTTAGTTTCTGGTGTCCTTCCAAAGGGATCCAGTACCTGCCTACCTGGGATGACATGACTGACAGGCCGCAATGGTTTTCCAGAGATGGCCTCTACCTTTCACTGCTGGGATTCTGGATCCTGGCCAAGGCTCTTGCCTCCACCATTGCGCCTTTTTTAGGCAATGTCCCAAAGACAAATTTTCCAACATAAAAGATCTGTCAAAAATCAAATTGAAGGTCATGTTACTTAATGCTAGTTAACCTGGAAATGCACTCACTGGAGGCTCTCCTCACACTGAAAGACACCAACATCTGTGCAGTCATAGAAACTTGGTTCAAAGCTGCGGAGAGCACCCCCTGCCTTACCAGGCTATACCTCATTCCACATATTCTGACCCCAAAATGAGGTGGGGAAGACTAAGGGTGGTGGAGTCTCTATGTTCATTAAAGACAAGCACACCTCCAGACTGGTTTGCCAGCATGACACCCTAGAACTACTCTAGGTGCAACTGACAGTTGGGATGACACCCATCCAAGTTATAGCAAAGTATAGATCCCACCCCTCCATGACTCAGGACACCCACTCCTCCTTGCTGGACCTACCTGACTCCATCAAAGTACTCCCTAACACAGCGGTCCCCAACCATCAGGCTGCGGAATGGTACAGGGCCGTGGATCATTTGGTGCCAGGCTGCCAGGCAAGGAGTGAAACAAAAAAGTGAATGTGTCTATGTACGTATGAGTGTGCTTATGTGTCTGTGTGTGAGTGAAAGCATGTTTCTGTCTGCGTATGTGAGTGAATGCGTGCATGAAAGTCGAAGAGTCTGTGTGTGTGTGTGTGTGTGTGTGTGTGTGTGTGCACGCGCATGCATGTGTGTATATGCTTCTGTTTGCATGTGTGAGTAAATGTGTGTATGAAAGCAGAAGAGACTGTGTGTGACAGACAGATCGAGAGGGACTGAGAATGATCTTGTGTGAGTGAATGCGTACATGAATGCAAAATAGACTGTGTGTGTGTCTGTGTGTGAAGAGTGAAAGTGATCCCTGGCAACAGCAATGAGGTTTGCATACCTCACGACCATACCACTCAACCTCTTTTTTTTATTTTATTTATTTATTTAACATTTGTTAACCAGGAAAGTCTGACTTGGAACAATGCCAATAACTCTTGCACAATAAATCTGGACAGAGCCACATATAATAGCGACAGATTTTATAAAAATAGAAAGTGGTTACATTATCTTAACTAATATCTTGTACTTTTCTCTCTGTTATTAATTGTCATACTTTACAAATTGGAGCTTTTCTCCCCAGGTCTCCACTGAAAAAGGGTACCTGCCCAGTAGAACTAATCTGGTCAATAAATGTCAAATAAAGTCAATAAGGTTGCCATTAGGTTTACGTACCTCTCAAACATACCACTCAACCTCTCACAATTGGACAGATACCTCTCAACCTCTTAGAACAAGAAATATGGTCAAAGCCAAAAATAGGGACACAATGAGAAGTTATGTACCTACCATAACGTTCCATGTTAGTTGTCTTCTTCTCGCCTTCTTTCTTGCTGGATGGGTTCGGAGCCAATCCTTGGCTCCGACTCGGCCAATACTAAAGCTCGAGAGCTAATTCCACCGGCTCGAGGCTCTCCTATATCCCACAATGCTAGGCGGTAACTACTCAGATCTCATTTGATAGCTAAAACCAAGCAGTTCTAGTCTCCATAGTATGCAGAAGAGAGAAAAAGAACCCACCTCTATATAAACCTGTATGTAAGCTACCACAAACATAAAAGGGAGAATAGAGGTGGTAGAACATGTGGGAAGGAAGCCCCAATGGAAGATCCCAAAAATTCCTATCGGTCTGTCCAGGCTGGGGGGAAGGAGGGTGGGACGCAAGAAAGAAGGCGAGAAGAAGACAACTAACATGGAAGGTTATGGTAGGTACATAACTTCTCAATGTTAAGTTGTCAATCACGCCTTCATTCTTGCTGGATGGGACCGCGTCCCTAGCACTTTACCCTGGGTGGCTTATCGGAACAGACTCTTGAGAACAGTGGAACCAAAGTTGGCACGGTTTCTGGAGGCCATATCCAATTTGTAATGCGAGATAAAGGTATGAGGAGAAGCCCAAGTGGCTGCTGCACAAATGGAATCTATTGGTAGCCTGTCCTGAAAAGCTACGGATGTAGCTAATGCCCTGGTTGAATGAGCTCTAGGTCTTGAAGGCAGTTTTTGATGTCTGATTTCATAGATGAAGGTAATTACAGAGGTAAGCCATCTTGAAAGGGACACTTTAGAAACTGGAAGGCCCAACTTCCCTTCCGCATAAGACAGGAAGAGCTGGTCAGATTTCCTGAACTGTTTAGTCCTGTCTAAATAATATCGAGGTTGGTGATGAACATCTAGAAAATCTAACTTTTGTTCCGACCTGTTGGAATAATCAGGGAAGAAGACAGGGAGATCGATAGTCTGGTTTAGATTTGCCTCAGAGGAAACCTTAGGCAAGAAGGACGGATTAGTCTGGAGGGACACCCTGTCTTTATGGAAAACTAAGTAAGGAGGACAACTGCAAAGAGCATGAAGTTCAGATACCCTTCTAGCTGATGTTATGGCTACTAGAAAAAGTGTTTTCCATGAGAGCAACTTAAGAGGGCATGAAGCCGCAGGTTCGAAGGGGGGGAGAATCAAGGACGCTAGGACCAAATTCAAGTCCCACTGAGGTGGGGGATCTTTGATTGGGGGCTTGAGCAAAAAGACACCTCTTAGAAAGGCTTTGCAGAGTTTATGGGACATGATACTGGAGTCCGAGACACCTACATGAAAGTTAGATATAGCAGCTAGTTGTACTCTAATGGTAGATGAAGAAGAGCCTAAATGAAAGAGCTCTGCCAGGAAGTCTAGGATAGACTGGATAGGTGCAGTGAAGGGGTCTATATTTTTTGATGCTGCCCAGAAGGAAAAACGTTTCCACTTACTATTGTAAATCCTTCTGGTAGAAGACTTGTGAGAGGCTATCAGGATGTTACGAACCGAATGAGAAATTAAGGGAAGCCTGGCTGGGGTAGGAATCGGAGAAACCACGCTGTGAGGTTGAGAGATTGGAGGGAGTGGTGCAGCTGGTCCGACTGGTGGTTCAAAAGATCTGGCACTGGGTCCAGATGCCAAGGCTGCTCCAAGAGGTAATGATGCAGGAATGGAAACCATATCTGTCGAGGCCAGTAAGGGGCAATGAGGATCATAGTGACTCTCGAGGTGATAGCTTTCTGAATTAATTGAGAGATCAGTGGAAAAGGGGGGAAAGCATACAGAAGTCCCCGGGGCCAATCGTGGACTAGAGCGTCTCTGGTGGGTTGGCCTGGTAGAGGGAAGAGGGTGAAGAAATCGTGACACTTGCTGTTTTAGGGAGTAGCAAAAAGATCGCAGTAAGGCCGGCCCCATCTTCGAAAGATTTCTTCCAGCACTGATTTTTTTAGAGACCACTCGTGAGGCATGAGAATAGCTCTGCTCAATTTGTCCGCAATCACGTTGGACTTCCCGGGAATGTGCATTGCTATCAGAAACTGCTGAGAAGAAATCGCCCACTGCCAAAGTCTGAGTGCCTCTCGACATAAGGGATAGGACTTGGTTCCGCCCTATTTGTTGAAGTACCACACTACGGACATGTTGTCCGTCTGAATTGCAATAGTCCCTGTGGGAAGAGAGTCCTGAAGAGCTTGCAACGCTAAAAGCACTGCTCTCATCTCTAAGACATTTATGTGCAAGTGGCACTCAAAAGATTTCCACGTGCCCTGGACTGTCCTGCCCTGATAATGCCCCCCCCACCCGATCAGGGAGGCGTCCGTTGTCACCGTGGCGATTGAGGGGGGAGGGATGAAGGGTCTGCCCTGAAGAACTTTAGGTGATGTCATCCACCAAGACAGATGATTCTTGAATGATTGGGTTAGCAGAATGATGTGAGACATCGGGAGCTGTTGGAAGGACCATTGGGAAAACAGCATCCAATGGAGGATCCGCATGTGAAAACGAGCTAACGGGAGGAGTGTAATGGTAGCTGCCATGAGTCCTAATACCTTCAAGACTACCCTGGCTTTGATCTTGTTGCATTGAAGCAGGAAGTAAATGTGTTTGCGGATATCTGATACTCTTTGCTCTGTCAGTCTGCCAGAAAGATGAACTGTGTCTAAGGTGGCGCCTATAAAGGTAATAGATTGACAAGGTGACAAGGCAGATTTTTTGAAATTTACTGAAATGCCTAGAGCTTGGCAAGTTTGAATGGTGAAGTCTCTGGATAGAAGAAGTTGACGCCTGGTGGTGGCGGTAAGGAGCCAGTCGTCCAAATATGGAAACACCTGGAATCCTTGACGTCTCAAGTGAGCAGTGACCACTCGGGGGGCTGTAGTGAGACCAAAGGGCAGGGCTCTGAACTGGTAGTGACTGGCTCCCAGCCTGAAACGGAGAAACTTCCTGGAGCGTCTGTGCATTTTGATATGGTAGTACGCATCCTGAAGGTCTATCGAGCACATCCAATTGTCCTGACCCAAGAAGGGTAGAATGGACTGTAGCGTGACCATCCAGAATTTTGTTTTCTTCACATACTTGTTTAGCTTGCTGAGATCCAGTATTGGTCTCCAGTCCCCTGTTTTTTTGGTACCAAAAAGAATTTGGAGTAGATTCCGGATCCTTGCTGGTCTGCTGGGACTGGCTGGATAGTTCTTTTTGACAGCAGCTTTGATATTTCTAATGCTGCTTGTTCCCTTAGACTGGGTGGAACGTCTGGAAGGGATCCTTTGGGTTGGGATGGGATGTGAATAAAGGGGATTTTGTAACCCTCGGATATGATCGACTGTACCCATTTGTCTTGAGTGAGGGAAAGCCAGGCTTTTGGGTACAGTGATAATCTTCCCCCAACTGCCTCCGAAGGTGGACAGCTGGGCAGCTCCTCAGGGATGCTGAAAGGGTTTATCAGAGAAAGTCTCTCTGCTACCCTGGTTTTGAGCACCACCTCTGCCCCTAGGGCGGCGTCTATTGTTGTTCCCCCCTCTGCCTCTAGAGGGGAATCGACTTTGTGCGTCAGATGAGACTCCTTGTGGTTTGCAGAACCATATCTTTCCCCCCTCTGACCTTTGGGATAAGGTCTGGAAGGGGTAGAAAAATTGACTCCCACGGTAGAGAGAGTCTTACCTTCCTGCTCGCACCTAGTCAATGTATCCTTCACCTGAGGTCCAAACAACGTTGAGCCATCAAAGGGGGAATTGGTGAAGGATGCTTTGAAAGGGTCCACAAAATTGCAAAGCCGCATCCAGACGTGGCGTCGTAAAGCTACACCTGTGCCTGCTGCCCTACTCGCCCCATCAGCCGCATATGAGATAAGCCGCATGGAGGAGTTGACAATCAAATTCAGGGTTGCCAACTGGGAGTTCATTTTGTCTTGGAACCCCTCAGCTGTTGGATCCTGCATAGCATCACCCATATCCTTGAGTAAATCCCTCTGGAGACAGGTGAAGTGACACAAGTAGTTCAGCTACCGCATGGCAAAGGTCGCTGAGGAAAACATCCGCTTACCGTACCTGTCCATGGTCCTAGACTCCTTATTAGGAGGATGGACAGGTACCAAAGGATCGGCTAATTCCTTCTTAGTGGCTGTGGCCACCACCATGGCATCAACAGAGACACCTTTAGATAAGAACTGTTTCTCTTTCGGGGCAGTAATAACTTTTGACAGCCTCCTTGGGGTAGGTTCCACTGAATCAGGGGCCATCCAAGCCTTCCTTGCCACCACTTCCATGAGGGGGTCAAAGGGAGGAGACACCCAGGAGGTGGAAGGGCGAGAGCCAAACTCCTCAAGGTAGACCGACTCGTCCTCTGAAGGGTTAAGGGCGGGCCAGTTCCCCCTCTGTTTAAGGATTTCAAGGATGTCAGCAAAAGAGACATCCTCAGAGGGGGACCGAGGGGAACCTTCAGATTCCTCCAAGTCGGTGTCGGAGGTGATAGACTCAGGGGAGTCAATGTGCTTCCTCTTGCACTGTCTTTTCAGAGGGGGTTCCCCTGCCGGATCAGGAGAAGCCTTGGAAGAAGAGGATATTCCCAATGGGGAAACCTGAGGGGCTGTCTCTCTACGGTCTGGTATGAGGGGGTGGGTAGAAACCACCGCAGGCACTGAAGAGGGAGGAGCTGATGGAGCCGACCGTGGAGTAGACACGGGGTCTAGAACGCTCCGCATGACTTCGAAGGTGCCCCTATCAGCCAAGGCCGAAGGTCCCCGCTCCGAGGAGACAAGGACCCCCCCCCCAGCACCGACAGGGACGGTTCCGAGGCCGATGTCGGAGCCGAACTCACCAGCGCCGACGCTCCGAGAGGGAGAACGGGGTCGGACAAGGGTCCGATGCCACTCGCCCCCTCGGAGCCGACGAGGGAAGCCCGGCGCTGAGATCCCTCCAAAGAGGAAATCGGAGCAGACGACAGAGCCGAAAGGGAAGGTATCGGCTCTGACGAGCCCCGGCTCCGAACTCAAAGGAGTCGGAGGAGGAACAGAAGCAGGGATGGGAATAGCCGCTGACTGTTGAGTAGGGCTATGCAGCATTTGGGCCAGTGCCTCAGACTTGAGAAGTCTACTCACCACCCTTTGTAAGTCATGGTCGGACAGCCTGGAGGATCGAGAGGAATGGGACCTATGGCTCCGCTCCGACAGAAGAGGGGATCCCGGGGCCAAGTGGATGGAGCCGATGGAAGGGGACCTCGACCTCTTCTTAGAAGGTGGCTCTGATAAAACTATCGGAGCCGACTGAGTCTTAGCAACCTCGGCTCCGGCCGGAGCCGAGGTAACGGTTTGAGACTTCGAAATATCGACTCCAGCCGGAGCCGATGTCGAAGCAGCCTTAATGCTCCCAGCAGATGGCTCTGAAGCTGGAGCCGACGGCCTGGAAGTCTTTGAAGGCTTCCCCGACGCAGACTGGGTCGAGGGGCCTTCAGGCTTTAATAAGCCTCGAAGAATAAGTTTATTTTTGCATTCCTGCAGGACTCTCGGGCTGAATGCATGGCAAACAGCACAGGAGTCCTGCAGGTGCAAAGGTCCCAGGCAATAGACACAAGAAGTGTGACTGTCTGTCAGAGACATTTTCTGACAGCACGAGTCACACTTCTTGAAGCCTGAGACCTTGGAGTCTTTAGACATCCCAGAAAAGGAGACTGTATAGCAAAAAACACAGACACAACACACAGACACACCCTTTAACCAAAAAGAAAAACCCCAATCACTCTGAATGACAAAGGGAAAAAGGGGAGAGGGCCAAAGGCCTAGAACTTAAAAAGGGATACAAAGGGAATAAAAACGAGGGAAACCCGATTTAAACTAAAAGGATACCCTGTACTATAAACTTAACTAAATAAAAGGATAGGGGTAAATTTTTGAAGTTTTTAAGTAGAAAAAACTCACTAACCTGCCAGAGCCGGTAGAAGAAAGCACCTCGCAGCTAAGCGGCAAACGAGATCTGGGTAGTTATCGCCTAGCATTGTGGGATATAGGGGAGCCTCGCGCCGGTGGAATTAACTCTTGAGCTTTAGTATTGGCCGAGTCGGAGCCGAGGATCGGCTCCGAACCCATCCGGCAAGAATGAAGGCGAGATTGACAACTTAACATGTACTGCTTTTACAGACTTAGAAAGTACATAGAAATATGGTTTTGTATTTGCATGCATTTTCTGGAGGGTATGAAGTCTTACTTCAAACCTCAATGATCTGCCAGAAAACAATTTTATGAGGAGCAGACAAAAAATATGAGGCACAAATATAGACATTCTGGGAAAATCTGTACAATTGAGCGGTATGCTGCACAAAGCCAAACAACAGGGACAGATTTTAAATATTGCTCTTATAAACTTAGAAAGTCAACAAGGTTGCCATTAGGTTTATGTACCTCTAGACCATAGTAGATCAATGTTATGCTGTTAAGCAGAATGCACACTTTTTTTTTTGGTAATTATTGCCAATTATCTTTTTATTGTACTTTGGAGCTTTTCTCCCTGGGTCTCGGTGAAAATGGACTTCTACTCCAATCAGGCCACCATGGTAAAAAAAATGTCAAATAAATAAATACATACATATGTATTATGCACTTTATTATGGGAACACAATGGTTGGTCTGTGGAAAACTGTCTTACATGAAACTGGTCCTTGGCGCAAAAAAGGTTGGAGACCGCTGCCCTAACACCCTTATCCATGGTGACTTCAACTATCCCATCATAGACAGGGTGAACTATTCCTGCACTAATGCATTCACCAAACGATTCCTTGACTTCATCAGTTTTAACGCACTAGACCAGCTTGTGTCATCCCCCACAAGGGAGATAACATTCTGGACTTGGTTCTTATCAACATGGGCTTCTGCTGCACCACTGCCATAGTAAGTCCTTCCCTGGTGAGATTAGATCATCTGTCTCTCTCATTCGAAGCTTCTATGCCACCCAAACCCCCCCAGCCATAACCAGGCTATAAAAATTCTCAAAAGCTGACTGAAACCTCCTAAGGGAGGTTATCAGTAGCTTCACACAACTGACCTCCTCAGAGGATGCAAACAACTATGCTGAGCAGTAGACAAGCACCTGTACACCACCACCCCCCTCAGATGATGCTGACAACTATGCTGAGCAGTACACCAGTGCAGAATACAAGCACCTGTACACCACCGCCCCCCTCAGATGATGCTGACAATTATGCTGAGCAGTACAACAGTGCAGTATACAAGCACCTGTACACCACCGCCCCCCTCAGATGATGCTGACAACTATGCTGAGCAGTACACCAATGCAGTATACAAGCACCTGTACACCACCGCCCCCCTCAGATGATGCTGACAACTATGCTGAGCAGTACACCAGTGCAGTATACAAGCACCTGTACAACTGCATGGACTCAGCCATACCCAATAGAACTAAAATCTGCTCCTCAAGGAAACACAGACCTGGACTCAGCCATACACAACAGAACTAAAACCTGCTCCTCAAGGTAACACAAACCTGGACTCAGCCATACCCAACAGAACTAAAACCTGCTCCTCAAGGAAACACAAACCTGGACTCAGCCATACCCAACAGAACTAAAACCTGCTCCTCAAGGAAACACAAACCTGGACTCAGCCATACCCAACAGAACTAAAACCTGCTCCTCAAGGTAACAGAAACCTATCTCATGGACATCCTCTATCAACAAAAGGAAGAAACTGTTGTCCAAGGGTAAAAAGGCACAAGTTCCCAACTGGAAAAATTCCATCCTTAGCCTCAACAAGCAAATTAGATCACTAGTGAAAACCTCTAAAGCCAATTATGAATCAAAACTAGTCTACGAAACAAAGGGAAACCACAAAGCCTTCTTCAGTTACATCAAGAACCTCCATAGCAAAGCCCACTTAACGGCACCACTTACACTGATCCTGTTGACTTAGCCAACCTGCTAGCAGACAAGTTCAGTGTAAACGTCACCCACCTGCCCCCTCAAAGGCCCACTTGACATCCCCGATATATGTCAGAGTACCTCATTGATCCTCCTCAAGGGTAACCTTGATGAGTGGATGGGAAACCACAACTTTGTCCCAGGAGTTCCATCTCTGTGTCCCTCACTGACAGGGGTGATAGGTGCTGACTGAGGTTTCTTTTTTGGGGATAAACTCTTGACTAAGATTGTAAGGGCCCCAGGGCCATTAGCCTAGTAACCTCCTATGATCCTCCATTTACTAACAGAGTTTACAGGTAGCTGGTTTATGACAGGCCAAGAGAATACGAAATACCCAGGAGGAAAGTGAGGGAAGCTGGCTATTAACGGAATTGGAGAAACAATGCTGCCAGCTTGAGGTTCACAATGTTCGGATGGATTAATCCCTCTGGATGGGATAGAAGGTCTGGAGCCAGGTCCAGAATCCAAGGTTGCTTAATCAGATAAGGCCAAAGAAAGGGGAACCATATCTGTCAAGGCCAGTAAGGTGCAATGAGGATTACTTTGCTCTTCAGCCTGATTGCTTTCTGTAGGAATTTCAGGATTAGAGGAATTGGGGGAAAGGCATACAACAGTCCAGAGGGCCAAATGTGGAGAAGAGCATCTCTTGGCCACTCCCCCGGAGGGGAGATCAGGGCAAAGTAGTTGCTTTACTTGTTTAGGGGAGAGAAAAACAGGTCGCAGCAAGGCTGGCCCCATTGATGGAAAATCATGTCACTTTTGGACTGAGAGACTACTTGTGAAGCAGAAGAATACATCTGCTTAGTTTGTCCACTATCACATTGGAACTCTACAGAATGTACATTGCTATCAGAAAGTGGTTGGAAGAGATTACTCACTGCCACATTCTGAGAGCTTCTCCACAAAGGAAATAGGATTTGGCTCCTCCCTGTTTGTTGATATACCAAACTACTGACATATTGCTGGTTTGAATCACAATTGTTCCTGAAGGAAGAGCAGTCTGAAAGGCTTGCAATTCTAAAAGCACTCCCCTTAGCTCCACTACACTGATATGCTAGTTGGCCTCTGTGGTGGACCACGTGCCTTGGACAGTCTTGCCCAAATAATGCCCTCCACCCCATCTGGGAGGCGTCCATGGTCACTAGGGCTTGGGGTTGTAATGGGACAAAGGGATGACCTAGAAGAATGTCTTTGGAATACATCCACCAAGCTAAATCCTTATTGTAACAATTGGTGATCAAAATCAGGTCCCACACGGGTTGGTGTAACACTGACCACTGAGAAGCTAGTAAGCACTGTTGTATCCTCATGTGGTATCTTGCTAAGGAAACTAGAGTTATAGCTGCAGCCATGGAGGCAGTGCCTGAAAAAATAGATGAGCGGTTACTTTTCTGTTGCTGATTAGTTTCTGTACCTGAACTCTGATTTTCTGCAATATCAGACGGGGAAGTGAAGCTATGGAAGTTTAAGTATTTAGAAGGGCTTCTATGAACTCTAAATTCTGAGTTGGGGTTAATTTTGATTTTCGTAATTTACAGTTATTTGCATGTAAGAACAAACGTGGAGTACATGGTCTCTTGCTTCTATCAATTAATGCCTGGTCACAGTAGTAATGAGCCAATTGTCTAGATGTAAAAACACTCAGAATCCCTGAGTCTCTAGTGAGCTTGTACTACTGCCATATACTTGCTGAACACTCTGGGGGCTGTGGTGAATTGAAAGTGATTGGCTCCCAGCCGGAAGCGAAGGAATCTTCTGGATCATTTGTCCATCTTTATATGGTAATATGCAACCTGAAGATCTACTGAGCACATCCAATCGTCTTTTTCCAAAAACGGAAGAATGGTCTGTACTGTGACAATCCAGAATTTGGTTTGGTGAACTGATTTGTTCAGTATGCTTTGAAGCAAAATTGGTCTCCAGTCCCATGTCTTCTTTGGCACTAAAAAGAATCTTGAGTAAATTCTGGACTCTCTCTGGTCTGGTGGGACTTCTTGGATGACTCTTTTTCCTAGCAGTTTCTGGATTTCTAGAACTGCTTGTTCCCTCTGACTGGGTGGAACATCTGGGATTTTCTTGCATATGGGAAGAGGAAGAGAAAAGGGAATTTGTACAACCTCTGGATATAATCCTCTGCACCCAAGCATCCAATGTTATTTGCAGCCAGGCATTGTGGTGCAGGGATAAGTGTACCCCAACTGCCTCCAGAGGAAGACAATCGGACCTCTTTTCAGGAGCTGGTAAGGTTTACCAGAGGAAGAATCTCTGAAACCCTGATTTTGCAGGTCACCTCTACCAAGGGGACAGCGTCTTCCACTGAAGCTCCCCCCCTCTGCCCCTGAGGGAACTACCTCCATGCATGTCCTGAAAAGGCTCTTGGGACTTTTTGAACCATATTTTTCCACTGCTTCTCTGATGTCTACAGAAAAGTTGTTGAGGAGTGGAAAAACGTATGCCCACAGCAGAAAGGATCTTTCCATCTTTCTCATAGTTTCTCCAACTTCTGGACCAAGCAGGGATGATCCGTCAAAGGGTGCATTGACAAATGTAGACTTAAATTGCTCCGCAAAGTCACACAGGTGCATCCAGGCGTTTCTCCTAATGGCAATGCCTGAACCCGCTGCTCTAGTGGGTCCCTTTGGCTGCATGAACGATGAGGCTCATTGATGAATTGAACACAGACTCCTGGGAAGTCACTTTTTCTTGGACATCCTCAGAAACAGTTTCTGCAAGAGTATCTGATAACTCCTTCACCATATCCCTCTAAAGTCTGATGAAGTGTGCCAAAAAATTCAAGGACCTCAAAGCAAAGGTTGACGATGCATAGACCCGCTTCTCAAACCTATCCATTGCTTGAAACTCTCTGTTGTGTAAATGGATAGAGAAACTCTCCTCAGCCAATTCCTTTTTTGTGGATACTGACATGACCATGGCATCAACAGCTAACCCCTTGGTCCAGAACCGTTTGTCTTCAGGGGTGGACAGCATTTTTTCAGGTCTCCTAGGGTTAAGTTCTATGGTATCAGGGGCCTTCCATGCCTGCTGAGAGGTCAACTGAATGAGCTCGTCAGCGGGTGGAGTCATCCAAGAGGTAAATGAGCAAGTGCCAAAAGCCTGCAGGTACACTGACTCCTTGCGAGAGGATTTTGGGACTTCCAGTCACCCCTCTGTTTTAATATTTCCAGGATGTCTCCAAAGGAGACATCATGAGGGGGTGACCCTGGGGATCTTCCCCTTCACTGAAGTCCGTGTATTTGTCTAAGTGCTTCTTCTTGCATTTTTTCTTCTGAGGAACCTCCTCAGTGGGATGATCTAGGGAGGTATCAGAAGAGGGAATTCCTTTCTGGGAGGCATGCGGCATTGACATCCAATGACCCACTGGAGGTTCTGGTTGAATATCTGTGTGAAAGGATGGCAAAGGTATCTGCTTCAAAGTGTAAGGTGCTGACTAGCTAACTGCTGCAGTCAAGGCCTTCTCCATAGCCTTGAAAGCTGCCCCACCCGAAGAGGGAAGAGAGCTTGGAATTGACAAAGACTGCCCCCAAACCATGGTCACTCCCCGTTCCGAGGAGACACCTCCTGAGGCAAAAGACAGAGCTGAACTAAGCTGTGCAGAGGCTCCAAGGCACAGAAAAGGCTAAAAAAAAAAAGACACTGACTCTAGCCCCTCGGAGCTGACAGGACAGATGCGGCTCTGGGAGGTCACCGGTTCCAACTGAACTGAAGAATTCAGAGCAAGAATCAGGTCCGAAAACACGGACATCTTCTGGTCCGATACAGTTGGTGCTAGGAAATTTGGAGCCAGGGGTTCTAAAGCTTCAGCTGAAGTTAGAGGAGACAGTGTCAGGGGGTAAAAGAAACTTTAGATTCTAATTTCCTGGGGGATGGAGCCACAGTGGAACCTGTCAGTCCTCTCTTCCAAAGTATTTTATTCACCAGTCTCTCCATATCATTTTCAGTTAGGCTTTTGGTGGAATTCAGAGACGGAATGGATGGCGATTCTGGCCTTTCCAGAAATGGTGAAGGCAGCCTATCTGGCAAAGGAGTCAAATGAGGGAGAGTGTGAAGTTCTAGGAAGTGTCAACACAGAACACTCCCCCGATAGCTTGCTCGGTGCTGAAATGTTTGGCGCCAAGGAAGAAGTCTGCACAGATAACTGAGTCAAGATGCTTCTCACCAGAAAAGTACAGTTTTGTACCTACCATAAATGTAGATGTTCGAGTGTTCACCCTGCTGCAGTCATCACACTTGGGTTATCCTGTTGTCAGGCGGTCCCGCAGTTGGCCGGATTTCCAAAGTCTTGGTCCGACGTCAGTTGCTGTTGCCTCATCCCTGACGTCAGTGCGCCAGGGGTACATATATTGCAACCGATGCCATTTTCTTCAGTTTTTCTTGCCCCAGATGTCAGGTGCCCCCAAAAGGGTGATCAGAATTAGTACCAAATGGTGTGAACACTGCACAAACACAAAATCCCTACAGCTAAAAGCAAATACATCAGTAAGGCATAGCAGAGATTTATCCAGTAGATCAGAGGGGATGGAGGGAGGGTAACCTGGACTGCAGCAGGGTGAACACTCGAACATCTACATTTATGGTAGGTACAAAACTGTACTATGTTCATCGTGTTACCCTGCTGCAGTCATCACACTTGGGTAGAATCCCAAAGCTAAGGTAGGGGGGTGGTATCATAGAGGGTTAGTGGAGGCAATGAGGCTCTGCAGAACTGCAGTGGCGAAGCCTGCCCTGGACTTAGAGTAAAGAGGTAAGTGATAGTGTTTGGTGAAGGTGTGTACAGAACTCCAAGTTGCAGCTTCTAAAAATTCTTTTGAAGGGACCCCCCTGAGAAAGGCTGTAGAGGTAGCTGTTGCCCTGGTAGAGTGGGATCTAATGGTAGGAGGAACTGGTTTCCCATGATGGGTATAACAGAACCATATGCAATGGCCTATCCATTTATAAATGGTTTGTTTGGATATAGCCCTCCCTTGAGAAGCTGTAGCATAGGATACAAAGAGCTGGTCAGTTTTTCTGAAAGCCTTAGTTTTATCCAAGTAGTAACAAAGCTGCCTGTGAATGTCCAAGGAATGCAAGAGTCTCTCACCTTTGTTCTGTAGATTGGGGAAGAAAGTGGGTAGGTGGATGGTTTGATTTAAAGCTACACTGGAAACCACTTTAGGCATGAAGGGAGGATTAGTTCATAGAGAAACTCTGTCTTGATGAAAAATGAGGAAAGGTTCCACTGCCATTAGTGCCTGTAATTCTGAGACTCTCCTAGCAGAAGTTATTGCCAGGAGCAGGGCAGTCTTCCAAGATAGGAACTGAAGGTCTGCAGAGAAAGCTGGTTCAAAGGGAGGTAACGTTAGTTTTTCCAGAACAAAGTTGAGGTCCCATGTTGGTGTAGGAGCTCTTCTAGGTGGTCTAATGTTTTTGCCCTCTGAGGAACTGCCTTAGAAGAGGATTTGAAAATAAAGGTGGATTCGTGTCGTAGTGAGCTGAAATAGCTGAAGCATGGATTTTAATTGAGGAGAAGGAAAGTCCTTTGTGCAACATCTCAGCTAAATACTGCAGAATGTGAGGCATATGAGGTTGAGTTGTGTCTTGGCCTTTAGCTTGGTTCCAGGCAGAAAACCTTTTCCATTTGTCCGAGTAAGCCTTCCTGGTGCTTGGCCTCCTGGCTTCCAGAATAACATCCAGAACTGCTTGTGAAAGAGGGGCTGGTTGGATGTTTAATAGATTTGCCATGCAGCCAGGTTTAAGGTTTTGAGCTGGCTGTGTAGAATCTGCTTATTTTGTTGCGTGAGCAAGTGGGGTATTTGAGGCAATATCCATGGTGGGCTGTGAGCCATATTCTTCAATAGCGGGTACCAGTGCTGGCGTGGCCAGTCTGGGGCTATAAGAATCAGTTGTGGTTTGTCCTTCTTGACCTTCAAGAGAACCTTTGTGAGAAGAGGTAGTGGAGGAAAGGCATATGCTGTCAGGTTTTTCCAACTGAAGGAGAGAGCGTCCACTTTCCAAGATTGATGGTGGAATGTCCTTGTACAAAATTTTGTCAGTTGGTAGTTTTGAGGACTGGCAAACGGGTCTATATTTGGATGGCCCCATTTTTGAGTTATCATTGTAAATATTTGTGGGTCTAGTTTCCACTCGTGGGGATCTTTGATGTTTCTGCTTAGGTCGTCTGCCAATGTGTTTTTCTGTCCTGGCAGGAATTGAGGTTGTAACTGGACTTGGTAGGCCAGAGCTGTGTTCCATAAGGTCATTGCTTGCCTGCAAAGAGGGTAGGAATGTGTGCCCCCTTGTTTGTTTATGTACCACATTACTGTGGTGTTGTCAGTCTTTATTGCAATTTGTCCTGGATGTAGTAGATTCTTGAAGGCTGTCAGAGCTTTCTGTACAGCTAGCATCTCTTTTTGATTTATGTGCAGTTTTCTTTGTTCTGCAGTCCATAGGCCTTGAATGCATTGTCCTGCCATGTGTGCCCCCCAGGCATAGTCTGAAGCATCTGTTGTGATAGTTTGCCTGAATGGGGGCAAGGTGAAAGGCTGACCCTTGTTGAGGTGACATGCCTGTGACCACCATAGAAATTCCTGTTGAAGGCAGGGAATGAGAGATATCACTGTGTCCAAGCTGTGGCTGTGTTGAGACCATACGCTTTTTAGGTACCACTGTAATTTCCTCATATGCAGTTTTGCAAATGGTATTATCAGAATGCAAGATGCCATGAAGCCCAAAGCCTGCAGAATTTTTCTTGCAGTTAATTGGGTCTTTGTTGCCATTGTCTTGAAATATTGAGTCAGTTGTAGTTGCTTGTCTGGTGTAAGATAAGCCTTCTGGGCCATTGTGTCCAAGCTGGCACCCAGGAATGTCATTTTTTGTGAGGGTACTAGTTTTGACTTCTTTTCGTTTACTGTGTACCCCAGACAATTTAGTAGATGCTTCACAAAAGCCAGATGATATAAGAGAATGCCTTTGCTTTCTGCTTGGATGAGGCAGTCGTCCAGATATGGATATATTTGAATTCCTCTTTGTCTGCAGTATGCAATTACTGGCGCCAGGCATTTTGTGAAAACTCTGGGCGCAGTAGATAAGCCAAAGGGCAGTGCAGAGAATTGATAATGGGTTGAACCTGCAATGAAACAGAGGTATCTTCTGCAACTTTGTCTGATAGGGACATGCAGGTATGCCTCCTTGAGGTCCAACGTTACCAGCCATGCTTCCTTGCCCAACATGGGAAGTAGCTGCTGTAGTGTTAGCATCTTGAATTTGGGTACTTGTAAGCAAGTGTTTAGAATTGAAAGGTCCAGAATTGGTCTCCAAGCATTGTCCTTTCTGGGCACTAGAAAGAGCCTTGAGTAAAATCCTTGGCCTTGCTCCCGTGTAGGTACCAGTTGAATGGCTCTCATGTCCATGAGAGCTGTAACTTGTCTTTGTGCCTCTGCCCACTGATTGTGTGGCAGGTTTGGCATTCCTCTTTTCATTGGCAAGGTGTGAAAGTGGAATCGGTATCCTCGCAAAATTATGTCTAGGACCCATTTGTCCTTTGTGACCATGTACCAGTTGTCTGCAAAAAGTGCTTGTTTTCCCCCCAAGGGAGCTGACAAAAGAGTTTTGTTTGGCCAGCTGAGGTGCAAGTCATTCAGTTTGCCTGCTGGTGGTTTGAGACCTGTCTTCTCCTCCCTCCTGTGTTGTAGAGCCCCATTGGCGAGGTTTATACTGGGCTTGTGGTTGTCCTCTGCCCCTTGGGCGCCTGTATTTACTCCTCTGAGGTCTGTCAGTGGCTGGAAAGGACCAATTTTTGTTGACCAGTTTCTGCTGAAGCGAGGAGGTTGTACTTGTAGGAAATCTTTGACTGTCTGCATTGATTTCGCCTTATCCTCCATTTTCTTTAAAACTTCTTCTACTCTAACTCCAAAAAGAACATCCTGCTGTAAGGGAGCATCTAGTAGTTTTGCTTTAACATGATCAGGCAGACTTTGTTCCTTTAACCAAGCATGCCTACGTATAACTGATCCAGTGACAGCTGCTCTGCAGGAGGTCTCCAAAGAATCAAACCCACATTGTAAGGTATGTTTGCCTACCTGCTCAGTGGCGTGAAACAAATCCTGTACTTTCAATTCAGATTGTTGAGGCAGGGAGGTTATCTTTTGCTTTAACTGTGAGATTAGAAATTGCTGATACTTGAGCATATGAAATTGACAATTTAGTGCTCTCATAGCTAATGTGGCTGAGGTGTAAACCTTTTTCCCCCACCTGTCTAGTGCTCTTGAATCCCTCTCAGAAGGTACTGGGTTTTTAGCCATGGAAGCCTTAGCCCACTTGGGACCCTGGGAGATAGTCTCTGGGTCAGCTACTGGGCTTTTGTAAAGAAATGTGTGGGAATCCGGTACTCTGTAGTATCTGTCAGGCTTAGCCGGAGCAGGAGGTAGAGAGTCTGGGTTGAAACTGGATTCCAAATAGACATCATCCACAATATCCAAAACAGGTGGGATGGCTAGAGGTCTGTGTTGGGGAAGTAAAAGAAACTCTCTGAGCCTTTTCTTGAAATCAGAGAAATCCTGACCTTCCCAGTGAAAATGTTCCCTCATAGTGTGTAAAGTTTCCCCAAAAGAGTAGTCTTCAGGAGGGGAAGCTGAGGGAATAGAATCCTCAGCATCGGAATCTTCATAAGGAGAGAAGGAATAGCCTTGGTCCTCAGAGGAATCCGAAGAAATAGACAGTTGCTCAGAGGAAGCAGAATCTTCCTCTTGTCTAGGCCTTTTGTCAGGAGGGGGCTGTGAACCCCTGATAAGAGAAATCAAATCTTAAGCCATTTTGAGCATCTGTTTCTTAGGTGCAGGGCCTTGAACAGGAGACTGCAGTGTAGGCTTTTTAGATTTAGAAGGAGTCTTCGACTTAGAAAATGTTTTGACTGTGAGAGTAGTCGGTCTGAAAACGCCTTCAGAAACCGATGGCGTTTCAGAAGCACCGATGTCCTTAGAAGGTAAATCGTCGGTAGGGCCTGAAGTAAAAGGCTGCATCGGCCTAGTACATTCCGTCAAAATAACCATAGCGGTCTCGGGTTCCAGAACTGCGGTAGTCAGGGGCTGCGTCAGAGCCTCACTGAGAACTGGAGAACCAGAGACCGGATCAACCGAGGCCTCGGAATCTGGCTTAGGCCTGGGCTGTCGGTCCTTATCCCTGCACTTTTTGTGCACGCCGGTAGTCGGTAGCTCCGATGGCATGTTATAGTTAAATTTTCTACCAAAATAGTGTAGTGCAAAATCAAATCGTCTTTTAATAGTATGTTTATTAAACCTGGCACAAAATCGACAAGAAGTGACGTCATGATCAGGGCCTAGGCAAGGTATGCAACAGGAATGAAAATCCTTATAAGGTATTTGCTTCCCACAAGAAATGCAATTGTTAACTTTTTCTGACATCAGTCTGAGGCAAGAAAAGTTTCCCCAACGGGGTACTTAGCTTTATAGAAGACTTCGGTCTGAAATTCAAATTCGACAATCTCAGGAGTCAGCCGACCGGCACTTGCGAACTGCTTCTGCTTTGGGCACCGCTCGGCAAGAAAGACTGGAGAAAATGGCGTCGGTTGCAATAGATGTACCCCTGGTGCACTGACATCAGGGATGAGGCAACAGCAACCGGTGTCGGACCAAGACTTTGGAGATCCGGCCGACTGCGGGACCGCCTGACGACAGGATAACCCAAGTGTGATGACTGCAGCAGGGTAACACGATGAACATCCTCTGGTGTAGAAAACTTTGTCTTATCCAGTAGGTTGATAGGTTGATAGATTAGTACTAAGCTAACTGCCCTTCTGAGCCATTTTAAGTCTAGCCGTATAGGAACCAGTATCTTTGGTACCATATCTGTTGGTTCCGAACAAACTGTAGGAACCAAAGACTGTAGCTTTTTTGAAAATGGTGCCGATGGAGAAGTTGGCATCTACACATTCCTTTTTACTTTTATTTTATTTATCTATCTTATTTTAATATTTGTTTACTGGTCCAACTACGAATGAGCCAATTTTCAACAAAGGCCCAGGGAGAAATGCTCCAGATGCATGTCTTTGTAACATAGGAGGAAACCAGACCATCTGGAAGAAATCCACACAAATGCAGTGAGGACAAACATACTCCAAAGAGAAGGCACCCCAGCCAAGACTTGAACTGCAGAACCTCTTGCTGTGAGGCGACAACGCAAACAGCTGCTGCACCACTCTGCCGTCCTTTTCTTTCACTTCTCTGAAGGATTTAGTGGAGGAAGAAGAAGGCGATGGCACATCAGTTTTACTTTACCTTTTTCAGAACCAGGTAGGGTCGCACTAAAAGCAGATGGGATAAGGCCCTTCAAGATTAATTTATTTTTTCTTTCTACTAAAGCTCTGTTGCTAAAAGAATGGCATATAGAGCAGGTCTTTGGAAGATGGAGGGGGCCTAGGCAGTACACACATAAGTGCGTTTCAGAAAAAGGTATCTTGTATCCACATTTCTGGCATCTCTTAAACCCAGAAGGGCCTTTAGATTTATCAGCCATGTCTTGCAACAGCAAAAAAATGGCAAGCAGGCCACACACTCACTGAAGAAGCAGAAGAGGAATTACTGTAAATTTTTTTTTGGAAAAAGTAAACAGCCAGGAAAGTTACACGAGGGAAAAGACTATCAACAATGATAATCGAGAATATGGACGTACTACAGAGAAAGGAGACAAAAGGTAAGGGAGACAAAGTACTGAATAGTCAGAAACCAAGAAGAAAAAAATAAACTTTTACTTAAAGTGCAAACGAGATGTGAAGTAACAGGTAATGTAGCACTGTGGGCAAGGGTTAGCATCAAGAGTTTTGGCTTCTGCGAGATGTAGTAACGGCAGTCAGTTCTGATGCTCGGAACTGGACCCATATGTAGAGGATAAAATGAAAATTGACATCAAATCTATGGTTTCCTTAGTATGTAACAGTGTTACTACAAACAAAACCTATCATTATACCGATAACTGAAAAAGTACAGTCTAACCAAACACTGATATCCACATACCTTTGACTGCTTCCAAAACATGTATAAAACCTGCAGCAATGATCCTTATGACATACATGATTATTCTCTCCATCCTGTCCAAACTCTGAAAATCTTACCTGGCAGAAAGGTCCCAAGATCTCAGAGATGCAACTGACCAAACTACCATGCAGGAATCTACTCTGGCTGTCATTTCACTGCATCTTGGATTTACAGGAGGCATCCACTTTCTGAGGATCAGAATCTGGTTGTTTTCACACTGCAAAGATGGCATCTTTATTGAAAGGGTTCATGGAGGGGTGAAGCAAAACTCGTTCTTCATTCATAGACACTGTTTTATTCATTTCTGGGGAGCAGGCAGCAATAAAACAGACTATTCCATGACGACTTAAAACGAGCCTGACAGTGTCCTTAGAGGAGGTGGTCATTACAATGGGGGGATTTAAATGCAGGAGAATCTTGTTACTTTGTCACTAATTTAACAACCTCAGTATCATCAGAATCCCATTCCCACTAGGAAACTGAAAGACACAGGGATGCCCTTTGGTCTTTACCTCCAGAAGATGCGGCCTGGGGTTGTCTTGAAACACATAGTGATAAGTGAATGACAGGCAAGTGTTAGGGCCCTGACATTCAAACCAGTGCAGTCCAGAAGCCCTGACTGGTTGAATGCATATGGCCTACATTGTGCACAGATGAGAAGATATGGTCAACACAGATGTACTCCCACACCCACAATTCCAGGTCAGGCTTGGTGTTAAATGGCATCTGCATATCCAAATGTCTCAATGTGTGGACTATCCCTATGGATCAGGAGGCTCTAAAGAGGATTCCTCATGCCCAGCTGATAAACTTGCCTCAATGCAGGGAGAAGGTGAAACAGAACATGCAGTGCTCACAAAAATTCAACCCTTGGGCCTTCACTGAGGGACTTGAGCAACTGGTCTGTGTGAGCTGGATGGACACCATCATCGATGCTCCAACATACACAGAAAGTTCAACACTGACACTATAGGACACACACGCAACTAATCTGGTTACCTGGGTGCACATCTCTTGTTCCTCTTGCTGTCAGCTGAAGATGGGTGGAATGTCGAATCTTCACTAGGCAAGGGACAGCCAGAGATGCGAGGAATGTGAGGGAACCTTATTAATGGTTTTCACAGGACAGAGGCTATGGGCCAGGTTGGCCTGGCCTCTAGACCATTTACCTTCTTCAGTCTGGCTGGTAGTAGTGTAGAAACCAATTGAAAAAGAAGTTATGTACCTACCATAACGTTCCATGTTAGTTGTCTTCTTCTCGTCTTCTTTCTTGCTGGTTGGGTTCGGAGCCAATCCTCGGCTCCGACTCAGCCATCTTCAAAAGCTCGAGCACTGCTTACTGGCTTGAGGTCCCTCCTATATCCCATGATGCCTGGCGCTAGATACCCAGATCTCGTTTGGTAAGTCTAACTGCAGACATAATAATAAAAGAATGCTATCCTAGAATGCAAAAATCCTACTGGGGAGACTACTAAGCAGAAGGAAATAGCCAGAGAAGACTCAGCCAGTGCAAAATCAAGAGGAACTCTTCTCGGTCCACTAGGATAGGGAGATGGAGGGAGGGACGCAAGAAATAAGGTGAGAAGAAGACAACTAACATGGAACGTTACGGTAGATACATAACTTCTTTATGTTAAGTTGTTTATCTCGCCTTCATTCTTGCTGGAAAAAGAAGTTATGTACCTACCATAATGTTCCATGTTAGTTGTCTTCTTCTCGCCTTCATTCTTGCTGGTTGGGACAGCATCCCTAGCACCTAAAATCCTGGGTGGCTCATCGGAAAAGACTCTTCAGAACAGTGGAACCAAAATCAGCTCTGCTCCTGGAAACCAAATCCAACTTGTAATGCGAAATGAAAGTATGTAGGTTGGCCCATGTAGCCGCAGCATAAATAGATTCCATGGGCAACCTAGCCTGAAAAGCCACCGAAGTGGCTAAAGCTCTGGTGGAGTGACGTTTTGGTTTGAATGGCAATTCTTTATTCCTGAGTTGGTATATGAATGTGATGATAGAGGACAACCACCTGGATAAGGTTACCTTGGAGACCGGAAGACCCTGTTTACCTACTGCACAAGACAGGAACAGTTGATCTGATTTTCTAATGTCTTTGGTTCTATGTAAATAAAAGTGTAGTTGCCTGTGAACATCTACCTGATGCAACTTATATTCTGCCCTGTTGGAGTGGTTAGGGAAAAACACAGGAAGGTCTATGGACTGATTCAAGTTACTCTCTGAAGAGACCTTAGGAAGGAAGGATGGATTGGTCCTAAGCGCAACCCTGTAATTGTGGAACACGAGGTATGGGGGACGTGTAGAAAGAGCCTGTAGTTCCGAAACTCTTCTGGCTGAAGTAATAGCTACCAGAAAAAGGGTCTTCCAAGATAAGAACTTCAGTGAACAAGAAGCTGCAGGTTCGAAAGGGGGCAAAATTAGCAAAGCTAAAACCAAATTTAGATCCCAGGGTGGTGGAGGATCTCTCACTGTGGGCCTGAGCAGAGTGGTTCCTTTGAGAAAGGCTTTACACTGCTTATGGGATATGATATTGTTTTCCGACAGGCCAATGTGAAAATTTGAAATTGCCGCTAACTGAACTCTGATTGTAGCGGAAGCGGACCCAGCATGGAAGAGCTCCACGAGAAATTCCAAAATGGAGTATACGGGGGCTGAAAAGGGGTCTATACTTTTTGCCTCTGCCCAGGAAGAAAAACGTTTCCACTTACTAGCGTAAGTTTTTCTGGTCGTAGACTTGTGTGAGGACAAAAGGATTTCGTGCACAGAGAAGGAGATATCTGGGAGCCTGGCTAAGGTTGGAAGTGGAGCAACCACGCGGTGAGCTGGAGAGAGTGCAGAGATTGGTGCAGCCCGCCCGATTGATGAATCAGGAGGTCTGGAACTAGGTCCAGAGTCCAATGCTGTTCAAGAAGATAGCGATGCAGGAACGGAAATCATATTTGTCAAAGCCAGTAAGGAGCAATGAGGATCATTTTGCAACCCAAAATAGTAGCCTTCTGAATTAGCTTCGGTATGAGGGGGAAAGGAGGGAATGCATAAAGAAGTCCCTGGGGCCAATCATGGACTACAGCATCTCTGGGGGAATGTCCGGGAAGTGGAAGGAGAGAAAAGAAATTGCTGCACTTGCTGTTGAAGGGAGTAGCAAAAAGATCACAGCAAGGTTGGCCCTATCTGCGGAAGATTTGGTCCGCAACTAACTGGTTCAGAGACCACTCATGAGGCATGAGAATTGCTCTGCTCAGTCTGTCTGCTATGACGTTGGACCTCCCAGGGATGTGCGTTGCAATCAGAAACCGTTGGGAAGAGATCGCCCACTGCCAGAGTCTGAGTGCTTCTCGACATAGGGGGGTAGGACCTGGTTCCGCCCTGCTTGTTGATGTACCACACTACGGACATATTGTCCGTTTGAACTGCAATGGTCCTGGTAGGAAGAGAGTCCTGAAGAGCCTGCAACGCTAAGAGCACAGTCCTCATCTCCAAGACATTTATGTGCAGATGATACTCATGAGGTTGCCAGGTGCCTTGGACTGTTCTGCCCTGATAATGCCCCCCCCCCCACCCGATCAGGGAGGCATCCGTGGTCACTGTAGCCACTGGAGGGGGAAGAATAAGAAGTTATGTACTCACCATAACGTTCCATCTGAGTAAGTATCTTCATCTGTCTGCAACCTTTGGGATATGGATCCGATCCAGCAACTTTTACCACAGCATAGATCCGAGCTCCTAGCTCCTCTCTTTACCCATAATCCCCTGCCAACCCTAACTGACCTCAGATCAAGTTTGCCCGATATAAGCATTGTTATTGTGCCCCGGAAGGGGCTTATCCAAGACAGATCCTATAGGTCAGGGGGAAGGAGGAGGGGATGGTTGCAGACAAATGAAGATACCTACTCAGATGGAACGTTATGGTGAGTACATAACTTCTTAATCTGAAGTAGGAACTTCATTTGTCAGCAACCTATGGGACAGAGTCCCCAGCTACCTGAATCCTGGGTGGCCTTTATGGAAGAACATTCCGGAGCACTGCAGAGCCAAAGGACGCCCTACCTCTGGAGACAACATCCAGTTTGTAATGGCTGATAAAGGTATGAGATGAGGCCCAAGTAGCTGCGGAACAAATATCATCTAAGGGAACCCTAGATTTAAAAGCCGCCGAAGTAGCGACGACCCTAGTAGAATGAGCTCGGACTCCCTGAGGTGCAGGCCTTCCCGAACTCTGATTCGCTAAGAGGATACAACTAGCTATCCACCGTGATAGTCTAACTTTAGAAATTGACTTGCCTAAACTTGTTTTGGCAAAGGAGACAAACAACTGGTCAGATTGCCTATGACCAGCAGTTCGATGAATATAAAAACGCAATTGTCTGTGCACATCCAAGGAATGCAGTTTGTACTCTCCTTTGTTCTGGTAATGGGGAAAGAACACGGGAAGATTAATAGATTGATTAATATTAGCTTCCGAAGACACCTTAGGCAGAAAGGACGGATTGATCCTGAGGTAAACTCTATCTGGATGGGAGGTTAAATACGGCGGTTTAACACATAGAGCCTGAAGTTCAGAGACCTTTTTAGCTGAAGTAATGGCCACCAAGAAGGCCGTCTTCCAAGAGAGATATTTAAGATCAACCGTGGCCGCCAGCTCGAAAGGGGGGCTAGTCAAGGCTTGGAGAACCAAAGACAAATCCCATGGGGGTACTACCTCCCTGACCGGAGGTCTGACCCTTGAGGAAAGCTTTACAAAGCTTGGAAGTAATTAGAGGGCCCAATTCATGCCCTACATGATAAGGCGAAATCGCTGCCAGTTGTACCTTGACTGTAGAGCAGCTAGCCCCTTGATGAAAAAGGGTAGTTAAGAAATCCAAAACCGATGTGAGAGGCGCCATGAAAGGATCCAAGTGATGGTGCTCCGCCCAGATGGAGAAACGTTTCCACTTGCTTCGGTAGACTCTTCTGGTGGAAGGTTTATGTGCTGCTACTAGGATGGCTTTGACTGGTGAGGAGATTCCGGGAGTCCTAATCAGGAGTGGAACTGGAGCAACCAAGCAGTCAGCTTGAGGTTGACCAGGTTGGGGGCCGGAAGACCCAGAGGGTGGTGAGTAATGAGATCCGGGAGTGGATCCAGAATCCATATGGTGGATGAATTAGGTGAGACCACAGGTACGGGAACCATGTTTGACGAGGCCAGAATGGGGCAATGAGGATCATTTTGCTCCCCAGCTGACTGGCTTTCTGTAAGAGTTTCAGCATCATGGGCAAAGGAGGGTAAGCATAAAGGAGACCGGGAGGCCAAGCATGTACTTGAGAGTCTCTCGGGGACTCCCCCTGAGGGGGGATTAGAGCAAAGTAACTGTTGCATTTGGTATTTGAAGGAGAGGCAAAAAGATCGCAACAGGGTTGCCCCCATTGGGCAAATATTTGTTTCGCTACTAGAGGATTGAGAGACCATTCGTACGGAGTCAGAATCGAACGACTGAGCCTGTCTGCTAGGATGTTGGACCGTCCCGGAATGTGCATTGCACTAAGAAAGCAGTTGGTGGAAATCGCCCATTCCCACACTCTCATGGCCTCGCGACAAACAGGATAAGACCTGGTTCCCCCCTGTTTGTTGATGTACCAGACAACTGACATGTTGTCCGTTTGTACTGCAATCGTCCCAATCGGAAGAAGGCTGTGAAGTGCCTGCAACGTCAAAAGCACCGCCCTCATCTCTAGGACATTGATATGCAAAGAGGACTCTGTGTCATTCCACGTGCCTTGGACCGTTCTGCCTGAATAGTGCCCCCCCCCACCCCAGGCGAGAGGCGTCCGTGGTCACTGTGGCGATGGGGGAAGGCATCGAGAATGGTCGTCCCGTGTGGAGACTCGGGGACCGGAGCCACCACATGAGCGACCCTCTGCAAGCCCTGCTTAGGGGAATAGGATGGGACAGGGGGATGCGAGACAGGGACCATTGTACTTGGAGGGTCCACTGCAGGACCCTCATATTTAGGCGGGGCTAGGGGCAGTAGAAGAATAGCTGCCGCCATGGACCCTGGAGCCCTCAGGATCAATTCCGCAGGTGGAGCAGGAAGTATGAGAATGGCCTGGACATGCAACCTCAGGTTCTGAAGCCAATCGGGAATCAGGAAGGCAAGCATTATCCTGGAATCCAATCTCGCCCCTATGAAATCTATTACCTGTGTAGGGACTAGAGAGGATTTGGTCATGTTGATAGTCAACCCAAGACGTGGAGCAAGGTTGAGGAAATAATCCCTGCCTAAACAGAGCAGATGCCTTGTTGAGGCGATGAGGAGCCAGTCGTCCAGGTACGGAAAGACCTGAATTCCCTGAAGCCTCAGGTGGGCCGCTATGACCGCCAAGACTTTGGTGAACACCCTGGGGGCTGAGGTGAGACCGAAGGGAAGGGCCCTGAACTGAAAGTGACTGGCTCCCAGCCGGAAGCGGAGGAACCTCCTGGAGCGTCTGTCCACTAGGATGTGGAAGTACGCATCCGTGAGGTCTATCGAGCACATCCAATCGTTCTCCCGTAATAGGGGGAGAATAGATTGTAAGGTGACCATTCGGAACTTTTCTTTGGGTACTGCCAGGTTCAGGAGAGAGAGATCGAGAATGGATCTCAAGTCCCCCGTCTTTTTTGGCACCAGAAAGAACCTGGTGTAAAACCCCGATCCGAACTGATCTGGGGGGATGGGTTGGATGGCTCTTTTTTGCAAAAGCTGCTGAATTTCTGTAGCAGCTGCCTCCCTTTGATTGGGTGGTATGTCAGGGAGGCTTTTGGTTTTGGGGGTTACAATAAAAGGAATTTGGTAACCTCTGGATATGATGTGAAGCACCCAGCGATCTGTTGTTATGGACTCCCGCATTGCTAGGTGCTTCGAAAGATGCCCCCTGACTGCCTCCAGAGTGGAGCAGCCGGGCAACCCCTCAGGGGTTCTGCGTGGGCCTCTCAGAGAAGGGTTCTCTGGACCCAAAGTTTCTGGGACCCCCTCTGCTTCTTGGGCGGCGTCCTCCCTGTCCTCCTCTGCCACGAGAGGACTGGTTGTCCGGAGCAGACTGGGACTGATGCGATTTTCGGAACCACATCTTCTTCTGACCCTTTTGGTTCTTAGAAAAGGACCTCTGGGGAGCAGAGAAGCGGACTCCGATGGCAGACAACGTCTTCCCTGCTCTGGACTAAATTGTTGCGAACGGTTTTGCCAAACAGTGCAGAACCATCAAAGGGGGCATTCGCGAATGACGCCTTAAAGGGTTCCGAGAAGTCACAGTGTCGGAGCCAGGCCTGACGCCTGATTACAAGGCCAGCTCCGCCAGCTCTAGCGGCTCCTTCAGTGGCGTGTGACAAGAGCCGCATAGAGGTGTTGGAAACTGAACGTAGAGTAGACATTCGGGAGGAGTACAGTTGCTTGTCTCCTTCCGACATGGACTCTGGGGGGGATGCAGCATATTCTTTTATTAGATCCCGCTGCATCCGGATGATGTGTGCCATACAGTTCAGCGCTCTCATGGAGAAGGTTGCTGAACTAAAGACCCGCTTCCCCAGGCAGTCCATCGCCGAGAGTCCTTACTCGGCGGGTGGACCGCAGAGCTCTCCTGAGCCAGCTCTCTCTTGGTGGCCGCCACCACCAACATGGCATCCATGGGGGGACCTCTGCTCCAGTGGGTTCTTTCAGCAAGGGGACTCAGGATCCTATCCGGGCGCTTGGGGACTGGCTCTACAGTGTCCGGCTCCTTCCAAACCCTGGTGGAAATAAGGTCCACCAGGGGGTCGGGGGGAGGGGACACCCAAGAGGTAGATGGCCCTGCTTCGAACGCCTCTAGGAATACGGACTCATCAGAGGAAGCCTTGGGGGCAGACCAACCTCCCCTAATCCTGAGCATTTCCATGATGTCTCCAAAGGAGACATCCTCGGGGAGTGATCTTGGGGAGCCTTCCCCTTCATCTAAGCCAGTATCTTTGGTAAGGGACTCTGGGGAGTCCATGTGCCTCCTCTTACACTTGGCTTTGTGAGGGACCTCCTCAGGGGGGCTGTCCGAGGAAGACTCACCAGCAATATCACATTCCAAAGGAACACCCAGAGACGCTGAAGCAGGCTGTCCCGAAGGCCGGGTGATGGGAGCCCGGACCAGCTGAGAGGGAGTGCAGGGAGGAGCTGAAGCCAGGACCAGAGGTCCGGATGCACTCAACAGTGCCCTCTCCACCACCGGGAAAGCCGAGAGGGAGCTACTCTCGAGTCGGCTCCCACTCGGATCCGAAGTGGGGACCGGATCCGGGACCGAGACCTTCGGATCCGAAGGACCCGTGTGCTCCAACCGGGACGGAGCCGAAGTCACACAAAGTCCCTCGGATCCGAAGCTCAGCCCACGGCTCCGAGAGGTCGGATACGACAAACTCGAGGGACCAGTCGGAGCCGAAGTAACTAGTACTGTCGGCTCCGACACACCCCCAGATCCGACGCGGCTCGGCTCCGAACCCAGGAAGCGGGACGGAGAAGGAGCAATTGGAGCAAAAAATGGGGTCGAGCTCCCCCCCCCCCCCGAGGGGGGGGGGCAAGAGCACTACCATCTGCAGCTGGGCCTGGATGAACCTCCTCATCATCCGGTCCATGTCTGCATCTGACATACTGAAGGTGGACCTCGACGGGGCCACCGAGGCAGACCTAGAGTGACGCCTCAATGACCACGACGGGGACCAGGTCACCTCCTCCCCAGGTCCAGGTGAAAAACAAGGGGACTGGACCCGAGGAGGAGGCAATCCAGAAACCCTGGATGGAGAAGCCCGCTTGGCGGGCGGGGCCGAGGAAGAGTCCTCGGCCCGCCGCTTATGGTGCTTCTCCTTCCTTTTGGTTTTTCCGGCCTCCCTCTCCTCCGGAGCCAAAATGGGAGGTTGAGTCCCGACCGGAGGGAGGCAGGGGTGGCTACCACCGAGGGCTGGGTAACGGCCACCGAAGAACCGGAGGCCGGAGCAGAGTCCGGGGGCAAAAGGCCCGCCAGGATCAGCTTCGACCTCCTGTCCTTAAGTGCCCTGGGGTTGAAAGCTGCACAAATCGTGCATCCCGAAGAGAGGTGTTCAACCCCAAGGCACCTAATGCACCGGGTGTGGCCATCCACCGGTGAAAGCTTATGGCCACACTCGGTGCATTTTGAAAAGATGGCTTTAGGGGCCTCCGACATGTTGAACAGAAAAACATACTCACTAGGCCCCTACACACACCACAAACACACACTACGAACCAGCGAGGGTAGGGAGGAAAAATTTTTACAAAAAAGATATATAAGAAGGAACCTAAACAATCTTACACACTCACACAAGAGAAGGTATAAAAAAAATCAAGTTTTTTTCTCACAAATTCCCTGAACTACCAGGAGCTCGAAATCCAGCTTGTAGGCTTGAAGCGCGGCAAACTAGATCTGAGGTCAGTTAGGGTTGGCAGGGGATTATGGGTAAAGGGAGGAGCTAGGAGCTCGGATCTATGCTGTGGTAAAAGTTGCCGGCTCGGATCCAAGATCGGATCCGTATCCCAAAGGTTGCTAACAAATGAAGTTCCTACTTCAGATCAAATGGTCTGCCGTGGAGCACTGATGTGGAGACCATTCACCACGCAAGATGCTTCTTGCATGCCTGAGTGATCATAATCATGTAAGACATGGGAAGTTGCTGGAAGGACCACTGGGTGAAAAGAAGCCACTGGAGAATCCTCATGTGAAAACACGCTAGAGGGACAAGTACGATCGCTGCTGCCATGAGACCTAGCATTTGAAGGACAAACCTGGCTTGAATCCTTTTGCATGCTAATAAAACCTTGACATGCTGGCGAATCACTAACGCCCTGTCTGGTGGGAGGCTCACTAACATGTGTTGGGTATTTAAATTTGCACCTATAAAGGTGATATGACAGGGCGACAATGCAGACTTTCCGAAATTTATTGTGATACCTAGCCTGGAGCAAGTGTCGATGGTGCAGTCTCTGGCTCTCAACAGGTGATGTCTGGTGGCAGCAGTGAGGAGCCAGTCGTCGAGATATGGAAACACCTGGAATCCTTGCCATCTCAGGTGAGTGGTAACTACTGCCATACATTTGGTAAACACCCTGGGGGCTGTGGTGAGACCAAAGGGCAGAGCTCTGAACTGATAATGGCTGGCTCCCAGCCGAAAGCGAAGGAATCTTCGGGAGCGTCTGTCCATTTTGATGTGGTAGTACGCATCCTGAAGATCTATGGAGCACATCCAATTGTCCTGTCCCAGAAAGGGTAAAATGGACTGAAGCGTGACCATCCGGAACTTCGTTCTTTGTACAGACTTGTTTAGTCTGCTGAGATCGAAAATGGGTCTCCAGTCCCCTGTCTTTTTTGGTACCAAAAAGAACCTTGAGTAAATTCCAGATCCTTGTTGGTCTGCTGGGACTTGCTGGATGGCCCTTTTTCTTAGCAGTTTAGACACTTCTTGCACTGCTTGGTCCCTTAGATTGGGTGGAACATCTGGAAGGGACTTGTTTGACCTTAAGGGGGTGCGAACGAAGGGAATTCTGTAGCCTCTGGAAATGACAGACTGTACCCATTTGTCTTGTGTTATGTCTTGCCAGGCTCTTGAGTACAGCGATAATCTTCCCCCGACTGCCTCCAGAGGTGAGCAGCCGGGCAACCCTTCAGGGATGCTGGAAGGGCTTGTCAGAGAAAGATTCTCTGCTGCCCTGGTTTTGCGGACCCCCTCTGCCACGAGGGCGGCGTCTGTTATTGTTCCCTCCTCTGCCCTGGAGGGGAACTCACCACGTGTGTCTGGCAAGGCTCCTTGGGATTGCCGGAACCACATCTTCCCACTCTTCTGACCCTTAGGATATGGTCTGGAAGGTGTGGAAAAACAGACTCCTACAGCAGAGAGAGTCTTGCCTTCCTGCTCACACCTGGTAAGGGTATCTTTCACCTGTGATCCAGAGAGAGGAACCATCAAAAGGGGTGTTGGTGAAAGACGCTCTGAAAGGTTCTGCAAAGTTACATAGCCGCATCCAAGCGTGCCTCCTTAGAGCCACGCCTGTGCCTGCGGCTCTACTCACACCATCGGCTGCATACGAAATGAGCCACATGGAGGAGTTTACCACTGAATTAAGAGTCGCCAGCTGGGAGGCTGCCTTAGCCTGGGCCCCTTCAGCTGATGGATCTTGGAGGGTATCTCCATGCTCTTTCAGGAGATCCCTCTGAAGATGGGTAAAGTGGCACAGGTAATTCAGGGACCACATGGAAAAGGTCGCTGAAGAGAACATCCGCTTCCCATATCGGTCCATCGTCCTGGACTCCTTGTTAGGGGGATGGACAGATGAAGAAGTTTCAGCCAACTCCTTCTTTGTGGCTGCTGCTACCCCCATGGCACCCTTGGTCAAAAACTGTTTGTCCTGCGGGGCAGTAATGAACTTGGCAGGTCTTCTAGGGGTCGGTTCCACTGTGTCTGGAGCTGTCCACACCTTTCGAGCCACCACAGACATCAGTAGGTTGAAAGGCAGAGACACCCAGGAGGTGGAAGGTCGGGATCCAAACGCGTCCAGGAATACCGACTCATTCTCGGAAGGGCTTAGGGTAGTCCAGTTTCCCCTCTTCCTAAGCATCTCAAGGATGTCTGAGAAGGAGACATCTTCAGAGGGGGATCTTGGGGACCAGACTCCTCTAAGTCGGTATCCGATATGACAGACTCGGGGGAGTCAACATGCTTCCTCTTGCATTCCCTCTTACGAGGTGGCTCCTCTGATAGATCAGGGGAGGCCTCGGAAGAGGAGGATACACCCAAAGGGGTGTCCTGGAGTGCTGAATCCCCATGCTTGGGGTCTGGAAGAGGGGCAGAGGCTGACGCAGGCACCCTAGGGGGAGGAGCCGATGGGGTCGATCATGGGACTGACTCAGGGGCCAGTACACTCCTCATCACCTTGAAAGCGTCCCTGCCCGGACGCAGAAAAGACTCAGGCTCCGAAGAAACCAGAAGCCCTCCCCGCACCGAGGGGGACGGCTCCGAGGCAGATGTGGGAGCCGAGCTCACCTGCGCCGAAGCACTGAGAGGGAGAGCGGGGTCGGACAAGGGTCGAAGCCACTCGCTCCCTCGGAGCCGATGAGGGAGTCTCGGCGCACAGATCCCTCCAGGGAAGGTACCATGGAAGGGATCAGAGCCGACAACGGAACCGAAAGAGAGGGTATCGGCGCCGACGGTTCCACAACTCGAACCCCAACAAACTCCGGCTCCAAGCTCATAGGAAGAGTCAGAGGAAGAATATCTACAGCTGTGGACGGAGCAGACTCCTGATGAGGAGGGCTGGACAACATTTTGACTAGGGCCTGCGATTTTTAGAGCCTACTGACCACTCTTTGCAAGTCATGGTCCGAAAGTCTAGAGGACCGAGAAGAGTGGGATGATCGATGACTACGCTCCGAATGGAGCAGGGGCGACTTCGGAGTCAAACGTATCGACTCCAAGGAAGGAGACCTGGATCTCTTTCGACTCTCAGCCGGCTCCGAAGACAGTATCGGAGCCGATTGGGAGGGAGGGACATCGGTTCCAGCCAGAGCCGAAATGGATTGCGTGGCTTCACCCAACGAGCTTACGGTTTAGGTGGCCTGGAAGATTTCACTGGCTGAGCCTGCGCCGGTGAATCTTGTGGTTTAAGCATACCCCTCAGCATCAATTTATTTTTGCGCTCCTGCAGGACTCTTGGACTGAAGGCATGACAGATCGAGCAAGAGTCCTGCAGGTGCACAGCGCCCAGACAATACACACAAGAAGTGTGACCATCTGTCAGAGACATCTTCTGACAGCATGAGTCACACTTCTTGAATCTGGACGGTTTTGGATCCTAGGACATCCTAGGGAGAAAACCAAGGACAAGAACCCACACAGATGGTTAAGGTAACCAACAGTAAAAGTTAACACACTACAATTACCATAACCCACAACAAGTACCACTACAACAAAAACTACCGAAAACTATCACTAAACACTAACAGTGATGAATTAGAAGAAATTTTTTTTTTTTTTAAAAGGAGACAGAGAGAAAGGTTAACCTCTAACTTAAACGGAAAGAACCTTTCTGTGGAAAAGGGAGAGAAGGGGGGGAGGGGAAACTCTCTAACTTAAACGAATTTCTTGAGGAAGGGTAACGCTTATCTAGGAAGAAAACTAGCCACAATACTAAAGTCTAACTAACGACTAATTCTACAATAACCAATACAGTTATAAACAAGAAAAATACAATAATAATAATGAAGCTTATACGACCTGAGCCAGTAGAACAACCTCGCAGCAGAAGCGGCAAACGAGATCTGGGTATCTAGTGCCAGGCATCATGGGATATAGGGGGGGCCTTGAGCCAGTAAGCAGCTCTCGAGCATTTTGAAGATGGCAGAGTCGGAGCCGAGGATCGGCTCCGAACCCAACCAGCAAGAATGAAGGCGAGATAGACAACTTAACATTGGAAGTTCCTGCTAGTTCATGCTTTATCTACCTTCCACAGTCCCCGTCTTCTGGGCTATTATGAAGGCTTTAAGCTTCTCTTGTTATTTCCCATGGGTGTGTAAAGTGATACACTGGCACGTTTAACAATGATTAATGTAATTTTCTTCCCCAAGTATACAGGTATAAGTAGTACCGGTGCAAGTCTGACGTGAAACCTGCTGATCACAGTGACACTTTTAATGTTTAAACAAAGTCGGCTCCACAGTCTGCAGAGATTGGGACATGCTGATCACAGTGACACTTTAAAGGTTTAAACAAAGTCAGCTCCATGGTCTGCAAGGATTGGGACCTGCTGATCACAGTGACACTTTAAAGGTTTAAACAAAGTCGGCTCTATTGTCTGCAGGGATGATGGCTTGACTATGATCTGAATTTAATTAGCAGCCTAAGAACTGGAGGAGTTGGCTAGGGAGGAGCAAGGCTGACAATGCATTATTCTGAGTGCTGGATGGTTGACATGTGTACATTAGGGGCACATGTACTGCCAAAGACCACCATTACAGACTGGAGAAATGACACTATCATCTACTTATGGGGGAAGGGAGAAACACAGGGTTTCTGTGGGGTTCCATCACAAGAAATGAATGACAGCCCTCATACTGCCCACTCCACTGAGTGCTGCTGAGGAATGTACAAGGCAAGTGGTGGCAACTAGGGCTTAAAGAGAAAAGTACTACAAAGGGGAGCAAAAAAGTAACATGAAGGGGAGCAAAAAAGGTACAAAAGAATAACATCGAACATAGAATTTTTTCACTGCTGTACATTAAGATTCAAAAGATGCAAGAGCACTGGTGGCTTATATGGCCTGGGATCGACTGGTGACCCAGGCAACAGGGGAGTACACTAATAACAATGCTAGTTCAGCCATACTGGGGGAGAGAATCAACCAGGCATGCTGTACACCTGACATCTTAATGGAGGCTGAAATCAGGATAAAGGGTCAAGGAAATATGCCACCAAGCAGTAAGTAAACCTTACACAGAACATAAAGGGATGTACAGAAGTGGACAGGGGTCACATAATCCAGCATTGCAGAAGACTCTCTTGTCTAGGCTGCTTCTGGTGTTGCAGAACATCATGATATGTCATTATGTCATTTTAATAGGGAGGATTAATAGTAAAGGAGACATGAGTCATGTGACTGCCATACTCAAGAGAGCTTACAATAAAGTTCTCAAAGTGAGCACACCTTGTGTGTCTTACCTATGCATTTTAGGCTTTCTGAAATACTAGAACAGAAGCGTATTATATGTTGTACAGAAAACAAGTTGAATTTATGGGACTTTGAACAGCTATTTTTCTGTATGTGGATCTTGTGTTCTACTTCCACCATGCAATATGATGACAATCACATGGGCACAATCTAACACACAGAAAGCATTTAATTTTTTTCACATTTTGTTATACTAATCACACAAAAAAAAAAAAAAAGTCTTTGAACTCAAGATGCTTGCTTACAGTAAAGCCTCTTTTAATATAATACCTGGCTATATTTTGCTTTGCCCCTCAAGTTTCCTATCCAGTGCTGTCATTTGAAAGGACTGATAGTGGCTTGAAGTAAACCAATTAAAGGTTAGTCATTTTTCAGCAGTGTTTCTGCAATGCCCAAAAACGTAAGTTTCAATCTTTTCCAATGTATCTCAGGAAGCTGAAGCTTACTACTGGTTAAAAGTACACTAGTGATTCTCTGTGGGTATTAACCTAAGCCACAATTACCTACTTAGAAGCAGCATTACTTTGGTTCTGTTGGTATGAATTTATAAAACAATTATCTACTTAGAAGCAGCATTAATGTGGCTGTTTGAGTATGAACCTATACCATGATTATGTATTAAGGAGCAGCATTAGTTTGTCTCCGTCACCATGATTACCTATTAAGGAGCAGCATTAGTTTGGCTCCGTCACCATGATTACCTATTAAGGAGCAGCATTAGTTTGGCTCTGTCACCACGATTACCTATTATGGAGCAGCATTAGTTTGGCTCTGTCATCACGATTACCTTATTAAGGAGTAGCATTAGTTTGGCTCTGTCACCACGATTACCTTATTAAGGAGCAGCATTAGTTTGGCTCTGTCATCACGATTACCTATTAGGGAGCAACATTAGTTTGGCTCTGTCACCATGATTACCTATTAAGGAGCAGCATTAGTTTGGCTCTGTCACCACGATTACCTATTAAGGAGCAGCATTAGTTTGGCTCTGTCACCACGTTATCTATTAAGGAGCAGCATTAGTTTGGCTCTGTCTCCATGATTACCTATTAAGGAGCAGCATTAGTTTGGCTCTGTCTCTGTCACTGCGGTGGTGGTGCTGCAGTAGCGTTGTCGCCTCACAGCAAGACGTTATCCTGTTCGATTCTCAGCTAGAGTGTCTTCTGTGTGGAGGCATGTGTGAAGGGGCGTACCTTTGTTGAAGGTTGTGCGTCAGGGCTGGCAAACTCGGCACGTAAAAAAAATCTACTGCCAATCATTAGCGGACCGCTGTTCTGCTGTGGCGACCCCTAACCGGGAAAAGCCGAAAGACACAAACATTAGTTTGGCTCTGTCACCACGATTATCTATTAAGGAGCAGCATTAGTTTGGCTCTGTCATCACAATTACCTATTAAGGAGCAGCATTAGTTTGGCTCTGTCACCACGATTACCTATTAAGGAGCAGCATTAGTTTGGCTCCGTCACCACGATTACCTATTAAGGAGCAGCATTAGTTTGGCTCCGTCACCACGATTACCTATTAAGGAGCAGCATTAGTTTGGCTCTGTCTCCACGATTACCTATTAAGGAGCAGCATTAGTTTGGCTCCGTCACCACGATTACCTATTAAGGAACAGGATTAGTTTGGCTCTGTCTCCACGATTACTTATTAAGGAGCAGCATTAGTTTGGCTCTGTCACCACGATTACCTATTAAGGAGCAGCATTAGTTTGGCTCTGTCACCACAATTACCTATTAAGGAACAGCATTAGTTTGGCTCCGTCACCACAATTACCTATTAAGGAACAGCATTAGTTTGGCTCTGTCACCACAATTACCTATTAAGGAGCAGCATTAGTTTGGCTCCGTCACCATGATTATCTATTAAGGAACAGGATTCGTTTGGCTCAGTCACCACGATTACCTATTAAGGAACATTAGTTTGACTCTGTCATCACAATTACCTATTAAGGAGCAGCATTAGTTTGGCTCTGTCTGCACGATTAGCTATTAAGGAGCAGCATTAGTTTGGCTCTGTCACCACGATTACCTATTAAGGAACAGCATTAGTTTGACTCTGTCATCACAATTACCTATTAAGGAGCAGCATTAGTTTGGCTCTGTCTGCACGATTAGCTATTAAGGAGCAGCATTAGTTTGGCTCTGTCACCACGATTACCTATTAAGGAACAGCATTAGTTTGGCTCTGTCACCACGATTACCTAAGAAGCAGCATTAGTTAAGCTGATGAAATATTTTATATAACTGGCAATACCTGGCAAACAAGAAGGTGCACAAGGGCCCATGGTTAAGTCTGTTACTACCTACCTAACTAGAAACCAAGATTAATGTACAAGCAGCGCAGCAAAACTGACAAACACAGTGTATGCTGTTTCTGAATGTAGTCCGTGTTATAAACTTACTTTTCTTTTTCTATTTATGTGGATGTCTGTAATACTTTGCATGTCTGCATATTTCAAATTCACAAAGAGAGTTTATCTGGTCAGTTGTTACAATTAAGAATAACAACGCTACCAGAAGTAGGAAGTACCATGAATCCTGGGGAGAGGACTGTATGCCTGGGGTGCATGCTCCCATGGTTGAATCCCCAGTGGAGACTGGATATCACATGAAGTGCTAACTAAGGCATGCATGGCTACCTTGAAGGATCTCATCACTCAAATAAGTCAGAGACAATACATGTCAGTGACAAGACATCCTCCCTTACGCCCACTTCATGCCAAACCATGGGCAGCTGGGGATATGGCCACAAAATCGAATTTAAAAACAGCCCTGAGAACTGCTTAAATGATAGCCAGTCTCTACTGGCTCTCACCATGGTGACGGAGAACAAATGGGCCATCAAAACTAGAAAGGGTCTGATGATCAGGAGGCAGCAGGAACAAAGATTTCCTCAAACCACCACCAATGTTCATCACCCTGTGTCCAAAACATAAGCACCACTGCAAACCCTTTTGAAAAAAGTAAACTGTCAGCCTGTCAGCGTTGACTTTCTGCTGTGCTCTCAACAACCCAAACATCTAAACAACCTCTGCCTCAGTTCCCCATCCTCCAACCTCAGAAGTCAAGCCCCTTAGCACCTACAATGCAAGCCCCCTAAAGAGGCTCCATTCAGACCACTGACCCTCTATCCTAGGCCCCAAACTATGGCAATCTATCCCTTCCTATCTTAAATAAATCTCATCTTACCTCAAATTCTCTGCACAGCTTAAAGATTCTGATCAAAAACTGTCCAAAGGTAAATGTCATTTCTCTGGACACAATCTCTTATTTTTCAAATTTTAACTCCTTGTCTCAGCTATAATCTCATCGATGCACAGCTGTCTACTTTGCACCTGATCGTTTTTGCAGACAGTGTGTGTATATAATTTCTTTTTCCTGGTTACACTATGTATCTGATTGTACTTATGCCTTTAAATTGTTCCATTTCCCCTGGATGAGACTGAAACTGATCACGTTTGATTAGCACCTGACCTCAGCTAATGCATACAAATAAATAAATGAAATTTAAATAAATACTTAAATGTTAGGGTGGATCAGTGGGTGAGTTCAGATGATACATGCATTTAAATACGTAAGGGAAAGGTGTGGATGGGTTACCAAGAAAAAAAAAATTAACACTTCAAAGTACATAATCAATTTGGGAAAGGATTCAGTACTTAGTGGGAAGCAAACCTGGGCAACCAGCTCCTTAGTAAAGAATGGCAGCCTGAAGAATGTCAGCTGCTGCTTGCCATGTCATCCATCAGCCATGGCTGTGTCCCTGCCTCCCCCTCCAGTACAACAGGCAGCAGGGTCCACCCCTGTCACATGGAACAGACCTGCGACAGGGAAGTGAAAGCCATGTCATCCATCAGCCATGGCTGTGTCCCTGCCTCCCTCTCCAGTACAACAGGAAGCAGGTCCACCCCTGTCACATGGAACAGACGGAAGTGAGCCATGTCATCCATCAGCTGGAACAGACTTGTGGGAAGAAAAAAGCATGTCATCCCTCTCTCATGCATGTGTGTGTCCCTCCCTCTCCAGTACAACAGGAAGCAGGTCCACCCCTGTCACATGGAACAGACCTGTGACAGGGAAGTGAAAGCCATGTCATCCCTCAGCCATGGCTGTGTCCTTGCCTCCCTCTCCAGTACAACAGAAAGCAGGTCCACCACTGTCACATGGAACAGACCTGTGACAGGGAAGTGAAAGTTATGTCATCCATCAGCCATGGCTGTGTCCCTGCCTCCCTCTCCAGTACAACAGGCATCAGGTCCACCCCTGTCACATGGAACAGACCTGTGACAGGGAAGTGAAAGCCATGTCATCCATCAGCCATGGCTGTGTCCCTGCCTCCCTCTTCAGTAAAACAGGCAGCAGGTCCACCCCTGTCACATGGGACAGACCTTCAAGGTCGACAGAAAAGACATTTCTAAATTAACCAAATGCTTATAAACAGTGACCATCACTACAAGAAATCAGTATCCGAATTTTATGTGCTTCCTATAGCTACAGCCGAATTAGTGAGTTACATTTGTACAAATTAATTACATAAAAAGCAAGGCTAAATATACTGTATATAACTGCATCAAAGCTGCAAGTTGATGGCTGCATTTAAGCATGTATGTAGAACTCTTCTTGAGTAACCAAGTACATCTCTGACACAGGATTAAATGTTTAAATGTCCAGTCTATATAGCTGCCTAATCTGGTTAACAAAGCACAGACAAACAAACTCTGTAAAAAATGGGAGGTAAGTTACCTCTGGTGGAGAATGAACCTGTTGAATACTGTGCACTGTCAAAGCTGGGACTTGTCCTCCTTTAACGGCCTGTGAAGTGCTCTGTACCACAAGGCGCTACAATTAAAAATATGCATAAAAAAAAAACAATTCTGCTCAGTTCAAATAATGAACCACAAAGCACAAGTAAAGATGATTTTGTGACAGGCAACAGCAGAATTTGAGCAAGTCTGTTAACATATTTATCTACAGAAATTATACATTTGGTGTGACAAACCCATGAGGACCCTATTTTTTTTTCCTTTTTATTCCAGCAGGGGGTCACATACACTGACAAATTTCAGCATTTCAAACACAGGCAGCTTCACTCTATTCTCACCTACAGGTAATTTCTAGCAGACACTAGCACTACCCAGCAACCAATGCAGGAACCGTGGTGGGAGGGAAAGTACAGTTGTGTACACTTACCATAAATGTAGATGTTCGAGTGTAATCACTGTTGCAGTCATCACCTGTGGGTTATCCCTGCTGTGGTAGCCCTCGGCCGGCCTGAATACCAGTGTCAATGTTTTTCTGCATTGGCTGCTGTTGCTTGCTGCCTGATGTCAGGTCGTCAGTGCTACAATGGAAGGCAGCCAACGCCATTACATCAGTTATTCTTGCCCTAACCAGTCAGAGGCCCAAGTAAATATGGTAAAGTGGTCCTGGTGGCTAAAAGCCACCGTTAGAAAACTTTGTCTCCCTAAAGAAAGAAGATATAAGGGGGAAGGAGGGTGGGAAACCAGGACTGCAACAGTGAATACACTCGAACATCTACATTTATGGTAAGTGTACACCTGTACTATGTTCTTCATGGTTCACTGTTGCAGTCATTACCTGTGGGAGGATTCCCAAAGCTGAGGAGAGGGGTGGTAGGATTAGTAAGAGACCTAGGAATGGGTCAGCATGCCCTGCAGAGGCAAACCCTGCCCTAGCCTTAGAAAATAGAGGTAGGTGGTAATGCTTGGTAAAGGTATGGACAGAGGTCCAGGTGGCAGCTTCCAGGATGTCACTGGTGGGAACTCCTCTGAGGAATGTTGTGGAAGTGCAGGCTGCCCTAGTGGAATGGGTTTGAATAGACTTGGGGGGGGGGTTCCCATGTAGCAGAAATAGATACAGTGTGATATCCATTTGGAAATGGTTTGTTTGGAAATGGGCTTCCCCTCTGCCCCTGGGGCAAAGCTGACAAGTAGTTGGTCTGTTTTCCTGAAGGGTTTAGTACAGTCCAGATAGTATCTGAGCTGTCTGTGCATGTCTGGTGAGTGCAGAATTCTTTCCCCCTTGTTTTGAGGGTTAGGAAAGAAGGTGGACAGATGTATGGCCTGGCTGAGAGTTACATTAGACACCACCTTGGGCATAAATGAGGGATTAGTCCTCAGAGAGACCCTGTCTGGATGGAAGATGATGAAGGGCTCAATGGTCATCAGTGCCTGAAGATCTGAAACCCTTCTGGCTGAGGTGATAGCTAGGAAAAAAGCAGTCTTCGAGGAGAGGTATCTTAGTTCTGCTGAATAAGCAGGTTCGAAGGGTGGTAAAGTATGTTTTTCCAAAACATAATTCAGGTCTCAGGCTGGAGTGGGAGACCTTCTGGGAGGTCTGATATTAGAATCCCCTCTGAGGAATTGTTTAATCAAAGGATGGGAGAACAGAGGCTGTTCTGTATCAAAATGGACTGAAATAGCCGAGGCGTGGATGTTAATAGACAAGGATAGGCCACTATTAAGTAGCTCAGCTAGGTAGTCCAAGATAAGAGGGATGGAAGGTTGTGAGGTACTGCCCCCTCTGGACTGGCTCCAGGAGCAAAATCTTTCCCATTTTCCTGCATAAGATTTTCTGGTGCTGGGCCTTCTGGCCTCTGTGATAATGTCTAGGACCTGTTTACTTAACAAGGGCCCCTTGTTTGCCTTTAGAGTATTAGCCATGCTGATAGTTTGAGTCTGCAAGTCTGGGTGCAGCACCCCCCCACACACACCTGAGTTCTGATGTCTTGAGATCAGGGAAAGCTGCCTGGGAGGCTGCAAGATCAGGCTGCGCAGTAAGGGGTACCAATGCTGTCTGGGCCAATCTGGAGCAGTGAGGATGGCGTTTGGTCTCTCCTCCCTTATTTTGGTCAGTACCTTGAGAATAAGAGGCAGAGGAGGGAATGTATACACAAAGAGGGTGTTCCAGGGGAAGGTCAAGGCATCCACCTTCCATGCTAGGTGGTGATACTCCTTGGTAAAAATTTTTTTTTCAGCTGATGGTTGAGATGTGAAGCAAAGAGGTCCACCTCCGGAGTCCCCCATGCCTGAGTGATTTGTAAAAAGATTTTTCTGTGGAGCTACCATTCATGGGGGTCCAGTAAGTTTCTGCTTAAGTGGTCTGCCAGGGTGTTGTTGATCCCTGGTAGGTATTTGGCTATCAGGTGTAGTCCCATGGAAGCGGCTCTCAGCCAGAGGCTCGTGGCTAGCCTGCAGAAAGGGTAGATTAGGTCTCTCCCTGTTTGTTGATGTACCACATTACTGTGGTGTTGTCTGTTTTGATAAGGAGAACCCCTGGCTAGAGATGGGATTTGAAGGATGTCAAAGCCTTTTGTACTGCCAACATTTCCTTCTGGTTGATGTGTAAGGGGAGGTGCTGGGCATCCCCAAAGACCTTGGGTGCACCTGACTTCTAGGTGAGCGCCCCAGGCTATGTCTGAGACATCGGTGGTAATGGTCTGCCCGGTTGGGCGGAGGGTGAAGGAAAGACCCTTGTTCTGGGCACAGGCTCCTGCCCACCAGAGAAACTCGGCCCTTATACAGGGGATCAGAGGTAGAGAGGCCTCTAGGGGTTGAGAGTGCTGACACTAAAAGGTTCTTTAGGTACCACATGAAGTTTTCTCATGTGAAGCCTGGCCAGAGGAATTAGAAGATGCAAGATGCCATGTACCCCACGGCTTCCGGGAACTTCCTCGCAGTGAGGTGGCTTCTGGAAGCCAGCTGGGTAAAATAGAGAGGCAGGAAGCTCTGGTTTTCTGGGGATATGAAGGCCATTTGGGATGCTGTGTCCAGCAGTGCTCCCAAGAAAATGATCTTCCTGGAGGGTGTTTGCCTTGATTTCTTCTCGTTGATGGTGTACCCTAAGGAGGGTAGGAGGGTTTTGACAAAGAGGAGGTCCTTGAGGAGCTTTTCTTTGCAATCTGCCTGAATGAGGCAGTCGTCCAGATAAGGGTAAATTTGTATATCTTTCTGTCTGCAAAAGGCTATGACCGGGGCTAAGCATTTGGTGAATACCCTAGGAGCAGTAGATAAGCCAAAGGGTAGTCTAGAGAACTGAAAGTATTGTGAGCCTGCTCTGAAGCAAAGGAATTTCCTGCAGGATTCCCTTATCGGGATGTGGAGGCAGGCATCTTTTAGATCTAGGGAAACTAACCAGGCATTCTTTGTCAGCATAGGCAGCAGCTGCTGCAAGGTTAGCATTTTGAATTTGGGGACCACCAGGAAGGTGTTCAGAATGGATAAATCCAGGATGGGGTGACAAGTGCCCTCTTTTCTGGGAACAAGTAGTAGTTTGGAATAAAAGCCTTTGCCTGTTTGATCTGAGGGGACACGTTCTACTGCTCTTTGGGATATTAGAGTTTGGACTTGTTTCAATATCTCTGCCCACTGATTTGTAGGTAAGTCTGGGTACCATCTTGGAATTGGGAACTCGCTGAAGGAGAATTTGTATCCCTGAAAAATGATCTTTAAGACCCATTGGTCCTTTGTTACAGAAAGCTAATTTTCTTTGCAGAGGGAGAGCCTTCCTCCTAGCTTTTGGTGAGTGAAAAGAGGGCAGAGGGGGGGTGAGGGAGTCATTGAGAGTTTTTGTCATAGAGGGATGGCTTAGAACTTCCTGCCTTTGGAGTGGAAGTGGTCCACTGTTTGGTTCTCTGCTGTCCCTGGGACAGGAGTCTGGGTGGTCTGTCCCTGCGGGGCTTACCTTGCCCCTGTCTGCTAGGTGCAGGAAAGGACCAGTGTCTTGAGGGAAAATTCCTGCTGAACCTAGGAGGTTGTACCTGAAGGAAATCTTTTACTGTTTGCACAGATTTTGCTTTGTCTTCCATCTTTTTAAGCACCTCTTCTGCTTTTACTCCAAACAAGCGGTCCTTATCCAAGGGTGCATCAAGTAATTTAGATTTGACATGATCAGGGAGAGGTTGTTCCTTCAACCATACATGTCTCCTAATGACAGATCCTGACACTGCTGCCCTGCTTGAGGCTTCTAGGGCATCATATCCACAGTGTAATGAGTGTTTGGCCGCATGACAAGTAGAGTGCAGTAAATCTGCTAATTCTTTCGAATTGGCACAGTCAAGAAAGGTTGAAATCAAGAAGTTATGTACTCACCATAACGTTCGATGTATGTAGTCCATCTCGCCTCACATTCTTACCCGTGGGTTCAGAGCCGAATATCAGCTCCGACTCAGCCAAACTTTTCTAGCTCGAAGTCTTCTATTGGCTGGGCTAAACAGGTATCCCATGCTGCACTGCTCTATATCTCCAGATCTAGTTTGCTGCGAACACTCATTCATACCCCATGCATACACAACATCCAGGTAAAAAAAAATAAGCTAAAGGTGAAGGGAACTCTGTAAATAGAAACCTAACCTCCAGATCCTCCAGGAAGGGGGAAGGTGGGAGGGTAAGTAAGAATGTGAGGCGAGATGGACTACATACATTGAACGTTACGGTGAGTACATAACTTCTTGATGTTATGTAGTCCAATCTCGCCTACATTCTTACCCGTGGGACAGCGTCCCTAGCACCTACATCCTGGGTGGCTCATAGGAAAATACTCCTGAGTACTGTGGATCCCAAGGACGACCTGCCCCTAGATACCACGTCCAATTTGTAATGAGTAACAAATGTGTGAGGAGAAGCCCAAGTAGCTGCAGCACATATATCATCCATCGACAATCTGGCTTGATAGGCTGTAGATGTAGAAAGAGCCCGAGTAGAGTAAGCCTTGACCGGAAACGGCAGGTCTTTTCCTCCTGTGGAGTAGGTGAAAGAGATGCAAATAGATATCCATCTGGATAGGGTGATTTTGGAGACAGGGGACCCAATTTTGTTTTCCGAAAAGGAGACAAATAGTTGATCAGACTTTCGGATATCTTTTGTTTGGTGCAGATAGAAACGTAACTGTCTGTGTACATCCAATTGATGAAATTTAAATTCTGCCTTGTTTGAAAAATGAGGAAAGAATACAAGCAACTAATAGATTGATTAAGATTAGATATGGAAGCCACTTTAGGAAGGAAAGAAGGGTTTGGTCTAAGAGAAACCCTGTCCTTATGGAAGATCAAGTATGGAGGTTTGATAGAAAGGGCTTGAATTTCTGAAACTCGCCTGGCTGAAGTGATTGCTATTAAAAAGGCTGTTTTCCAGGTCATGAATTTCAAATCACAGGTAGCGGCAGGCTCCAAAGGTGGTGAAGTAAGGGCTTGTAGAACAAAATTGAGATCCCAGGACATGATAGGTTCGGAGACCGGAGGACGGAGTAATAGAGTACCCTTCAGGACAGCCTTACAGAGTCTGTGAGCCATGAGACTAGGCTCATTAGCAACATGAAAATTAGAGATTGCTGCCAATTGAACTTTTATGGTAGCTGACGTGGAACCCTGATGGAAAAGCATAGACAAAAACTCCAAGACTGAAGCAATCGGGGCTGTGTAAGGATCAATTCCTTGGGTATGCGCCCAAATAGAAAACCTCTTCCATTTGCTAGAATAAATCTTCCTAGTAGAGGGGCTTATGAGAGGAAGATAAAATGTGAACTACCTCCGGTGAAAAATGATGAAGCCTAACTAACGATGGAAGTGGAGTAGCCAGGCTGTCAACCGGAGGGTCATCAGAGAGGGGTGGATCTGTCTCGACATGTGTGTCAGTAAATCTGGTTGTGGGTCCAGAATCCAAGGAGTGTCCACAATGTAGGGTTGGAGAAAGGGGAACCAGACTTGACGAGGCCAGTGTGGAGCAATCAGAATCATTCTGCTTCCCAAGGATTGCGCTTTCTGAATCACTTTTGACAGCAAGGGAAATGGAGGGAAAGCATAAAGTAGACCAGAGGGCCAATCGTGAACTAGAGAGTCCCTGGGTGACTCCCCCTGTGGGGGGATCAGTGTGAAGTAGCTGCTGCATTTGGCATTGAGGGGGCTGGCAAAAAGGTTGCAGCAAGGCTGACCCCATCTGCTGAAGATTCGTTCTGAAACTAGACGATTCAAGGACCACTCGTAAGGCATCAGAATAGCTCTGCTTAGCCTGTCCACTATCACGTTGGACTTCCCCGGAATGTGCGTTGCCACCAGAAACCGTTGGGAAGATACTGCCCACTGCCATACTCGCACGGCCTCTCTGCACAGGGGGTAAGATCTGGTTCCCCCTTGCTTGTTTAGATACCACACTACTGACATGTTGTCCGAGTGTATTGCAATCGTCCCTAGAGGCAGAAAGCTCTGAAGTGCCTGCAACGCAAGTAGCACCGCTCTCATCTCTAGGACGTTGATAGCAGATGTATCTCGTGATCTTGCCACGTGCCTTGGACTGTCCTGCCAAAATAATGCCCCCCCCCCATCTGTGAGGCGTTCGTGGTCACTGTGGCAACCGGAATGAGTGGAACGAAGGGTTTTCCCCCTGTCCAAACTGTTGGTGCAAAGCCACCAAATGAGATCCTGTTTGCATCTGTCCATGAGCAAAACGGGGTGAGAAAATGGACATTTTTGGAGAGACCATTGAACAAAGAGGAGCCACTGAAGAAGTCTCTTGTGCAATCTCGCTAGAGGGACCAACATAATTGTTGCTGCCATGGTCCCCAGGAGTTGAAGAACCCATCTTGCCTTCGCTTTCCTCAGGGGCATCAGGGTGTGTATCTGTTGCTGTAAGACTCTGATCCTTTCCTGAGGTAAAAATGCTCGCATTCGAAAGGTGTCTAATTCTGCGCCTATAAAGGTGACACGCTGTGAGGGCAACAAGGCAGATTTTTCCCAATTTAGTGTTATGTCCAACTGTTGACATAGAGTGATGGTAGCGTCCCTGGTTTGGATTAGTAGATGCCTGGTGGGGGCGGTAAGGAGCCAGTCGTCCAGATACGGACACACTTGGAATCCTTGATGTCTCAAGTGAGCAGTCACCACTGCCATACACTTGGTGAACACCCTGGGGGCTGTGGTGAGACCAAAGGGCAGGGCTCAAAACTGGAAATGACTGGCTCCCAGCCAGAAGCGTAGGTGACTCTTGGATGCCCTGTCCATTTTGACATAGTAGTAAGCATCCTTGAGGTCGATGAAGCACATCCATACCTCCTCTCCCAACAATGGGAGAATCGATTGTAGTGTGACCATATGGAACTTGGACTTCTGTACATAGTTGTTCAGTCGGCTGAGATCCAATATAGGTCTCAGGTCCCCTGTTCTTTTCGGCACCAAAAAGAATCTTGAGTAAGTCCCTAATCCTACTTGGTCTGAGGGGACACGCTGGATGGCTCCTTTTCCTAGCAGCTTTGAAACCTCTGAGGCTGCTTGATCTCTTTGACTGGGTGGAACGTCTGGGATTTTTCTGACCGAAAGGGGGTCTAACATAAACGGAATGACATAACCTCCGGAAATTATTCGTAATACCCATCAGTCCTGGGTGATGCTTTTCCAGGCTTCCGGATATAACGAAATTCGACCCCCGACTGGCTCCAGATAAGCACAGCTGAGCACTGCCTCAGGAATGAGAGTAGGGAGAGCCGCAAAAGGAATCGCGGTCTCCCGAATTGCGGGGGCCCCCTCTGCCTCTAGGGCGGCGTCTCCCTGAATAACCTCCCCCTCCTCTGCCTCTGGAGGGGGACTCACCTTGTGCGGCCAGAAAAAACCTCTGTGATTTTTTGAACCACATCTTCCCACCTCGCTGGGCCTTGGGGTAAGGCCTAGAGGGAAGGGAAAAACAGACCCCTACGGCAGACAGGGTCTTTCCCTCTTGTTCGCACCTGGTGGAGGTGTCTTTCAATTTGGTTCTGAACAAAGAAGAACCATCAAAGGGGGCGTCAGTGAAAGAAGGCTTGAAGGCCTCCGCGAAATGACAAAGGCACATCCAGGCTTGCCTTCTAAGGGTGACTCCTGAGCTTGCTGCCCTACTCGGTCCTTTGGCTCCATATGAGATGAGCAGCATGGAGGAGTTGACGATGGAATTGAGGGTAGACACCTGGGCGTTAACCATCTGGTCCACCGCCTCAGGAACGTTACCCGCAAGAGTATCTCCTAACTCCTTGACGAGATCTCTCTGGAGCCGAGTGAAATGAGACAGATAGTTCAGCGACCGTAAGGTAAAGGTTGCTGACAAGAGGGTATGCTTCCCATACCGGTCCATGGTCCTAGACTCCTTGTTAGGAGGATGGACGGAGGAAGAAGTCTCTGCTACTTCCTTCTGAGTGGCCGCCGCCACCACCATGGCATCCACAGGGACTCCTTTGGACAGAAACTCCTTACCCGTGGAAGCAGAAAGAAACTTGTTGGGACGCCTGGGTACTGGCTCCACAGAAACAGGGTTTTCCCACACCCTCCGACAAATTAAATCTAGGAGCTCGTCGAAGGGTGGGGACACCCAGGAGGCAGAGGGCTGAGCACCAAAGGCCTTAAGGAAGACCGACTCCTCGGAGGGGGCTATGGACGGCCAGTCACCTTTTTGTTTCAGTATCTCCAGGATGTTGGAGAAGGAAACATCATCAGAGGATGACTTGGGGGACCCCTCCGATTCCTCGAGGTCAGTATCAGAGGTGAAAGACTCATCCTGGGAGTCTATGTGCTCCCTCTTGCACGTTTTCTTTCTAGGGGGCTCCTTAGGCACGAACTCTGAAGGGTCCTCAGAAACTTGGGGACCACTCATGGGGGTATCCCTAGACCTTGGTGCTCCGCTGTCTATGGATAGGTGATGATCAGAGGCTCTCACCGGAGTGGTGGGGGACAGAATGACTGACCCGCATGATGTAGCTGACGATCTCGCCAGCGCAGTCCGCATGGCCTCAAAGGCAGGCTCCCCCGAGTCCGAGGACTGGCCAGCCTCCGAGACCAAGACAGAAGTCGGGGTCCCTCGAGGCAAGGCACCGAGCTGAAGACTCGGAACCGAAATATGTCCCAAGATGTCCCCCTCGGGCCCGACTGAAGAATCCCGAGTCCCGAACCCCGTGGATGGAGCCGACGGGGTCGGAGCCGATGTTGGTACAGATAGGCCCGGAGGGGCCATCGGAACCGACCTAGGAACATCACATGGCGCGGAACACTCTGGCTCCGAAGACAGAGATGCACTCGGAGGAGGAATGATCGAAGAAGGGGTCGGGACGGGCTCCGGAGCCGACTAGGCCGGAGCCAAAAACAATTTTGCCAAAACTAGTGACTGGAGGAGCCTCTGCACCACCCTATCAACATCCACATCAGAAAGGGTCCTGGAGGATTTGGAGGACAGGGAGGGAGATCGAGATCTCCTCTCAGGTGAAACTGGTCTAAGACTGGGTGATCGGCTCCTAAGAGGTTCCATTATAATTGGAGCCGACGCCGGTTCCATCAACACCGACACTTCCTGCGGCCCCGAGGACAGTGGAGCCGAGGAGGTTGAAGCAAGTTTTGTGACTTTCTCCAGTGGCTCCGAGGAAACTGAAGGAGCCGGAGATCTCTTTTTCGACTTAGAGGACTTAGATTTAGCACTGGGAGAAGAATCCATGTCCTCTTCGAAAGAGGGTTTCAAGAGTCCCTTTAAAATCAGCTTATTCTTTCTTTCTTGGAGCACTCTGGGACTAAAAGCATGGCAGAGGCTGCAGGACTCCTGCAGATGGATGGCTCCCAGGCAATAAACACAAATTGAATGCCCATCAGTGATGGACATCTTGTAACCGCACTTAGAGCACTTTTTAAAACCAGAAGGTTTGTGCTCTTTGGAATACTTGGACATTTTCCAACAAGCAATCACAAAAAACCAACACAGCACAAGTCACTGTCTGATAAGAAAGGACACAGACACGCAACACCACAAAAAGCGGGAACAAGTCTGTAAACTGCACAGCACACACACAACCCTCAGAAGGAACATGCACTGAAACAAAAAAGGCCAAAAACCTCTTAACTAAAATGGTTTTCTGATCATGAATAGTAAGGGGAAACCGACACTAAAACCTCTAACTGAAACGGTTTTAGCGCGAACAACACAGGACAAGACGACTAGGTCCTCTAACTGAAACGGGCCTAGCCGAAAGAACAGTTAGTGGGTTTACCACAAACCACAAACACACTACCGAAACCAAAAACAACACTAAATAGACACTAGCTATGAAAATAGCTTTTTGTTTATAAGTAATTTTCTCAAATAACAAGAAAAAGGGTACTTAGCCACAGCCAAGAGCGAGACCACTTCCGAGCTACACAAGCGGCAAACGAGATCTGGGGATATGGAGCAGTGCAGCATGGGATACCTGCTTAGCCCAGCCAATAGAAGACTTCAGGCTAGAAAAGTTTGGCCGAGTCGGCACCAAACCCACGGGTAAGAATGTAGGCGAGATTGGACTACATAACGTCTTTTGTTTTAATAGTTCCAAAGTGTGCTGTTGATATTTTAACATGTGAAACTGACAGTTGAGTGCTCTGACAGCTAAGGTTGCAGAGGTGTATACTTTTTTACCCCATCTGTCCAGAGCTCTGGAGTCCTTGTCAGAAGGAATAAGGTTCTTTTCAGAACTAGCCTTATCTCCTTTTGGTCCCTGTGTAATGACCTCTGGGTCTGCAGCAGGATTTCTATACAGGTATTTGTGAGAATCTGGCACTCTGTTATACCTGTCAAGTTTTCTGGGAGCAGGTGGGAGGGCATCAGGAGTTAAGCTGGACACATGGAAGACATCATCAACCACCTCTAAGATTGGAGGAATGGCCAAGGGTCTGTGCTGGGGCAGATCTAGAAACTCTGTTAGTCTTTTTTTTAGACTGAGGGAAGTCCTGGGATTCCCAGTGGAAATGTTCCCTGAGGGTGTGAAGGGTTTCCCCACAGGAAAGATCTTCTGTTGGGGAGGCAGAAGGAATGGATTCCTCTGCATCTGAATCCTCATAAGCAGCCAGAGGTTGTTGTTCCTCTTCAAAATCTGAATAACCATAAAAGAATCCTGTTCTGTCAGTATTTGAGGAGAAAGGTCTCTTTTCCTTTTAGAATGTGCGGCCTGACTACCCCTGATAAGGGTGATAAGATCCTCCGCTATTTTAAGCATTTGAGCTTGGGGTGGTGGAGCAGTAGTAAAATGGTGGCTAGAGGTAGTTTTCCTAGGAGTGGCTTTGCCTCTAGGCCTAAGACTATCCATCGGTCTGAAAGAAATGGTAGTCGCAGAAGACGTCGGTTTTTGCCTAGATTCGTTAGTGTGAAAAACCTCCTCGGAAGCTGGTGCCTGCGTCGTGGTTCGGGACCCAACCAAGGCGGAGACAACCAAAGGCTCGGAAGACAAAGAAGATTTTTGCGGCATACCAGACTCCAAAAGGGTCTCATTAGAGGCCTGTGAAGGTACTGAACCAGGCATCAGGGGCTGCGAAGGCGCCTCACTGAATTCCAGAGAACTGATGACCTGCTTAGCAGTAGAGTCGTCGGAAGGCTTAGCCTTGTGTGGTCTGTCTCTATCTTTATCCTTACGTTTTTTCAGAATGTCTATGGATTGTTGGTTGATGGATGCCATTTCGGAATGCGAAGACAGAAGATGAAAACACCTGGCTACAATAACAGCTCTATGAGGAATGGTTCTCATGTTAAAGAGGGCACAGAACCGACAATGGGGGAAGTCGTGGTCTGGGCCTAAACAAGTGACAGTATGAATGAAGTCTCGGTGTGGTACTTGCTATCCACAGGCAAGACAATTGTTAACTTTTTTGGACATCTGCTAGTGCAAGAAAAAAGGATCCCCAACTGGGTAGTTAGCTTTAGATGTTTTAGCTCTAAATCAAACTTTGGTAGCGACCGACCAGCATACTTGCGAACTGCTTCTACTATGGGCTCCATGAAGGACATCAGCTTAAACACAAAAAATTGAATGTGTCTAGACAGGAAGATAGGAAAAGAGAGAGTACACAAGAAGGAAACAAAGGAAAAGTAAATGCACGTTGTAGAAACCAAGAATAACAGATAAGGAAATCACATGCAGGAACCCGAGGTTCACAGAGGGATATGGGTAGAGATGTCTAATGCTGAAGCACAGAGGGGAAGAGTCAAACCGCTACCCTCAAACTAGGCAACAAAGCTTCGGTTCAGAGATCCATCCAGCTCTAACAATATCGGGGATGATACTGGGGCTGGCTTGGTCAGACAAAACGCCAGAATTCAAGAAGTCTACAACTCTGGTTCTGATGAGGTCAACCTGGGAAATCTCTGATTCAAAGCTTCTGAAGCCACAGGATGGATTGGAGTAAGAGCAGTTATAGGCATGGCATAGAGAATTTCTGAAGATCACGGGTCCAATGGGAGATGGGGACGGAAGAACTTCCAGCTGAATTTGAGTAGGAAGTTCCTCATCATTCTATCCAGTCTCTGACCAACGTCTGGTAGGCCTAACGAAGGAAAATGAGAATGGAAGTTTAGAAGCCCTGCGAGTAGAAGGGGGGAGGTAACCTGGGAGACACAGGCTCTGGAGAAAGTCTTGCCTCCCTATGAGACGGAGTTCTGAAATAAACAGAGGACAGACCAGAGGAAGCATTTGGATCCAATGTCTTGAGCAGCTTAGCTGGAAGAGGCAAAGTAGGAGTCAAGGAGAATGGTCACGGGATCACTTCCTTAGTCTTTTCTCTTGATTTGTCATACTTGACCCCTTATGCTTGTTTGAAGGCTTCTTTGCAGACAGGGATGTTCCAGAAGCAGGCGAAGTAATAGATTAGAGAATACAATCTTTCAGGACAAGCTTGTTCTGATGCTTGGCAACTGCTCAGTGCCCAACAGCCTGTACAACCAGCACAATCCTCCTCCAAATGAGCTGCCCCAGGTATGAGTGTTGGAATTTGGCATGCTATGACCACAAGAAACGCACTTTTAAACCATATTGGTTTATCAGCAATGACAAAATAATGCGACCACACATACACAACAGTGGAAAGTTCAAAAACTTCAGAAAGAAAATACCAGCAATGGTATCGGACAAATACCTAAAAGAGTAGAGAGACAATCAATGATTTTAACAAACAGCTACTGGGTAACTAGTAAAATTAACGAGAAGACCAAAATGGCCACCAAAAGAAAAATATCACCTCATCTTTTATCGTTTTTTTATATTGCAAAGGGGAGGAAGCAGAAGAAATAACAATAATAAAGACAAAAACCACAAAGGCAGAATAAATAAAGATAATCAAGACAAAAGCCACAAAGGCAGAAGAAATAAGCCACAAAGGCAGAATAAATAAAGATAATAAAGACAAAAGCCACAAAGGCAGAAGAAATAAGCCACAAAGGCAGAATAAATAAAGATAATCAAGACAAAAGTCACAAAGGCAGAAGAAAGCTTCAACAAGAGCAAAGTTAATGCTTTGCTTAGGGCCTGAGCCTGTGAAACCATATTTGAACAAAAAGATCTGTAATGTTGAGCTTTGTAAGGGATTACTGGTAAGGGGAGGAGCCTGAGCTATGAATCCTAAGTCTGCAAAATGGCCAAAGTCAGATCAGAGGATGGCTTCGAAATCCACTGGTTGAGGAATGAGCGGGAAAAACATAATTCTTATTTGTGACATAGGTAAACTTACAAGTAAACCAAAAAGGTGTGTAAAAGAGTGGCAACAACCACTAATAACATCCAATGAACCACTCCTTGAGCCAAAAACCTACGACCACCATATAACAAACACCTTTATTCAGGCCACATAAAATGATCCACTGTACACAAAACGAGTCAGCAATCCAACAATCCAAAATGGTAAAATAATCCACAGGATAGGTCAAGCGCTTTCGTCGATAGACTTCATCAGAACAATTAACAGTAGGTACTAACACCATTTTTATATGTACCTAGTACCAGCAATTGAAAAGAACCAATTCAAAATTAAAGTGACAGTGTGTTTTTAACCTTAAAAACTTAAACTCCCCAAACAAAACTATTTATCTTATAAAACATTCATTCAATTATACAAATCTTTTTAATAAAAAAATCTTTCTAATAAAAAATGTATTATTCTGAAAAATTAAGTTTTTTAAAAAATGAAGTTTTTTTAAAAAACTGAGGTTGTCAAGGTTGAATGAAAAGTTAAAACCAGTATCAAAACGGTGTTGCTCGATATCTCAATTCAGGTTTTAAGCTGATGTGTTCGTTTAAACCTGGGGGAACTGTTGTATTTAACCTCAACTGCCATCTAACCTCAGCCCGAAGTAACTGATTTGTTGTCATCCTTTTTCAGAAAGGCGTTTGAGTAGGAGAATATACGAGCACATGTATAGTATTTTGAAAAAGGATGACAACAACGCCCTATATAAACACACTAAAGTTAGCCATGCTGACCATTTTTTTAGATTTGGTATTTTGGAAATTGTAGGTAAGAACTTTAGGGGGGGTGACTGGGGAATATATTATTAGTTTAGATGTTTTGTGTATTTATTTGAGACTGTCCTGCAATGTTGTTTTAAAATATTTCCCGTGATTCTGAACTCTGCAGTTACTGTGTTGTTTGAGTATTGTCTTGCTCTTTTATAATTAAATATATTTAAACCTATCTTTGTGGCTATTTGTGAGACATATTTAAGCTCTTAGTGTACTTGAATATGTATTTGGGGGCACTGTACAGGCCACTCCTAAATATCCTTGCTCTTGGTCGCACTTACCATTTGGATGATAATAACATTACACAGTAGGATTGGTTACCCTTTGTTAAGGGCCTTTATAGTAGTTGATAAGTAGTGGTTGGTGGCAGTGATAACTACCTTATAGTCTGGGCAGAAGGGGGCATAGCTAGTACATCTGTGCCAGCCTTCCCCAAGAGTGTCTGTGTGTTTATAAATAAATAAAATCTCAAAGAGTGTGTGTGTGTGTGTGTGTGTGTGTGTGTGTGTGTGTGTGTGTGTATCAGCTACTTGGGCAGGGTCACGAAGCACTGGTTGGACAGAGGGTGATGGAGGTTTTGGCTTGAAAACTCGGCTGAGATTTTGACCCTACAGCTATGCCAGTGGGGAGCCTTATTGGGGATCTGGAAAAAGAGGGAGAAACCAGACCCAGACTGACTGTGATTTCTGTGTGCTCTTAAGGGAAATTGTACTTGACTGTGAGTACTTGTCATCTTCCCACTATGTACATCCCTCACTGTTGCCAGTGGTGAGGATTGAGGCTCCTTGATTACTGGGCCAGTGCAGGGACGTCACAATATATATATTTTTTTATTTCTCCAAATCTTTTGGGTTTCTAATACTATGACGGGAACGGACTCCATTCCTAAGTCAAAGTACGATTACAGTTAATGAAATTAGTAATGCTTCAATCTTTGATGTCACACAAAAGTGCTCTTCGCAGCACCCGCAATGTGCCCAGTAATGACTCCTTCTGCAATTCATATGCGGTTACATGGATTGGTAACATACCTAAATACAATTGTACATTCTTTTTTATAAGACCTGTTTCTCCTACTACTATTGGAACTGTCCGGGTATCTTTCTTCCACATTGCTCTCGTTTCTGCCTGCAAGTCCTAATATTTTATGACTTTGTGTATCGCTGTATGCAAGGTTCATAGGTTCATAGGTTTATACTAGGCTATCTGCCCTAAGGCATTTATAAGCCTAGCCCAAATTTTTGTGGCTTACCACCTTATATGAAAAAATACTGTGCCCATTAGTTTGTTGTGCCTCTGTCCAGCAGTGACACAGAGATGATTCCCGAAGTAAACCTACGATCTCCCATCCACAGGTCTAGATTTCTCTTGAACAGAGTCAGCGAGGTGCTCTGCCTCACATGGACCGGGATTTTATTCCACAGCATAGGGAGTCTCTGAGTGATAAATCTATCCCTCCAGCACATCCTATTTATATCCGTGCTAAGGTTTAAGTCGCTTGCTCTAGTGGTTTTGGTGGATTTGGATTTTTTGAGGTGGAGCATGTCCATTAATTCCGGGTTGGACATGGCCTTCATGACACTAAGATCTTCTTGCATTCGTTCCTGATCAACATGAGCTTCTTCCAGAACTTTTCTATACTTGCAACTATACTTATGCCTTTTCCACATTTCTTGCAAGACACTGTAGTCACACGGTGTAGCGATTTCAATGATCAATGCTACTTTTGTCTTCTTTTCTTGAACTACATCATCAGGTTTTCTAGCATCTATCTTTTGAACTGTTGGTAATGGGTGATCCCATGTGATATAAGCTTCATAATTTTCTATGATGCTTTGTGGTTCATGTTTCTAATGTTTTTCAGCCACCTCAATATCATAATGCTTGCACAATCCCCAGTGCAATAGTCATGCCACATTATTATGCCTTTCAGTATACAGTCCTTCTGCCTTTAGTATGTCACAACCAGCAACAAGGTGTGCAACTGTTTCCAATTCGGTTTTACAAAACCTACATTTGTCTGTTTCTCCCATATGTTTAATGGACTTTGTAAACCAGCATGTACGTAGCCCACTATCTTGGGCTGCCAATATTAATCTTTCATCTCTTGGTTTGAATTAGATTCTCCATAACCATTCTTGCATTCGTTCCTGATCAACATGAGCTTCTTCCAGAACTTTTCTATACTTGCAACTATACTTATGCCTTTTCCACATTTCTTGCCTTCTCATCTGGTCCTTCACCTTATATTCTTTCTTTTGTTTTTTGGCACATTCAGTTGCTGCCTGATTTTTATCTAATTCTGGTTTGATTTCCATTCCTGCTTGACGTCGATATGCTTCTGCTAAATTAGACCGAGAAGTCATCTTAGATTTATTCTCCACGTGTTTCAAAACTTTCGCTACATTTAGGTCTTGTGAGGTTAGCAAATATGTGTTGAGTCCCACAACTGCAGATCTACACATGTAATCAATTTCAAGGAGGCCCATCTCTCCTTTGAAACAGGGAATATACAGTTTTGGTACACACTGATTTTTATAAATCATTTGGTGAGCATGAAGCATCCTCCTTGTTTTCCTGTCTAATCTATCCAACAGGTTATGGGGCCAGTCAATCACTCCAAAACTGTAAGTTAGGACAGGAACAGCAAATTGGTTTATAGCTTGGATTTTGTTCCTAGATATCAACACTGTTTTCAGAATTAAATTAAGTATTCCTTACAAAATTTTATTTGCATTTGTTCATGTTTTATTGTTGATCCCTCATCAATTCCCAAATATTTAAACACTCCCTCTTTGTCCAGTTCTTTATATCACATTCTTGTCCCAAACTGATGTTTTCCTGGTGCTGCAGTTTTCCTGCTTTAAAGGTTGCTTTTGCACACTTATCAAGACCAAAATACATTCTTATATCATTTGAAAAAGTATTGACAACCTGCAGCTGTGCTTTCAGTTCCTTATCTGATGATACAGTTTTAAATCATTGAAAAAAAGAGAAGTTGAGAAGTCATTAGACTTTGTTGTTTTCTAGGAGCCAAATTGTAGCCATGGCCTAAGCTGTTAAGTAAACAGCTTAATGGGTTAATGGCAAGGCAGAATAGCAATGGTGACTGTTGTTATTCTCCTTAAGGATCTGCATCCAAAATCCCACTCTCTCCTTGTTTCTTGAACCCCCCCCCTCTTCATCATCTCTTTCCACTCTGAGATGTATCTTTCTGCTCATGTTGTACACAAGACCCTTAACTGTGTAGCTCTCAGATATCCCTTCAAATCAGGTAATCCAAAACCACCTTTTTCTATTGGAAGGGTCAACTTATCCCATTAAACTCTTGCCCTCTTCCCTTCCCAAATACAATCCTTCAGCTCTTTATTAATTACTATCCACAACTTCTCTGGTTAATAAAAATAAACATGGCCTGTGTATAAAACGAAAGAGGCTAAACACATTTTTACTGCTTATATCTTGCTGTCCATATCCACAGGCAAGAGCTCCCAATTTATCATTTTTTTTACTTATTTTGTATTTGGTCTCTTCACACAGATCCTTAGCTGCCATAACAGAATCCTTTGTAACCCATTCTCCTAAATGCTTCATTTTATCATGACCACATAAATATGGGTTTTGTTGAACCAATTCAAGTATGGGTACATAGTTTACAGCTATATAGCCTTTGTTTTACCTTTATTAATTTTCAATCATGAAAAAAAAAACTTGTAGCTGTCTCAGAAAGTTCCATAACACTAAGATAACCTTTTACTGTTTTTATCAGGTACAAAAATCAAATCTCAAAGTGTGTGTGTACTGTCTGTCAAAAAACAAAACTTTTCTTGATTACTATATCAATTATATCTTTGAAATTTAAAGTCCCTATTTTCTTTATTTGCATTATATTTAGAACCACTGACAAAGGAGAAAGAGGACACCCCTGCCTGGTTCCTCTGTTTAGACAACTTATCAGACAGGAACCCTTCCCCATTTGAGTTTTTTTACTTCAATCCCTCATATAGCCTCCTAATTAACCCTATTATTGTATCATGGAATACATTGACCTACTCACATGAACGCAGCTTACTCTGTCAAATGCTTTCTCTGCATCAAGACCCAAGAACAACAGTGGTATTTTCTTACACTCTGCTTCCCTATGAATCAGAGTCTACCTCTACAAAGAGACCAGTCATAAGTGGAGGCCCTCAGGGATCAGTCCTTCGACAGCTCCTTTTTGGCATTTACTTCTCTGAAGTCAAGGCTAATGTCAATGGTCCCTGGCTGACTAAATTTGCAGATGATTGCAAATTAGGAGCAGTCATTGAATCTAACACTGACACAAATGTTCTCCAGGAGCAGCTGACACAGATAAACAACTGGTGTCAGAGCCATGGACTAAAAATAGAAGTTATGTTCTTACCATAACGTTCCATGTTAGTTGTCTTCTTCTCGCCTTCTTCTTGCTGGATGGGTTCGGAGCCGACCTCGGCTCCGACTCGGCCACTCTAAAAGCTCGAGAGTTGGTTCCACCGGCTCGAGGCTCCCCTTATATCCCACAATGCTAGGCGAGAGTTACCTCAGATCTCGTTTGTAAGCTAACCCCAGCTTATAATAGTAACAGAATAACTCTAAACAGAGTCAACCTCTAACAACAGGGAGAAAGAAGGGTGACCTACATCCTGATTCAGGAAATATGCAAGCAGCATATGCCTAAGAAAGAGGTGGTAGAAAGAGAGGTCACACTCACAACTCCTCTAGGTCTGTCCAGGCCAGGGGGAAGGAGGGTGGGACGCAAGAAGAAGGCGAGAAGAAGACAACTAACATGGAACGTTATGGTAAGAACATAACTTCTATATGTTAAGTTGTCTATCTCGCCTTCATTCTTGCTGGATGGGACCGTCCCTAGCACCTTGTCCCGGTGGCCTAACGGAACAGACTCCTGAGAACAGTGGAACCAAAGTTAGCTCTATGCCTAGAAGCTAAATCCAACTTATAATGAGAAATGAAAGTGTGAGGAGTAGCCCAAGTAGCCGCTGCACAAATGGTGTCAATAGGCAGTCTGTCTTGGAAGGCTAAGGAAGTAGCCAAAGCTCTGGTAGAATGGGCCTTAGGTTTATTAGGCAGCTTTTGGTGTCTAATCTCATAAACAAGGGTAATCAGAGATGTAAGCCATCTAGATAATGATACCTTTGAAACTGAAAGTCCCTTTCTGCCTTCTGCATAGGAGATAAACAGTTGGTCAGATTTTCTGAATTGTTTTGTTCTATCCAAATAGTACCTCAACTGACGATGAACATCTAGCCAGTGTAATTTTTGTTCAGACCTATTGGAATATTCTGGAAAAAGACAGGGAGGTCAATGCTTTGATTTAGATTTGACGTCGAGACTACCTTAGGCAAAAAGGACGGGTTGGTTCGTAAGGATACCCTGTCCTTATGGAACAATAGATAAGGAGGTCGACAGCTGAGTGCATGAAGTTCTGAGACTCTTCTAGCTGAAGTAATAGCTACCAGAAAGAGAGTCTTCCATGATAGCAATTTTAAAGAACAGGAGGCTGCAGGTTCAAAAGGGGGTAGAATCAAAGAAGTAAGAACTAAATTTAGGTCCCAAGGAGAAGGAGGATTTCTTATAGGAGGTCTGAGAAGAAAAACTCCTTTCAAAAAGGCTTTGCAAAGCTTGTGGGACATTAAGGCAGAGTCAGAAATACCCACATGAAAGTTAGAGATAGCTGCCAAATGAACTTTAAGAGTAGAAGGGGATGAACCTGCATGGAAGAGTTCAGCTAGAAAATCAAGGACTATTTGGATGGAAGCAGTGAAAGGATCTGTGTCCCTTCCTTGAGCCCAATATGTGAAACGTTTCCACTTACTCAAATAAATCTTCCTAGTGGAAGATTTATGGGAAGCTATCAAAATATCTCGAACAGAGTGAGATAATTGAGGAAGCCTGGCTAAGGTTGGAACTGGAGGAACCAAGCAGTGAGGTTCAGAGAGGGGAGGGAGCGATGTAACTGACCCGATTGATGGATCAAAAGGTCTGGAACTAGGTCCAGATGCCAAGGTCGCTCCAGTAGAAATTGATGTAGAAAGGGGAACCACACCTGTCGAGGCCAGTAAGGAGCAATGAGGATCAACGAGGCCTTCTGAGCGATAGCTTTCTGTATCACTTGAGAGATTAGTGGGAAGGAGGAAATGCATACAGAAGTCCCGGGCCAAACTTGGACTAGAGCGTCTCTGCTGGGTTGGCCTGGTAAAGGGAATAGAGTGAAATAATGTCTGCACTTGCTGTTTTGGGGAGTAGCAAAAAGATCGCAGCAAGGCTGACCCCACTTGAGAAAAATCTCTCTCACAACAGAGTCTTTCAGAGACCACTCGTGAGGCATGAGGACAGCTCTGCTCAATTTGTCCGCTATTTGATTGGACTTCCGGGATGTGCGTTGCTATCAGAAACGCTGAGAAGAAATCGCCCATTGCCACAATCTGAGTGCTTCTCGACACAGGGGTAGGACCTGGTTCCGCCTTGTTTGTTGATGTACCACACTACAGACATATTGTCTGTCTGGATTGCAATCGTTCCCAAGGGAGAGAGTCTTGAAGGGCTTGCAACGCTAAAAGCACTGCTCTCATCTCCAGAACATTTATGTGCAAGTGGCATTCGTCTGGTTGCCATGTGCCCTGGACCGTCCTGCCCTGATAATTCCCCCACCCGATCAGGGAGGCGTCCGTTGTCAGAGTAGCAACCGGAGGGAGGAACAAAGGGTCTTCCCAACCAGAGCTGAGGAAGACATCCACCACATGAGATGATTTCTGCACGCCTGCGTGATCATAATGGTGTGGGACATTGGAAGTTGCTGGTATGACCATTGTGTAAAGAGCATCCATTGAAGGATTCGCATGTGGAATCTGGCTAATGGAAGCAGGGGTATGGCCGCCGCCATAATTCCCAACACTTTCAGAACTAACCTGGCTTTGATTCTGTTGTTGTTGAAAAGGAGTGAGACCAGTCTGTGTATGTCTGTTATTCTCTGATCTGTTAGCCTCGCAGACATGTCTACTGTGTCTAGATTTGCGCCTATGAAGGTAATACTACGACAAGGCGACAAAACAGACTTTTCGCAATTTATTGAAATGCCTAACTTTTGACAAATGCGAAAAGTGTAATCCCTGGCCATCAGAAGGAGATGCTTGGTGGGAGCTGTGAGGAGCCAGTCGTCCAAATATGGAAACACCTGGAATCCTTGTCGTCTCAGGTGAGAAGCTACCACTGCCATGCATTTGGTAAACACCCGGGGGGCAGTGGTGAGACCAAAGGGCAGGGCCTTGAATTGAAAATGACTGGTTCCCAGCCTGAAGCGGAGGAATCTTCTGGAGCGTCTGTTCATTTTTATGTGATAGTACGCATCCTGAAGGTCTATAGAGCACATCCAGTTTCCTTTTCCCAATAGGGGAAGGATGGACTGCAGCGTGACCATCCGAAATCTTGTTTTCTTGACTGATCTGTTCAAGATACTGAGATCCAAAATTGGTCTCCAGTCCCCTGTTTTCTTTGGAACTAAAAAGAACCTTGAGTAGATTCCGGATCCTTGCTGGTCTGCTGGAACTGGCTGAATTGCTCTTTTTGCAAGCAGTTTTGAAATTTCCAAAACCGCTAGATCCCTTTGCGCGGGTGGAACATCTGGAAGGGATTTTTTTGATTGTTTCGGAATGCGAAGAAAGGGGATAGAATAGCCTTCAGAAATGACGGACTGTACCCATTTGTCTTGAGTCAGGGATAGCCAGGCTTTTGGGTACAGTGACAACCTTCCCCCGACTGCCTCCGGCAGCCGGGCAACACCTCAGGGATGCTGAAAGGGCTTATCAGAGAAGGCTTCTCGATTGCCCTGGTTCTGGAGCCCTGCCTCGAGGGCGGCGTCTACCATTGTTATTCCGCCTCTGCCTCTGGCGGGGTAACGACTTTGTGCGTCAGGCGAAGTCCCTTGATTTTGTTTACGGAACCACATTTTCCCACTTTTCTGGCCTTTGGGGTAAGGCCTAGAAGGAGTAGAAAAACGGACTCCGACGGCAGAAAGAGTCTTGCCATCAGTCTCGCACCTAGTCAAGGTTTCTTTCACTTGAGGACCAAAGAGAGATGATCCATCAAGCGGGAGTTAGTGAAAGACGTCTTGAAGGGGTTTGCAAAATTGCATAGCCGCATCCAGGCGTGCCTACGTAAGGCCACACCTGTCCCTGCGGCCCTACTCGCTCCATCAGCCGCATAAGAAAGGAGGCATGGAGGAGTTGGCTATGGAGTTAAGGGTAGCCAGCTGAGTGTTCATTTTATCTTGAAAACCCGCAGCTGTAGGATCCTTCAACATGTCACTCGCTTCTTTAATCAAGTCCCTTTGAAGACGAGTGAAATGGCACAGGTAGTTCAGCGACGCATAGTAAATGTCGCTGGAGAACATCCGCTTCCGTACCTGTCCATGGACCTAGATTCCTTGTTAGGTGGATGGACAGGTACTGAAGGATCAGCTAGTTCCTTCTTAGTGGCAGCAGCTACCACCATAGCATCCACAGAAACTCCTTTTGTCAAGAACTGCTTGTCTGGTGGTGCCGTTATGAATTTGGAGGGTCTCCTAGGAGTGGGGTCCACTGAATCAGGAGCCGTCCATGCCTTCTTAGCAACCACCTGCATGAGGGGTCAAAGGGGGACACCCAGGAGGTGGAAGGGCGAGAGCCAAACGCCTCAAGATATACAGATTCATCCTCCAAAGGGTTAAGGGCTGGCCAATTTCCCCTCTGCTTCAGGATCTCTAGAATGTCTGCAAAGAGACATCTTCAGAAGGGGAACGGGGAACCCTCAGAATCATCTAAATCTGTGTCAGATGTGATGGACTCAGGTGAGTCAATGTGTTTCCTCTTACACTTCCTCTTCCGAGGGGGCTCTTCTGCGAAATCAGGAGAGGCCTCGGAAGAGGATGAAATCCCACAGGGGTTCCTGAGGAGCTGGCTCTCTGCGGTCCGGGATGAGGGAGTGAGTCGACTTGACCTGAGGCACCAGAGGGAGGGTGGACGGCGCCGACTGTGGAGTAGAGCCAGGCTCTAACACACTCCGCATGACCTCGAGCACCCCTGTCAGGCAAAGCCAGAGGTCCCCGCTCCGAAGCTGAAAACCTCCCTCGGCACCGACAGTGATGGCTCAGCGGCGATGTTGGAGCCGAACTCACCAGCGCCAAGCTCCGAGAGGAAGAGGGGTCGGACAAGGGTCCGATGCCACTCACCCCTCGAGCCGGCGATGGAAGTCGGCGCCGAGATTCTTCTAAGGAAGAAATCGGAGCCGACGATGGAGCCGAAGACAATTGTATCGGCTCCGACGCTACCACAGTCTCGGTTCCGACACGACCCGGCTCCGAGCTCAACGGAGTCGGAGGAAGAATATATTGATGGACAGGGTCAGGCATCGACTGATGAGTCGGGCTCTGAAGCATCTGGGCCAGTGCCTCGGACTTAAGAAGTCGACTCACTACCCTCTGAAGGTCATGATCCGACAGCCTCGATGACCTAGAGGAATGAGATTTATGGCTCCGTTCAGACAGCAGGGGAGATCCTGGAGCCGAATGAACGGAGCCAAGGGATGGTGACCTGGACCTCTTTCTCGATGTCGGCTCCGAAGATCTGGTCGGAGCCGACACGGGAATCTCTATTACCTCGGCTCCAGCCGAGCGAGGAACCACAGAAACTGTGGACTGAGACTCATCGGCTCCAGTCGGAGCCGATGTAGGAGGTTTAGAAGCCTTAGGTCTCGGCTCAGTTGCTGGAGCCGAAGACCTAGAAGCCTTGGAGGGCTTCCCTGAAGAGACAGTAAGGGAATCCTCAGGCTTGAGTAAACCTCTCAAAATTAATTTATTTTTCTTTCCTGCAGGACCCTGGGACTGAAGCCATGGCAAACAGCACAGGAGTCCTGCAGGTGCAAAGGCCCCAGGCAGTAGACACAAGAAGTGTGACCGTCTGTCAGAGACATTTTCTGACAGCACGCATCACACTTCTTGAAGCCTGAGACCTTTGATTCTTTAGACATCCCGAGAGTGCAATCACACACACAGTCAAAAACACACTGATTACACCCTGTCTAGTTTTAGCTTAAAATAAAACAACTGACTAGGTTTTAAATTAAGAAAATAACACACACACACCCACTAAGGAGGAAGAAGGCCTGAAGGCCGAGGGAAGAACTTAAAGTTCTTGTGGGGAAAAACAGGAATTTTAAGAAAAAGGGGCAAGAATTCCTCTAAACTAAGGGAAATAAGTATAAAATTAAAGGGGTTTAATTACACTAACTTTACAAGAAAGTCACTTACCAAGAACCGGTAGAAAACCAACACCTCGATCGCTGTAGCGGCAAACGAGATCTGAGGTAACTCTCGCCTAGCATTGTGGGATATAAGGGGAGCCTCGAGCCGGTGGAACCAACTCTCGAGCTTTTAGAGTGGCCGAGTCGGAGCCGAGGTCGGCTCCGAACCCATCCAGCAAGAATGAAGGCGAGATAGACAACTTAACATCTAAATGCAAAGAAATGTATAATAGTATCCTTTGGGAAGTCATCCATCCCTGTTAACTATCACATTGACAACACGTCCCTTACAGCTGACCTAGTAGTCAGGTACTTAGGGACACAAATAGATAGTAATCTAGCCTTTGATCACCACATGTCTATACAGTGGTGAGGAAATCATCCTACATTACCCAACTTACAAACAAAGGTATGGTATCCAAGTCCAAGGAAGTTATTGTTCCACAGTATTCGACATTCATCAGACCAATCATTGAGTTCAAAGCCCCCTTTGGTATGTACCTAACCAGGCATATCCAACAACTGGAACGTCCATATATGTTCCTTACCAAAACAATACAGGGTGTAAGTAATTAAGTAATATGTCCAATGCAGACCTCCTCAAGCCCCTGTCTCTGCATTCTGTCTCCTACAGGCTTTTGAGGGGAGATCTATACCTGGCATGCAGGGTATTGTCAGACCCCACTCTGATGGACCTTTTGAATATCCACAAAACAAACACTACCAGAATTACCCACTCTTAAGACTTGAACCTTGCCTGTGATATAAATAGGACTCGCTGGAGAGATAGGTATGTATCCCAGAGACTACCCCGCCTATGGAACAGGCTCCCCATCCATGTGAAGCACAGTTATTCCCTAATCCAATTCAAGTGCAACTTGGACAATTGGATGGTAAACCGGAAATTCATCCCTGGTTTGGCACCTATGACTCTGATGCAAAAAGGCAACCTGTAAATGTTTCATCTCCTAGTCCTATGCTTACACTTACCAAGGGTATCAGAACTCGTTAGAGATTTGGGACGCATGGCTAGGCTTAAAAAGGCCCTTGTGGCCGTTAGCCTAGTAAACACCTATGAACTTATGTTAATGTTGTCAAATGTTTGCCTCCCCTCCACAAAACCACACTGAGCCATATCTATCAATTTTGGCAACATCTTTGCCATTCTTTTACCATTACAAACACTTTACAATCATGACTTAACTCATTACATCCGAGTGACACCTCCAGGTGTAGCTGCAGTTAACTCATACTAATGCCTCTAGGCATTAAACATTGTTTGCTTATATTTGCATCAATAATTCCAAAACCAAGCATGTTGCTGGTCTTCTTCCTGTTCATCTCCATTGCCCAACTCCAGACTCTGGTTCAATTTAAAAGTACTCCCAATTATTTTAGTCAACTCCTGTGCTCGGTCTCTCAAGTGTTTTCCTTTGGAACACTGAAAAAGGTTTCACTGGCAAAATCTCTCCATGTGTTTTGTTATCAGAAGAATAAGAAACACAGTTCCCCTTTTGCTTGATGGCTTACATTTTAGTGGACAAAAAAGAAATTACATAGGTTCGTAGGTTGATACTAGGCTATCTGCCCTAGGGCATTTATAAGCCTAGCCAGAGTGTGTTTGGCTTTCGCCACCCTTTTAGATTAGTTGACTGTGCCTCTGTATAGTAGGTCACAGAAGATAGCCCTTTTGAGGTTAGTTTGCTGTGCCTCTGTCTAGTAGGGACACAGAAGAGATCCCAGGGGTAAACCTACGATCTCCCATCCACTCGTCAAGATTTCTCTTGAAGAGGGTCATTGAGGGACTCTGCCTAACATAGATTGGGATTTTGTTCCAGAGTGAGGGGAGCCTCTGGAATATGAATCTGTCCCTCCAGCATGTCCTATTTATTTCTGTGCTGAGGTTTAAGTCCCTGGAGCATGTAGCTCTAAGGGATTTGGATTTCCTGAGGTGGAGCATGTCCATTAATTCTGGGTTGAACATGGCTTTATACGTCAGGCACAGATCGCCTCTGAGTAGGCAGTAGGCAACTGAGTAGAGCTGGAGTTTCTTTAGCCTAACTGCGTAGGGCATCTGTTTGAGTCCCTTGATCCTCTTGGTGAGGTACTTTCGGGGTCTTTCCAGTTGCTGCAGGTGTCGGGTAAGGTACATCCCAAATGGGGCATTGTATTCAATTATGGGCCTGATGAGTGATGAGTAGAGGGGCACAATGACCTCTCTTGATCTAGATGTGAACCCTTTTGTGATAAAGTGGGCTATATAGAAGGTCTTTCTAACCACTTTGGCAACGTGATTGTCAAAGGAGAGATTGCTATCTACTTGGGTCCCCAAATCCCTAATTACTTCTTCCGTACTTAATGGATTACCACCTATGTGGTAATTTGTGGGCACTGTTTTTCCCAAAGGGGATGACTATGCACTTTTTGGCATTTAGCTTTAGGCCATGGCTCTGGCACGAGTTATCAGTCTCTGTGAGACCCTTTTGTAGGATGCTTGTGTCAGTCGGTGAGTCAATTATGGCACCCAGTTTGCAGTCATCTGCAAACTTGGTGAGCCATAGTCCTCCCATGTTAGCCTGTACCTCAGAGAAATATATACTGAACAAGAGAGAGGTCTCAGGACTGAGCCTTGTGGGACGCCACTTGTAACTGGTTTAGAGACTGACATGGCACCTGCAATTCTGACCATGTGGGTTCTATCCCTGAGCCGGTTTGCAACCCATCTTGTGACACAGGGGTTGATATTTAAGCTAGTGAGCTTATTTATGATGCCCGAGTGGGGTATTGTGTCGAAGGTTTTTGCGAGATCCAGGTAGGCTGTGTGGACTACCTTCCCTTCATCTATGTCCTTGGTGACTGTTTCAAAGAAGTCGACCAGGTTCAAGAGGCAAGATCTGCCCTTAAAAAAGCCGAATTGGGTAGGATCCAGTGTTTGGAGGTTCCCAATGTCTTTGTTTATGAGTTTCATGATGATACGCTCTAGAGCTTTGCAGACCAGGCTTATAGGGCGATAGTTTCCGGGGTCCATTGTGGCACTACCTTTGTGGAGTGGGACCACTGTTGCTGTACGCCATTCCTTGGGTACATATCCTGTAGTAAGGCTGAGATTGAACAGTGACTTTATGTGAGGGTTCAGTTCTTCTTGGAGTTCGTACAAGACGCAGCCCGGGACACCGTCCAGTCCCATTGATGCTGTGTTTTTTGCTTTGGAGAGGGCAGCTCACACCTGTGCATCTGTGATGTCAAGGAGGCTACACTCTGTTGGGATTGACATTTGCTCTTTTGGGGGGGAGAAGTTTGCACTGAACCTGTCTGCCAAGATGTTGGCAATGTCTGTGGGTTCAGTGTATTTTTTGTCATTTTGAACTAACTCAGAGCATATCTGGGAGTTGCCACCCAGATTCCTGACATAACTAAAGAAGGCCTTGTGATTATCTTTAGCATCTTGTGAAATCTTTCTTTCGAAGCTGGCCTTAGATGATTTTATGAGGGATCGTAGTTTCTTGCTAGTACTGATCAGAGATGCCTTCCCTTTTTGGGATTTTTCTCTATCATGTAGTAGCTTCCTCCTTCTGTTGCATAGCTTATTTATGGCTGGGGTCCACCAGACAGATCTGCCTTTGGAGGAATGAGTCTTGGTTTTATTTGGGATAGCACGATCCATGCATTCCTGTAGGTGTCCATAGAAAGCGTTTGTAAAGGATTCTGCGGTTTGGGCCGTATTTTCCACTGGCCCGGGGGCTTTGAAGGATTCCACCTCAGTTTTGAGAAGTGTGAAGTTTGCTTTTGAGAAGTTCTTCACCGTGGTTTCCTTGGCTGGGGGTGGAGACGGGATATGGATGTCCAGTGAGATTAATTTATGGTCAGATCTTACCAATGAGGGGTATACCTCTGGTATGGAACAGAGTCCCCATGTTGGTGATGATCAGGTCCAATATGTTTTCCCCTCTTGTGGGAGTGGTGACCAGTTGTTCCATAGCATTTGAGTTTATAAATTCTAGGAACCGTTGGGCGAGGGTGTTGGGGCTTGAGTAGTGCTCCCAGTCTCTGTTTGGGTAGTTGAAGTCACCCAATATAATTGTGTTTGGAGAGACCTTCATATTCTCCAATGTTCTCAGGAAAGCCGAGTGGGGTTCCTGAGTTTGGGAGGGTGGTCTGTAGCAGGCTACAAACTGAAAGGCAGTTTTGCCCACTGTTAGTTGCACATGGATGGTCTCCGATGCTTCATGCAGTGCCACTAACCTGGAGGTGTGGGTATCTTTGATGACTATGGATACTCCCCCTCCTTTTATGGTTCGGTCCGAGTTTTGGGGCCGAAAAGCATGGTACGAGGTATAACCTGGTAGTGCTGGGGTGCTCTCGGGAGCCTTGAACCAGGTTTCTGTTACTGTGCAGATATCGATATTCTCCATACTGAGGAGAGCCTCGAGTGCGTGCATCTTGAGGTTTAGACTTCTGGCGTTGAGCAGCATTACCCTTAGTTTCTTTTTCTTTGTGTTGTCTATGATACATAATCATCAAAGCTCTCCATCTGTGTTGCCCATTTTCATTCTTCCTCAATAGCTGGTTTGGATTTGACTCTGCAGCTTTTTACATCCCCTGGATACTGGAAACAGCTGAGCGTCTCCCTTAACAATAATGCTCTAGTTCCCTATCATACCTCAGATCTTGTTTGCTAGACTTATAGTCTCAAAGAAATCTAAAAACAGCCCTAGGATGAGAAACCAATATCTGGAGCTCAAAGGCAGGAAAGTACAGTTGTGTACACTTACCATAAATGTAGATGTTCGAGTGTATTCACTGTTGCAGTCATTACAATTGGGTTATCCTGCTGGCAGGCTACCCTCAGTCGGCCTGAATTCCAAAGTCTAGGTCCGGCGTCGGTTGCTTTAGCCTCCTCCCTGATGTCAGTGCGCCAGGGGTATAAAAGATGCAGCCGATGCCATTTTCTTCAGTTTTTCTTGCCCCAGATGTCAGGTGCCCCCAAAAGGGTTGGCTAAAAATATGTCAATAAAACATGCATGCTCCAAAGTATATATTTTGCCTTCATCTACAAGCAAATACACCACATAGGTTGCATAGAATAGAGAAGTACAGATAAGTTCCAGCAAAGAAATGGGGGATGGTGGGAGGGTAACCTGGACTGCAACAGTGAATACACTCGAACATCTACATTTATGGTAGGTACACAACTGTACTATGTTCATCGTGTTTCACTACTGCAGTCATTACAATTGGGTTGAATCCCAAAGCTAAGGTTGGGAGGCTGGAGCTAAACAGCATTAGGGGCGGCTATTAGGCCCTGCAGAACTGCAGTGGCAAAGCCTGCCTTGGATGTAGTGTAGAGTGGTAAGTGACAGTTGCTTTGTGAAGGTGTGCACTGAACTCCAAGTAGCAGCCTCTAAAATGTCTTTGGTTGGTACTCCCCTGAGGAAGGCTGCTGAAGTGGCTGCTGCTCTGGTTGAATGTGGCCTAATGCCCTTAGGAACTGGCTTGCCATGTTGTGAATAGCAGAAACGAATGCAGTGGCCTATCCACTTTGAAACAGTCTGCTTTGAGATAGCCTTTCCTTGTGATCCTGCAGCATATGCCATCAGTAATTGCTCTGTCTTTCTGAAAGCTTTGGTTCTGTTCAAGTAGAAGCGTAGCTGTCTGTGTATGTCCAAAGAATGCAGTATTCTCTCCCCCTTATTCTGTGGGTTTGGATAAAAGGTAGGCAGATGAATAGTTTGGTTAAGGGTCACAGTGGACACTACCTTAGGCATAAATGTCGGGTTTGTCCTCAGAGAAACCCTGTCTGGATAAAAAATGATAAAAGGTTCCACAGCCATGAGTGCCTGTAGCTCTGAGACTCGTCTTGCAGAAGTTATTGCTAGGAGCAGAGCTGTTTTCCAAAATAAAAACTTTATATCAGCTGCAGCGGCTGGCTCGAAAGGAGGCAGAGTGAGTTTTTCCAAGACATAATTGAGGTCCCATGCCGGTGTTGGTGATCTCCTTGGAGGCCTTAAATTTTTGGCCCCCTCTGAGGTACTGCCTTAACAAAGGATGAGAAAAGATTGGTGGCTCTGTATTGTAATGAGCCAAAATGGCAGAGGCACGAATTTTTATAGATGAAAAAGATAGGCCTTTGTCCAGCATCTCAGTCAAGTATTGCAAAATCTGAGGAATGTTTGGTACAGCAGTGTCAGTTCCTTGTGCCTGGTTTCAAGCACAGAATCTCTTCCATTTTCCAGCATAGAATTTTCTAGTACTAGGCCTCCTGGCCTCCAAAATGACATCCATCACCGCTTTAGTGAGAGATGTGTTTTGTATGACTACATTATCCACCATGCTGCCAGATTTAAAGTCTTGAGATGGCTGTGCAGGATCTGATTGTTCTGCTGGGAAAGTAGATGAGGTACTTGAGGTAAGGTCCAAGCTGGGCATTGAGACAAGCTTCTTAGGATTAGATACCAGTACTGGAGTGGCCAGTCTGGGGCAATCAGTATAATTTTTGGCTTCTCCTGTCTGACCTTTAGGAGTACCTTGGAGAGGAGAGGCAGAGGAGGAAAGGCATACACTGTTAAATTTTTCCAGCTGAAAGATAGGGCATCCACTTTTCATGCTTGTCTGTGATAAGTCATTGTGCAGAATCTCTTTAGTTGGCAGTTGTGAGGTGAGGCAAACAGATCTATGTCCGGGCATCCCCATTTCCTTGTTATCATGCTGAAGACTTGTGGATCCAATTTCCACTCGTGGGGATCCATGAGGTTTCTGCTTAGTTTGTCTGCTAGAGTATTTATCTTTCCTGGCAGGAATTGTGCCTGTAGATGCACTTGGTAAGTCAATGCTGTGTCCCACAAAGTCATGGCTAGTCTGCAAAGGGTGTAGGAATGAGTGCCTCCCTGCTTGTTTATGTACCACATGACAGTGGTATTGTCTGTCTTTATCAGTAGTTGTCCCAGATGAAGTAGGTCCTTGAAGGCTTTCAGGGCGTTTTGAACAGCTAGCCATCTCTTTTTGATTGATATGTAGATGCATTTGACTTGTGGAACATGTGCCTTGAATACATCTTCCTGCCATGTGGGCTCCCCAGGCATAATCCGATGCATCTGCTGTTAATGTCTGTGTGGCTGGGGGTAGAGTGAATGGCTGTCCCTTGTTCTGGTGACAGGCCTTTGCCCCACCATTGAAACTCCTGTTGCAGGCAGGGAATGAGAGTTATTATGGTTTCCAGGCTGTGACAATGTTGAGTCCAAACACTTTTTAAGTATCACTGAAGTTTCCTCATATGCAGTCTTGCATATGGAATTAGTAGAATGCAGGATGCCATGAAGCCCAAAGCCTGCAGAATTTTTCTTGCAGATAACTGGGTCTTTGTTGCCAACAGTTTGAAATAGGTAGTCAGTTGTCTTTGTCTGGCGTGAGATAAGCCATCTGGGCAGTTGTATTTAAGCTTGCACCCAGGAATATTATCTCTTGAGAGGGTACGAATTTTGATTTCTTTTCATTGACTGTGTACCCTAGGCATGATAGTACTCTCTTTACAAATGCCAGATGCTGTAGTAGAATGTCCTTGTTCTCTGCTTGAATGAGGCAGTCGTCCAAGTAAGGATATATTTTATTCCTCTTTGTCTGCAGTATGCAATTACTGGTGCCAGGCACTTGGTGAAGACCCTGGGCGCAACAGATAAGCCAAAGGGCAGTGCAGAGAATTGGTAGTGCATTGAGCCAGCCTTGAATCTGAGGTATCTTCTGCATGTTTGTCTGATTGGGACATGCAGGCATGCCTCTTTTAGGTCTAAAGTCACAAGCCAAGCCTTCATGCCCAACATGGGCAGAAGTTGCTGTAGAGTCAACATTTTGAATTTTGCAACATCCAGATATGTGTTTAGAATAGATAGGTCCAGAACTGGTCTCCAGGCTTTGTCCTTTCTGGGTACCAAGAACAGTCTTGAATAGAATCCTTGTCCCTGCTCTTGCTCTGGTACTTGTTGAATGGCCCTCATGTCCATGAGGGATGAAACTTGTTTTTGTGCCTCTGCCCATTGATTGTGTGGCAGGTCTGGCATACCATTTGGCCTTGGCAGGGTATGAAAGTGGAACCTGTAGCCTTGTGATACTATATTTAGAACCCATTTGCTCTGGGTGATCATGTGCCAATTTTGTGAAAAAAGTGCTAGTTTTCCCCCCAAAGGGGCTGTCAAAAGATAAGTGCTTGGAGCTGGAAGGGGAAAGTCATTAAGACTGTTTCCTGTACGGCTGTAATTTTTCCTCACCGCTCTTGGAGGTAGAAGCACCCCATTGTTTAGGCCTGTATGAGCCCTGGGGCTGTGATCTGCCTCTGGGTCGTCTGTATCAGCCTCATTGTGGCCTATCGGACATTGGAAAGGACCAATTCTTTGTAGGCCAGTTCCTGCTAAATCTGGGAGGCTGTACCTGCAAGAAATCCTTGACTGTTTGCATAGATTTTGCTTTGTCCTCCATTTTCTTCAACACCTCTTCTGCTTTAACACCAAACAAAGCATCATGCTGTAATGGAGCATCTAATAGTTTTGCTTTAACATGATCAGGTAAATTCTGTTCTTTTAACCAAGCATGTCGCCTAATGACAGAACCTGTAACAACGGCCCTGCAGGAGGCCTCTAGAGAATCAAAACCACATTGCAAAGTATGCTTTCCAACTTGTTCAGTTGCATGCAATAAATCCTGCATTTCCTTGTTGTCTGCACATTCTGAATTTGTTGACATTTTCTGTTTGAGCAGTGACATAAGATATTGCTGATATTTAAGCATATGCAATTGGCAATGTAAGGCTCTTACAGCCAAGGTTGCAGAAGTATAAATCTTTTTACGCCATCTGTCTAGGGCCCTAGAATCCCTATCGGAGGGGATAGGGTTTTTTTGCAGTAGACGCCTTGACCCCTTTGGGACCCTGAGAGATGGTTTCTGGGTCAGCAACAAGGTTTTTATAAAGAGATTTATGTGAATCAGGAACCCTGTAATATCTGTCTGGCTTAACAGGAGCTGGTGGTAGAGAGTCTGGGGATGGACTGGACTCTGAAAATACATCATCTACAATGTCTAAAACAGGTGGAATAGCAAGGGGCCTGTGTTGTGGCAGTAAAAGGAAATCTCGGAGCCTTTTCTTGGATTATGAGTAATCCTGGCTCTCCCAGTGGAAATGCTCCCTCATAGTACGCAGCGTCTCCCCAAAAGAATAATCCTCAGAAGGGGAGGCTGAAGTGATAGATTCTTCAGCATCAGAGTCCTCATAGGGAGGAAGAGAATATTCCTGTTCAGATGAGGAATCAGAGGAAATGGAAACCTGGTCTGAAGATTCGTATTCTACCTCTTGCCTAGGCCTCTTATCAGAATTGGGATGGGAACCCCTGATCAAAGTAATTAGGTCTTCAGTCATTTTAAGCATCTGTTTCTTAGGCATAGAGGCCTGTCCAGGAGAATGCTGTACTTGTTTCTTTGTCTTTAGAGTAGCTTTAGTCTTTGCCTTTGAAGCTGAAGTAGGTTTTACATATAACTGTGTAGGCCTGAAAACACCCTCAGAAGCCTATGCCTGCTCAGCGGCTCCAGACCCATCTGAGGGAATAGTTCCCGAGTGTCCAATACCATGTGTTTCCAACGGCCTCATCGGCTCCACGTGGGAGTCGAAAGCGGCCTGTGGCTTTGAGGTAGCAGGCGTCAGGTGCTGCGAAAGCACCTCACTGAGAACCGGCGACAGGCCTAGCAGAAGCCTCGTCATCGGTTTTGGATCTCGGATGTCTGTCCTTTTCTTTTTCCTTGCACTTTTTATAAACTCCGGTAGTCGGTTGTTCCGACGGCATTATATAATTAAATCTTCTGCCAAAGTAATGGAATGCAAAATCGTACCGACGCTTAATAGTGCGTTGGTTAAATCTAGCACAAAACCGACAACTAGCAACGTTATGATCAGGGCCTAGGCAAGGAATACAGTAAGAATGAAAATCCTTATGAGGTATTTGCTTCCCACAAGAAATACAACTGTTAACTTTTTCTGACATCGGTCTGGAGCAAGAAAAAAGTTTCTCCAATGGGGTACTTAGCTTTAATGAAGACTTTGGATCTGAATTTCAAAACTGAAAAACTCAGGAGTCGACCGACCAGCACTTGCGAACTGCTTTTGCTTCGGGCAACACGCGGCAAGAAAGACTGAAGAAAATGGCGTTGAGTACATCTTTTATACCCCTGGCACACTGACGTCAAGGAGGAGGTGACAGCAACCAACGCCAGACCTAGACTTTGGAATTCAGGCCAACTGAGGGTAGCCTGCCAGCAGGATAACCCAACTGTAATGACTGCAACAGTGAAACACGAAGAACATCCTTGGTTCCCTTATTACCATCATCTCGTTTTTCCAGAAGTCGCAAACCAACTGGTATGGGGTTGGAAGAAGGAGAGTTGAGGAAGAATGAAAATGGACAACACAGATGGAACTTTATGGTGAGTACATAACTTCTTTATCCTGATGTTGTCAATTTTCATTCATTCTTCAACTGGAAAAGAGTCCCCAGCTACCTGAATCTCGGGAGGACTCTAAGGAAGAATATTCCTGAGCACTGTTCAGCCGAAGGCTGCTCTTCCCCTCAAGACCAGATCCAATTTTTTAATGATTATTTATTTATTTTACATTTGTTAACCGGGTTGGTCCAGCTGGGTAAGAATTAACCCTTTTTCAGTGGAGACCCGAGGGGAAAAGCCCCAAACAGACATACAAGTAGAGACAAGTTTACAATAATACAGAGCAAAACAATGTCAAGAATACAATGGATAAGAAAAAAATAATGTACTCCATGGAAGTAAACATAGCTATATACAAAAATATAATAATAAGGTTGTAAAAGGAAAAACAACGATAATAAATCAAGAGGAATGCAGTAAGGGGATTAAGGTTATATGTAATCATTTGAAATAATATGGCATTATTAGACTAGATTAGAGGTTAGAAGGAGAAATTGTGTAAATGCAGGGGGCCTCAGATCTGAGGAAGAAACTAGTACAGGAGTAAAAAAAAACGTATATGTACAAGGGGCCTCAGATCAGAGGAAGAGATGGTACAGAAGAAGGAAGTAGTAGAGGAGGGATGTAGTGATCTAGAGGGAGGGTGTAGAAGGGACAACATATAGATTAAGTTATAGAAATAAGAAAGGTCTTATAGATCAGACATAGTGGTAAATTGGGTATAGGGAGAGGGAGGGGTTAAGTAGGGTGGTTGCAGGTACATCAAAAACAACGAAAAGGCACCAAGTAGCAAGCAGCAAGTAGCAAACAACGACCACAGTATCCAAAAAGTTATTTAATAAAATCTCTGACGTCTCGGCCAAAGCCTTCAAGGAGAATAAAATTGTATACAAGCATCCACATTTTATAACAAACTAGTAACTCAATTAAACAATTAAGCAATTAATTAAGCAACACTCTCCAATTGAACTCAGCATTGAGCCCACAAGGAGACATAGTTTTATACTTTAAAATAAGCAGAGCTTCTTTTTGCAGTAACACAGTTTTAACATCCTGCTGACAATACATTATTGGCTTAACTTGTTCTAAAATAGTGGCTTTTAAACCTTCACTATTTTGTTATGACATTCTAAAAATGCAAAGCTACAGGGCTTTCAATATTACCATTCTTAATGTCCCTTATATGCTCTAACAATCTCAGTTTGAAGGCCCTTTTGTTTCTCCTATGTAATACATATTACATGGACAACATAGAGCATAAATAACCCCTACTGACTTACAACAAAACTGCTTAACAGGAGTAAACTTAACATCATTAATAAATGGAAAACATGATGTGATATATTTGCAACCTTTGCAATTTCCACAAGGGAAAGTGCCAACTTGGCATGGTTCTTTATATAATGAAGGTGGAGGCAAAATAAATTTACTTTTAACCAAAAATTTTTATATTTCTACCTCTCCGATAGGAAAATTGTAAATTAACATTCAGCCACTGTTCAACATTTTTGCAAGAAAGTAAAAAAGACCAAAATTGTTTTACTATATCAAGAAATTGAGAAGTAAAACAACCATAAGTGGTTACAAAATACATATTTTCCTTACAGTTATTATTACCATTATATTGAGCCACATTTTTGCAGGGAAAGTAACTATTTACACCATCAAAAAGCTTAACTCTTTTAACTAATTTATCAAAACATCTGTTTAAAATATCTTTGTTATATCCCCTACTCAAGAAAGATTCCACCAAAGTATTCATTTCTTGCTGAAAAATATCAGGTCTTTCACATAATCTATATGTACGTAACATTTCCCCATATGGTAAGGCATCCAACGTATGAGGAGGATGACCACTAGTTCCATGTAAATAAAAGTTAGTACCGTCAAATTTTCTATTGATCGAAGTAATAATTTTAGTACCATTAGAAATATCGAGAATAGCATCCAAAAATGGGACAACAAGTCCCATTTTTGAACCATCAAAACTCATAGAAAATCTATTATGATTAATATCTTTAACAAATGCTTTAATGTCACTTTCATCAGCATCCACCAAGAATATTAGATCATCCACGAACCTATAATAAGATATTACATGGGTCTGAAAAAATCTATGCTTGTATATTGTTTCTAGTTCAAATAAACCCATAAATAAATTAGCATACATGGGGCAAAAGAAGCCCCCATGGCTGCACCCTGTAACTGATGATACAAAATCTCATTAAACTCAAAAAAATTATGAGTCAAATAAAAATGAAGTAACTCTATAATAAATGCTGTGACCGGATTGTCACCCAAAAAGTATCTAACAGCCTCAATGCCAAAAGGGTGTTTAATGTTGGTATAGAGGCTTTTAACATCAATAGTAAACCACGTCATCCTAGCATTTATTTTCACCCCTTTCATCTTATTCAGAAAATCAAAAACATCACAAATATATGATGGCAATTTGTATACAAAGGGAGCTAGAAATTGATGTAGAAAAATACCCAAATTATGCAAAAATACAAAGAACCAGAAACAATAGGCCTCCGGAACCTAGACAGATTTTTATGTATTTTGGGTAGGCAATAAAAAAGAGCCATTTTTGAACCTTCTATATGAAATTTCTTTTTAACATCAGTGGAACTAAAATAACCTAGCCTAACCCCTTTATTTAACAAATCTAAATATTCCTGCACTGATTTGAAATAAACATCTACAGATATAACTTTATAAGTGTTACTGTCATTTAAATGTTCCATACACATAGAAAAGTAATCAGCAGAATTCAAAACAACAAGCTTATTACCTTTATCAGAAGGTTTGAAAATTATGTCAGTTCTTTTACTGAGCCTAACTAAAGCTTGCCACTCATTCCATTGCAAGTTATAATCAACATTAGTTTTATTACTCATAAATTTTTCATAATTGAGTTCAGTAAAAAAATTAACTAAACTAACAAACTGACATATGTCATTATTTAAATAGCCTGGAGTAAAATTACTAGTGGTAGGTATCTTAGTGGTGTCTAGCTGGCAATATGCATTAATAGCTTCATCTGAAAAACAAGAAAAATAACTATCACCAGAACTACTATCATCAAATGTATCAGCAGAATTTAAAGACGAACAGTTACTAAAGAAATGTTTCAAATGTAACTTCCTGCCAAACACATACATATCTTTTTTAAGTTCATGAAGGGGATTAATAACTGTGGGGATACATTTCAAACCCCTATTAAGTAAAGACATTTCAACACAGTTAAAATCATAACCAGATAAATTAATAACATAATCTGCAGTATTACAATACCTTAAATTATTCGATACATGTTCATTTTCTACCCTCTTGTATCCCCATGTCCATAACGTTGTCCACCTGGAAAGGAAGATTGGTCCCATGTCCGTTTCTGTCCCTGTTGATGATGAAAAGAGGTGGCGGCCTCTCCACGAAATGTAGAGCGAAAGTTCTCCCTTTGTTGGGCGCTGGTAATACTGGAAACTCCGTTTCATATTCTCCGTCTTAAGATGTATATCCCCCTTCCGGCTGAAGACACATGAGAAACATTCATCTGTCTACCGGACTGAAACCTAACTTGTTTACGCACTTTTGTGCGTTGTGCTTTAGACAAAAAAGCCCGATTGGCTTCATAGTCACGCACATCACGGAAAAGTTTGCCTTTTTTACGCTCAACTAAAGTAGCTTCATATTCCTTGAGTTTCTGATTAGTTTGAGATAGAAACTCATCAAATATAGCCACAGAAACAGTACTGGATAAATCTGTATACATTTTTTTGATGTTATTACACAATTCTTTTTGTTTAAGTAAATCACGTTCAATAAGTATATGTAACCATTCAGTAACACAGACATGTGCAGCATTGACCCACCTCTTGTGAAAAACACAATCAGAGTCCAAAGAAAGGTCAAATGGAGTAGAGGGGTCTTTAACAACTCTGAGACCCCTGGGTGTTGTATCTGTCTCTATGTATTTCTGAAGACCACATATATTATAATGTACAGCAGTTTCTTTCCACATTAGTTTCTCCAATTCCTCAAACAAAAGCTTGTTTTCGCATTAACAGACAAAGGAATCTTCCTTCCAACACTGGAAAAGGATTGGGAGACCGTCTTCTTCTTTCTTCTTCCCACTTTTCCCAAATAACATTATTTTCAGTAGGCACTCTCTGAGAATTAGAACGCTCACCTCTATCACCTCTCTCAGAGGAATTAACTGGATTCAGAAGAAAATTGTCCAGAGACATCTGATTTCCTTCTCTGGTCTCTCTAAAATCCTTGGAAGATGGTACTGTGGATCAGAAGACATCAAAAACAACGAAAAGGCACCAAGTAGCAAGCAGCAAGTAGCAAACAACGACCACAGTATCCAAAAAGTTCTTTAATAAAATCTCTGACGTCTCGGCCAAAGCCTTCAAGGAGAATAAAATTGTATACAAGCATCCACATTTTATAACAAACTAGTAACTCAATTAAACAATTAAGCAATTAATTAAGCAACACTCTTCAATTGAACTCAGCATTGAGCCCACAAGGAGACATAGTTTTATACTTTAAAATAAGCAGAGCTTCTTTTTGCAGTAACACAGTTTTAACATCCTGCTGACAATACATTATTGGCTTAACTTGTTCTAAAATAGTGGCTTTTAAACCTTCACTATTTTTGTTATGACATTCTAAAAAATGCAAAGCTACAGGGCTTTCAATATTACCATTCTTAATGTCCCTTATATGCTCTAAATCTCAGTTTGAAGGCCCTTTTTGTTTCTCCTATGTAATACATATTACATGGACAACATAGAGCATAAATAACCCCTACTGACTTACAACAAAACTGCTTAACAGGAGTAAACTTAACATCATTAATAAATGGAAAACATGATGTGATATATTTGCAACCTTTGCAATTTCCACAAGGGAAAGTGCCAACTTGGCATGGTTCTTTATATAATGAAGGTGGAGGCAAAATAAATTTACTTTTAACCAAAAAATTTTTTATATTTCTACCTCTCCGATAGGAAAATTGTAAATTAACATTCAGCCACTGTTCAACTGCTACTTGCTGGTTGCAGGTACATATAGGGTTGTTATGGAGATACAGTATTAGGTCATGTTTGAAGTTAGAAAGGGAGGTATGGCTTCTGATTTGGAGTGGAAGATTGTTCCAGATAAGGGAAATGGAGTGTTTATAGAGTATTTTACCTAGGTTCTTATTGGGTCTATAGACTTATAGTAAGTATTTATCGGTTTAAGGTATGAGGATTAGCTCACGTTGCAGCTACACAGATATCGTCCATGGAAGACCTGGATAAAAGTACTGATGAAGTTAGCATGGACCTGTTTGAACAGGCTCTTAACAGTTTTGACACAGACAAACCCAATTTGTTATAGACAAATGAAATGCAATCAATTAACCATTTGGCTAAAGTTAATTTGGTAACTGGCTTACCCAATTTTCAATTCCACAATAGAAACAAATAATTGATCTGTTCTTCTGAAATTCTTTGTTCTATGCAAATAGAATTGTAACTGTCTGTGCACATTCAACAAATGTAACGTACCCACCTTTGTTCATGAAATCTGGAAAGAAAAGTGGAAGGTTAATTGACTGATGAAGGACTCTGATATCACCTTAGGAAGAAAAGACTACTCTATCTTTATGGAAAATTAAATAAGCAGACTTAAAAGACAAGGCTTGAAGTTCAAAGACTCTTCGAGCAGAGGTTATAGCTACCAAAAAGAAACAATAAGTTTTCCAGGTTAAAAATTTTAGCTCACTCTTAGCTGATGGTTGAAATGGAGACTGAGTTAAAGCTTGTACAACTAAATTAAAATCCCATGGCAGAGTTGGATCTTTAAAAGGGGGTACCCCTTTTAAAGGCCTTACAAAGTCTTGAAGAAGTACGGTGGAATTACTAACTCCTATATGAAAATCAGAAATGGCAGCTAGTTGTACTTTAATAGTCGAGGAGCTAGCCCCTTCATTACAAAATTGTAGCCAAAAACTCAAGAGCCTTATGCACTGGTGCTGAAAAAGGGTCAACGTCTTTCTGTTGGGCCCAAAAAACAAATCTTCTCCATTTACTTCTGCAAATCTTCTCAATGGAATCTTTATGGGAAGATAAAAAAAACTGTGATGGACAAGGATGGACAGCCTTGGTGAATCATGTCTATGGAGTGAGACAGAAGGTCTGGAATTTGATCCAGAATCCATGGAAGGTGAACTAAATGAGGCCAAAGAAAGGGGAACAAAGTCTGACAAGGCCAGTAAGGGGCAATGAGGATAAAGTACAGTTGTGTACACTTACCATAAATGTAGATGTTCGAGTGTATTCAGTGTTGCAGTCCTCACCTGTGGGTTATCCCTGCTGTGGTAGCGCTTGGTTGGCCCGAATACCGGAGTCAATGTTTTTGTGTGCTGGGTGCAGTCGCCTGTAGTCTGACGTCAGTGCTATAAAGCATGGCAGCCAACGTCATTACATGAGTTTTTCTTGCCCTAACCCATCAGAAGCATAAAGGAAAAGAGAGAAGTGGTTCTGATGACTAAAAGCCACCTCGGGAAGCTTGTGTCCCCTACGGGAAGATATTAAATGGAAGATGGAGGGAGGTAAACCAAGACTGCAACACTGAATACACTCGAACATCTACATTTACGGTAAGTGTACACAACTGTACTATGTTCTTCATGTTTCACTGTTGCAGTCATCACCTGTGGGAGGATTCCCAAAGTTGAGGAAAAGGGTGGAAGGATAGGTTGAGTCTAGGTATTGGTCAGGAGGAACTGCAGAGGCAAACCCTGCCCTAGACTTAGAAAAGAGAGGTAGGTGGTAGTGCTTTGTAATGGTATGGACAGAGGTCCAGGTGGCCGCTTCCAAGATGTCCCTGGTAGGTACTCCTCTGAGGAAGGCAGTGAAAGTGGAGTTTGCCCTAGTGGAGTGGGTACGGATAGACTTATGGATGGGTTTCCCCATGTATTCTGTAGCAAAAATGGATACAGTGTGAAATCCATTTGGAAATGGTTTGTTTGGAGTTGGGCTTCCCCTCTGCCCCTGGGGCAAAGCTTGCAAGAAGCTGGTCTGTTTTCCTAAATGGCTTAGTAGGGTCCAGACAGCATATGAGTTGTCTGTGCACGTCTAGTGAGTGTAGAATTCTTTCCCCCTTGTTTTGAGGGTTGGAAAAGAAGGTGAGAAGGTGCACAGCTTGATAAAGAGTCATATCAGATACCACCTTGGGCATAAAAAAGGGGTTAATCCTCAGGGAGACTCTGTCTGCATGGAAAATTATGAAGAGCTCAACAACCATAAGAGCCTGAAGTTCTGAGACCCTTCTGGCTGAGGTGATAGCTAGTAGGAAGGCAGTCTTCTAAGAGAGGTATTTCAATTCTGTTGAAGTGGCAGGTTCAAAAGGAGGTAAGGTTAGTTTCTATAATTCAGGTCACAGGGTGACGTCGGAGGCCTTCTGGGAGGCCTGATATTAGAAGCCCCTCTGAGGAATTGCTTAATCAAAGGATGAGAGAAGAGGGGTGGGTCTGAATCCTAATGGGCAGAGATGGCCAAGGCATGGATTTTAACAGAGGAGAAAGAGAGGCCACTATTGAGCAATTCTGATAGGTAATCCAGGATGAGAGGGAGGGAAGGCTGGGAGGTACCACCTCCTTCTGATTGTTTCCAACAGTAGAATCTTTTCCATTTTCCTGCATATGATTTTCTTGTGCTGGGCCTTCTGCCCTCTGTGATAATGTCCAGGACCTGGTTTCTTAACAGGGACTCCTTGTTAGTTTTTAGTGTATAAGCCATGCTGAAAGTTTGAGAGTCTGTAGGTCTGGATGCAGTACCTCCCCCTCTCCTGGGTCAAGAGGTCTGACATCAGGAGAAGCAGCTTTGGGGGCTGTAAGGTCAGACTGCGTAATAAGGGTTACCAATGCTGTTTGGGCCAATCTGGAGCAATGAGGATGGCCTTTGGTCTCCCCTCTCTTATTCTGATCAGAACCTTGGGAATAAGGGGTAGAAGAGGGTATGCGTACACAAAGAGGGAGCTCCAGGGGAAGGTCAAGGCATCCACCTTCCATGCCAGGAGGTGATACTCCCTGGTACAGAACTTGTGCAGCTGGTGGTTGAGGTGCGAGGCAAAGAGGTCCACTTTTGGGGTCCCCCCACTCCTGGGTGATTTGCAGAAAGATTTCTCTGTGGAGCTGCCATTCGTGGGTGTCCAGTAAGTTTCTGCTTAGGTGGTCCGCCAGGGTGTTGTTGATCCCTGGTAAGTATTGGGCAATTAGGTGTAGCCCCATAGAGGTGGCTGTAAGCCAGGGACGCATGGCTAACCTGCACAGGGGGTAAGACTGGGTGCCCCCCTGCTTGTTGATGTAACACATTACTGTGCTGTTGTCTGTTATTATTAGGAGGACCCCTGGCCTTTGATGGGGTTGGAAGAAAGTCAGAGCCTTTTGCTCTACCATCATTTCTTTCTGGCTGATGTGCAAGTGAAGTTGCTGGGCATTCTAAAAGCCTTGGGTACACCTGCCTACTAGGTGAGCACCCCAAGCAATGTCTGAGGCGTCGGTGGTGATTGTCTGGCCAGAAGGGTGGAGGATGAAGGGAAGACCATTGTTCATGGCACAGGCCTCTGACCACCGAGAAATTCGGCCCTTATACAAGGGATCAGATGGAGCATGGTCTCTAGGGACTGAGGGTGCTGACACCAAAGGTTCTTTAAGTACCACTGAAGTTTTCTCATGTAAAGCCTGGCGACAGGGATGAGAAGGATGCAAGATGCCATGTATCCCAGGACTTGCAGGAACTTCCTCACAGTAAGGTGATTTCTGGAAGCCAGCTGGGTGAAGTAGAGAGGCAGGAAGCTCGAAGCTCTGATTTCTGGGGATAGGAAGGCCATTTGGGTTGCTGTGTCGAGCACAGCTCCCAGGAAAACAATTTTTCCGGTGGGGTTTGCTTTGGTTTTTTCATGTTGATAGTGAACCCTAGGGACGTTAGGTGTGAATTGACAAAGAGAAGGTCCTGAAGCAACTTTTCTTTGCAGTCTGCCTGAATGAGGCAGTCATCCAGGTAAGGGTAAATATGTATATTTCTCTGTCTGCAAAATGCTATAGCCAGGGCCAAGCATTTGGTGAATACTCTGGGAGCAGTAGATAAGCCAAAGGGCAGTGCAGAGAACTGAAAGTGTTGATAGCTTGCTCTGAAGCACAGGAATTTTCTGCACGATTCCCTGATGGGGATGTGGAGGTAGGCATCTTTTAGGCCAAGTGTCACAAGCCAGGCATTTTGTGTGAGCACAGGCAGGAGCTGCTGCAAGGTTAGCATTCTGAATCTGGGGACCACCAAGGAGGTGTTCAGTTTGGATAGATCCAGGATGGGGTGCCAAGTGCCCTCTTTTCTGGAAACAGGGAATAGTCTGGAGTAAAAACCTTTTCCTGTTTGATCTGGAGGGACAAGTTTGACTGCCCCCTGGGATATTAGAGTTTGGACCTGTTTCAATGCCTCTGCCCACTGGTTTGGGGGGAGGTCTGGGTACCCTCTTGGAATAAGGACTTCGCTGAAGGAGAATCTGTATCCCTGACAACATTATTTTTTAAGACCCATTGGTCCTTCGTTATAGAGACCCAATTGTCCTTGAAAAGGGTGTGCCTTCCTCCTAGTTTTTGATGAGTAAAAGGAGGGCAGAGGGGGAGCGGGAGAGTCATTGTGAGTGCTTGCCATAGAAGCTTGGCTTAGAACTCCCTGCCTTATTGACAGAAGTGGTCGGCTGTTTGCTTCTTTGCTGGACCTGGGAAAGGAGCCTGGAAGGCCTGTCCCTGCGGGGCTTACCTTGGCCCTGTCTGCTAGGTGCAGGAAAGGCCCAGTGCTTAGAAGGAAATTTCCTGCTGAATCTGTGAGGTTGAACTTGAAAGAAATATTTTACTGTTTGCATAGATTTTTCTTTGTCTTCCATCTTTTTAAGCACCTCTTCTGCTTTTTCCCCAAACAGGCGTTCCTTATCTAGGGGTGCATCAATAAGTTTAGACTTGACATGATCAGGGAGAGGTTGTTCCTTCAGCCAAGCATGTCTTCTAATAACAGATCCTATTACTGCTGCCCTGCTAGAGGCTTCTAGGGTGTCATATCCACATTGTAATGAGTGTTTGGCCACTTGACAAGCAGAGTGTAGTAATTCTGCCAGCTGTTTTGAGTTGGCACCGTCAGAGAGGTAGCAACCTTCTGTTTTAATTGTTTCAAAGTGTGTTGATATTTTAACATATGGAACTGACAACTGAGTGTTCTGAAAGTGAAGGTTGCAGAGGTGTATTCTTTCTTACCCAATCTGTCCAGAGCTCTGGAGTCTTTGCCAGAAGGAAGAGGATTCTTGGCAGAACTAGTCTTAACTCCTTTGGGTCCCTGTGTAATGACCTAAGGTTCTGCAGCAGGATTCCTTTACAGGTATTTGTGGAAATCCGGTGCTCTGTAGTACCTGTCAGGTTTTGTTGGAGCAGGAAGCAGGGCATTAGGAGCTAAGCTGGATTCAAGGAAAACATCATCCACCACTTCCAGAATAGGTGGGATGGCCGGGGGTCAGTGCTGGGACAGTTCCAGAAACTCTCTAAGTCATTTCTTGGACTGTGGGAAGTCTTGAGATTCTTGTTTCCCCAAAGGAGAGGTCCTCTGGAGGGGAGGCAGAAGGGATGGATTCCTCTGCATCTGAATCCCCATAAACAGTTAAGGGATGTTGTTCCTATTCAAAAGCAGAATAATCAGATTCCTCAGACTCTTAGTCTGTCATAATTTCTGGAGAAAGGTGCCTTTTCCTTTTTGAAGTGGGGGCCTGAGTACTTCGATTAAGGGAGATGAGATCCTCCGCCATTTTAAGCATTTGAGCTTGGGGTGGGGGAGCAGTAGCAAGATGGTGGCTAGAAGCAGATTTCCTAGGAGTGGCCTGGCTTCTAGGCCTGAGAGAATCTGTCGGTCTCTGAGAAGTGGTAGTTGGATGCGAAGATGCAACTTTTTGTCTAGCAAAGGTAGTGCAAAGGGCCTCCTCAGAAGTCGGTGCCTGTGTCGTGGCTCCGGACCCAACCGAGGCAGAGATAGCCAAAGGCTTGGACGACGAAGTGGATTTCTGCAGCATACCAGACTCCGAAAAGGCTCTCGACAGAGGCCTGCATAGAAAGTGAGTCGGGCATCAAGGGCTGCGAAAGTGCCTCACTGAATTCCGGAGAACTGACGACTTGCTTAGCGGTAGGGTCGTCTGAAGGCTTAGCCTTGTGTGGCCTGTCTATCTTTATTTCTACATTTTTTCGGAATGTCGACAGATGGTTGGCTGACGGATGCCATATCGGAATTCGAAGATGGAACACAAAACTAACTGTCTACAAAAAGAGCTCTACGGTGAATGGGTCTCGCATTAAAGAGGGCACAGAACCGGCAATGAGGGACGTCGTGGTCTGGGCCTAAACAAGTGCTGCAGTAGGAATAAAAGTCTTGGTGTGGGATCTGCTTTCCACAGGCGAGACAATTGTTAACTTTTTCGGACATCGGTTAGAGCAAGAAAAAAGGGTCCCCAACTGAGTACTTAGCTTTAGACGTTTTCTGCTGAAATTCAACTTCTGGTAGCGACTGACCGGCACTCGTGCAAACTGCTTCTGCTACGGATTCCATGGCAAGAAAGACTGATGTAATGACATTGGCTGCCTTGCTTTATAGCACTGATAGCCTGACGTCAGACTACAGGCGATGGCCGCCGGCAAACAAAAACATTGACTCTGGTATTCAAGCCGACTGAGGGCTACCACAGCAGGGATAACCCACAGGTGATGACTGCAACAGTGAAACATGAAGAACATCTTTGCTTTTCAACTAAGATGCTTTCTAGAAAAACTTGGGGATTTGAGGGGTTGGGGTAAGCATAGAAGAGACTGAATGGCCAATTGTGGAGGAGAGCATCTCTCGGTGATTCCCCCAGTGGCAGGATCAGGGCAAAGAACCTGCTGCACTTTGTGTTGCTGAGGGGAATAAAGACATATGCTAGTCCACAGAGACTCTGAATGTACTTGACTCCATAAATGACTAATACAACTAGTATAAATTCAAAATTGAACTAAGAAATACACAAATAAATATATCAAAGGTGAGCACTTTCATTTTATTCATTTAAAACTTCATCAGACATTATCTCATTACCAAACAGCAGTTTAAATAACCTCAGTTAAAAACATGTGACAGCCAAGCCCTCAGAAAACAATTCATAATTAAAGAAACAGCAGCATACTTTCAACAAGGCAAACCTATTAAATCAACACATTCTTATATACAAAGTATAAAACCTGATACAAAATTATTAAACCCAAAGTATACACATTATTTTTTATCTTTCAAATGCCTTTACTTGCAAAAGGCAGCCAACCGACATTTGCTCATTTAAATCTGGCCATACATTAGCATTTAACAATAATTGCCAGTATAATTCCTGCTTCTCTATCAGTAAAGGCCAAGGACAACCCCATTTTGGTAACTCCACTTTTTCAAGTAATAAATCTAAAACTGTGATGGGGATACTCCTTTAGATGTTTTGCTAAAGCATTATGTTCATGTTTTTTTTCTAATATCGTACATGTGCTCATAAACATGCTCCCTAAATTTCCGTTCAGTTTCTCTAACATAAAATTACGATCCCAAGGAAGGGGTGCCACATTTCTTGGAAGGCTCTAATGCAAAACCCCTTTCATGAACATTATGACATAAGACTGCATTGAAAGAGGAGGATGCATGGGTAGACCTGCTGAAATGGCCAATAATTGAACCTTGACAGAGAAATAAGAAAGGCCATAGGATAATAAGTCACACAAATATTATAAAACCCGAAAACAGCTAACCCTGAATGAGTGTTGGCTATGTTGCTGGCACCCACTAGAACACCTTTTCCATCTGCTATTATATGATTTTCTAGCAAGGTTTCTTGCCTCCATTAGTATCACCTGTACATCCTCAGAAAACAGGTGCCTAAAAGGAATTAAGACCCTGTCATCCAGGCAGCATATTAACAATCCTATTCTTGTATGAGTAGATTGAGACATTGAGAAAGCTTGTGGTAGTTGCCCTGGCTATTTCCAAAAGAAGGAAGAACCACAGTTGCCCGAGAAAGAAGGGAGTCACCACAATGACCTTGGGGGATTCCATTTGAATCTTCAGAAGTAACCTGGATATTAGTGGAAAGGGAGGAACGAATACAGGAACATTTTTGCCCAAGGACAAGAAAAGGCATCTGTCCTCCAGGCCCCTTCCTGCATGAGTCCTGGGACAGAATTTTGACAGCTGATTGCCTCCTCTCTGAACAAACAGGTCTACTTGAGGAGCTCCCCATAGATGAATTAAATCTTGTAAGATCCTCTGATCTAGTTTCCATTCGTGAGGGTCTGCCTGGTCTTGCTCTGCTTGTCTGCCATGCAGTTTTGCTGTGACAGAATGTAGGATGTTTGTAGAGTAAGACGGTGATGTAAAGCTACATCCCAAGCTAACATGACTAGTCTGCAAAGGGAGTATTTATTTATTTTATTTATTTATTTACTGACATTTGTTAACCGGGTTTGTCCAACTGGGCTTGTGGCCCATTTTCAGTGGAGACCCTAGGAGAAAAGCTCCATTAATACATTTTAAAACAAGTACAATTTTAAACAATATTGATATAATAGCAGTTATAGCAAAACGATTCACATATGTTGGGTTACATGCATAAAGTTAAAGTTGCATTAAAAAGAAGCTAAGTAACAATTTTACATTGATATAGTTCAATAGGTCAACAATAAACATTTTTTGTTTGTATAAAATTGTGCAAATGCATAGTAGACACATTGGAGAGAGAGGTGTAATGAGGTACTAAGTGTGGCCCTTTTGAGGGTACATAAAGGGAAGGAAGACTAGATAGGGTCATGGCAGGTCCTGGAATTGAGAAAATAAGCTTTTAGTTCATTTTTAAAGTGTGAGGTGTGGGAGATTGAACGTAAGTCAAGGGGAAGTTTGTTCCAAGCATGGGCAAGGGAGTGTTTGCAGAGTAGTCTGCCTACTGACCTTTTTGGGTGGTAGATATCAAGTAATCGTTGGTTAGAAGTATGGAGGGTCTGGGATGGGATGTAGATGGAGACTAAGGAAGATAGAGATGGACAGAAGGAGGGTTTATAAAGAAGAGAGTGCAGCATATGAAATTGATAAGATAGCAGAAACTGGGGAAGTTCAAGCCATTGAAGAGAGTTTAAAGAAATGCAGTGGTGTGAGTTGTATGGGCAGTTAGTAATGAATCTGGCTATTTTATGGTAAGTCTGTTGCAGTTTGTTTAGAGTGGAGGCCTGGATATTGGTAAGAACTGGGGCGGCGTACAAAAGGGAGGGGAGGAGGAGTGCCTGGCGCAGGGTAAGTCTAGATTCAGGGGTTAGGAATTTTTTGTTCCGATATAGCAGACCTAGTTTCTGGTTTGTTTTTTTATACATTGGAGTATGTGTAGGTTGAACTTGAGTTTGTCATCGATAATGACCCCTAGGAGTTTTGTGTGGGTGTCAGGTTGGATGTTTGTATTGTTAGAAGATGTAATAAAAAAGGAGGTTTTGAGATGAGAAAGAGAACGGGGAAGGAAAAGTAGGAGTTTGGTCTTTTTGGGATTTAGGATCAATAGGTTGTGAGAGAGCCATTGTTCAGTGGATAGTAGGGCCTGTTTGGTCAGGGAGTGTAGTTCAGGAATGTAATTTGAGATGGATGTAAGTGTGAAGTCGTCGGCATACTGAATAAGGGAGGATTATTTGCATGAGGTGTAAAGATCAATGGTGACAATGTTAAACAAAAGGGGTCCCAAGATGGAGCCTTGGGGAACACCAGTGGAGATGGGAAGGAAAGGTGAGGAGGATGAGAGCCATTTGACAGATTTTCACTGCCAGATAGGTAACTATTAAACCAGGCAAGTGCGGAGGGGATAGGTGGAGATTTGCGAGTTTTGATAGTAGTAGAGGATGAGAGACAGTACTGAAGGCTTTGGAGAGATCTAGGAAGAGACAGGAAATGAGTTTACTGTTGTCTAGGGCCTCTGCAATGATATGAGTGAAGGAGAGGAGGGCAGTGGTGGTGCTGTGGTGAGGACAAAATCCATGTTGGGTAGGGGTACGTAAGTGGTGTGTGAGGCAGTGATTGAGAAGCTGTGAGTGAATACATTTTTCTAATATCTTGGAGAGGGGGGACAGAATGGCAATGGGTCGGTAGTTTGAGGGGTCAGTGGAGTTTCCACCTTTAGGAAGAGGGATAGTGAAGAAAGATTTCCAAAGGGTGGGGACAGTTGATTCCAGAATAGATAGATTAATTAGTATAGATACAGGATAGGCAATTGAGTCAGCAGCAAGTTTGAGGAATGTAGGAGATAGATTGTCAGTGGAAGGAGAGCAAGGTTTTAGCTTGAGTAGCAGAGATTTGATGTAAGTAATGGGAACTGGCTCAAAAGAAAACAAAGTTGTGTTAGTGGAACTTGGAGAGGTGGGTGTCGAAGTAGAGTTTGGCTTAGAGGTTACCAGATTTTGGATGGAAGAGATAAAGTGTTTATTCAGGAGGGTAGCTGTTTCATGAGAGGAAGAGTTAGGGTATGGGAAGGGATTAGAGGGCTTTCCAGGATAGAGGATGTTGTTGAGAGTTGACCAAAATTTTTGAGGACTGGATTGGTTGTTAGGCTGAGCAGAGCTATGGTATAACTTTTTGTCATCAGTTGTATGTTTTTTTGCAAGGGTCCTCAGTTGCCTGTATTTCTGACGAAAAGGTGGTTGTTTAGTTTTAGTCCAGGTTTTCCAAGCATGATCTCTTTGTTTCATAAGGGACCTAGTCTCTTTGGAGAGCCAGGGAGCATGGTTTGATTTTACTCTGATCTTCCTAGAGGGAGCTAAGGAGTTTAGAATATTCATGAAGATTATATTGAAAGTGCTTACAGCATCGTTTAGGGGGAGGTGTTTTAGGATGGACCAATCTATGTTGTGGAGAATGGAGTTAAATTGGGATGAATTGAAAGTCGATAGTTTGACAGTCTTTGATAAGGTGGGGTTTAAGAATATGGGAATAGTGTCTTAAGATGGTGGTAGGGAGATGATCACTGAGGGAGTCAGGTAAGGTGGTGGGATTGTGGTACTGGTGGGGGGAATTGGTAAGGATCCAGTCTATGATGGAGCTGGAAGTGGAATTTTTATGGAAGCGAGTGGGAGATGTTATAAGTTGGTGGAAGCCGTGTAGGTGGATACTGAGTTGGGGGGAGTCAGTTGTGAGTTTGGACCAATCAATGTTGACATCACCAAGGATAAGTGTCTCATATGGTATGTTTTGGGAGAACCAGGATAGGATGTTTTCAAGAATGGGCAGATTGTTACCAGGAGGAAGGTAGATAGAAGCAATTGCAAGTTTTTTGTGGGGATTCAGATGGCAGTTAAGGATGATGATTTCAGCTGGGAGGAAGTCAGGAATTGGGGAAGGGTATGGTGAGAGGTTAAGAATGTTTGAGAAGAGGATGGCCACGCCACCACCTTTTTTACAGGTCTATCAGATCGGAAGATATTACAACCTGGTGGGAGTACTTCACTATTTGAGATTTGTGGCTTGAGCCGGGTTTCAGATAGGGAGAGGATGTGAGGGGTATTGAGAGCTATCCATGAGTGCAGCTCATTGACTATTTACTAGACTCTGAATATTCAGTGAATAAATAGTTAAGTATTTGGATGGAGATGACTGTTGTGACTGAGGTTGGTGACTGTTAGAGGAGTAAGATGGGGGCAGTGTAGATGTAGTTTTGGGGAGAGAAGAGGGGCCAGGGTTGGGATGGATATCTCCAGAACAAAGTAGGTTTTTAGTGAGGAGAGAGTGTGTAGTACATGCTAGATGGAGTTTGTATAGTTTAGACTTACCTTTGTGGGAAGGTTTAAAAACCTGTATTATGTATAGTTTATATAGACTTGAGGTAGAGGTAGCAAAGGGATTAGGGGAGATAGTAAAAGATGAAGTAGTTGGATATATGTTGAATGAGTGAGAAGTTGGTGAACATAGGAGTGGGTCAGAGAGATTGGACTGGTAAGAGGTGAAGATAGAGAGAATAAGGAGTAATGTAGAAGATATTAGAAAATAATACATGTTGGAATAACATATGGTAAGACAGAGTAGGTAGAGAGACAGTGGTATAGAGGAAGTGGTGTTGACAAGACTGACAGATTAGTAAGGTAGTTGTGGCAATAGGCAGGAAGTGGAACTGCAGTGGCTAGTGGGACAGGAAGGGGAGGGATAGTTAGGTATAAAGGCAACTGTAATGGGGGTGGGTGGGAATGAAGGTAGGGGAGCGAACGGAGCAGGGCTAGCACCCTGGTCAAGATGAAGTCATAGAAACAATCAGAAAAAAGATAGTGAAAAACTAGCTTGAAAGACAAGGATATAAAGTTTCTAAAGGTATAGTCACCAGAAATAAAATAAAAAGAAATAAAATATGAGCAGAAGTAAGCTTACAAAAGGACACTGGCCTCAAGCTACACAAGTAGATTTACTTGAAGCAAACCCAGTGCTGTATGGTTAAAATAAGCTACAATACAGATGGGCTTTGGAGGGGGAGAAAGAGGTATTACCAGCAGCTAAAAGCAGGGCAAACCATAAAAAAAAACATTAATATGTAAGAGTCTGGAGACAGTAAAATAGGGCAGGTGCACTAGGAAAGGCAATTATGAGTGAGGCTAGAAATTAATTCAGGGAAGGGTAAAGTGCAGAACAGGAGAATATACACAGAAACAGTACGAGGATAGTGGGTAACCAAAGAGAAAGGATAGGAGCTGCTGGCATCTGCTTTTTGTGTTGACTAGCAAAAAGAAACACTGTAAATTCTTGTTGTGCTTATAAAGTCTAGCATTAATTAAAAGATTAGCTTATGTAGTAGTTATTTACTGGGACACATACTTCAGTGATATTATTTTAAGCTTAAAATGGTGGCTTCTGGACAGATAGAGTTGCAGGGTATCTGTTAAGGTCCTCAAACCTGTGTTGCCTGTACTGTGGCCAGGAGAAAGCCGCAGGGAAAAATCCACTAGGGCTATAAAAACAGAGAGGAGGGAGATTAGTTATGTGCAAGTAATTCAAGAAAAGAGCATGAGACAAAAATACCATGGGTAGAGAGAAAAAAATGAATACAGGTAAGCAGAGACAGTATACCTAGCATTAATTTCCATTGTATGAGTGTCTTACACACATAGCTAGCTGAGAACACAGCAGTGTTTACACCTATGCATAAAGTAATGCAGAACAATAGTAGTTAACAACAGCACAGTGTAGACATACACAAGGCAATAATTCACAAAGCAGGAAAACAGAAATCCAGGATACTGAGGACAACAATTGGTACACTTTCAGGCAATAGTTCTTCCTTTTACTTTAGTGCTATATCAAGAAATTACAGTGAAAATACTACAGATACATCTAAATGTGAAGTTAAGTGCTGTTGCTCCTTGCAACAAGAAACTTAGTTGGTAAATATTCAGTATGACCTGGTTCTCCCATGCTTGTTGCTGTACCACATGGCTGTGGACATGATGAGGTCCCGATGACCAAAGACAGTTCAGACAGTCCACTGCCTTGATCAGGGCAAGCATCTCCTTGACATTTACGTGCTTACTTCTGTCCTTAGTCTGCCACACCCCTTGCACTTTCAACCCTCCTGAAACTACTCCCCAAACCAAAATCCAAAGCATCCATGGTAAGTGACTCTTTTGGAGCAAGGAAAGAGAAGAGCAGACATGGATTTAAGTTGACTCCACCAAAGGAATTCTGTTCTGACAAACCCCTGAAATGGGATTTGAAAAGATAAAGGGTGTTGATGTTGGAACATAAGAGATTTCAGATACCATTGTAGCTTTCTCATGTGGAGTCTTGCCAGGGGTATCATGAGAATCGTATATGCCATGAAACCCAAAATCCTGAGGTATTCCCTTGCAGTGACTGAAGTCTGAGAGGAAAAAAACTTAGAAATGGATCTACATAAAGATGGATTTTTTGCCTGTGGAAGAAAAGGCCTTTGAACTGAGGTGTCTAGTTGACACCCCAGGAACACAATCCTGTGGGAGGGAATCAAGAAAGACTTTTGAAGGTTCACTTGGAACCACAGCTTGTGTATGAGATCCCTCATCCAACACAGAAACTCCTGACACTCTGAAAAAGACTCAGCAAAGATAACCAAGTCATGTAAATATAGAAAAAGTGGCTACCCTGTAGCCAGCAATGAGCTATAATTGGAACTAGACATTTTGCGAATGCTGTTGCTATAGTAGATAGTCCAAAGGGTAAGGCACAGAACTGACAATGTGGTCCAGACACACAAAACCTTAAGAAACATCTGAAATCTGGAGGATTAGGGATGGGATTAAGTATAGTGTTAACAGGAAACTCAAAGAGGAAAAAGGGGCAACAGGTTGTGAAGTGAATCATTTTGAACTTGGGCACCATCACAAACAGGTTTAGGAAAGAAAAATCCACAACTGGTCTCCAAGCATTCTCTTTTTTTGCACTAGAAATATCCTTGAATAAAAACCCTTCCCCACCTTGGGAGGAGGAACTGGTTCTATCACTCCTTTGGAATAGAATGTGATGAAGAACAGGTGGAAGCCAAAGAGTCTGATCTGGAAGATGAGGAATGGCCTCCTAGAAAGGAGGAATTTCCTCCCATTTCCATACGTAACCTAGATGAATGATTTTTCAGAACCCATTTGGTTGAAATAGTCCATTGTCAAAAAGAAAACTGTAGATTCAGACTTTCTCGAAGAAAAAAATAAGCCAGGATATGAGGGAGTCACACGATCGCTTGAATTGTCACTCAGACTTGTTGGATTGTCCCTGATTTTGGGAGGTTCAAGACTTCTTTTTGGTACCCCCTTGCCATTTCTTCTTAAACGTCTGTTTACCTGAATTTTGTTGAGAATATTTACTCTGTTTTTTGCCAAAACTGGATGAAGAGATAAAATATCTCTTGGACAATTTGGAAAAGGAAGGCTGAAAATTTTTTGAGATTCCATGGATCAGCTTACCACTTCCATCACACTTTTTGATCATCTCTCCAGCAGAAGGGACAAACACTAAATGTCTATCCAATGGGAATTTAAAATCTCATTTTTAACATGATCTGGGAGTTTCTGAAAATACAGCCATGCAGCCCCATTCAAAACAATACTAGAAGCCATAGACCTGGAAGAAGTATCAGCAAGAGTCATACGCTCACTATAACCTATGTAATAGAAAAAACGTAAAAGTTATTTAAAGCAATTTTTCCTCACAAGAAGAAACTGCAGATAAAACATTTCTCATACACTTTCACAATTTGTCAGAACAAACCTTAACATATGAACTTGACAACTCAATAATCTAAAAATCAAAGTATACATATTTCCCATTACCTATCAATAGACTTCCTTTTCTTATTAAAAAGAGTAGGAATGGAATTAACTGAGTGCTTATAAGCAGTGGAATCAACTAAAGTTATAGTGGTTAGGTCAGGTTTGGGAATAGTGTATAAAATTTTAAGACTGAGAAAATGTATACAACACTATCTGCCTTTTTAGGGACAGCTGGAATACTATCAGGAAAACTGCAGGCAGTAACAGACTAAATCAGTAGGTTCTGGAAAATCCTTCTTTGACAAAATAGTATTTTCTGACAGACTGAGAAACTTCAGTGGCACATTTTAACAATAATCTTAGAAAAAGAGAAACCTCCACTAGGAGAATAAGAAACTGAGTTCTCTGAGGAAAAAAAAACTGCATCCAACCCTCCATCTTCTTGTTCAGACTCAGAATTTTGAATCTCTTTAGGAAAAAAGGAATCACTCTTGCTTTTGCCGTAAACTATTGTGCAACAAGGACCAGTAGCCTAAATTAAACTCCGAGTCAGACCCAGTGAACTACTCCCATCAAAATGAATTTTAGGAGTACATATATGCTTGGTTTTCCATTTCTCTTTGACATGAAAAATGGGGCTGCATTATTAATGGCAGTAGCTGCTTCTCCAGGGATGAGAAAAGCATTCTGAAAAAAACAGGGAAGCCTTCCCTGTTCCCTCTCATAGAAACAACAAGAGTTGCTCTCCCTTGTCCACTGAGGGTACTTATTCTTATTTTACATTTGTTTACCAGGAAAGTCAGACTGGGCCATGGGCTCATTTTCAGCAGAGGCCCAGGGAGAAAAGCTCCACTACACAAAACAGAGATTGGAGTGAAGTAACTAAATATAAACATAAAAGCCCTTTATAGAAATAATTACAGTAAACTCTCAGTTAACTGGAACTCAAGCAACCGGCAAAAAAATATTGAAGAAATACAGTATAATTTTCATGTGCTGCACTTTGTTTCCCCCACAGAAACAAACATACCTTACGTTTTTAGAGTTTTAAAAAGGAAGATAGGAATACATTCTCTCTCTCCCCAACCTGAGAACAAGTCAAACCAAACAAATAGTATAGGGTACAGTATTAGTCAGGCCTATTGTAATAGTAACTCTCAATCAACCAGAAACTGCAGTTATCCAGCATCTACCAATTCCCATGGGTGCCGGTTAACTGAGAGTTTACTGTACACCTAAACAAAAATGTCAATGCAACAAATAAGTAACATGACATGCAAGAAAATATCCAGAGATAGTATCAAAGATAGTAATACTCAGCTGTATTTTGTCTACTATACAATACACATACACTAAACATATCACCTCCGCAGTTTATTAGGCAATATTACAGCCATTATTTAAGCATATATAGGAGAGACTGGAAGACAGACAAAACTGGATATAGTTAGATAGATTTAGAGCAGCGGTCTCCAACCTTTTTTCCACCAGAGATCAGATTCATGTAAGACAATTTTCTATGGAACGGCCATCGCGCGTATAATAAGTGAGCAATAATGCTTGACAGGGTGTGTGTGTGTTAATGTACAATTAACACCAGCCTAGAGGTGCTGCAGCAATGGCATACATTTGAGTTTCAGATGATTATTTTTTCAGAAAATTCATACTAACACATATCCTTTTATTTAGGCAAGTTTGTAATTTTATAACAGCAGTAATTCAAATATGTTCCTATTTTTGTGCCTTTGTTTCCTCTTTATTTTAGGGCTTACCCAGATTTCTTCAGCTGAAAGGTCCAGAGGCATGCAGACCTCTTTACTGTCAACTCTCACTCACTCTCTCACACACCTCTGTTTCAGAAAATATATGCTAACACAAATTGTAATAATTAAGTAAAACACGTTCCTATTTTGAGCCTTTTTCCCCCATTTATTTTAGGTTTATCCAGATATCTTGAGCTAAAAGTGAACAGAGCACATCTTTCAACTGTCCAGATTTTTGCAGAATGTCCACATTTTTGGCTCGTATGTTTGGTCCCACCCTCATAAAAACGTGTTGTTTTCTGGCAAATGAACAAGTTACTCATCCTATCATACATTCAGACCCCAAACTGTGGGCAGCAAAGCAAAAGGAGGTGGAGTTCCATACACTTTTTTCCTGAACAGTCGGTGCCCAACATAAAAAGTTTATTCTTTTTGTGAGGCCCGGTACCAAATGATCCACTGCCCGGTGGTCAGGGACTGCTGATTTAGAGTACAGTGAAAGAAGGCAAAGAATGGTAGTAGACAAGGGAGTGATGAAAAGAGTATAGTATGACCAGCCTAGGTTAGTGCAGGAGCAAAGCCAGTTATTGGTTAGGTGTTCCCTAAGGAGTAGTTTGAATTTGAATGTGTTTGTAGTATTTAGTAATATTCGAGGCATGGAATTCAGGACCTTGATGTTTGGTTGGAGAACAGAGAAACCCCATAACTACTGTTGGACTTAGTTACTTTTAGCAGAAGTTGGACAGGGGATCTACAGTTGGAGTAGAGCTGAACTAAGTCCTTGCATGCAGGGCAATTATTGGGGTGATGAATGATGGAAAGAGCGAAAATTAGTTGGTTGAAAGAAGATTGGGTAGTTTCATTCATTTTAGTTGGTGTAGTGCAGAGCAGTGATGTATCTGTAAGGGTGGTTTGTAGCAAACCTGATGATTTTATTATAACAGGACTCAGGTTTGTTTAAATCTGTTTTTCTGAGATTTGTGAATATTGGTGAGGCTTATAGAAGGGTGAACAGCAGATATGTCCTGGCTATGGAATGTCTGGTGGTGTTGGTTAGGTATGGCTTGACTCTGTAAAATAGGCAACTTAATGGGGACCTTTTTGATAGTTAGAGATAAGTGTTTGTCGAATTTTAGACAGATGTCAATTGTGACTCCAAGAAGTTTGGTCTGATCGACATGTTCAGTTTTAGTTTTACTGGAAGAATGAATGATGAAAGGAGGAAGGTGATCACGTGTTTTGCTACTAGAGACCATAAGCTTTGTTTTATTTGGACTGAGTACAAGCTGAGAGTCAGAAAGGTAGTCTTCACTGTCTAGGGAACATTTCTGGGTTATCTGTAGGAGTTCTGGTAGGGAGGGAGATGAACATATGAGGGAGGTGTCATCTGCATATTGAACAATGGTTGTTACGTGGGTTTACTTAGCAGAGTTTGTTGGTGAAGATGGTGAAGAGTAATGGACCAAGAATTGAGGCTTGTGACACACCTACGGTAAAGAGTCCGTTTTGCCACTGAACTGCTTGTTGGTGGTCAGATAAGTAGCTGTAAAACCAGGAAAGGGCTGGTTGGGTAAGGTTTAAGAAAGCTAGTTCATGGAGTAGTTTTTGGTGGGATACTGTGTTGAAAGCCTTCAACAAAAATGGATGAAACAAGTTGGCCATTGTTTTTGAGCTGATTGACTGTATTAGTAAAACTTACAAGAGCAATAGTGGTGCTGTGTTTGGGTCTAAAACCATGTTGGGAGTTGGTTGTTTCTTAGTAGACAGTTGAGGAGTTATGTGTGCATGCATTTTTCCAGAATTGTGGCTATTGGAGGGAGTATAGCAATTGGCCTGCAGTTTGAGAAATCAGTAGAGGTGCTTGCTTTGAGCAGAGGTGCGATACAAGAGATATTCCAGAGCTTGAGGATGTATTGCTCAGAAATAGACCAGTTGATTAGAAGAGATATAGGGTAGGAAATGGCGTCTGCTGCTAATCTGACTCTTAGGAGTATGTTGGCAGCGAGACTTGTGGGCTTTAGTTTGTAAAGTTTTTTAATGGGGCTAGTTTGTATTGGTTTGATTGAGAAAGAATTGAGGTTTGCTTCCGATACTGTAGGAAAACATAGTGGGGAGTTGCTATCATTTTTTTTTACTTGGAATGGTATGGAATTGAAGTGTGAATTAAATTGTGAGGCAATGCTATCTGTGGTATTTGTGGTGGTTCTAGCTGGGGTTGTGGTCTGTTCAGGTTTTAGGAGTAGTTTAATGGAATCCCAAAATTTCTGATGATTGTTTTGGTGTTTTTGTTGCATTGTGGTATAGTGGGCTGCCGCGGTGGTGCAGAGGTTAGCGTTGCTGCCTCACAGCTAGAGGTTCTCTGGTTCGATTCTCGGCTGGGGTGCCTTCTGTGCAAAGTCTGCATGTCCTCCCTGTAGTCGCGTGAGTTTCCTCCAGGTGCTCTAGTTTCCTCCCACATCCCAAAGTAAGTGGACTGGACACTCTAAATTGGCCCTAGGTGTGAGTGTGTGCATGTATGTGTGTGCCTTTCGTGG